>NC_089985.1:9417450-10064427 GCF_036417845.1 Apteryx mantelli | reverse complement strand
CAGACGTAATAAACTCTCCTGTAACAAAAAATATACAAATATACAGATGTATATTTAAATGCAAATTTGCTTGGAATGATTCTTTTCTAATCGCTATTACAGGCTTTTTTCTTCTCTTCCCCTGCCCCCTTTTCACAAGATTGGTATTTATATCAGCCTTGTTCGCTATTTTTTCCCACTCTGACTCATAAGGAAACGAATATAAACTGTCTGAGAGAAATTTGTATTGATAAGCCATAATGATTTTGGAGCTTATGTTTTAATGTACATGTTTCAAAGGGTTATTGGTTTGTTGTGTTATCCCCTTCTCCCCCCACCCCCCAAAAAAATTCTGGGAAATGTGTGGATATATGGAAATAGATGAACTTGTACAGGCAAATACAGGCATGGTTGAAACTGCTGGATCCATCACTTTCCAAACTTATAAAATACCAGGACTTCTGAAATTGGTTAGTATTTTTGACTGAGTCATAGTAGAGCTCATGATACTCGGCTTCAACTTGATTTTGAAGAGAAGAGCAGAATGATAAGAGAACTATCTGGTAGTTGATTAATTCCTCTTACCTTAATTAGAAGGGGAAAGTAACGTGTATTTGGTACTTCTGTCTGCCTGAGACTAATTCCAGACTGAATTTGCTATTTCAAATGTGATAGGAATCTACCCTGACAGCCTTGTCAGGCATTAGGTAGTTGTTTGCTCTCCCTTCCCAGGCAGCCCCTGGTGAGGAGAGAGTTGCATCAGCACATTTCGTGATGTTGCTCTTGTCAGCTTTGTGCTCCAGACAAGACACTCACTACTTGTGTCTGGGTTTTCTTCTCTCTCTCATAAATTTAGTGCATGCACACACACATGAGTACGTAAATATATATAGATAATATATATTTGTGTGTGATACTAAATGTATTGTCCTCTGACGCACTGCGCTTCAGCAGAGATAGACAAGGTCCTCCGCTGTCACTTCCTTGCCCTAGTTTCTCTCGTTCTTCCAAAGAAATGCATTTTTTTCCGTTGGTACCTCCATGTTACATCAACATTCCTTCAGTATGTGGGTGCTTTTGGTTTTGACAGATGAAGTTGGACCGTCAATCAAATGTATTCTTACTATATCCATTAGCTGTGCTGCCAGTCACTGGTTCTGTGGCTCACTGTTGCGCTGCAGCACAGTGTAATAAATTGCTATTCTGAAGTGGCATAGCTTGAGGGAGAAGAGAATATATGAAGGCTGTAATTTCATCACAGAATATTGCAGTATGCCAAAAACATGCCCATATTATAATAGAAATCTAAAAAAGTGGAGCCTGCTTCTGTAAAAAGCACTGACTTGAAGTTGTTGATTTTAATTTGGGTGGAGATGCAGCCTCTTCAAAAGCCGCATTCCAGCTATCTGCTAATGTCCTTTCTGATAGCAGGGATGTATGTATATGCATCGGTGGCACATCCCAACAAAGAGACAAACTTCTGCCCATCGCCTCTAAGGATTCTGCTAAAGGTCTGTTTTGGAGTTTGTGGCTGCATCATGCTACTGTCATTGAAAAGTCATTTTGTAATAAGGCAGTCTTGTGGGCTGTCATGTCCCAGTTATTTTTAGGAGGCCTTAAACAACAGAAAACTTGCTCAAGACACTAATTAGCCACTGATGAGTGTAATGGTGATTTTGGAGATAGCTGAGGATACTTAGCTGTCATCACCCTTCGGAATGTGTGGTGGCTCGCACTAGGGGCCCCTCAGCACGTGTCCCAGGGGACTTTCTGATGTGGCAGAAAGAAGTAGCAGGGGAGGTGCGTGAAGCTTGTGCGCGCACCGATTCTGGTGATGCTCCTGCTGAAGTGGGCACGTGGCATAGGCAGTTTGTAACGTCCATTCCTTCCTTGAGCTGCACCAGAACTGTCCATCTGCAGGCACTTTTGCTTTCCAAGTACGCATCACGGGAAGCTTACCCTAAATTGATCCTGGTTAACCTCGTTCGAAGTGATGATGCTAGATCATAAATCCTTAGCTGTTACGCTAGTGACTCAGCTTTCAGAGCAGCAGCTCTGACAGGCTTTTATAAAAGCAGACAGGTGACAGCATTTGGGAGGACTCGTGTCTGGCCAAGAGCAAGTCTGCTGTCCTGGAGCAGCTGTGCGAAGGGAAGCCCTTGCCCAGTTTTGGGCTGGCACCATCCCAGCCCTGCTCTGCCGACTGCCAGCTGGGCACTTGCTGAAAGATTGTTTCACACTAGGAGTAATTGATTGTAGACTTTCCTGGAGCAAAGCCCTTACACCAGCTGTATCCGAGTCTTCTTTCCTCTTTTCCACCCCCCCCTTCTACGCCCACCTGCTTCTTAAATACATTCTTTTTTTTCTTCTCTTGAGCTTTCTGATCCTTATTTTTAAGAATGGGAAGGAAATTAGCGTGTCAGTTTTCTGGTGAATGTGCATAGATTCTCCGAGAATGACAGTGGCATAAGCTTCCAGGAAAAACACAAGATGACACATAAATCCTCATAAAAATCCCATTTACAGATTCATAGCTTCAGCACAAGAAACAAATCCTGGCGTTGTGTAGGAGCTATAAGCAGCACCCTATGAGCTAATTATGATTTGCCGTGTCCCAAGCTATGACAGGCAATAATCTATCTTCCCCCCAAGGCAGAGGGAGGTGGGAAAGGACAAGGAATTAGCAGCTCGCAGCAAATGACAGTTGTTCTGTGATTTATTCAAGAGGCAGAATTGTTGGTTTGCCCTAGGTTGCAGGAACAAAGAAAATAGAGATTTAGCGTTCAGGTAAAAGAAATTGGCTTTAGGACTTGTTAATCTACACTAGGTGGTGTGCAAGCGTGGTTAGGTAAACACACTTTTGAAATACATGTTTAATATTCTGCATGCTCACCACAGTGTATGTTTGCAGCATCTGTACTTCTGTGATAGATGCTACCCCAAACCTCCAAAATCAGCTGCATCTGTTTAGTCAACTGCAGTAAAAACAAAGCATAGTAGGTTTTCCTTTTAGGGTGCTCCTAGTGTTTTATGTCTTCATTTTTCAGTGTTGATAAATCAGATGTATGATTTCTCTGTCCTAATAGCAGTTCATGGGTGTATCACTTTCCTCTTTTAAAATGGCAGTGAATTCCCACTGTTAAGTTAAAATTAAGCAAAAAACTTGCCTTACAGTGTTTTCAGCTTAGAGCATAAAATGTTGGAATACAAGCAGGTTGTAGGGAAATATACCTTCAACTTTCATTCACTCCAGTTTCCAGAGTAACTGCCTCATTTTGCAATAAGACTAAGGAAAGTTTTTGTTTTTGTTTTTTTTTCTTTAAGAGTATTTTTCTCTTAACCTAACAGAGGTTTTCTTTGGATTGATTTAAAAAAAATTAAATATATTTGTAATGGTAATGTAATTTTGCGTGTCTTGGAAGTATTTGGTTAGTGTTGTCATTCACATGGATGTTTCTTTCAGGAACAGATCATTCTTTTAAAAACATTTCCATCCTAAAATTACTGGGCAGCAGTTGGCTCATAGTAATTGACTGGATCTGAAGCATTTGTCACTCAGAAGCAGGTCAGAACACAGCAGCTTGTAGCTTTTTAAAAGCTTTAACTCTGTTTAACTCTCATCGCCAGAGGGTCGGTTGACACCTGGTAACTTGATCATGGATTTGAAACATTTCAGCCTTAAAAAGTCTGGTTCGTGAAAGAAACATCAGTGCGGCTGACAGCACTAACCAAACTGTCCCGTTCATGTCACTGAATAAAATAATGTGCATAAATCTTTACAGGGTCAGGGTTTCTGTGTCCAGATCAGATGCCGATGTTAGAGTATTTCAGCAGTATGATTACCTTTCAGCTAGACCACCTCTGAGAGTTTCACCTAGCCGTTCTCCTAGGAAGAAAAGCTATCGCAAATCATAGCAAGATAAACCTTTGGAGTGTAACATATCACGCTGTTTCTGGATTAAAGAACAAAAACTAAAAAAATGCAATTAATAGCTTTTAAAATAAACAGTTAAATGGCCATCACTCCAAGATGGTCTTGCATAACCCCTTTTAATCCAGTGCTGAATTATGCATTATTTCAGCCTTAGGCAGCTTTTTTGTTACTTTCTTTTGTTTTGTTGTTTTGTTTTGTTTTCATATTGCATTGCTTCCACAATCTGTTTCCTCCTGCCTCTATGTGGTTGCAAGCCATTTAAAGCTTGTCTACAAAAAGTTATTTTTGTCTACTCATGGGGTTTCAGTGTTTAACCCATTTGAGGCCATAGAGTACGTTGCATTTTTTTCAGTCTGTCTCCCCTTTGTCCTCTCCTTTCCTCTTTGCCAGCTTGCTCCTTTGTGGACTTTGATCCTGTTGTTCAATTTGTCACCCATGATAACGTCTTAAAAAGGCCTCTATACCATTCTGGGTTCCAACAGGTTTCAACAAAACTGGCTGTGTTGGGCATGGAAGAAACATGCTCTCAGTGCCCCCTCCGAGGGAGCATTGCAGTACTATCTCAACTCTTTGTAGATCCCAGGGAATCCATGTGAAAGAGAGACATTGTCATGTCCCAAGCACGGGAGAGCCTTTTTTTAGACCTGTGTCATCGTATGTGCCAGAGAATGAAACCAAGGGCCAGTCAGACATAGAGGTGTTCAGAATGACTTATTTTAATCTTTTTGCACCCCTTATGAGAGGCAATATCATGCTGATGGAAAGAATGGTTAGACTAAGAGGCATCCTTTACCTGGAGAGGGAGCTTGCCTCTATCTCATCAAACCCAGAATTGTGCCTTACAGAAAGTTACTTTTGAGGATTTAAATTATGAAGAACCTCGAGTATTGCACTATCAAGCAGAACACTCTAGTTTAAGAATTTGTAAAGAGAGCTGCTGGATGGTGATGAGGGGAGAATTAAGTCAGAGGTGGAAAAGGCTTGGTTTGTCTTATGAACCTTTAATCATGTTCCTTAAAAATGAAGGATGTATGGTGTGTGTGTGACTTAAAAAGGTGTTAATTGAACCACTTAGTTGCTGTGAATCCCTAAACATTTTTCACCTGTGTTTGTTTTTCCTTTCTCTGTCTTTCGATCTGCAAATGCTTTCCAAGTGAGTGTTAACCCCTTGTTAGCACCATCAGACTTAAGTGAAGCAGACTGCTTAGCATGATCTCTGCAGTGCCAAATCTAATGGACATGCTTTTGAGCACAGAAGCAGTTCATTTTCTCCACCTGTGTCGACTGATAAGTTACCTTTCCCTACAAACCTGCCATTTCTTACATCCTTAGATCTATCACATCTCAACACTGTTTAAACTCTGTCCTTTTCATTTTTCTGCCTACTCAATAATTCCTAATTTTCATCGTTTAGAGTAGTTTTTCCTTTTTAACAATATATACAATTATATGATAACAATTCAATTTGCAATGTCTGGTTCACTTCTGTAGTTCAGATATGGATCTCAGGCTTTCCTAGCATAGAACGTCTGTCCCTGAATTGGTCAGGATGGCACCATCATGTCTGTCTTTCTCTGGGACTCTGTCCATTTCCTGCTGCTACCTGGTATATTCTAAAAGCTGTCCTGATAAATCTCAGAAAAATTCTGCCTTTCACCCTGCACTGTATTCATTCTGCTTTTGTATGACTATTCAACTTGAAGCTGGTTTTTGGGTGTGGGATATTTTGGTTCCTTGAAGCCCTGACCTGAGTGGAGATAACAGGAAAGGGGGGAACAGATTTAAACTGGTAAATGTCTAGTGCACCCATTCCTCTCCAGCCCTGCTCTTAGTTGGAGACTACTTTCAGCCTAGAGCCCAGTTGTGTTGCAGCTCTAGATCTCTAAAGCATTTTTGTTTCCATCAGTGACTGCTCCACTGGAACTGAAGCTCCAGACTTCAGACAAATTATTTCTGGACTGCTGCAGTCTTCTTGTCACAGTGTTGGTGGGCAGTGTCTGCCAGTGGCATTTGGTCCTCAGGGAGCCACTTAAGCCTCTCTGGATGAAGCTGCTACTCAGTTATAGGCCAGCAAGACCTGCCTTTCTAAGAGTACCTAAAGGTAGTAGAGTTAGCATGAGGATATCTCCTTGATACATTTGAGGGCAGTCCTTGTACTTAGAAGGGCTGAAGAAACTAATGTTTCCTAATTGGCTTATTCTGGAGGAGATGAAAGCGGGAAAAGCACTCCCTGAGTTTTATCACTTCCAGTTTTTCATAGCAGCTGGTGGTAAAAGATGATAACTTTACAGACAAGGTGAGCAGACAGTGAGGTGGATTGAAAACTGGCTGAATGGCAGCGCTCAGAGGGCTGTGATCAGTGGTGCAAAATCTAGTTGGAGGCCAGTAACTAGCAGTGTACCCCAAGGTCAATACTGGGTCCAATCCTGTTCAACTTAATTCATCAATGACCTGGAAGATGGGACAGAGTGCACCAGTGCAGTGTTGCCAGTAGGTCGAGGGAGGTGATCCTTCCCCTCCACTCAACCACGGTGAGGCAGCATCTGGAGTGCTGTATCCAGTTTTGGGCTCTGCAATGTAAGAGAGAGATGGTGCTACTGGAGTGAGTCCATCAAAGGGCTACTAAGATAATTAAGGGATTAGAGCATCTCTCATATGAAGAAAGGCTGAGAGTGCTGGGACTGTTCAACCCAGAGAAGAGAAGACTGGGAGGATCTTATCAATGTGTATAAATATATGAAGGGATAGTGTAAAGAAGATGGGGTCAGATGTTTCAGTGGTGCCCAGTGATAGGATGAGAGGCAACAGGCACAATCTGAAACACAGCAAGTTCCACTGAGCATGAGGAAAAACTTCTTTACTGTGAGGGTGACTGAGCACTGGAACAGGTTGCCCAGAGAGGTTGTGGAGTCTCCATCCTTGGAGATATTCAAAACCCGCCTGGACGTGATCCTGTGCAACGTGCTCTAGGTAACCCTGCTTGAGCAGGGGGGTTGGACTAGATGATCTCCAGAGGTCCCTTCCAACCTCAACTGTTCTGTGATTCTGTGACCTTACACTGGACATGTAGTACTCTTAATTTTCTGGATGCAAAGTCTTAAAAAGAACAGGTACTGTTATAAGAAGGAAACGTCCAAGTGTGTGAGCAGACTAGGTGGATATGGATGGGCACAGGGAGAAGTGTTGGTGACAGGTTGAAAGTAAAACTTCTGTAGGGATGAGGCATTCAAGGAGATGAAAATTACCCATGAAGAAATGGAGCTTCACATCCAGGTTGGGTAAGAGACTTCTAGAGATGCTCAAGACATTAATCTTGTATGTAGAAGGCCAGAAAGGGCTTGGAAACACATTTGCAAAACTTTACGCTAATAGTGCAGGGATGGGTTATCAAACTTATAACCCACATGACTTCCTTTGGCATCAGCGTCAGCTTAGGCAGTCCCTGTTGCTTTCCCTGCTCCACCACCCCCAGTCCTGAGTGCTTATTCACATTTCCACCCACTTCTCTCTGCTGTGCCTGTGAGGCCAAATAGCAAAAACAGATCAAGGCTGTTCAAAAGCTGGGAGAAAATACATTTCCCCAAGTTGTTTTCAGTTGGATCAATTCCCCAGTCTAGCCTATTGTAGGCTGTACTAGGCAGCCCTGGGGTTGATGTGGGGTCTGCTTAACCTGCTTATAGACCACACCACTGACAAAGTGGATAGCGTTGTCGAATGTCCTTTCCATACTGGCCGTTCTAAAGAAAGCTCCTAGGGAGGAGGCACGTGTGAAGGAGTGTCCTGACGGTTTTCTCCAAGCATCATGCAGTGATGTGAGAGAGTTGCTGAAAACCGCTGCTGTCAGATGACTTGGTCTCGTTTTTGTAAATTGAAGATTAACTTGTGCAGACAGAGGAAGTCAGAGCTGAAAGTCTTTTGAATCACTTCGTGAAGTTTCCTGTTGATGCAAGCACCAATATCATGTCCTTCCTTTTGCATATTTATTCAGATTCACCTTAAACAGTTGGGTTTCTTACCTCCCACTAGTCCTATTACATGGCTGCTCCGGTATGTCAAATAAGCTTGCTGACTCCACACAACTAAATAGCAGTTAGCTGTGAGTAGTGGTTAGTGGTCCTAAGCTCCCCTGTAGTTAGAAATTCACGCTCCAGTAAGCTAAGTTTGAACGTAGTCAGGAGTAGAATACCAGTGTTTGCTGTTCTTTAGCTAATTAAAGAACAACAGTGCTGATGTTTTTAAAATGCCGTAACAAATGAAAGGGTTTTTTCTTCCCCTCTGCGTGTAAATGGTTTATTCCTAAGGGAAAAAAGGCTGCAAGTGCATAGTAGAAGCAAGAATCTTCTGAGGTAAAATACTTCTAAGTGATTCCATGTCTCTACATTATATTTCAATCTATAGCTACATTAATCAAAGGATTAATAAAGAGTTACAGAATCATTAATTTCTAGTTTATACTATTGGTTAAAACTTGGCCCCAAGACTGCCATAATCTAGTTAGCCGTGTTGGAGCTGTTTGACCTGTACGAATTGGATCTGTCAGTTCAGTTTCTGCTACATGCATCACGGTTGATACCAACTGGCATGCTTTTGTGCCAGATGGTCCAAAAATTGGTGAGCAAGTATTACAAATTTTCTTACCTCTGTCACATTTTCAGGAGTCGGAGTGGAGGCATATTGCCAGAACAGTATAAACGGGACTTGGCAGTATTGTTCATGTTTTGTCTTTTAATGGCTGGAATTGGTCATTCCAATTGTCATCTAGTTTTACATGACCACTTAATACAGTTTAAAATATAAACATATGCAATATATTTTGTAGTTCCTTGTCAGAAATATCTCTTAAACTGTCTGTTGTAAACAAACTGCTGTTTTCTCCTGGGTAGGAAGGGGAGCTTTCCTTGTTTACAGAAAGCTGAAAGTAGTTTGTCAGAAGTCGCAAACTTTGATTTTTGCACATAGATATAGAACATACCTATGTGTCAGGAGGAGAGATTGACTTGCAACCCACGTAGCTGTATATTTTACATGTATAGCTTCTGTTAGGTAAGTAGTTATCATTGTGGTAATAATAAAAGTGGTAGCTATTCGAGAGAGAGACAAAGAAGTCAAAAGCCAAGTTCTCTGTGTGAATTTGTATGGAATTCAAGTAGCAGAACAATAGCAGTATAAAGAGAGATGAATGTATCAAAAAACAAACAAATACACTCTAGGACTTTATATTGAGGAGGGAGAGCTGTCATTTAGGCTAATAAAAATTTTCTTTTTGCTTGGAAAGGTTTGCCATGTTTCTGGTGGCTTTTGGTTTTGTCTTTGCTTGAGTGTTTCAATGGGGTGACTGATCAAATGTTGCGTACTTTGCAAAGACACTAATTGCCTGACATATCGCAAGAATGATTTTTATGTTGTAAGGTATGGTTTAGTGTGAGACTGACCGTGACTGTTTCTCTTTTTAAGCTGTATCAGCTGGAGTAGTTACCACAAGAACCTGTTGGCCAGCAGTGACTATGAAGGCACTGTCATCCTGTGGGATGGGTTCACGGGACAAAGATCCAAGGTCTACCAGGTAAGGCGCAGTCAGTAAGCAGTACTGTTTTTCTCACCCATGGACTATGTTGTTGGGGGACAGTGTTTGGTCTAAGATGTGGCTTTTAGTCCAGCAACAGGCTTTAGGTTCCACCAGGTGAAACAATGCCCCTCCTGTTTGGCAAATTTCTTGTCTGAACAGCTTTATTGTACAGTAGTCCTTCAGTGGGGGCACCTATATCTTCTTGTCACAGTAATGGTTCTATGTGAAAGGGTTTTATGTGATGATTTATAAGAGGCCTGTGATCAGAACAAGGAGGTTGGAGGCAAAGGTGATCAATTTGGTAGAAAAGGTTGGAAATTGTGTTAGGAGCATAGTACATTTTAACTGGTCGGTGGTAGTGAATGAACTGCAGACTAGCCTTCAGTTCCCCTATCTTGGCAGTCCAATATAAGTTTTTAGTTCCTATTTAAGCCTTTGTTTACTTTTTTATTGTGTTTTAGCTGTAAATGTAATCTTGTTTTCATTAATCCTTTGCATGTCTCAGTTAAAAAGAAATTATACTGGACAAAATAAGTCTTGTCTGTTTTCCTCTCAGATGTGTTTTGCATTTCTTTGTGAAGCTGAATAATGAACCTAGAGAGGACCAGCTGTTGCTTGTGTTAAAAGAAACTAATTTTGCTTCCGATTAGATTACTTGATTATTTTTATTTGGATTTACATAGATTGAGGAATACATACTGGCATCTGCTTCAAATGTTCTGGAAGTCTTTTAATTACCTTGTCCTGGCTAGTTTTTCATGTCATCTTCTTGCTAGCCTGTACAAAGGCATTAAACAAAGGCTTTGACTGAATTTCAGGTTTCATTCAATGCGGTGTTATGTTTCCTTGTGGGATGTGCCTGTGTAGCAAATAAAGCTCTTCAGTGTTTTGGGAGTGTGCAGGCTTGTGCTTATGAGTGGAAAAACACAGGATTAGACACCACAAGTTTTGTTTAGTACCTCAATAGGAAGGTGAGGCTTTCCTCCACTTTCAGAGGGGGAGTATTTGAAATGGCTTAGAACAGATGTTGTATCAATATTAGGGCATGCAGCTGTCTTATATTAGAAAAAGAGGCAGCACACAGTGGAACAACAGTGACTCAAACCGTGCTGGAAAAACAGATCTTTAGCATGTTTTTCTTGAAATCGTTACTGCCTTTTTTCCAAATGGAAAAAAATCCGTTGTAGGTTGGTTTTTTGTTTTTTGGTTTTTTTTAATTGCTGTTCTAGTATCTTCTTTCATGGCATGTCTAGCATGCTACAAGCATTGGTCTGATTGGGAGAAAAGATCGTTTGAGAACCTGCGAAACATAGTAAGCTTCTCTGACCAGGAATCTCCTGACAATTTATGCCTAACAGCGTATGTTTTCCTTTTACTATTTTATCAGATTACAGCTCACTGTATATTTTAATACTTTTTTTGTTTCTATAAACAGGAGCATGAGAAAAGGTGCTGGAGTGTTGACTTTAACTTGATGGACCCTAAGCTATTGGCCTCAGGCTCTGATGATGCAAAAGGTATTTTTCTTTTTTAGTTTCTGTGCAGAAGGCTTGCACTTTGTGAATTCACTTTGAGAGGTGAAAAAAGGTGATGTTTCAAGTAGCTGATTCCTCAGCTGCCTTCGATATTGTAGCTGACATACTAATGTGTCAAGATATTACTGAACTGTTCAGGACTTGGAGAAAGAGAGCCTTCGTTTGGATTAAGATTTCTTGGTGTGATATTCACATCTTGGGGGTAATATGCTCCAGCTATCATTTTCCAGATCACTAAACAAAGCAAAATGTATTTTAACGTTAGTAAAGCTTGTTGAGTTAAAGCCTTGGGGTCTTTGAAAGGAACATGTGTATTTGTATTTCAAAAATGAGATTGTCCGTGAAAAAGCAAAAGTTAAAAATGCTTGGTGATCAAAACCAAATGTCAAATTTTGTACCCAAGAAGCCTCTTGATTCCATGATGCGCAGGGTGTTTCTCAGAGCTTAGGAGTTGGATGATGGACTGATTTAGAGCATTGGGAGCCACTCGACTTTCTAGTCTCCTGGGTCCTTTCACCCTAGGGCTTTTGGAGAACTCTTAAAGCACCTGTTTATAACATACTGATTGAGAAATGTTTCTCCTCTAAGAAGAAATAGGAAAGTTCTAAAGAAAAAAAAAGGTAGTACTGAGAAACATGTAATATTCTTCCTCCCTAAAAAACAAGATTATATCTCTAATTTATTTACAATATCAAATTAGAGTTACTAAGCAGCAAGAGCTTTTGAGTTCTGTAGTCAGTGGAGTTCAGCTCTCCCATATGAGCTAACACAGCTCTGGACAGAGCTGTTCGTGATTAGCTTTGAAATGATAAATTAATTTTTCATAAACATTAAATCTTGCAAAGCCTCTGCCCACTAAAATGCTTTTAAATTCTGTTTCAAAAGAAAGCTGTATTAGTGTTCCTCAAATGCATTTGACATTCTTGATGTAATTGGTAATTTCACATACAAAAATGTAGCTTTAATGATCATTTTAAATTTAAGGTGGTTTAAAAATGGTTTTTGATACACTTCCCCCTATTTGGTGGAAGTCAAGAATGTTTTCTGTGCAATTAAATGCAGCAAGAGAGAACGCTTACCTTGTAATTACCCACCTTTTCATCACTCTGCTCCCCGCTCATGCTATGCATTTTAGAAAAAGAGCTTACTTTCCAGATAGACATGCACCTATTGTCATGTTAAGAAGTCATCCGGCTTTGTAAAGGCAGCTGCAAGTAGAACTCTTGTTTCTGATTTAACAGTTTATTTCTTCATTAATAGTTTCTAAAAAGCGCAATGTTTACTCAGAAGTTATTGTAATAAAGTTTGCAGATCTGCGTAACTTGCATTTCGATTCAAGAAGTGTCTTACTTTTAAAGTTCTAGTGTTGTTTTGGCGAGTAAAACTTGTCTGGAACATTTCATCCATTACTTCTACCACATTTTGACTGTGATTTGCAAGTGTAACACAGACATTAGTGACAAGTGAAGTCCTGTGTGAAAGTGTATGAAATAAGCACAGCTTTTAGAAGTCTTTATAAGATAGGAGCAATTTTCCAAATTAAACTAATGTTATAGCATCCAAATTCCGTTGCATTGAGCATATTGAAAGGACTAAGTATATAGAAAAGGTAACACCTATGATGAGTTATCTTAACCAGCTCTCTAACCTGTCCAAGTTAGATTTTGGTTATCATGTGTGCATGTTATCTGAGTGAGTTTTGGCTTTTGATGTTTAGCAGTGACGTGCTTGTTTGATCAGGTACGGCATCGGGGAAGTTCGAGATCTAGGTACCCTTTCTATTCTCTTTTACTTCTCTGTTTGTGTAAGGGTACAGTGGACTTTCTGACAAGAAATTTCAATGTTGATAGTTATTGGTGTGACCAGAACTATTGGAACTAATCTCTCTGCCCTTTCCTGAAAAGCATGGGTATAAAATATTCCTGTCAAGTGGTCAGAAAAAGCTAGCAAAAAGGCAACAGCTTTTCTATCTGTGGATGTGTGTGTATCTGCCTATCTCATTTTTTTTCAAGCTAGAGGCTAATTTTTAAGCTCTCAGTACACTTAGTAGGCATGTATTGGGAAAGGAGGTTTTAGATGAATAATCCTATCATCATGGCTGATGAATAATCCTATCATCAGCGCTTCGCAACCTTCCCTGCCAGGGCTTAGAAACAGCAAAAGGGTGCTAATGAATGGAGTGCCACTGGAGAGAAAATGATTCTCATATAATTAAAAACAACATCCTTGGGCCTTGGGTCCCACCTCATCCTCTTCAATAAATGAAGATAATATAGGATGCTTATCTGTGGAAAGTCTTTCTACTTTAATAGCAGATAATGGGAGCATAAAAGCATTATTGTATAAACACAGTAGGTATCTGAAATAAGTCTCATTTTTATCTATAGTTGTCATGCTCTTCCCTTTTAAAGGGGCAAAGGTAGTTGAGTATGTCTATAGGGATGCAAAGTTGTATGCGACCTAGATAGTGGTAAGTAAAATTAAAGTGTTTAATTGTGCTACAAGCATCTTGGGAAACTGCACAGCCTTAATTTCAATTCCTTTATGTACTTGTAAATGCAGACGCTATAATTCTTATTTAAGTAGCAAAGGATGACTTTCTACTGTTTGAATAGAAAAGATTCTTTAATTTTGCAAAGGAGGAAAGTCACTGGCACTTTGCTAATGACTTACAGCTGCTTTTTAACCCAACATTGCTGTTTGTTCTGGATTGGGGATGTAGTTTAATAGCCAGGGTAAAGTTGGCAAGTGAGAGCAAAACATTCAGTGAGATCATGTGGTTGATACTGTAGAATTTAAACCTCCATCATGGTGAAGACATGTTTGGGGCTGTCTTAAGGAAGTTATTTGACAAGTTGCTTGTGGAAGATGGTCAAGCACTTATCCCCTGTTCTGGGGTTGTTTTCAAAGCTCTCTGAAGCACATGGAGATACAAGCAATACTGAGAAATTTACCTGAAGAAAGAATCCTGGTTTTGTGTCCATTCTGTACCATTCTGTAAGCTATAGTCTCTTCAACTATAGTCTCTATTCCCAGCTGGAAGTGGAGTGGTGGAGCAAGACAGGAACACATGAGAGCCCTGGGCTATAGTGAGAGGTTACTTTTCATGGCCTCATGACTAGGAGGAGTGCACGCATATTTTGCTGCGTTTAGGGAAGGTAACTTCTGAACTGCCTTGATAAGGAAATAAGACCATGAGTTCTAATCTTGCATCTATTTTTTGTGGTAGTCCTGAATTCAGTGGGGAAATTGGCTTCATAAAAAGGAAGTATGGCCTTGTAGATAGAGAACTAGCCTAAGAATTGCAGATCGGAGTTTCCACCCCAGCTTTGCTGAGGGCTTCCAGAGGATTGTTTAGAGGTTTCATTTCCCCTAGATACTGGGATCTTCAGCTTCTGGAGGTTTAGGTGTTTACTGCTCTTAAAATCAGATTGAACTTTCAGTTTGTTCATTTTCCTGGCTAAGGGAAGTAAGATAACTTCCTAGAGATTTGTGGGGTTGTTGGATTCAATTGGAAATACCTCAAGAGGTCAGTCAAGGTGTTGGTAGTTAGTGGCAACCAAAATTTTCTGGCTGGCTGTGTCTTACACTTTCCTTTGGCAAGGAGGAGTACCCTGCAGTCATTGCCTGGTAACATTGCTGTTTACAGCATGGGCCCAATGCCGTTGACCTGCACAAGACAGTGGATCAAAACTTTCACCTACCAGGGCAATTCAGCAGCTTGCTCCTGGCTTCTTCCTTTGCTAAGGACTCCTTAAATCTATGCAAATGAATTTTCTGGTAGGAATATCCCATTCCTGGCTTACAGCTTTCTCAATAGTATACAACAGTACATGCGGTAGTAGTACATGTATGAGTATGCTTCAGCATATATCCTGTTCCTCTATAGCATGCATGTAAGTATGGCTCAGTTAAGCTTGCTTTAGAGCACTTGCAGAGGTTTGTTACGTGTGTGGATAGTACACTGTTGGAGACTTGGTATTTCTTCAAAAGACAGAATGCAGTGTTTCTCCTGTAAGTAGATTTTTCCTTCAGCTGTTGCAATACAGGCTTCCACCTCGTTTAGTGTTTGTGCACAGAACTGGTGTGTAGAAGACTGATTTATAAACTGATGCATCTGAAATAAAGCTTGAACCAACTACAAAGAAATTTGAAAAGATTTAAATGTTTTAAACCAAGAAGGGCGCTTTGTAGTCATAATCTTCCTTGTTTGGTGAGGGAAGGATATTTGGCCTTATGGAGAGATGTATCTCTCGGCAACAGCAAAATTAGGAAACATATGCTTTGGGAACATGTGTTTTAGGAATAGTTGATCTCGAATGGTTGCTTGCCTCATCAACACCATTCTGAGTGTTATCAAGACATCTGTATGTTGTATAATTACTGCCTTGACCTCAGCAAAACTGCTTAAAACTACAGCAAATAAAGTATAATTCATGAGGGTAGAGTTTATTAACCTGTCAGTTCTTTTTAAAAAATAATGGACAACTCCAGGTAGAACTTGACATGTTTCATTATGTGTAGTTATATGTCACGTATATCCTTTTTTTATAGCACTGGCTAAGCTATAATTGGAGCCCAGTGTATCCCACAGCAGTTAGATCACAGAAATTGCTGTAGATCCTAATCTTTGTCTGTCAGTTGTAACGAATATTATGATGGCTTTGAACACACGGGTTGACTGTTCACCAGATGAAATAGCTGAGCTTATGACCTGAAGACTTAAATGAAGAAAAAAGAGCCAAGTTGAAACTTAGCCCTCAATTAGCTTCTGCTACAAAACTGAGACCAAATGGCTATTATTTATTATAGATGGTGTTAAGAAGAGACTTCTCCATATTGGACACAGCTTTAAATATTGATACCTAGTTAGAAGGCTTCAAGGCAATCTTTGTTTGTAGTACTAGATTTGGGCACAGCATTGCTTTGAATTGTGAGCTCATTTAACCTCTTTGTGCTACTTTAGTTTAAGCAATGTTGTCTGCTGACAGTGTCTCCTTTTAACGATAGGATTACTTGCTTCCTATACCATCACATCCATAAACTTGATGTCCTCTACTGCCACTGCAACATAGACTATGCATCTGTTGGTGTCTGTTCATGAAGTAAAATGCCAATGTTTTGTTGTTTTGCAAAATTGTTTCCCATCTCCCTTTTCACTCCACCCTCCCCAGTGCAAACACAATAGAGGTGGTATATTCTTCAGCCTCACTTGAGGGAAGAGAATGTCTTAAGTCATGCTTGCAAAGCTGTTGGGTGCTGGTTGTTGGGGTTTTTTTGTTGTTGTTGTTTTTCCAGAAATGCAGCTAGATGTTTAGAATATATATTATCTCTGGTAAACGTGAATGAGTTTATTTCTGAAAACCAACAACAGAGTGGGTGCTGTTTTCACTGCATTTTACATAACACTTATGCAAATACAATATGCATCAGTGTTTGTTTATGATGGATGTGTGTGATGCTTTAGAATGCTTCCAGACAGCTGACAGATACCCACACAGTGTTATTTAAAATGATTCCTTAGTGTACTCTGAGCAGCTGTGTATTTCCTTCATCCTTGAAGCAGTTCTCCTACATATGGTCAGAAATAGTGCAGTCTTTGCTTTTCACTGTTTGTGAACTATAAAAAGTAGGTGCACTAGAACAAACCTACCACCATTCCTCCTTTTTTCTTGACCATTGAAAACATCCTTGGATAATCCATGTGGAAGCCTTGTTTCTCCTTCAAAGTTCCTAGGAAAGAATGACCAAGAGGTGATAGAGGGGGACACTCTGCAGGGAAAAAATAACATAAGTTACAATTGTTTTACATTTTTCTTGACCACAGTGGGAAACAAGATTCCTGCTCTTTTGCCACTTCTCGCTCCTCCGAAGTGAGCCCTCAGTAAAAAGACACCGGATTGGCCCTTAGACCACAGATCTGAAGATGCTCAGTCTGCTCTTAGGAGCTGTTTAGGGGGTCCAGTCTTCGTGCGGCTCCTCCGCGTTCACGAGCGTTGGCTTTGGCTTGCTCTGCTTCCCACTTCAGATGCTGTCCATGGTAATTGAGGACAGCACAACTCTTTGCTCAAGAAAAGGAGGAGAGGGAACAAAGCACGTTCTTAGAGTTGACATCAGCCTGTCTTGGAGGCTTCTCCTGGGCTGATGCCAGTTCACCTGGGCTGAGGGCAAAGCATTTCATCCATCGTTTGTAAGCTATGCAGCCGTTCTTGGTGAGATTGGCTGTGTGAGGACCACCTGACACCCTTCATCTTTGAGTTTAAATAGTACTTGAAGTGTTTGGGGAGAGGGGGGAAGGCTATATTTGAAAAGCCTTTTGTATTTTCTGTTATTCTTCCTGTGAAATGGACTGAAGTGAGTACTTGGGGGAAGAGCTTGTACTGTACAATGGTTTAATTGATGTTCACTGAGAAGTCCCATAAAACACTAGAATTCTTTGTAATGAGAAAATACATCAACATAGGAAGCCAGCATACTGATTTCTTTCCTGCCAATGCCAGCTTTTAAAGAGTGAAATAAGTTGTTCTCACTTATTTAAGCATATATGATATATGCTTAAATAGAGAGTGAGAACATATATATCTCACTAGAGATATATGTTCTCACTGTGTTTAAGCATACAATCAAGTATATTTATTCCGCACAAAGCAATTCTGCCTTGGAGAACGGAGAACTTTAGATCACAACTCAGTGACAAAGAACAAACAGGAATTAAGGCTTGCTGCTCTTGGTTATATGAATCTGCGGTCCAGGAGCCTTAAACACTGAGACTATACCACGTGGTTAGTCACCTGCTCCGCAGTTCCCAGCCACACAGAATGCAGACCTTTCATCATCTGGCGCATGTTGGAGATGTGTAGAATATTTACAGTACTCACTTGAGAATGTTTTCAAGCTTACTAGCAATCAACTACAAATTAACTGTTTATAATCATTGACTTCTTTCTCTTGGCAACTGAGGTTTTTCAGACTCTTATTTATGACCTAACTAGATTTTATGCCTTTCAGATGAGTGGTGTTGTTGTTGTTTACTCATTTCTGTTTGTTTGTTTCTCTCTTTAGTGAAGCTGTGGTCTACCAACTTGGACAATTCGGTAGCAAGCATCGAGGCCAAGGCTAACGTGTGTTGTGTCAAATTCAGCCCCTCTTCTAGGTATCACCTAGCTTTTGGCTGTGCAGGTGGGTAAAAGGGACTGGGGTGGGCAAAGAGATAATCTGTTCTCTCCTCTAAGTTTCTGACTTCCCCCAAAGATTTGAGCTTGCAGTTAAAAAGTTTGAGCCAGATGTTTCAAGTGTGCGGTCACCCAGAGGACCGTAATGATACCTGAGTGTCAGCTTCTTCATGCAATCTAATTTGGTGCCTGTATCAGCGATAAAAGCTCATGAAAGCAAATCACGTAGTGTGTTTTTTTGAGAACTAAGGGAACTGGGCAAATCTCAACTTTGTAAGCCTCTAAGTGAGGCTAACATGTTAACGTGGTGGTGGAAGTTCTTTCTGGTTCATAGCAGTGCTCTGTAAATGGTACAAAATCATACTGGGAATTTTAACTGGTTTTACCTGTGGCGTATTTTAAAACAGAGGCTGTGTATGTTTCTTGTAGCTGCAACTATAATCTCCATGGATGGGCTTATGCTTTCCTAGGCTGGGCAAAGCATCTCTGTAAAAAGGTTTCTTTTAAGTAGTAGTCGTTGGGTAAGGCATGATGAGCCTTTTATTCATTTAGATTAAAATAGTTTTTGGTGATAATACAAAGACTTGAACAGAGTGGATATTACTCTGGGAGGAAACTACATCATGCTTTACATGCAGCAGCTGAAAAAATCTGAAGTGCCTATAAATGTTTAACTGATATGATGAATAACTGCATTTTCTTTTTCCTCAGGGAATTTTAATGTACTTGTTACTATGTTCTGATGACATTTATTATCTTTGGACTTCTGGAGATATTTTGATGATATTCTTTCAACTGGTAGTTTGGCATTTCATTTAGGTGTTCCAATTTCCAGGCTGGTTCTACTTAAGCTGTGACTCTTAAGAGTAGAAAATAAATTTGCATTTTGATACACTGCAAAAAATGGATTGAAGTTGGAGTGTAAAATATTGACTTGTTTGACAGACATCTCGCTGAAGTTTAGCAAATTATGTGCAAGAATAGAATTGAATTACAATACTTACCAGCAGCCTTGGAAGGAAAGGGGCTATCTGTGAAAGGCTCTAGGGAAAGATGAGAGCACCAACTCCAAGTGGATCAGCTGCTGATTAAAATAGATATGTAAAAGCATCAATAACCAGAATGCTTCCTCATAAATCAGTAATTGGGATTCCTTTCCACCTGAAAGGCATAGGGAGGATAAGGCACAGCTAAATCTGTAATTGGTATCGGGGCTGTGAGGCATGTGGAATGAAAGCAGTCTGAAACGTTACTGTCCACCAGGCCACACTCACTCCTAATAGACCGCGATGGTCTCGCCTTCAGCCAGCGAGTTTGGGTAAAGAGGCATGAGAAAATCCTAGGGGTTATTTGGAGGGTTTAGATGAGGTTTTAGATTTGGAGGTTTAGAGAATGCTGAGGGGTAAAATGGTATTCGTACTGGGGAAGAATGCATGGGAAGGAGGGAGGGAGAGAGAATGAAATTGAAAAAACATATGTTTACAGCTGCTTGATGCTTGATAATTGAGTCTCTAAATAAAAATTAAAATGGGTATTTAACTATGATTGCTGAAAGAATTGCATGGAGTAATTGAACTGATGGGAATGACTTGCCCACAAAGGAATACCTAATTGATCTTTCAGCCATAAACACATGTGAAAAAAGGCTTATGAAATAGAATTTAAAATGATGCATTTTAAAAGATGTAATACTTATTTCTGAACTCCTAAAAATCAGGGGAAAACACTTGCTTTACTATATGTACTATAAAAGTACTGTCCTGTTTAATGTGTTATGATGGAGACAGAGGTCTTTCTCCTCCATCAGTTTCAACTAATCTTGTTTACTGATTTCATTTAGTCTATGAAAAAAGCCATATAACTTCTAAATAGTGTGATTTGTCACATAGGCTGTGAAATTAATAAAGGAAGAGTAAAAACTGGTTTCTTTGAGCAGTATTTAAGAAAAAAAATGCAGATTGGACACACTGATTTGGCTATCTGTTAGCCCCCCATAGGAATAAAGATGAGCAGTGCAAAGCACTAATTGATTGACCAGTGTAATAAGCAATTTCAGAAAGCTGCTCTCTCTGCCTTGGCTTGTTCACATGCTTTGTGGATTTTCATGGTTATGTAAATTAATGTTTCAATTACTTTTTCTGCAACACAGTCAATGGTAAAACAGCTGATATTTTCTAGCATTACACACCCAGCAGAATTTTGTATAGTATTTAAGCAGAAATGCTGCTCCTGTACGTACTCATATTTTTCCTCTTTGTTGATTTGAGGGAACTTACTGTGGAATATAGATTTTCTTCTCCCTTTAAGTACTGTGTTTGCAGGTAGCAGGCAGTTACCAAGGTTTGACAGTGTGCATTCCTAAGCTGATTTCATGTGGCCAGATCATAACATAAGAACAACATTCTTTCATCTTCTGGACTTCACTAGGCTGTAGCATCCTGAAATGTGGATGTACATGTCATCACTACCTGTCATTTCAGTCAGCTGAGTGGGTTTTTCTACTGTTACTGTATTAGCACTAGCCAACTTAAAAATCAGTGAGATGCATACAGATATCTATAGTGAGTGACTTGATTAGTTAAGCAATTGATGAACTAGTAGGTGTAGGGAGGAAAAACTGTTGGTACTTAATATTTGAGGTGTAAATGGAAGAAGTAAATTGATTTAATACACAGTTATTAAATGTACATATGTCTCAGTTCCATTTTTATTTTGTATGCAGAAGAAATTGCAGGTTGGCCGCACCTTGTTTTAGCAATGCAATTTTGAGTGCAACTCTAGAACTTTTCAGTACCAATGTTTTGAAAGGTAGTGTGCCTCTAAATCTTTACATTTTTTATTTTCTCTTGAGGGCCTTTCTTAACTATTCTTCAAGCTGAAATCCCTTTTCATAAGGTCTCCTTCCTTCACATTTTGATTAATGGAACATTTCCTCTGCCCTTGACAAATGCATCTTGCCCACTTGTATCCATCTATTCAGAATGCCTCTTTGAAGTCAGCTTTCCTAATCAGATGCTTCAACTAGATCAGCATCTTTTTGAATCTCTGCTGGTTCTGCCTTTGCAGTCTCCACAAAAATGGATGGCTGTCTTGAGGCCCTTTTACCCTGTCTCCAGTTTACATATCCCTTCTCATTTGTTAGTAAAATGTTGACTCTTGGCTTACCTCTGCCAGTGATGCTATTCTTCTTTGTGCACTAGTAAAATATTCAGACAAGTACCTTTGTGCTTTCTCCTAGACTGTTTCTCCCATTTGGGAAAACTCCCCGTAAGTATCTTTCTTATTTCTCCATAAAATTGTCATGGAGCATACTAACACGTGTGGCACAAATTAAATGAGCTGATATAGCAGCCTATTGAAGTTCTCCATTCCCTTATATTCCCCATGTCGGTGTCTCTGCTGTCCCTGTCTCTGGTACTCAAACCAGAAGCTCTTTGGAGTGGGGTTGATTTCTCTTTGTACAGTGCTAAGTGTGATGGCAGCTTGGCCTTTGCCTAGGGTTGCTCAACCTGACTGAAGTGCGAATAGTGACTGTCCCATACCTGCAGCTTCGGTGCTCTAGAAGGAATTCTGAAGCAGAGATCTTCATAAAAGCAGCTTATCCACCTGCACCCAGTTTACGTGCTATATAATCACCAAATAAAAGGAGAGAACTCAAGGACTGAAGTGACCGATTTTCAAAGTAAGGCCAGGTTGCAGACTCTTGGGCACAGTTTGTGTAAATTGGGTGTTCTTGCTCCAACAGTCTTGGCTGTTTTCTCTCTGATGAGACCATGCCGACTCTGCTAGACTGCTTGTTGTTGTTCCTATATGTTGTTCATACTGCCCCTCCTTGGCGGGTAACATCCGTTTTCCCCTCTGTGCCGAGTTCCTCTGCAACTTCCTGCCCTTCCTCAGCAGCAGAAAGAGAAAATGAAATGCCTGTCTTGAATATTCGCCCTCTAAAAAGGACTTGACGTGGGTTGAATTGGAATTTATTCTATCTGTGGATTTCTTAGCTAAACCCTCTGTGCTTCAGGATACCTGTTGGAAAATGAGAGTAGTGATAGTAGAAAGAAGTGCTATGGAGCTTTGATTTAGATGCAGCCATGGTCAAAAGTGCTATTACTGCACCTCCACATGGAGCTTTTCTTTAGTATCAGCTACTGGCTTGGCTTCAAATAGATGCCATGGAAAACTGTGCTTTAGTTGCCACTACAGAAGCAAATTGCAAGATTATCATCTAATATGGATGATATATGTATTTCTTTTCTGGCTCCTCACTCTGAAAGCTTTTTAGATGACCAGAAGATCATTTTGGTAGCTTAAAACAGAACAAATGAGCAATAAACTGGAAATAGAGCCTATACAAGAGAGAAATGGATATTTGGTTTAGGAAATAATTCTCCTAAAATCAGACAGGCGCTTCAGGTGAGAAGGAAGCTAGAGTGTCTGACTACAATCTGATAAAATCTGTGGCAGTGGAGAGAGCATATAAAGAAGGAAAGATTTCTTTTGTCTGTGACTTTAATAAAATATTCTATTTGCATGCTTACTGGGTTGAAACATCATGCAGTATAAACTGTAATCACTGCCGAATACAAAATCGGGTAATTTTGTGGCCTCTTCCTTTTTTTTTTTTTTAAGAGAGAGTGTTTTATCCTGAAATTAGCTGCATAAATCATGACTGAAGTTGTTATTGTTCTGCCTCAGCAATACCACCGATGCCCTCAACCCATATATTTTCCAGTAGCACTGTTTCCCCACATAAAATAGGAAAGTGGCTGAAAATGCATGCAGTCTGCAACCAGATTGTTCAAGTCATACAGTCACAGTGAGATCAGACTGTCTTGCTAACTTTAGTGAGCTAAGTGTAGCTATTGATAGTAGGCTATGCTTTATTCCCAGCATGCTGTAATCCTGTCAGCAACTACTACTGACCTTTTATTTCCCATATATTATATAGAGATTAGGTCATCAAGATTTCAGATTCCTGAGTTCTTGCGCTAGATGCATCATCTTCTCACATGCTATTTTTTTCTTCCCTGTAGGACCCACAAATCTTGCAGGTTGGATCTGTGGGTGTTTGGTGGGGGGGAGTTGTCATAAATGTGGGCAAAGACTGTACCTGCTCTCCAAGAGTTACAAGTAAGCGGAAGCAGCAGATAAATAGATGGAGGGGTGCAGTAGAATGGCTCAAACATGATCAGAACTTAACAGTTTGCTGGGTTACTTCTAACCTTGATCGAGTCTCTGGACTGATTCACTGTGGTGTCACAAGCTCTTGGCAGTGTGGGTTGGGACAAAGTGACCAGGTCAGGGAAAACATGGGGCAGTGCTGACTTATGTTGGTTTTGGTGCTTTCATGAAATCACTGCCTCGGGGTTTGAGACTATTTACGCTGAGGTACCATATTTCTTCCTAAGCATTCCCAATTGTGCTTTTCCACTTCCTTCTTTATACTGGAAATTTTATTGCAAAAAGTGAATCGTGTTTGGTGTAGGATTTTTGGTTTTGCATTGGGGCAGGAATTGGTGGAAGTTCTTCTTGTCACCATCTCCCCCCACACCCTCAATCAGCTGATCATAGAGCACCAGTCCTAGAGACAAATTAGCCCTCAGCAGCCTGAATTTATATCAGCATCAGCTAACAGGGGGCCAAATCCTCAGTGAACAAGTCTGCTGAGGTTTCGCACCTTTCTCCTGTCCACTTGTAGTTTCTTGCCCCTTCTGTCTCTCCTCCTCATTCCCTTCTCCTCTAGTACAATGATGCTGAGCAAGAGCACTTCCCAAGGGAGCCTTTTTTCTTCAAAGACGGTTTTGCCCTTCTCCAGCAGGTTTTGCATGCTATGTAAAATTCTTTTTTGCAGAGAAGTTCAGTGAGGCTGCTGCTTCCTATAAAAATCAACAAACCCTTTCACGTGTGCTTTGATCCCAGTGCACTCTCACCTTCCCAAATATGTTAGGGCCTTCCAGATGCAAGAAGCTTGTATTCAAGTGTTGTAGTCTTTCTCTTGCCCCGTACAGCAAAAAAATGCAAAAGGAGGAGCTCCCTATATTTTAAATCTTTAGTGCTTTTAGCTAAAATCTCCTGAAGCACTCTTTTCCGTAGGTAATCTTAAGTGCAGAGGAGCTAAAGGGGTGCTTTAGGGTTTGAATAGCTTCTCTGAGGAAGAGAGAGTATTCCACCATCTTCAGCATTATGGAATGGCATCGTACCCAGGCTTTGAATGCTGCTGCCTTTCGTTTATTGCTGAAAGGCTGCAAAATTAGTGACGCTGATTCACAGCATACACCATGCGAAAGGGCTCCTGTTGCTGTGTAAATAGCTTTGTTTTAATTTGCAGTGGGTTCCCCATCCCTTACGATCTCTGCACTGCCCTGATGCACTTAAAGTTCAAGGTCACGCATGGCTTCTTTCAGCATCATTCAGGTTTACTAATGCACCAGATGTCCAGGCAGGACCACTTTTGGAGACCATCGTTATCCAGTGGAATATAGATTTTACTGCAGTAACTGGAGCAGTGATTTCTTTTGCCAAACACTTCTCTGTGCAGCTAGCCTTTCATGCTGCCTCACATCTTGGTGATTTGCCTGCCTTGTCATTCAGCTCTGAAACACAAGAGTGATGTGGTATTAATGACCAAGAAGGCAGTGTGCCTTTTTTTGGAAGAGAATTAATGTTTTTCAGCTAAAAGCAAGGTCTTACCTTAATAGATTCTCATGTGTAAGTACTCTGCTTTATTGAAAACCTGCAATGATTCAGAAAGAATCTATCTGTGCAAAAGTACAACATGTTTAGGGTGGAGTTAGGCAGCTTCTTTGGGCTTAAGCTGCAAGATTAGTGTATGAATTTAAAATGCAGCATTCAAAGGCAGAGACAAAGATTACGCATTTCTCAAACGTGGAAAAAATTCAAGCAATGCTCAAAATTCAGCCTTTATGAAGTTGGTGTGGCATGCAGCAATTCAAGACTTCCTTGTTACTACGAACTGGACTTTACTTGAAGGATGTCTTTCTTTTTGTGGGTCTTCAATAATTTTCTTCCAGTCTGTGGTCTCGGGAACTGTGGGACAAGCTCCATATTTTGGAAGTGGACACTTGTCATCTCATAAATGGTTTAAACTCATTCCAGAAGTCATTGCAGGTGTTTCAGTTGTTCTAACCTTTGAAAGCATCCACCTCACTTCTTCAGTGCATTGAGGGTCATTTGAAGGAATCTGTATTTTTGTCCAGTATGATGGTGATCATATTTCTGTACTGACAGGACTTATTTTGGGGTAAATGCTGGGCTCGGAGTCTGATTGTTTAGTTTAGAACACCATTTTGGAAGTTTGTGTGTTAAAAATTATTCCCCTGCATAGATGTTAGAACATAATTAAAAGTGAAGTTTCAAACTGTACCTTCCGCTGTCCTGATACATGTCTGAAAATCTTTCTGGCGCTGATGATTTCAGAACTGGTTGGTAGCTTATATTCTATTTCTGCTCAGGACTGACAAACAGAACAACTGCAGCTATGCTGTGTTATTTAAACTTACGACGTTTGCGGTTAAGCTGACTTATTTGTATCTGCATATCCGAGAGACCACCAGATTAGCCAGGTGCTACACAATGTCTTCCTACCTTCCTTACAGCATAGGAAGGTAATGCTGTAGCTGCTTGCTAGAAAAACATGAAGGAAATGAGTCCTCCCAGAGGCATGCAGGAGGTGTTGTATGTATGAATTTCACAAGGTTCAGACAAAACTCCTTCCACACCCCAGGTCTGACAAGAATAGTCTTAGTGTAGATAACTGTCTTTTTTGTAAAGAATAGATCAGCTCCTGAAGCACTTCTAAGAATTTAAAAGCTTGCATGACTTCTTAAACAAAAAAGTTGTCTCTGATTGCTGTTGGTTGTTATTCAATTTATTGCAAATACTTCAATGTTCAGACCTGTCAGGAGTTTCCAGACTCTATGCCGGGTTGGTCATGCTTTGGTAATGAGTGAAGGAATCATATAGAGCTTTTCAAATTGATTTGATTCTCTGAAGAAAAGAATAAATCTGCCGTTAGCAGAAATGGGCATGCTAATTGTTTGCTTAAATATTCTTTTCCTGAACATTTTGTCTTACAACTGGTATAGAAGTCATTTAGTCAATGTTACAGCATTCAAATTAAAATTGAAATGAGCCTTGAAATTCAAGAACAGAATAGGCAACTCCAAGATTCATTTTTTCCACAGAATGCCAAATTGCTCTTACTACTAGCTATGGCCGTATTCAAAGGAATTTAATGCTTTCCCACCTCAGGAGTTTCCAAAACTGCAGGTTTTTCTGGTAGCTTGTTCAAAGGAATTGCGTGATGGAATGACATCTTCTGTAATGCCTTACTGGGTCATCTACTGTTCAAAGTGCTGTGTAGCTTTAACCCTTCCAGCCTTTTATTTGGGTACAGTATCCACTTAGACCTTTGTAACATATACTACTTTTTCCATACCAGCTGGTGAAAATTGTCACACTGCATAGTGCACAAAGTCTGCATAACCTACAAATGCAGTGTGGTCTGTTATCTAGAAGACTGTTTCTTACTGTCTGAGCATCTAAGCATTGCATGTGTTTTAAGAGGAGAATTTCTAAATACTTGAGCCAGGTTGAGAACAGTTCCTCTAATGAGGCACTGTTAGCAGTTTGAATCTCAAGAAAATGTCAGAAAGTGAGACTGTAGATGTGTGTCTAGCAATTCTAGCCCTTTTACTTGACTTATTTTACTGCCTAATTAGATCAAATTGCCTCTTTTCCAATTTGGATACCTGTGTGTCATCAGGTACTTTTCCTGTGCTTGTTTCAATGTCTGTATAATCCACCATACCTTTGACAGGTTTTTGTTGTTGTTGTTTTGTTTTTGTTTTTTTTAGTATAAGCATTCTTATCCGAAGCTTGAATACTAGTGATTATGATAATATATTTACTGTCCATTATCTTTTTCAATAGCAGTAGAGTCTGCCTGGAGTTCAATTCAGGTGATGAACAAGATCACCATCCCCAGAACCTGGTAAAAGGAGGCTTTATATCTCCTCAGATTAGTCAAGCAAAATGTAATTCTTGGGCAAAATCAGGTCTGACTGACGGTTTGGCAAACTTGGATCTTTAACTGCATATTGTAATGCATATGGCAGCCTGTGCTTTTCCTAGAGCCAGTTTCTGACTGCTCTGGAGCCTGTGTAGCCTCAGCGTTCTTGCCTAGACATTTGTGTGGTGTGTTGGGATGGTTTTTCTCCTTCACATGGTGCCAGTTACTGGAAGTGTTTTTGTCAGCTGCGGGGGCTGAGGAAACTCTGCCTGACACGACAGCCCTAGGCAGTGCTGCTGTGCAGTCCTTCTTCATAGGGAAGGTATCCTCTCACAAGAAGTTTGATCCTGTTTGTAGGATCTTTGCTGATACGACAAAAACCCTAAATCTTTTGCTTCATAAATACGCCCATAAAATCTTAGGGAGAACATTTCTTTTGGTATCCACCTTTCTTAGTGTCTTAAGCCCTTATTTACATGATCTGCGTGTGGTCCCTTTTCCCTCTATCACAGCTCCATGACTTACAAAACTTGAATAATTCAAGAAGCAGTTGACATGGGTTTACGGTAAGAAAAATATTGGGTGAAATAAGTAGCTTATATCAGGAGAGATCTGTTCAGCAAATGAGGTAGTATGTCTTTTTTTGATAGATATATCCAACAATCATTGTACAAATAGGACTTCTAGTGTTCATGTGATAAGCTTCAAACCTTCAGAGGTGTAGTCCATGGAGACAGCATGGGTTGAAGCACCTTTACTATAAAATGACTGTTCTTCATATGTTCTTTGTGCCATAAAACTCAATTTTGCAGATAGGCCTACATGCACGAATGTACAGTGGACTCATACATACACATTTGAGGAGAAAAGTTGTATTAAGAGCCCAAATAGTTTACCCATTGAGTTCCTAATTCTCAGTTTTCTTCAGCCATAAAAAAAATGGATTCTTCCACAAGCCGCGGGTTGTTACAGCTAATGTCTTCATTAGTTTTGTAACATAGATAAATCTTCCTTATCTGTACTGAATATTTTAGTTTTTCCAACAGTCTGATAGAAGACAATCTTTGAATTGCAGAAATAAGGGATCACTGTATTCTTTTTGAGAATTCTTTGTAGTTCTTTAAAACCATAAAGGTCAGAGTTTCAGAAGAGTTCTAGAGAAATTTGTTTTGCCTTCCTTCCCGTCTGAGCCCTTTGCTCAGCTGATTAAGATCTCTAATGTTTTATGTCTCCTCCTTCTCTGCTTAATATGAGACAAGTTATTTAGTAGACATTTTATGGGCTGCTGTGTCAAAAGCTTTAGACAAGTCAATAAAAAATGTCCCCAGCGTGTAAAGGCCATTATCCATAACCCGGCAAATGTCATCTGTAACTTCAAGCCATAGGGAATCTGTCAAATACGAAGGTTAAAAACCCAGTTGGCAGGTCCCATCAAGGCTGCTGTTCCCTTCATGTGTTCAGCAGAGGGAGATATAGATCTTTAGTGAAATGCTAGTGTTGATCTACATTAGCGAGGGGGGGGGGGGAAAGTACATTTGGTGCTGGTAAGATATTGAAATCCCTGGCTGAAGCAGGGTATCAGCTCCCCTGCTGAGCTCTGTCAAAATATATCAAGTGCTAACCTGTAACCCTCTGCTGTCACATCCCTGATCCCTCCCTTGCTAGAGTGCTTATTGTACTAACTGTTGGTTTTGCCAGGGATTAAGGCTACCAGATGTGTTCCATATAACCTCGGCTATCTTTAATTCGGTTCTCATGAAGCAGGCCTTTCTCACACTGTTTCCTTTATCTAGTCTGCTAAACAGACCATCACTAAGCATTTTCTTTTCTCAAAGCTCTGCTCTTTCTTCATTTAAATGAACATCTAGACTAAATTCTTGTTGGATTGTCTAAATGATATTTGAAGACAGTTGCTCATCATCCGTATTGCAGCGTAGGAAAGTGAGACTGACTGAGCTGACAGAATGCAGTCATCTTCAAATACCCGTTTGCCTTTCTCTGCTTTGGAAAATTCCTTTTTGTCTCCTTAAGAACACCACTGAGTCTGGGGCTTCCTCACTTGTCAGATTTCTCACATTTTGACACCAGAAAAATAAATCAAATAGACCTTAGCTAGTCTGGTATAGTCTTCAGAGCATGATGTAAGGGAAGAGCACATGGGGGAGTTTTGACCTATGGGGAAAAATCTGTTGAATGCTTTTCCACACTTAAATCCCTTATTGGGTGGCCATTAAGTGTTTGTGGCATTTAGGAAGGAAGGGTATGCTGGAGATCCCTGGGAATCTAGTACAATGGTTTTTGAGACCAATTGTCTAGACAGAACTCTGATAGCAAATATGAAGTACTGCATCTCAAATCATCTTGGGCACATGCATGAAATACAAAACAGGAATATTGTTCCAGTTCACTGCTGTGGACCTCAGTGTCGCTTCTAGAATAGATTGCTAAGATTCCCATAGGGCAAAAGAAAACAGCTATTCAAAGGAAAAACTGTTACCTTACTGCAAAGGGAACTCCAGGTAAAAAAGAGATAAAGCAAATGCATCAAATCGGTAATTTTGTTTTAGTGGCAGAAACAAAGTACTTGTAATTTTGGCAATTTCTGCTAGCACAGAAAATTGTAAATGCAAAGCCATATTCAGCAAACATTTTAATTATGCCTGTAACAATGGCTGTACTGGAATAGAATTTTATTGTTTTATTGTTTGGGATTTTTTTTTGAGATGCAGGTATGGGCAGGAACAATAAAAATAACCACTTGTCTTTGCCTGTGCAGTGATGGCATACCATAGTTCTACAGGGAGATGTTGGGATGAAATAGGCTTATTTCTGTTCTCTCCTAGTCACCTGATTTGTCATGTTGCATGTGGAAAATAGCATGCTGCATTCGTCTGCAAAATGCTCTGTATAGTTTAGTCTGTCAAAGGATCTTTGTATCAAATCCATTTTTAATCTCCTCCTTTACAATAAGGTAAGTGACTTGTAAAGAGGGCACTGGTGTCAACTCAATGTTGTCAATATTAGATAATTTCTTCTTCAGGAAATTTCTGTATTAATTTTTGTTGCAGGGCTTTGTTCTCTTGAATTCGAGTTCACTTTGTTTACTGTTCTTAATGTGTTGCCTTCTCTTCTGGCATAGCATCCATTTCCCTTGTGTAATGACAACTATTGTATTTTCTTCTCTCCCTGAAATGGCTTATAGTACGCCAAAGTCTGTACTGATCATGGCAGGGTAATACTAGAATGGGCTAAGTGAAAGAAATGTCTCTTTATAGTGTTTGGCTCAAAGGTTTCCTTGCCACTCTTTGAGTGCCCAAATGCCACCCTGCCTTCTATTGCTATAGTGAAGACCCCCAGAGACCTTTTTTCCCCATATTCTCTTATGCCCAGGAAAAGACTCATAATAAGAAAAACTGTTTCTGGAGTTCCTGCATGAAAGTTCACGTCTGGTCATGTTGAGTTATTCCCAAAGCAGGAGTGTTCAGCTTCCCACGGTTGATCCCCAAACTTCCCTTCCCAAATGTGACCCACAAGTGAAGTTCAAACTCTACTCTGCCTCTCTGGTGTAGGGGAAACTAAACCTCCAGCCTGAGTATTTTGTACAAATCCACCCCAGTCTCACGAAGATCTCAAAGCACTTTTGTGTTTGTCATTACAAACTTGGTAAAAGTTAAGAAAAGTTCATTAGTTTTTCAGTATCCTCTGATTATTAGTAAGAAAACATCTTCATTAAAGAAGTAAGGTTGCTTTGCAGTGCCTCCTACTTCCATCATGTGGGAGCTGGTAGACAAAACCTCAAATATCTGAGAAGCAGGAACCTTGTGCAGCAAAACACAGCTTAAACATTTGTGTTGCAATGCTGAAAGTTGAGGGTAACACCTTTCACCTCTTCTGTTGATAATAAATCATTTACGCAACCTTTGATTTAAAAAAAAAATACATCTAATCTTTTGAAATAAGAGCACTTTTCAAGGTAGCCTAGACCGGAGAGTTTCTGGAAACTTCATCCTTGGAAATGTTCAAAACTTGATTGAGTATGACCCCGAGCAAAATTACTTAACTTTGAAGTTGAATCTAACTTTACACTTGGCCCTTCTTTGAGCAGGAAGCTGGATCAGATGAATTCCAGAAGTCACTTCCAACCTACATTATTCTGTGACTTCTAGGGTCCTTGAGCAAAAATGGATTCAAATAGAAACTGCTCTCTACATAAAGATTAAATGTCAGGGTTTTTTTCTACCTCATAATTAAATTCTTAGTTGTCTTTTGAACAGCCTTTTCAGAGATACTACTAACTTTGTTAGGAGGCTATTTTTCCTGGTGTAGAGGTAGGTGGAAGAATTGCTTTCAAGTTACTCTCTAAATGAGTGTGTGACTTGTTAGGTGACTTCCAGGTCAAAATAGCATTGAGGCTTTTGTAGTTCTACTTTCAAATGAAAGGATATCTAAGTTAAAGTATTTAATCTTCAAGGTTTAGGTTTGATAGCAGCTGTCCTTGCTTGTCAGGTTTTTGAGAGAGAGCAGTGCTTGTTTGCCTGGCCCTTTTTCAGGTTTCTGTAAGGACCAAGACATCTAATGTGCAAAGTCATCCCAATATACTGCAATACAGTAGATTGTGCTATGGTGTACTACTGTTGATTGAATTTATTTTTAAATCACGAGGGTTGTCCCTTTTTATCTCCTTCAGTTTTCTCTTCACTGACAGAAGAGAAGTTTTGAAAGAGTGAAAATTGGAGTTGTACATAAGTCTCTTGATTCTGTTTCCATTTTTAGTCTAGCCAAAGGCTTTTCCTGCAAGGATGCAAGTTTCCCTTTTAGAGGAAGAAATCACACTGAGCCTAGCAGAAAATAGGAGCCTCTTGATTAATCCATCTTGATGCTGCACAAACAATAGAATAACAGAATTTTATGTTCAACAAAAATCCATTAAGGTGGCTTGTCTTTTCCTTTATGGAATACCATGTCTGGGAATGATAATACATGTAGTCTGTCCTCTAATCCACAGACACTTGAAACACAATCTTTGTTCTGGACATTAGAAGGCATAAGGATATGATTATCTGCCTATTTTCCTAGTAAATAAATTGTCTAGAGATAAGTCTAGATGGCTTTGAAGTCTTCATTTTGTCCATTCTGTGTGCTCAATATTCTTGCTTACAGCTTGACTGTATACAGAGGAGAAACAAGTGAAGGGAAAGTTGAACTTACAGAGGCAGATTTTTAAATATATGTAATTTCAGTTAACATCTTCTGTATGTGCTGAAAAATGGGTGCATCTTTCAGGACCTCTTTTTTTTTTTTTTTTTTTTTTTTTTTTTAGTATTGACAGTAGAAATAAAATCAAGAACTCCACAAAATCATGCCTTTCATCCTCTTTCTGATTAGAGATGCTTTGTGGGCTTTTTATTTTGTTGTTTTGGTTTCTCCAGGATAGGCTAATCAGAGGCAAGCAGAGATACCTCATTTACACCCATTTTGCCCTGACTCAATTTAAATTGTGTGTTGTTGGGCAAGTCACTGAAATACGCTCCTCCACTCCTCAGTCAGGCTTCCAAAAGCACCTCTAACTCTTACTGCTTACAGAGTTTCACTGGGGTGAAAACAGGCAGCCTTGATCCAAACTTGAATTTCATATGAAGAAAAACAAACAAGCAAATCTCAGAGAATAATCAAGCAATGACCTGAGATGCTAAATGAGACAGATCATCATCATTAAAGAAATGTAGAGGTTTTGTTCTAGTCTGTTCTCCTGTTTCAGTAGAACAGCTGTAGCATGAGGCATATAGGACTCTGCAGGCTGTAGCTAGAAGTTTAATATTTAGAGTGAAAATGACCCCTGAGTTTGGTGTGGAAGATCTTGATCATTCAAAAAGCAATAATAATAATCCAAAATGTGCTTTGATAACAGCAGGCTCTTCATGAATCACTTAATAAGCATCTGTTTAAAAAAAAAAGTAATCTAGCAATTAAAAAAACAAGCATACCAAGTCCATTTTACTGTATTTTAAAAATGGCATTTTGTCTTGTAGGGAGCTTTGAGCATCTCCTGCTTCTGTACCAATTGACTCCCTACCCTGCCACTGTTTTTGAATAAGTGTATCTTGGCTGTAACGTTCATCTGAAATGTAGCAGCGAGCACCACTTATGTTCTCAAGTGTATAAGCATTTAAAAATTTGAGAACAATGTAAATTACTTTTTTTGAATGGATCAATAATCTAAATATTGAACAGTTGAGAAGTATTCATTCCTAGATATGGTCAAAATAAAAAAAGTTATCAGTTTTCTGATAAAATTCAGTCTCCCAGTGGAGAGCCACGAGATCTTTTTATTCAGCTTTTGGGACTTTATAGTAGCTTCATCTGTTGAATATAAAACTGTTGCATTGCAGGTAAGTTTTGTTTTGCTGTCCTTAGGTTGATGTCCCTTCTGGTAAGTGGGTTTCAGTTGAAAAAAAGCCTTGGAGGGCCTGCGAGTTGGCTAGAGCTGTAGCCTGGTTAATGTTTACAGTAAAAGTAGCTGCAGCGCGTGACGTGGAAGACGAATGTTACTTGGCGTTGCTGGGTATCTGGAGAGCTGAATTGCTCTGCTCTTCAGTCCATGTGCGTCACTGCTCCAGATGTACCAGCACTCAGTGAAATGTGTAAAAAAAAAAAAAAAAAAAAAAAAAAAAAAAAAAAAAGTGATACTCTTTCCTCACCCTTGCCTACCTAAGGACGCTTTCTGGAGTTGCCACTCCTCGATAAATTGTAGGAGCTTTGTAAGAGGTGATGTGCGCTTAGAGCCTTCTCGTAACAGCTGTTTTGTGAATTTCCTTAACAGTCTTTCTAAGCTTAAGGAAAATCTCTTTTGGCAAACACGCTGATCTTGACTCTCTTAACAACCAAAAATCCAAAAACAATTACATCTTTTTGAACTGGAACCATTTAGTAATTCTCAGGTCTTTTTGTAAATTTTTTTTAACCTGATTTCTTAAAATTTGTGTAATCGTATGGCCAGTTCGTCTTCTCCGCGCGTGCCCCCTCCCCAGCGCCAACAGCCTGATGCCCGAGATTCGGAGGAGCTCCTCTCCTCACCGTGCACGCTGCAGAAGCGTCCTTCCCTTCTGCCCTGCTCCCGATGGCTGGAGTCTGGCTAATTTATGAGCTGTGAGTGATGCCGTTCTTTGCTGACACAGGTTATATTTACTGAAAAGCTCGTGAGGTCTTTCTGAAGTTTTGTTAGACTTGTCAGCGCTCCCGGTAAAAAGTCTGAATTCTTGACTGGTTGTCACTTGACGGCTCAAAGGTGACAGAGTGGTCTGCTTAAGGGAAGCAAGCAGTTTCTGCACATTCTGAAAAAAGCGCTATTTAATAACTCAGGCTTGTGGTCTGAGACCTTTCAGCAGCAGTAGCAGAGCTGAGCTGCCCTTTTTGCCTTCTGAGACTATTTAAAAAACAAAAAACAAAACAGCCATGGCTATAATATGACCTGCCAGAAAAAAATTGAATTTGGAAGGAGCAGCAGCAGGATTCTGTCGTGCTCAGCTTCTCCTGTGACATTGAATTAGGCAAGAATTGCTTCCGAGTCTGTAGTTCGTTATAGTATATATACATATTCTACATATTCTTTCCCATTATCTTGTATATACTTCAGTTAAGCCAGAATGCAGAAGAACAAGCAAGTAAGGCAGTGAGCTGTTGGTGCCCACGGGTTAGGCATGTGAGGCTTTTCATGGTGGAAATGCGGTTTCCAACTTGAAATCGTTCTGAACAAGCGTGTGTTCTGGTCAGGAATGGAAAATAGAGCTGCAAAAATTTGCTGAGTGCTTTAGATAATTTTAGTGCTCCTGTTTGAGGAGCAAAACAAGAAGCAAATAAGCATGTGCGTTGCTGGCTGGCAGTCGAGAGAACTTTGTGGCCTTCGAGGAATGCTGCGGCCGGGAGCGGATTCCAGGAGGATTTAAGGCACTTGCAGAGTTCTGAGAACTGCTCACTTCCCCTCGACACACATTTGTTTTCCTTACCTTGTGTTGGCTCTCGCGATTGCTTCCTTTTCTGAACTTCCCAGAACACTCCACCGTCCGCCTCGGACGCACCAGCATGCCAGGGATGCTGCCGATTGTGGGCAGTTTTGGCTCATCAGCGTTCACCATGAGAGGCTTCTACTGGAGTACCTGGGGATTGTATTTTTTCCTCGTTTAGCTTTGTTTTTAAGATCTCTGCATCCTCAGCAGATGGCATTTTTATCTTGTTTTCTGAAAGTCCATATGGCCTAAAAGCAAGACTATCTCTTTAATTGTAAAACATGACCACCTGTTCTGATTTTAATGAATGCAGTGAGCATTTGTCTTGATATATCTACTTAAAAATAGCTGCTTCAATTGAGGGGAAAAAAAAACCTCAATTGGGCACCAACCCTTCAGCTGCTGAAATAATCAATTAATAATTAAGTGGCTAATTTTAGAACCCAGTGGCCTTGCCATTCCCTTGGACTTGTCCTGATCAGAGCAGGCAGTGATTGATTGCGCTGCCAACGCGGAGAGGCACATTGTGCTGGGGCCAGACGCCAGCAGCCTTCGAGCTGTTTATTGTGATGTTTAGAAGGTGAATGCAACTTCATGTCTCTTTGCTGCAAATGGACTTGTCTGTTCCCGCTGTATCTCTTTCCTTTCCGTGTTACTCCAGCTGCTTATGCATACGTTTTCCTTCAAGACGTCCACGGGTACAACTTGCCTTGTCTCATCCTCTGAGGGATAAAATCTGAAGTGCTCAAAAGGTATCCTAATGACAGTCCAGCTGGAGAGGAGGATGAAATTCTGAACAAAAATAGACTTAAAAGGCTTCTCCACTAACTGGCTCCTAATGGGAAGCCTTGCTAAAATCATTCTGCTCGTTAAAATAACGGTTGCCATTTAACTGTTTCTTAGGTCTCCAGGTTTGCACACCAGCCTGATTGGAGAATGCATAGTCTTCTGGCTCAGGTTTTCAGAGAGGTGGAGGAGAGTTAGATGACCAAATCTTGTTAAAGGAATGCGAATGCTTAATTCCAACTCCCTTTGAAAATTATGACCTTGCTGTATAGGTCTGCCACAACATCATTTTCTTCTAAACGCAATTAAAATGTCAAAAGCGTAGGAACATTGTGGGATTTTGATCGAGGGTGTTGGCCATTCTGAGGGTTAACGCTTCTGAGGCCGGAGCGTTGGCAGAGTGCTTGCGGGTACAGCGCTTCCCAGTGTTTCAGTACTAGCGGTAAAGGGCACAATAGCTGCTGAGTTTCAGCCCAACAGGGTAATTTGACAGTTCACTGCCTGATTAATTCCCAGCGTAAGTGGTAGAGAAAACATGAGGTGTGGCTGCTTTGGGTGTCTGTTCCTACCCATCGAGAAGGGCACGGTTTGAAAATGAAGGTGCTGGAAACCTCTTATCGGAAATGTCTCGGATGCGCGGAGAGTGAGATGCTGAAAAAGTTTTGAATGGAAGGCGACTTGCCTGCTTGCCTCTTTTCATTGAAGATGCTTCTGACAAAGCCGCCTGTCCTGCCATGACCACCAATTTGCCTGTTAATACAGGTGAAAAGCTACCTTTGCTTGCCCAAAATCAGTGTTTGTAGCTGTAGCCTGATCAATGTAAATCCGGTTTTCTCTCAAACCACGTGGGATTTTGAGACAGCTGGGCGTTGTTTGTAAGGCTCAGAACACCGCTTTGAAATCCTGAGCAAATGTAAAAATAACTGTGGCTTTTGGCATTCAAATTCGTTTATAAGTAACCTTTATTAACTTCCATTGATGTTTTGTTGTTTCGGTGGGAGGAGGGTCAGAACAGTTTTCAGCTGATCTCTGGGAATCGCAAGCGGCTCCGTACGAAAGGAGGCTTCCTGTTTGGTTGCAGGGCATTCACGTGGCTTTTCTCTCTCTCTGCTGCCAGGGTGGCAGTGGCTAATTAAATGGAGCTCATCATTAAAGATTGAAAGGCGGGAAGGAAAGAGCTTATTAACCTTGCTGAGTTGGAAAGAGTGCTGGGGTGTTTGGGGCTTAGATCTCTTGCGGGGTTTTCTATTCTTTTTTTTTTTTCTTTATTTTTTGTCAATTCCCTGGAAAGGGAAAGAAATTTAGTTGTGCAGAAAATAAACGGTATCACTAGTTCTGCTGCAATTCCTTTTATGGGGTTGTGGCAGTGCAACACATCTATGAATTAGTTCTTAAGAAGAACTAGAGTTTAGTGTCTGTTTTCTTGTTAGCAGAAATGCTAATTCTCTCTCGATTTGTAATGAAATCAAAGGACAGAAGAGAAGGAAAGCAGAAATACAGAGGCTACGTATTTAGGACACGTATGAGAAATTTAGTCTGTATTTTCCATGATCCAAATTAAGTAGCAGACAGACCGAGTCTTTAGCTTAGGCTTCTTCAATTTTCCAAAAGGGAACAGATTGAGGAGGGGAGAGGGGCACAGAACTAGAAACGGGCAATTCGAGTGGCCAGGCACAGAGCCAGGAAGGAAAAGACAGGAGTGACGAGAGTCCCCTTAGCTGCTCTCTTGCATATGGGAGGGATGGGCTAAATAGGGCTTGGGCGAGGATGAATACATGCACATGTGCACATGTGCACCTCCCTTCTCCCCCCCCCCCCCGAAAGGCTGCTTGGACCCTAATGGACCCCATTTGGGGTCTAAACGCTCCTTTCATATAGTGCAGACTGTTTATCCTAGATGGGGCTTTAAGTGAGATGTGAAAGCTGTAGTCAGGATTTCTGTTGTGAGCTGACTAACTCTTAGAGATCCCCTGCATCTTTCCCATCGAATAAATTTTGCCTCTTTCTTCTCATCTCCAGATCACTGTGTTCACTACTATGATCTTCGCAACACTAAGCAGCCAATCATGGTGTTCAAAGGGCATCGCAAGGCAGTCTCCTACGCAAAATTTGTGAGTGGGGAAGAAATTGTCTCTGCGTAAGTATTTTCTTTTATGTAGGTTATAAACTTGATAGCCCTTGGTTCCTGGCGTTCTTCAGGTCCTTTTCATAGACGCAGTTGTGCAAGCCCACCTGTGTGGGTGGGTATGCATCGCGTGCGTGCGAGCTTCTGTTCTTTTAGGAAGCACATTGTGGCTTTTTGTAAGACAAAAATAGAAATTCATTCCTGGTGTCACTTGGCTCTTGTAGAGCCCGAGAACTTAGGAGAAATACAAAGCCAACCCGATCCAAGTTCTGACCACAAGCGCCGGGTCTGGGCAGCTGCAGGCAGACATTCCTTTCACAAAGTGCTGTGTGGGCTGAAGGTGCTACTGAGCAGGGCTTGCTGTGGAGGGTGGGTACTGGCAGAGCCCTGAAGGTAGTAATTTCCAGCAAAAGGGCAGTAAAAAACAGTCGATGAGTGACGGAAGTGATCAAATAGTACTGCTAGGTCTGAAGAGGATGTTTAGCCACTGCCTAAAAGCCACTCGGAAGGACTGAGTGGACAATTTTGTGGTAATGTCCTAATCTCTTCTGCAAAGGCACTTTTTTGAATTAAACTTAAGTTAGAAAGTAGTCAAGGAGAAGCTATATTTTGTGGTCCCAATGGTATGCAGCTTTTCAGCCAGGGTAGGTGATGAGGTCTGCTATGGAGACACCGAAGAATAAAACTCTACAGCTTCTGCTCAATTACGTGGCCAGACATGTCTGCCCCAAAACCAAATGCGGCTGTCTCAGTTTGCGCTACATTTTCGATGTTGTGGGAATGAGCATGTCTGTTGGATTACGTGGCGAGAGGTTGTTTGCGTGACTCGGCACAAGCCTCTCATGAATGAAAGAGAGGTGAGCCCCTTTTACGTGATGGCGAAAACACAAGCAGGGGGCCGCAGGCTGCTGGGAGAATGTTTGATCTCAACATGCTCATGTGTAACACCTGAGGGCAGCAGGGGTGGATCACAGGGGAAGATCTAGCCCCAGAAAGTACGCTTGCTGCTTCTGACTGAGCAGACGATTATCCATCTCAGTTTTGTCCTGTGTTTTCACACAGCTTGCTCTAGAAGCCTGGAGCCAAAGCAGAGCATTTAAAGCTGTACATATGAGTATTCAGCTGTTAGTGAGTTACTCTGATCTCAGTTGTGTGGTGGAAGGTTCCCTAGTGATTTCCGATACTGTTTATATTTAATTAGTTCCTTTCTTATTTCCATTAACATTATAGCTCTCTATACGGGTGTAAACTCATACCTAGAACACAGAGCAAATTAATTTGTGCTTTGACCAAATCTGGATAAGAGGAAGGCATTTAATAGAAGTGGAAGGAGGGAGGGAATGTTTTACAGCCATGATCAAGTGCCATGTCACATGTGGGATGTTTCAGGACCAAAGGGCCCTGTCCCATTTGAGCTGGCCATCTGAGAATGCTTATTCCCTGGGATAAATATCGATAGAGCTGTCAGACTTGGGCAGGCAACAACAGAGTGAGGGAACTGACTGGGGGGTTTGCGTATCTTTTTCTGTGTGTACAGAAAGAAATGCTGAAGAGAAGATTGTTTTTCATGTCTGTCTTTTGAAAATTTGGTAGAGGAGAGAAGACAGCAGTATTGTTTCCCAAGAACCAAGTATTAATTCCTTTTGAGGAAAAATATGTGTATATTCAGATTCTCTTGCTTTCTAGCTAGAGCTGTTTTATAGATGCATTGATTTATTTTGCCCTGAGAGTTTAGCACTATCTATTGATTGTAGTGCTGACTTACAGAGAGGCTGATCTAACAGAGCAGCACATCCATGATTTTTTTTGGAAAAGGTGTGAAACCAAGAGAGTAGTGTAACATCGGAAGGATCAATGGCCTTTTCCCCTCCTTGTGGTACAGTGGCAGATAACTTTCTTCTTTTATGGCACACTTACTTGAAGCAATGAAGACAAGGCTAGAGCTTGATAGGAATTTGTTAACAGTAAAAGCATTCCCTTAGTAATAAGTTCTAAGTGTTTATATTTTAATGAAAAGATTTAGAATGTATAATACCAAAATACAGAGGTTAAGTGCCTATATCAAAGATCTTCTTGATGGGTTAGCTAATAGCAGAAGCTGTCACAGGAATCTAACAGTTTGGAGACCAGAGATTAGTCTCTGGCTGCTTTATCCTGCCTCCAGAAAAGTTTATTCTCCAGGTGACTCTGAAGCTTTTAAAAGAAGTGTTTTAAAAATAATATTGCTGCCCTGATAGCACAGGAGGTGAATCCATGGACCTCTGGGCCAGAAAAAAGTAACATGCATCTTTTTCCCCTTTCCATGAGCTGTGATGGTAAGTAGAAGAGAAAGGAAGGGAAAGTAAGCTGCAGCATAGGGCAGCAGCGAATGTGGATAGGGAATAGAAACCAAACGCTCTGTTTTAGGGTTCCCGTGGTCAAGACTTAAGACCAGAAACTTACTTCTGCTCAAGCCACCGTACTAAAGATAAATATCACAGCCTTCATTCTGATCTGACCTCGTGCTGCTATTACAAATGACTAACAAATCTGCCTGCGGCTCCCTTATCACTCCTCTGTCATTACAGCTGTCAGGTCTGAGATAAGGGTTTTGCAGTATAGCATGAGGTGCGTCTCTCCCCTTATGTTGAATATTTTTAGGTAAATGTGACATTGGTACAGGACTAATGTTACGTCAGTGGTAATATTTTATGGATATTGGATTTTTCCTTTGACTGTTAATACTCAGAAAAAACAAGTTTGATATGACTTGTACTGAGGGACCATTAACTGCCACCCTGCCCTAGGAGGCTGTCTGGTCCTGTTCTCTCTCTCTTTCTCTCTCAAATTTAAGACGGGAATAGCACTACCTATTTGTTTGCTGTCTCCTCTTTCCTCAAAGGTGGGGCTCCAGTCCCTACCACTGTGAGCATTTGTTCAGACTGTGCATTGTATCACCATAAGTGATCGAGTGCTAGAATTGCAGAGCCTGGTGAGTGCTTGAGAATAACTCCTGGGCAGTAAGAGAGGTTCAAGTCCTCTCAGATGGGGGGAATAAATTGATCCTGAATCTCTCTGAAACCTGCAATCTTCCTATCTCAACTGAGCTCTTCCAGACAGAGATGACTATCTCCGCTTCCTTCCTTTTGCCAAAGGGGAAATGTTTGCTCACAGTAAATAAAACAACATTTTTTACATGCAGGCATGTTTGCATATGGGATAACAGTGAAAAACATCAATTTTGATATAATCCCAATAGGCTTTTATATTTAGCTTTACTGTCAAGGTGAAAAAAAATGGAAGTTTGAGACCTATATTTGTATTCATACAGTCTCAATTACATATGAGAAAGCCACATCAATTTTAATGCTAATAAAAACTCTGCACCCTCATAGGTTTTTATATGCCACTGATTGGTACTGGACAGAATCACTGGAATTGGGCATCATGCTTTCAGGGCAGCTGGAGGAGGAGGAAACTGCTCCCTACCTTGAATCCTGTAAAGGCATGAATGAGAATTTTAGCCAACAGGCAGAAAGGAACAGATTTTGCTATGCTGTAGAGGTTAAAAAAATACATTCAGCATGTCCTGCATAGGTGAGGATATGGAGGAGGCAATGATGGCCCAAAGGCTATTTAGTTCAGTGGAGGACTCCATAATCAATAGGTGGAAAGGAAGAGTAATACTTCAGGGAAGTTTTGTATTCAAACACGTAATGCATTTTGACAGGCTTTTAAAATAATGTGATACCCTTCTGAGTTCAGCCAGAGTTGCATATGATTGAAAGTGGGATAAATCTCCTGGAGTGCACTAAGACTTCCCACGCTTACGTTGCAAGCAGGGTATTAAGGAGCAGTGTTTCAAGCTGGATTACCTGCCATATGGCAGCAGTGTAACTTTAGGTGTTGTTTTCAGGTCAACAGACAGTCAGCTGAAGCTGTGGAACGTAGGGAAGCCTCACTGCTTGCGCTCCTTCAAGGGTCACATCAATGAGAAGAATTTCGTAGGGCTGGCATCCAACGGAGACTACATTGCCTGTGGTGAGTAGAGCAGCCATCCAGTCAAATGCTTATGCGACTCCACAGAGCTGCTGCGTCTCCAATTGCAAAGCACACAAGGAATTGTACCAAATAGCCAGAACGACTCTTGTAGAAGATTATTATGAGCTTCCACCCTCCCCTCCCTTTCCCAGAGGATGGTGTAAAGAGTCCTAAGCTAAAGGAGTCTGTACTTAGTTTCCTCCATTTCAGGTGGGTTCTTTGTACATGATGATTCAGACTTGCTGTCACCAAAAATTTGACTACTAACATAGTTGCTGCTGTTATGACTTATGTCTTTTAAGGTGATGACTGACAGATCCTCCTGCAGCTTTCTATAAGGAAGTGCAGTAGCCTGGATCATTTGAGTGGTCCTGCAGTTGTCATTTAGTATGGTGTTCTGCGTGGTGAAACCATAACACCCTCACTCTGAACAGCTTTCTAGAAGACCACATCATCCTTAAAAAGTAACTCCTTTGGCAGTTTGTCTTTTTACTGCATAAATTGGACTGTTAAACCTCTAAATCCAGAGGTCTTGGTGAGAAAACAGTGACAGGCTCATCACCATGGGATGTGTAGGACACCCATTCCAGCGCTTATGAGAGGACATTGTGTATTTTCTGATGTTTGTATGGCTTGCAAGGCAGAAATTGGGATGGATTTAAAAACAAAGCAAGTGTACTCCACTTAGTCCCTCTTACTCAAACCTCCACAGACTAAACTGTCATACTTGATTACCACAAACAAAACTGTGAAAATCCTACCTACATCATGGCTGTAACATTGAGGATACTGGCTGTAACAGTGTTTCTTGCTGTTGTGTAGATGCCCTGTTCTGCTCAGGCAAAGTGCTACACCCTGTGGAAGTTGTGGAGTCAGGTTAGGATCCTGTATATTTTGCAAGTGTTCTGCATACCGCAGTTGTGTGTTAATAAAGCCTGGATCCGCTTTTAAGCATCCTGAACGTTTGCTGTGGAGCAATCCGAGTTATCAAGGCGCCACAACCATTTGTGGTGAGATGATAACTAAGAGGAGGAATTCTATTGTCTCTTAATTAAACAGTGAAAGAGCTAAGAAATCTTATTTATCTGTGCGTGCTTCTAGAACATGATCCTGTATATTTACTTTTTATTTCTAGGAAGCGAAAATAATTCCCTTTACCTATACTATAAGGGCCTCTCAAAGACACTTCTGACATTCAAGTTTGACACAGTCAAAAGTGTCCTGGACAAGGACCGGAAAGAAGATGACACAAACGAGTTTGTGAGTGCTGTATGCTGGAGGGCACTACCAGATGGGGTAAGTTTTCTGCTCTGGCTCCTCAGATGGGTGCTAAAGGAATGCCTCCTGATCACTTAGGAAATGGCATTGTTGAAGGCTTGACTGCGCTTGGGATTTCCTATTTATGAATATTGCAGAGCAGATCAATGTTAGAAAGCGAAGATTTGCAGAATAACTGAAATGCCCTGGCCTGGGAGGGAGGGGGATGCCCAGGGATAAGAGGCTTGACATGGCTGCTGTATGTTGTGTTCTTAACTGTTCCACCTGGGTGTCTGAATTTCTTTACTTTTGCCTCCAAAATCCCAAAACCAGCATTGCATTTGATTTTTTGTGTGTGCGTTAGTGGGGTTTTTGTTTGGTTTAATGAAGGCACGTATAGGCTCCTAGATACTCACTGTGGACCCTTATTTGAATGTTACCTGTCTATATGAGCTGGCTCATTGAAATACAGGCTCTATGGGTAGATGAGTAAATATGTAAATGAGGTAAGCACAGGCTGCAGTTAACTCGATGACCGTTTCGGTGACAGCTAATTCAGATATATGTGATGTGTGTGCTAGTGCTGCAAGCATACCTGATGCACTTTTTGTGAGAGTGTCCCTTAGGCATGGGATTGCTTTGGCGAATAAAAATGCTGCTTTTAAATCCCAAGTGTTCTTGAAAACCTTTCATAAAAAACTTGAGCAAATAACTCTTGTACGTAAGTGTTTGCAGATGAGATTCTTAGCTGGTTTGCTGGGAGAGGGAAAAGGGGAGATCATTCTCTCTATGTAATCTTTCAAATAGCTAAAATGGAATGTTGCCTAATTGATGTCCTGAGACATCGCAGTCAAAAAGACAGCATTTTGGAAGGTTAACATCTACCAATCTATTTCAATATGAAGAAACTGCTCCCACAATTGTGATTCAAGTGTCTCTGGCATAAACTTATTTCAGATAGATGCTTCTGAATCAAAACTAAACCTTTTTTAGGTTTGAAAAAACATGCATCTGAATTCAAAGATTGCACCTTTGATTTATGATTTGGAAGCAGGCTGCTTTGGTTTGAATGGGAGAAATGGGACTAAATGGCATAGCTTTGCTATCTTTTTTCTGGTCAGGAATTTAGGAGGACTTAGTATACACAGATGTCATGTCTCAAATGAAGAGTGGATATTGGAAGTTGCATAATCCATATTTCTGCTAAATAAAATGTACTGCAGGAACTTGTGCATCTATAAATGTTCTTTTCTTAATTTTCTTTACTGCGTTATTTTCTGTTGGGTTGTCCTGCCCACTTGAACCTCGCGTGCAGCTTTTCAGTAGGCAGCAGAGTAATGTCCCACCCCTTGTGTTATTTCTGTTGTCCTCCAGTTCTTATCAAAGTCTTTCCTCTGATTATCATGTTTTTACTCTGACAAACCTTCTGTTTAAGCAATTGAGAAACTTTTGAACAGTTACCAAGGGCTGTCAAAGAATTAATCATAACTAAAATGAAAAATTTTGTACAACAAAAATAGAACAATTTAGTAACAGTTAAATCAGGCATATGAAGACTGCACTAAAAAATAGTCAGACCTCAGCATACAGAACCTATTGCCATTCTGATTTTGTCTCTTTCCTCTACTTTTCTCGGGGCTTCTTTTAAATTAGTATCTGTTTCTCCTGTGGCAACCACAGTTACCTGGCATTAGTTTGCAAAGAAAGTAGCAAAAAGCTGCTGTGATCTGAGTGTTTTGCTTCAGTGTTTTGCCCCCTCTCTGCAGTGCCTGCCGTCTTGCTTTACATACTGAGCAACCAGTGCAACTTGCTCTTACCAAGAGGCCTTAATGTTTCCTTGTATCATACCTCCAGTTTTCCCTGGCATCAGAAGTACTCTTCATCAGTGCATCTGCACATCTCTCTCCCCCTTGTAGTGGTGCAGTGGTCTACTCAGACCTAATTGAGACTCTTCTCATGATCTTGGTAAATTAAATTACTACACAGACAAAGGTCACATATCCATGGAGTCTTGCTCAAAGATTGAAACTCTTATTTTCCATTTTGATAACATTTCTTAAATTGGAATAGGTTCTTCAAATGGGCTTTGTATATACAGACTTTCCTAAAAGCTGACGTGTTTTAGTGATGCTTGGATGAACTAGACAAGGCTTTTGCCTTGCAGTGCTATCAGGATGCGTAGGAGCCTACGTCCTATTTCTGGCTTAATTGCAGACTGATCCTGAGAGAGTCACTCTGCCTTAGTTTCCCTAAACGTAAGATTTTCACTGCTGGGTGGTGATGAATCCTACCCTACTGCAGGGTACGTGTGACAAAACCATCGTGTTTGTCTCCCTGGCAGTGGTCACTGTGCGTTCAATTCAATTTACTACCTGGAGGCTTTCCGATGGAGGGAGATACAGGCGCCGCATGCCAGCTCCTCCTCAGGACTCCCCACTGGAACAGCCTCTCTTCTGTTTCCCCGTGGTGCCGCTCTCCTGGATAGTTTTGTAATTAACCTTTTGAGAAGAGATGAGTAAGTTTCAGATCTGTCAGTTATCTTGGGAAGCATAAGTACGTGTACTCCTTCCCTTCATGCGTTTCAGTGCAGAATCCTGGATCCTAATTAAAACCAAACGAAAACTTTCAGATAAAATGTCACTGGTTCATTCCTAAATCTATTTTTGTTTGATTCAAGCTTTACTTCCTCCTGAGCCAAAGTCAAGCTGTGCCAGCAGCCCTTGCCAGATTTCTTTTTCTTCCTCTCTCCTCTCCTCATCTTGGTCTTCCGTCGCTTACAAAGATGCAGAGACTTTTCTGCTATAGCTGTCACTTCTCCAGCTGCACAGGCCTGGACAGCACATTCTTTCCACGTGTGTCAAAGCCATAATGAGATGATGAGTTAGAGAAATTGTTCTCCGTACATGCTCATTACCATTTTGCATCAGGCTTATTCACTTTCCAGCTCTTACGTTTAGGTAATATTTAGAAATGAGTAGTAGCTTGTATACTAATGTTCTTATGTTGGACTCTTCAAAAATTTCTCAGTGTGTACATCAGGAAGCAAACTTTTGCTGCACTTATTTTAATGACTTATTCTCCTCAAAAAATTGATCAATGTTTACGAGTAGAAGGAGATTCCGGAAATTTTTGGCCTTAGTGACCTGATAATGTAATATAGTGAGTTAGAAGTAGAGCTAGGGATGCATTTCAGAACCTTCCATGAACCAAATCCTTTTATTTCACAAGTCAAGGATTTTCTGATATTGCCTGTGTCATCCTTTGTTGCTAGCACCTAAGCAAGATTTAGCCAACTTTATTTGAAACCTAGATCTGGTCTTGAGATTGCTAAGTACTTTCTTCTGTTTCATGAGGACATAAACATCCTCAAGACTTTCTTGCTTAGGGAAGGGAAATTACAGTAGTAGCTCACTGTAGCTGGGCAGGTAGCTGTGTCTTTTATTTCTCTTGGGAGGGTACCTCTAGTTTTATGTAGGACTGACAGCTGATACAGGTAGTGTTTAGAGAAGATGAGTTTTCCCTTATGTCCTATATGATGTTTTCCCCTTTTCCTAAGGGGGATACCCATCATTCAGACCAGGTTTGCCGTATTCCAGAGTTCAAGGTGCACCTCATTCATTTTTCTTGTATTACATCTCAAGTAACACTACCACCTTTCCCGATTACACCTAGTATTTCTAACAGAAACAGCTCAAAAGAGCAACCAATGCTCAACCTGCTTCCAGGAGAGCAAAAAGGTATTACTGCTGAACACAGAAGCAATTTGTTTATGTAGTTTAAGCATGGCTCAATCTATCATAATCGCTGTAAAGAAGCCATTTAATTTTGTAGCTGTTTGCGCGAGTGTTCATTACTGCAGATAAGCAGGCTAGCCAGGGAAAGATTTCTAGAGCAGAAATATTGGGGCTTTGATACCAGCAAGGAGATACAGATAAGAGCAGGAAAATGCCAGGTAAATTAGCTAAGGTTAAGCTTTATATTATTGGGGGTGGGGAGGAGGTGAGACAGATCTTTTGAGAACAGCATTGAAGATTTTAACCAAGAAGTGTCTTCATAATTAGTCTTGTATCCTTGAACTTCTCTTTGTTAACCTGATGGAAACACTCTTCAAACAGGTTTTTGGTGCATCTCTTCAGAAAAAAGCTTTTTTCCATTTATTTCTCAGCTTATTTCTTGAATAAATGATTTCTGGCTTATTTCTTCATTCAGCTTTATTTCTTGTTAATGTTTTACTTGAATTCTTTAGAAACCTTAATTTTTCTATGATAAACTGGTCATTTTATAGCACACAATCTGGTCACTGATAAGAAGTATCCATCCTTTGTTTCCCAGTAGCCTAATAAATGGTACACAACATACACATGAGCTAGTCAGGCACTCTGATAACTTACAATCAGCAAATTGGCTCCTTTCACTGGATTTAATTTCCCCAGTATAGATTATTGCAGGAAGTGATTCATTGCTGTTTTTAAGCACTAATTAATTTGGATGACTTATGAACAGTAAAAATGAAACCTCCTTTGTCATTCCCAAATAACCAAATGCATATTCAGTGTCCTTCTAAATAACTTGTATTGACTGTAGCCGCATCTCTTGTAACTTGAAAGATTAATTTCAGTGGAAGTTTTGGGGAAGATGACTGTGAGACTTTATTTTTCATTCCACTTTGCTGCTGAAAAGTTTACTTTTTTTTTTAGCATTTCCAAACAGCTGAGAATTTTAACTTACAATTTAAACTCACTTTTATTTTTGCAGTATTCTCAAATGGTTGTTCAGATGACAGTTAAGATATACCTAAGAAGTAATCTAAAGCTTAAGAGAAATGCCTGCATTAAATGGTTAGACCCAAACTGTCCTTGGTCTCCCTCTGATTCCTGGTGGTTGCACAGATAGCGGTGTGAGTAACTCCAAAGGGAGTATTTCCATGGCAGGGATCAGCTGTTTTCTGGCTCATCTTTTCTTTCATAGACCTGTGGAGCCTGCACAGCTAGGCTAGACCTCTCTCAAATTAGCCCGTAGCATTTGTGTGCAGCATCTCTCAAATTGGTATTCTTCAGGTTATTCTCTGGCGTAGTATTGCACAAGTGCTTCATCTTGGAAATGCAGCAGTCTTTATGTTCTCTCCTGTGATCAAAATGCCTAACGGTTTATGGCAAGCAGAGAATGATCAGCTTTTGCAATTTGAATTTGGTCAGGTTTCTTCTGCTTTTTACCCTGAAGATTTTCAAAGATTTTCCTCCTTTCTGTGGAATGCGTCTAAGCCGCGTAGCATGGGTGCTGTGAAGCTCGCCGTCTCTGTGATGGCTTCCTCTTCCTCTCTGCTGCATGCCTTGTTCTTTCTGGCCATCTGTGACCTTTTCAACTGAAAGTTTCTTTGACTTCAGTTTTATTTAGCTGCTTAACACTTTCCAGTCTCATATACTAAGTTGCTTGAAAACTATATTTTTATATGCAGAATAATTTCTACCTTGCAGACAAATGTTACGACAAGTTCAGTATGTGCGCAGCTTTGTGCTGAATGTGCTCGTATTCTTTCATACCCATATCTTTCCAAATGCTCACTTTGGGGTTCTATCTTTGGTGTCACTAAAGAATATTAATTAAAGAAAATACCCAGGTGGCTGTAATGATTGTTTACTCCTCATCGCAACCCTTGGATCCAACTGCTGAGATCTTCATGGAAAAGAATCATATTCTGTTATTAATGGTTCATGCATTATATTGAAATCTCAGTGTTTTGACACTTCAGTCCATGTGTAAGACCATCTTGGTAATGTGATTATGCAAATTGCAGGGTTTAGGAGAAAGTGTTTAATTTATTTTGGATCTGTTTTGTACAAGAAAAAAATATTGGTGAGTGCTCTCTCAGTATTATCTCTCCCCAGCTCCAGGCATCCCTCTGAGTTTTCTTCCTGTGCAGACGACGGTCGCTTACGTGGTCTGACAGTCAGCACTGCTGTCGCAGCCGAGCGTGGGCAGAGGTGAAGGGTGTTGGGCAGCCGACTGATAACACTGATCTCTATCCACTGTCCTCCTCAGGTCCAGTGCATTTGGGGGGAAAAAGGTGTATTACACCACTTATTTTCCTGTTTCGGGGCTCAAGGTGGCATGGCAATAGGTAGTCAGTGTGCAAATGGATGCTTTAACTCTTCCTTTTCTAGATGCAGAGCAGCTGCTCTTACAGCCTCTGTGAATAGAGGGGATGAGTCTGTTGCTTTTGTTCAGCACTGGAAGTTCAGGTCCCCTGTGGTACTGCAAAACTCTGATATCATTCGAGCTTCTATTTTAAGAATAGCCTTTCCAAGGAGTGTAGGTGGCTTGTTTTTTTCCTTGTTGGTTTTAAGTTTACATTTGCAAACTCGATTTCTCTCTCCTCCTGCAAGGCGAGGTATAAAGAATATATATATATATATATATATATATATATATATATATATATATATATATATATATTTTTTTTCTGCCTAACCACAGAAAATTGCCAAGGGGGTGGTGTTTTTTGAAGCGAAGGCAGATCAAAGCTGTGCATAGTTCTTGAATGAAGGCAGCATTTACTCTCTGATTTTTGTAGCTGTTGTTTGCTCACCAGTGCATCTCTTCTAATGTCCGCAGAAGTAGAAAGCATGATGGAGATGGGTCGGAGGCCTTCCTTATTATGGCCACCTCTTTTAGAGTTGGTGAATGACTTAAAAGTCGACGTGACTCGGAGTACTGTTAACATGACAGCTTCACCAGTTGATCCCAGTGGTGCAGCTGTACAGATAACGGATTGCAGTTCATGGCTGGTGTAAACAGAGGTGTGAGTAGGCGCCTGTTGTTTCCTAGGCTTTAAAAATAAGAGCATGCCAGTCGGGAATTGTATTGGTATGATACACATTTGTGAACGGGGGAAGCAAGAAGTCTCTGTTCAGCTGTCAATAAATTTTTAAGTAGATGTTTCTCTCCTGTTGGGCCTCTGGTGCCTTAGTATCCATCAATTCTTTATTCAAGTCCAAGTCTTGTAATAGCTGAACACAAGTCAGGAAATTCAGTTGGAACTCGGACTTCATTCCCATCTCCATCCTTAACTCCCTACTGAACCATGCATAATGTTACTGCTGCACTTCAGCTAGTACCTTGTGTGTATTGTGTGGCCCTTCGTACAAACTATATCCCGAACGGTACCACTTAATAGAAAACTGTCTGTGTTATGGTAATACTCAGAGACCCCTTAAGTTACATACTGAGGTGGGGGGAGGATAAGAGCAGATTCATATTCAGAGAGCATTTCTGTTTAGAATTAAATAATTGCACGACTGTCAGTTCTTCCCTTCCCCACCAAACCTCTGCACTGCTTCTGTTAGGCCTCTTGCTCTGAACTCTGATATATCCTGATGGGTTCTTGAAACACTGATTAAATAATTGATTAGACTGTTGTAAGGTTTGGATTTTTTCAGATGATGTCTGGAAGCATGGAAACCTACTTTGAGTTGCGAGCTCCCCTTTCCCCATGCTCGTTTTTTGTGTCTTGTCTTTCTGTGGGAGAAGTCGACCTCACAGGCTTTCACCCTCCATCGTCCTAGGGATGAAAGGAGGCAAGCTGGTTTTCTTCTCTTCCTCCAGAGCCCTTAGCCTTTGGGTAAGGACCATCCCTTACATTTCCTCTTTTATAATGTTGTTTCCCCTTTCTCATCCCCTGTATAGTGAGCCTGAAGCAGAAACCCCTTAAAGCAGTGAGTCATTGTAGGAGCCAGGCAAGTTTTGAAGGTACGTTGTGTACTGAGCCAGCATCTATTGCCTGAATCTCAAGCTCCAACAAAAGCCAGTCTCCTATCTGAGTCAGTCGTGAAGACTGCGTGAGCAGCCTCTGCCGTCCTTTCTACTCTTACATTCATGATGGGTTTTTTTTTTCCTCTCCCCTGGAAGTGCCAGCTATCTGCTGAAGTCTCTGGTTGCCACAAAGTGCCTGTGAGATGAGGTTTGAACAATTCTGGATAATCTCAGTAAGCTGGGTGATATTCAGTCAGACAATGTTGTATGAAGCAGATAAAGGGCATCACTTAGATGGTAGGAGCCACAGGGGAAAAGACACATATTTCAACACTTAGGAGTCGGTGCAAAAGGAGGAGCCTGGTGTCAGACCAGGAAGGGCAAGGCAAGTGACAGTGAGGTAGGTTTTCAGAAGCCATCAGCATTGGGCTAACCACCACCTTTGAAGTCGGCTTCAATAGAGCAGCAGAAATCCCGCACCGAGGGTGTTCAGAACCCTCAGTGCTGGTGCTCTGCTGTCACGGCTGCTTGAACGGGGTTCTGTAACCTCATCCCCTTTAACAAGTGACACGCTGCTTCAGTTATCGTCAGAGCAGGCTCCCATTAATTTTTCATTTTTTGGGTGCATCTAACCTATGGCAAGCTCTGCCAGGGCACCAGCATTTAGTAGTCATAGTTCATGAATCACATCAGCCTTTTGCTCTAGTGCTCCTAATTAAGCAGTTTTAATGGCAGGATTTAATGTTTTACAGAGTCTAAATGAAGTGGAAAAAATATGAACTAATTCTTTTTCTTTCCAACACAAGATTTTGAACAGATAATTTAACCTCTAGGTGAAATGGAAGTACTAGTACAGAAGTATTTATGCGCAGGTAACTCTGTCTGCAAAAGCTTTAGTTTATGGAGGATTCTACATTAATAATTAGTGCTTAGCTTTGGAGCGCCTGTTCTGAAGGTTTTCTAACCTTTTCTGTCCTTCTGATATCAATACAGAAACCCCAAAGTGTCCAAGAATGCGGGAACTTCTGGCCAATTTAATGTCAACTACATTGCCTATTATTAAATCAAAAAATAGGGCTTTTGAGACACTCTTTATTAAAATAGGTGATTTTCCAACAGCCAAACAGTGTTTTTGTATCATTTTAACCTATTTAAAGACAGCTGGGTTTCTTTTTGGTGTGTTGTCCAGATTTAATTGTAACTAATGCTAGATGAGCTAGACAACCTAGGTGCATGAAGTAAAAACAGTCACTACTTTGAAAGTCATCTTATGTCTGAATTGAAACTCCCTGAATATGTAATTATTTTAGATATATAGGATACACCAGAATTATAATATCAGTATTTTCTAAGGAAGGGAATCCAGTACAGCAGGAAAATCTCACAGGGCAAATTATTTAGTAAATTAGTGAGTAGGTCTTGGACAGAAACGATACTGTTAACGTTAGGGTTATGCAGCTGATCAGTTGTGTTCACCCTTACAAGTTGTTTTGAATTCAGTGAGGGGAAACGGTGCTTCAAACAACTGTTTCTTATATATTATTATATATCATAATCACTTCCTAATCTCTTATCTGGTTGCTAAAGCTGTAGAGAAGCAAGCTGCTTGTTGCATTACTGAACTTTCTAGATGTACTTTGTCTGAAGTGAATATTAAGCTAAACAGAGAGGTATAGTCTGGGGAACTGGCAGATGAGACAACTGTATTGTTTCCCACTTACTCATAATAATGAGAAATACTGTAGGAAAGATCAGAAATATTATGTATACTGGAAGGAAAGACTGGTTCAGATCCATTTAAAAAAAAAAAATCATTTTACCTGTAATCTGCAGATAGCATATAAATTAACTTCAGGAGGAAGAGGAGAAGTTGCATCCCTTCTCACTACCCCCACTGGCAGAGACTTAGCCTTGTCAGCCAAACCCTTAAAATGTAATGCTGGCATACATGATTTTTTTTTTTCCTAGTTTCTTGGTTTCTCAGTTTGATTGTCCGAGTCCTTACTGCCTGTTTCTTCCAACAAAGACTTTGTATAAAGCAGACTGCTCTGGCCAAGTTTGATGTTCTCGTGTTCACCAAATAATGGAAAGCCTAACCAGTTTTTGAAGTATGGGCTTGTGGAAAGCCTTGGTCATTTAGAGTGAAATTTCCTTGATTAGAATAGGAGGAGAATAGTGCTTTTCTGTTTGTGCCTTGTTTTGGAACTTGCATATTGGCTCCAGCATTTTATAGGATAAATTTGGTCAAGCAACGGCAAAAACAGGAGAGAAAATGATCTGAAAATCATATACAAATGTCCTTATTTAGCATGAAAGGATTCCCCTCACTGGAGGCTTTTGCTTTTTCTTAGGTTCATGTTCGACTTCATACTGTAAAACAGTAATTTTGAATTGTTGGGATGTGCATTGTGAACTTTTGAGTTTTTGTTTCAGAAACATCTTGGTTGTATTCTGCAGTTGTTTGTTGTTCCCGTAATAATGCTCCGTGTTTTTTCCCAAGAGTAGAGTTGACTGATGTACTGACCATGTAGCTGGGGACAGGGACGACCTCCTCCTTGTAAGCCCACCACTGTTCATGTTGAACCTGGGAATCACCCATTCTGGAGTGGGGAGGGCAGCAGGAGCTGTGAAAACTCATCTGTATTAATTTTAGATAGCACATGAATGTGGGATTTGAGCCCAGCTCACTGCAAATAAACACTAATGAAGTAATAAATCTGGTGCGCACTAAGCCACACTGTCTCTGTCTCTCTTTATCCAGAGAAACACGTACTGCATGTGCTTGATGTGTTTTTTGAGGCCATTTCTTAAAATATAATTGACTTCTTTGCTGGAAGCTGTGGTTACAGGAGTGTATGATCCTGAACTGTTCATAGGAGCTGTCTCTTCTGCTGAAGATTATAGAAATACACCTGGGTTTGCCGTGATACGAATTAAGCGGTGTTTAGTCCTAGTGGAGAACAACTGTTTTTGTCATCTTAGATCCAGCGTGCTTTGTCCTGTATTTCTTACCGTCTCTGTTTTGAAATGTTTGAGGAGTCGGCAGCCTGAGAGGGAAGCACTAGGCAATTGCCGTCGCCCTGGCTCAGGTCACCACGATGTCTGTTGAGCAATAAGTCAACAGCAGCATCTACCCAGAATGTTGGAAGGGTAGTAGCCCAGGGAGGGTGAGGCAGATTAGCTAAATAATGAAATGCAGGAAGTGTTTGTTGTCTTTCCTCACCCTCATCAGCGGAGCTTCAGGTGTTCATTCCAATATTTATGTAACCAAGAGGTATAAAATCAGAGGTGCTGTCTCAGCTCAAGGCTTTTTGTTCGCTCATACAATTCCAGCATGAAAACAACATGCTTTCTCTCGTTATGTGCTTGAATCTTTTTAAACTTCCTTTTTGCTATTAGTGTTGTTGGTAGCTTAATGGATTTCTTTATTGCTGAACTCTTTTTTAATATATTATTGCTAATCTTTGCATGTATTCAAAATGACAGTGAGTGTTTAAAACAGTCATTTCAATTTGAGATATCTAGAGAATTTTTTTTATACTCACTGTGTGAAAATAACTCCAAGCGTAGAAAAATTATCCATTGTGAGAGATGATTTTGCTTGTGAATTGAGTTTAAAGATAAAATCTTCCCAGTTCCTGGGACCTGGATTTCCTATTCATTGCTCTCTGTCAAGATTAATCGGGAGCAAGACTTGATCCAGAACAAAGATGATTGAATTGTCCTCAAACAGTGATGTAAGACATTACCCAAATCTCACTTTATTGAAATCCTTTTTTGTCTTGTAACGTTAAGAAATTGTGAGTGTGTAAGAGCTGATTGTGATATGCACCATATGTAGAAGCACACTTTCTCCTTCACTGGCTCATTAGAAAGTGAATTTTTTCTGTTTATTGGAATAGGTCAAACCTGTGTATTGTAGTAGGCAGGCAGAAATTATTTTGGCATGCAACAGACGGAAGCATCCCCCTACCTGTAAAGCTTAAAGGTCTGCCATTCCCGAGTCCCTGCTGGGTTTGTGGGTTTGCTGGGACAGAAAATCCAAGTGCCTTAATGCGGTTGTGTTTTTACCTTTGGAACCCAGGTTCAGAATCTGGCAAAAGAATAACAAGTGAGAACAAATTTAGGCTCCAGCTATGCAAGCGCTTTGACGATCATGTAATGGGCACTGTGTTCAGGAGAGCTTTGGGACTTGCGTAGCAGCAGGCACTGGAGGGCAGAGCTGAATAGCAGTCAGGGTATTCATCTGCTCTTCCGTGCTGCCTCCAGGCCCTACTCTGTACTTCAGGTGCAGTGAAGCTAACATACAAAAACATACTTCTAAGCATTGATACCTTTTTAATCTCCCGTTTTTCAGCAGGAAAGCATGTCAAGCATTCAGATTATTCTGAATCTCCAGTTATAGCCTAGAACAACATAATCGCTTTTTCATCTGTGTTTTGCATTTTGGAGAGCCAAGGGGAAAGTGTGTGTGTTGGGACGGGGGAATCACGCAATTCCAGCATTTCCAGGCTAATGCATGAGCTTGATACTCTACCAATTCACTCCAGGATTCTTGCCTGAAAGCGGTCTGTGATCAGTAACGCTGGGCAGCTGGAAGGACTCGCTCCAGATGCATGCACCATGTTCAAAACAGCAGCTTCTTGTTTAATGGCCTTGCTGGAAGGACACTGGCACTCAGCACACTATTGTCATGCTGTTCCCTGCAGTTAGGAGCCAAGTCGAGGCCAGGAAATTTGGAGGCCTGTTAAAGACTGTGCAGTTCCTGGAGCTACTGCTAGCTAGCAGTCATCAGCTCTTTTAATCCCAAATGAGCTGTTCCTCAGGTGAATGATAAAGGAGCCTTAGGTGCCTTGTTTAATGCTGTTATGCATGTGTGCATGTCCCATGCAGCCTCTCTGTTGTGGCTAGAAAGATTTTGACCTTTGGAGTTAAACTTGCACGCTTATTGTTGTTTTTTTGTTGTTTGAATCCTTTCCCTGAGCTTATTTGTACAGTGAGATCATGTTTCATTTACAATTTGATGCAGTCAGAAGCCTGGGATAAAAAGACCGCGAAACAAAAGGCTTTTTTAATCATGAAACTTTTGAACTGGAAGCTGTTGGGACCAATTGGGACCAGTTGTGTGGGCAAATGAGGTGCGTTTTGTCCACTGTTGCAGTCTTCCTAGAGTAAAGTGGAGGTCTCTGTCTGCTTTAGGAGAGCCAGCTAAAGTAGATCGTTCCCCTCCATACATGTGTATGCTGCTCTGTGTCGAGACGGCTCCTGCCGCTGCCTCAGCAGAGAGCTCTGCAACCCAGCTCTAATGGTCCTGCCATGTGGCGAAGGCCAGTTAGGCAAGTTTTGGACTGTAATTTCCAGAGCTAAGTGTAATTGCCTATAGTTAATCTGGCTCTGTATTTTAAAACAAGACTATAATCATATCTATTGGGCTTCATATAAAAGTGCCTTTTTTTTTCTTTAACCTCATTAGGTTTAGCAAACTGGATGTAGATGTCACTAAATTTGTGTTGGAGAAGCGTACACAGGTGGAGCAGGGCTGCATGTCCTGAGGTTCCCCTTCCCTCTCAGTTTTTTGGCTGTTTCAAGAACCAGTAACAGTTTACAGCTATTGAAAATTACTGTGCAAACCCCAACAAAGCAGTTCATGTGCCAGAGTCATTTTTAAAAAAAAAAAAAAAGACATCCTGGAGTGTGAGAGTTCCCTGGGATGCCAGGAGCCACCAGCTGTACTCTCCTGGTGGGCCTGGATACCACTATTCAGATGGACATCACCATCCATCTAAATGAGCTGGTACTTCCAGTACTTCAAGTGCCACAGCCTCCTGGTCCAGACTCTTCCCCTCTCCCCAGACAGGGTCTGCTAAATCCTCAACAGATCTTACCATGTTTGTCTGCTGGACAAGTCCATATATACTAAAAGGGAAAGTGGGTAGGATTAAAAATTGTGCGCTCTGACGCCTGGGATGATTATTAAGTGCTGGCCTACTGCCTGATTCCTGTCACTGTTTTGCAGAAGTGAGACAGATTTGGAAGAAGTGGCTGCAGCCACATAGATGAGAAGTTGTGCCTTTAGCAGCTGATTAAGGAAGTGGCAGTCTCCATTTGCATTCGGGGTTTTCGTTTTTAAAGAATTACATTATATTACACATGAAGTTGCTAGCAGTGTTTGTTTATAGCGTGACTGAACTGGCAGGTTTCTCTTGCCGTTCTTCTGGTGCATCTGTATTTCACCTGTTGCATGCTTTGCTCACAAAAACTGTCTGGTTTTTATGACTTCAGTGCTGACAGCCCTCGTCCTTCTAGTCCTTGACCCCTCCTATGCAAACATATGAGCCTGTAACGTTTCCTATTTTGTCTTTGTACTTATGCTATTAGACTGACTGCCTATTATTTACAAAGTCCAGGGGGTTTTGCAGATTCAGCTTGACAACTCCTCTCTGAATTATTTAACGGCCATAAACCAAAAAGCCCATGCAGAGCTTCAGATGACTTTTCATCCACTGTTGTGGAGAATGCCTGGTATGCGAGTCCCACTAATTTTGCTCATTTGTATCCTGTGATTAGTATAATAGCAAATGCAATTAGAATTCAAGGGCTACCTCCTGGTATTCCTCAAGGGGAGGTAAGTTGCAGAAAGGTGAATGAGTAGCTGAGGAAAGAAAGTGAAAGGTGAATGAAAGCATAGGCAATTTCTCTCTGGTTGAAAGAACTGTGTCTCTGGTTTGTCTGGTCTTTTTTCCTGTCGCGATCGATGAACTTGTCCAAAAACATCCTACGTTTTTCTTCTGACTTTAATCTCTGTCCTCAGTGGTTTGTGTGGTGTATTTTTTTTGGTTTTTTTTTTCCATCCTCTGTTTTTAACATATTTTTTTAACAGTTGAGTTATCCAGCAATTTCTGATTTCTCAGGTGCATTTCTGTTGCTTGTTTTCCTTGTCCTTCTGGATTCTGGGATGTTTTAGATGCATGGGATCAGGGAAGCAAGCAGAGGAGCCCAACTGAATCCTTCAGATGGTGCAAAGTTCACTATAATCTTTGAAGGGTTCATTCTGCAGAACTAACTGGAAGGTGTCATGCTTTGCACTCATTGCACTAAAGCTATGTTCTCCTCATTCCTAACACCAGAGGTATAGCCATCTTCTCTTCCCAGCCTCTTCTCCCCTCAAATAAATATGATAGCGAAAGCATCAGTAGGATATCAGAGGAGCAACCTATTATGTGTCATCTCTAATCTATATGGCTTTGTTTAATGAAGTTCTTCTCCTTTTATGTACAAACAGACCTTTACTTCTTATTAAAGTTCAATTCATTGTACTTTCAGTACTAGTGATATGATTTGATAAATGGCACTGATATTGTGCAGTGTGGCCTTAATTTGGCCTTCAACGTATCTTCTGAGAAAGGTCTTGGAATCCTTGACAATTTACAAATGAAAGATATCTCTTGTCCTGAACGTTTTGCAAACATGGCCCAGTCCGGTTCCGCTCCCTTTTGCATGTGTTCATCAATAATAAGGCTTTACGGACACGACACTGGCCGTGAGTCAGTGTGACTCTAGCCCTGTTCTTGACTGTCGGCTTCCTTGGGTGAACAGGGAGATAGGTGGTTCTGTTGTCTGGGGAGGACAACCAGCTTAGCTGACCCATCTTTATCGGTGCTCACCCTGTAGCACAGGAATAGAAGACAGTGACCCTTTTTTAACAGAAATAACCATGACTTGAATATATACAGGGAGGAGATCTGTTAAGTAAAACTGCTTTTTTTTATTATTGTTACTTAGAATAAAATTGCGCTTGTGATATTAAACACAGTTGGATATCATCAAAACCTGCTGTCTGCATGTGTAGGTTCTAACCATTTTTCATTGTCAATCTCAAATTTATTGACACGTCTTCTCCTACATAAATTTTCTGCGTGTTCATAGGATGCCCTGACCAGTGAAAATATATAACTGCTTACTGTGCCACTTGGTGAATTCTGAAACTGTATTTTTGAGAAATGAAAGCTGCTTATTTCTAGAGACTAGAGAAGGCCACATGGTATGGTAAAGTTTGCACTGCATTGCAGGAGGCTTCAGGTACATAGTGCTGCACTTGATCCTGTTTAAAACATTAGTTGAATTGAATGTTGAAGGAGAGCCAGCTGTGAATTATTCCAAGATTAATGGAAACTGTTGTTTTACCATAATTAAACTTTCATTCTTCAAATCGAATTCCTCTTTCCCGAATGGGTGTATGGTATAAATAGCATTAGTATAGCTATAATTTCATGAAGTTTATATGCTTGCTAGCATTAATAATATTTGTGCCTTGATCTTCCTCCCTCCACCTCTGCTGGAAATGCTTTGCCCCTTTTCTCTCACCGGGTCCTGGTGATCTCACCTCTGCAGCACACAAAAACCCTTCAGGTTCTAAATCATTTTATAGGTCCTTGACCTTGTGCCTTTCCACTGAAATCTCTCCTAGCTTTCCTGATACACCCCCACATCTCTTTCCAGTCTGCTGAAAACCATGCGAAAACACTTTGTGTGTTCAGAGCCACAACTTAATTGTGTATTTTCTCCTGTGTTTGGTTGGTTGGGTTTTTTTTTTGTTTTTTTTTGTTTGTTTGTTTAATCTGTAATGGCTTAGACAGCTAAGACCTGGGCCATCTGCCAGGCAGGTACCCTTCCCCTGTTTCTTTTATTCTTTCCACCACTAAGTGTGGTCCTCTTCACTGGGTAGAAGCAGAGTACAGGGATCAGATATTTTTGCTTTCCCGTTGTGCTGGCCTTGCCCTTGTTCCCCAGCCCTTGCTGTAGTTCAGCTTGCAACACAGATGCAAAAACCTTCCGCCTTGCCCATGTGCCAGCCTTAGTTGGAGTATACCGAGCATGCTGTCATTTTCCCCCATAGACTGTATCCACCATGCTGACACTTAGACACATGTCTTCTGTTCCAGTTGCTGTTAAAAATATTATTTCTGGCTTAAAGAGAAATCAAGACTTTGATTTTCATGGCTGTCAGACTTCTGGCCCATCCAGAAGCACAATTAGAAGGCTTTCAGATGCAGTGAAACAGTCATATTTATTTTCCAGCTGGCGTGAGCAAAACATTCAGAACAGTTAATGTGTTTCGCATATATCTGGGCACTTGAATCCCTGTGGAACGTCTATTCCAAGACTCATTAATGAAACGGTTGGGATTTTAACATATGTCCGGAATCTTCAAAGCTGGTTTACTGTGGAGGGAGAGTCAGAGGACTGGCAAAAAGTCTGAATTGTGTTCCTCTCTAGACCTTCACACAGCTAGGTTTGGATATCATGGATTACATTCTCTGGTCAGCAGGAAGCTTGTGAAAATTTCTGGCCAAATATCCTGTCTCTGTCTGATACTGCCCCAAGCACGGGGCTGACAGCCCACCGCTGCAGCTGGCTGCATTGCCGCTTGAAGTGGCAGATACCATGCTGTCAAGGTTCCCGTGTTGTCACTGTACTGTCAGGGTTTGGTTTGGTTTTGGTTTGGTGGTGGGATTGCACTTGGAAAATGGATGGCTGTGTTCAAGGGGCATTATTACAGTTACGGTTAAAGCAGGTAAATTAAATGTCAGAATTAAGGTTGCCTTTGTGACCTTACTTGAGCCCTTTAGCGTTTCTGTGTCAGAACAGTCTTATGCTGGTGATTTCTATTAGGACAGTGCAGAGAAGCTACAATCAGCATGAGATCCAATTTGCTAGGTATTGTCCAGACATATAGCAAGTGACAGCCTATTGCCCCAAAGACTTGACAGCCAAACCATATAAAATGAACAGTAGCAGAGTATGAATCTGTTATCAGTTTTAAATAAATTGATTTCCTCAGTCCATCAGTCATTTCATGAGTTTCTGCCAAAGTGTTCCACTCTCACTGACCCAGTCAGCCTGGCTCGTCTTGGCTCCCTTAGTCATTCCTGACATCTTTTATGATTAACCCGTTCTCTTGTATTGATTGCCACAGTCTGGGGTTGTAAGGCATTAATTGTACTTCTACTTTTGCTTTGCAGGGAGGGTGTCATGTCAGGGCTTTGGTAACATTTCTCTCTTTCAAGTCTGTCCCCATTGGCATTGGCCAGCACACGTTTCCACCAGTTACACAGCTGCAAGACCTTTTCCCCCGTGGTTAGATCTGGGCTGCATCCACCCTGTCTCTTGCCTATGACAGCTTTAGTACTGTAATGTTAGTCAAGCCTTGCACTCTGTCTCTCTCCTCCTTTAGGCTTTAACTAGGCAGGTGAATTCTGTGTTCTTTCATCTTTAAATAGTATTCTGCAAACCCTGTCTCAGACTGAAAGCTGTGCTGGGACAGTGGTGTAACTGTGTGGTTACTCCCAAGTCAGCAAGATTTCATGGGCCGTACTGCTCAGAGAAGGAAGGCTCTGCCTCCTACCATCAAGAGGCAGACTTCCCCTGGGTACTTAGGTCCCTTAATCTTAGAGATCCAGCTGTCAAAGATGCTGAGGATATGAGTTTCTCTTGGTTTCAGTGAGAACTTCTGCAAATAGAGCCAGTTTTGCTGAGAGGCCAACATTTGGATTAAGGGGGCTGACAGCAGGCATCATCTGGATCTAAAATGTTTCACCATATGATAATCAGTAAACCTAAAGCATTTCAACAGCATGTAATCGCATAGACTACAGAACATAAATCATTATCTTGGGGAAGCACAGAGCTGGATCTGACCTGGATAGGCTAGTGGACTGAATACTAGATGGCTGCCAGACACGATCAAAAATATCAGCCCTGCGGACGTTTTGGGCTTGATATTTTGGGGTTTGACTCTCAGCTATAGCCCGACTCCCATGAAACAGTGTTTTTCTGTACTAAATGGGAGGAAGCAAGCGACACTGCAGGATCTTGACCTGTTTAGATTGATGGCACAGAGGAGCACTTGCTCAAGCAGAGCTGCCACTGTTGCGTGTGTGCTGTGGCAGTCATCTCCTGCATGTGAGAGAAAGGGGAGAGGGTGGCATGGGCTCAGCGTGACCTGAAACGCTGGTTAAACCATGGGCTTGTGAAGGAATGAGTGTATTGGGACTCCTGTTATTTACCAAGATGCGTAGCTACTTAGCATGTTGTGAGCAGAGAGAGAGTACGGAGCAGGAATCCCTTGTCCTTCTCCCATGCTCCCTGGCATGAGGCTCTAGTGGAAAACTCCGCAAGGATTGTAGCAGTAATTGGAGAGCTTGGAAGATTTCAGACGCTGGTCTAGGTCTTGGTCTAGGACTGCTAGGTAAGCGTCCCACTTCCCATGAGCTTCAGTGTGTGCATAGGTGTGAGTTGTGGGGTGAGAAGAACCATTAAGTGTTCTTCAAAACCCCTGGCTTGATGGCATGTCGGACCCACTGCGTTCAGCCTCACCTGGCAGGCTGTTGTGATTTAGGGTGGATTTTCAGCATGCTTGATAGCAGTTTGTACCCTTAGTCTGTGTGGGAGAAGAATGCGACTGGAATGGATTTCTCATTAACAAATAAGCAAATACTGCTGTTCAGAAACAGAATGTTTATTAGGAGAATTAAATCTCAGCAGTATTTCTCCCTGCTTTTTGTCTTTGGCTCTTTATTGTAAACATCTGGATTAACCTTGGGCAAATCCACTGAATGCGCTGCCTCGGTTTCCCCAAATGGCAAAGTAGGATAATACTTAGCTATCTCACTGGGACGTTTGTGACAATTAATGTTGTAATGTGTCTTTGGTTCCGCTGATAAAAATGTGCTATGTAAATGCTAAGTTGTTTTTACTGATTGGATTGTTAATTAAATGTGCACATATAAATGACTTATTGGCATTATAGAATTAAGTTTTAATAATTTAAAATATTAATATCAAGGTTGTTAGGTCGTTTTTAAGCCTATATCATTCACCTATTTGAGGTTGAATCTAATAACACTGGGAGAGGAAGAGAAGCAGGAGACTGACCAGCTAATGACTTATTTCTTAGTGTCTGTATGTGGGGCCTGATTTAATACCAGGACCCAAACTCCAGTGCCTGGTCCAGGGAAACCACTGGCAGTATCAACAGCACGCTGAATTTCCTAGAGCACCTGAGAACGAGCTTTGTGCCATCTAGCAGTGATCCCTGTTAGACCGGAGTAGAAACCATTTGCCAGCATTTGGGGGAGTGTGCTCCAGTTAGGCACAGCAGGTGACACACGGTGCTAGCTTTGTGTAATCAGGAGAAAGCATGAAAGAAAGGATATCTATGGGTGTGGGTGTGTCTGCCAGGCTGCTGACATGGACCACCACCACCTGCTGAAAGCTCCTGGTTCAGCAGTGGTTGTTTTCCACTAAATAGCATGGATTTGCAGCCTCTAACCAAGAGGCTGTGGGGTTTTGTTCGCTCTTTGTGGCAACCCAATCTCTGCTTTTGTCCCCTTCTCCCTGTATTCAGGCAAATGTTTCGGAGATGGATGTGGGAATGAGCCACAGCTGACAGCAAAGGAAGGGTTAGAACCAGAAGAGAAGATATGTCATCCTAGTGCATTAATGAGCTCAGGTACCTAGAAGTAAAGAGAGCTAATAAGGCAGCATGCGAGGGTAGATATGGTTGGTCAAATGATGGGATTACTGGGACTAGGGAGGAGGTTTAACCGTTATCCATTCCTTTTCTAAACCCAAGCAAGATGCGGGTGCTAGCACTGGTGATAGCATGCTAGAGGCAAAAGGGAAATGTGGGTGGTAGGAAAGAAAGAAAGGGAAACTTCTGTAAGCAGAATTTTAAAAGTTGGATTCACAAGTGGGGAGAGAAGGGAGATGGGAAGGTGTACATGGTGCTGTAGGACAGGCAGTTGAAACCCAAGAACAGGGTGCCAAAAGTAGGGCTAGAATGAGAGATCCCATACAAAGGATAAGGATCTCATAAAAATAGAAAGCCCAGAGGACATGGGACAGACAGACTGGGAAAGCTGAGGCTGGTCTTGCACAAACTAGGGAATTGCTGACGCAAGTTGCCGAGAACTCGGCAACTGAGGATGGTAAATGAGTGTTGAGAATATAGTTTGGCTGGAGGAGAAAGCATTGAGTTGGCTAAAAGGAGAAGGAAAAAGAAAAGAGGTGAGAGGGATGGAGAAACCCTTCAGGAGTGTGAAGGAAAGGGACAGAAAACTACCCAAACATGAAGGAGGGCTTAAACAAATTGGAGCTTGCCTTTCACACTAGGTAAGGAGAGTGCTGCAGACTGAAGGGGACCAAGGAGCCGGAAGCACAGTAATGGATGTCTTTTAGTATCTCGGAAGTCTTCCACCAGCATTCGTTCTTTCTGACTCGCCAGCCCCAGCCTCTGCAGCAGTTCAGAGTGGTGGTCCTTGCTGTGCTTCAGGACCTGGCTGTGCCGTACTTGTGGTAGGCTGTGCTTGTAGGGTGGGCGGACTGTCTAGTTCGAGGTAGTTTGGTTTGAGAAGGCTTTTCACATTCTGTTGATTTCTGTTTACAGCTTCTGATCCCTGATGGTTTGCAGTTGATCAGCACAAAATCAAAATCTAAATATACCTGTTCGGTTGACAGCACACTCGGGTGGCTTTAGAGTTAACCTCTGTGTGTCCTGCGATCTTATTAATCAGATTTAGGTCAGATTTCTTAGCACTCTTATGCAGACTTGGTGGCATTTTCTTCAGATCGCACACCTAGTTTCTGATGGAGTGAGCATTTGGGAGGGAAGCCTGTGGAACAGTGATAGTAATAGTAATGATAGCACCCCGTGGCTTCATTTTGCCATGTTACAGCACTGATGGGCAGGGAGGCATGACCTTGGCGAGGGAGAGATTAAATTCGTCACCTGCAGCGTGGTGTAATGACTGAGCGCAACAAACGGGAGAAGCGGGAGGAGGGAGGAAGGGAGAAAAATGTAACGGCAGTAAGAATGCAGTTCTTGGACCGTGCGGTTGTCAAGCTAAGTACTGCGTCGCATTATCTGGAATTGCCAAATGAATGTTTAGGGGGTTTAAGTATTAGGAGAATAGATGCTAAAAGCTGTTTTCACTGAAATAATGCCTAACCATTTCCTGTGGTTTTGCAATATTGATGCTAATGTGTTGCATGTTTATGTATACATTTTTTGTAGCCTTATTGCAAGCTATATTTATATACTGCTGACACTTTGCTCAAGGCCTTGAGCTCATTGTTTATGGGGAATGTCTGAAGTCCCAGGATATATGACTGTAGAAACAAGCGCGTTTAAAGACCTTGTCATAGATAGATGGGCCATGGAGCTCAGGATTCCCACATACAGAGAAGGAGAGAACTTGTCCTTGGGGGGTGTGTGTATGTATATGCGTGCGTGTGTGTTTTTATGTTAATGGCAACATAATTTGGTTTTAACATATGTCTCTCTACCTTGCCTGATGGGGAACGTGCAACAGCTGTTAAAGCTGTGTAGTCTGGTTTGTGGTAGATGTAGAATAATAAGCCTCTGACAAGTTATTCTAATCTCAAATTCTAAATAAATTAGACGCTTATCAAAAACAGTTTTGTTCCAGAATGACTAAATTACAGAGATGGTTGCTGGTAATATATCAGCAGTTCCTAGGAAGGCCTTTCATGGCTCTTTCTCTTGCCTTTCCACAGCTTTCTCTGCGCTCTTCCAATCAATTTTGTGGGCCTCAGTTTCCATCTTGAATGCAGAAGAGAGCATAAAAATGAGCAAATCAGTAGCTATCTGTGTGCAGCTCCATGCATGCACGTGCTTGTGGTTTTCTTCTAGGCTAGTCTTCAGTTGCCTTGTTGATCTTGTTTTCTTCAGAGCTACAGGCTGAAAAGAAAGGTCAGGCTAAGAAAAAGTGATTTCTCACTTGGCTGAGAGGTGGCTTACTACTTATTTGAGTGTGTCATTGGAGCAAGCCTTTGAATGTTCTCTTCTGTGCACCCATGCGCTGTGAATGCAGAGACCATGGTATATATGACAGCAAATAAGCTTCCAGTCATATACTATCTTCTTGTGCCGAGTTTGGTCTGAATAGAAGTAGAAAAATACATTAAGTGTAAAATCCAAAAATGAGAAGACTGCTGCTTCAGGGAGGCTTTACTGAAGCAAGAAAGAGGGTTATAAACTGTGGCTCTTGATACACAGAATTTAAAAAAAAAAGATGTGGAAGTGTTGGAAAACTTAATTTAAAAGTCTCTGTAGTAAAGAGGTTAAAGTATAAAATTGTAGAAAAATGAGGGTAGGGATTAAACAAGATGTTGAATTTCTACCTATGCATTTTTCCTAGTGGGGATCACTTCATCTCTTGTAGAAGCTGCAAACTCTGCACAATGTAGGATGATGAAAGTGCTAATTTGTTTGAAAGCTTTTTCCCCTCCCTCTATAGGATACTATTTAGTGTTCGTGAATTCCTATGTGAGAAGAAACCATGCACATGTGCATATGATTGTGGGCAACTCTTTCTGCATAAAGCAATCTGAAAGTGTCACTACCTGTAAACCTGTAGGTTAATGTGTTAACAGAATATCTTTATTGTGCTGTGCAGCTATAATTGTGTAGCATTTATAAACTTAAAAACTAAAGATTTTGTATTTGCGGCTGGAGCTAGAAAGAAGCAATGAGGCATTTTTAGATTTATTGAGTTGTTGCATATTTTTTTCCCCCGGATAATCCTATGGAGGCTTGAGCTCTATGCGTACAAAGGAATTACCTTCGGAACGAGATAAAAATGCAGTTTGAGGATTAAAAAACATGATTTAGACATGTTTGTTCTGTTCCAGGTTTAAAGCCTAAAGAGCTGAGTTTCTCTTCTACCGAAGTATCTTGGTATGACATCTTTTGTATGTAAAACCTGTTTCCTTTAAGAACTGCTGCAGTTTAAAGAAGTAATTTCTGCTTGAACCTGATGCTCACAGTATGGATAATATTCCATTAAAATTGGTCAAAAGGGATTAATGTTAGGTGGGTACGATGGCATATAATGTAAATTCCAGAACACAGAGATAACAGCTTGTGCGCCACTTTTTATCCATTCCACCGTGCACATAGTCATTACTAACGCTTGCATCATAACAGTGGAAGAAAGAAGAGAAAATTCTATGTGCAACATATTATTCTGCTGGGAGGAGATCTAATGTAGTCATCTGGCTTTTAAAACCTCGTGATGGTGTACACTGGAGGTTCATCTTGCTTCATAGGTTAGAATCTGTAACTTCCTTTCAAAAAACAAAAGCTGACTTGAGTCATACCACAAGAAAATAACCGAATCTCGGGGATTTAGAGTGAGAAGTCATTATACTCTGCTAATTACAAGACGAAGAGTAATCAAGCATCAGCGTTCTCTTGTGGAACCATTTTCACACATCTTGATGTACGAAAAGGCTTTGCGCCTGGTGTCAGTGGCAAAAGCTTCAGCGAAATTTGTCTTGAAGGTGGTCTGTAGTCCCAAAAGCAAGCAGTTGAGTAATAGTAGCCATCTTTAGTAAGGAATTAGTAGCTTTACTGTTAAAGGATTTAAATGGCTTTCTATGTAAACAGCATCAGTAGATTTAGTTCAACAACATAATTTTATTCTGCCTATAAAAAATATAAAACAATGGCTATTTGAGTAAAAGTTGTCTCACCCATTATGCTCTTCCCATTCTATTAACAACTTTGCTTAGTTAGCATCTAGCTCCTTTGAATAAATGTTCAGTCAGTTGGCAATGAGTCCGCTGCTTGAAAGAGAATTGCTGACGAACCAGCCATTTTGTTAGCAAAAGTGTCTGCTGGGGAGGGAAGGTGAGAAGTTGTTAATTTAAAAGAAGATCTTGAGGAATTCTAACTGTAAATCTATAGGGAAAAAAAAGTAGTTGAAAATCCGGAAAACTCATGCATAATTCGATGACTTACTGTGCTATAATTTTGAGGAAAATATGCTTTATTCGTGCAGTAAAATGGGGGTAACAATGAGGCACAAACTGCATGGCCTGTAATTATTTATAATACAGTGAAAGTCTCAAGCAAGATTTGCAGTCCATTATGTGAACAACACGTGCACATATAATTTGAAGAAGTCCATCCTGCCCCACCACCGGCACTCTGATTATCCCCCAAATAATCCATTTCTTCAGCCCCTGTGTTATTGCCAGCATTTGTAGAAGGTAGGGGAGAGTGCAAAAGCAGGAAATGAGAACACATTGCATCACTAGTTCTTGAGCTAAGCTTTCCTTGGTCCTCAGTGTGGGACCTGCGGAAAACATGGCTGGATAAGCCTTGAGTTTGCTAAAGTTTAGTGTTGTCAGGCTGACAGCACTGAGGAGAAACATTGTGCATCTTCTGTGGCTTCTCTCTTGGACGCGTTAGCTTACATGCTCAAAGAGCGTTGGTTGTTTGATTTCCAGTGCGTTTTCCACTCATTCGGGTACTTTGCCTTTGTTCCTGGTAAGACTCGATTTCACGGGACTGCCACGTTTCCAAGCTATAAAAGTGTATGTTATGCATGCACATAAATGCTCTAATTTGCAGTTTCACTCTCATTAGAGTGACTGAGATGTGTAAAAATCTGCATCAAGACTTCTGTTGTGTAGACAATTCTCCAGTTCTTTCCTCAGGCAGGCTTGCACCTGAGAGTGAGAACTTAAATTTAACTTTAAAAGGATTGATACTTTTGTGATAACAAAGGAGGAATGATCTCAAGACAAGTACGAGTGATTTGTGTTCATCCTTTTTATTTTGAGCCCCTTTGGGACAAGCTCTCTATTTTGTGTTTAAAAAGGGAAGACAAAATATTTGCCTGTGTGTGTTTTTTGTTTTTTTTGTTTTGTTTTGTTTTTGTTTTTGTTTTTGTTTTTTTTGTTTTTTTTTAAATGAACCCTTCTGGCAAGATGGGTTGTCAAGTTCACTTGCTCATCTCCTTATTACTAAAGAGAGGTGAGCCCCACGGTTACGCAGAGCGTCGGTTTGCAGCTGAGCTAACGGGTCTCTCTGGAACTTTCAGTTACCTTGCAGAGTCAAGTCTGTTCATGTATCAGTGTGTCCCTCTAAGGACATGCGTGTGCCCTGATTGCAGTTTTAAATAGCCATCCATCTGGGCTGATTTTGATTTGGTTTTGCCTTCCCCCCACCATGTGTTCTTGTATAAAAGCACAAAGAAAGGGTGGAAGAGCTACAACCTCAGCTGTCGTTTACTGTCTGTTACAGTGAAGCAGCTCTGACAATTTTCAGGGCTTGTTCAGCTGAGTTTCCTCAAGCTTCACAAAACTTCCAGAGCATTTCTGATTCTTTTAATGCTCACTGCTTTTTGTGTGAATACCTGCAGTCAGCCAGACTTTCCTTTCTCCTCCCTTCTTTCCCAATACAAATTGTTTCCCCAGGGCGATCCAAACCCACGGCTTATCTTGGAGGGAAAGAAATCAGAGTACTTCAAAACCCAGTTATCATCAGGTGAATAATTCCATTGAATGATGAATGCAGCAAGTATCTCATCTACTCAAAAGGGTCCCAGGTTTGATTTTTGTTTTTCTTTCCCCTCAAGAATATGATGCAGAAATTGCCTCTAATGGAGCAATCGGTGAAAGTCTCTTCAAATCCCAAGGGTAAAATGCTCCAAAGTTCCTGTTGGTGAACAAGTCATGTTCACCAACATGCCACAGTGCCACAATGCAGGAGATAAGGATGTGTCAGGTTCAGGACAGAGGTGCTTGTACCTGGTCCATCTCTTTGCTCTCAGGACTCATTTACACCTTTCATTTTCCATAATGCCTACCTCCATTTGGATATGCATCCAGTCTCTAGAAAATACCGAAGATTTGTGGTGAACCCTAGCCCGTCCCAATGTCAAGGAACTGTCCTTCAGACTTCCCATAATGCTGTCACTACTACAGTCAAGGAAGAAGACTATGTGTGCTCTGAGGTGGATGACTGACTGTTCATGAGTGGCCTCAGCAAAGGACTTTCAGCCCTGAAGCATTTCAGAGCTGTTCTGGAACTGTACCCTATGTCAATCTCTGAAGTGATTCCTGAGTTGCATCTACACTTGTCAATTAATCTTTCTAAATTCGTATGTAATGCCAAGAGACAAGAAGATACCTGCTTCTGACGTCCACAGAGTCTTGTTCTTTTCTATTAACTTGACAAGACCAAAACCCTTAAACTATCTCCTGTCAATTTTACGGCTGTCCCTGGTTTGTTGAAATGCCATGTTATCTCATCACAGGGGATCTAAGAACATCACGCAGCATCTCCACCTATCATTTCTTATCTGCCTTGATGTCTATAGGAGAGGTTGCTGCATTTTGTCAGGTTGCACAGACTGTGGCTTTCCACAGGGGTGCAGTAATACTTGACATCAGCAGCTGCATGGAGGAAAATGCTGCTGTTTGGCACACAGTAAACCCTTGTCTCTTGACCTTGTGACATTTTAGGAGAGCTTTCCTTCGATCTTCTTTTAACAAAGGCAACTGGCACCCTCTGCCCCTACTGTCAAGAAGGGCTGCAGCTGCCAACCACCTATAGCAAGATCCAACTGAGGTGCGTGCTTAGAGGAAGGCTTGCTCACAGTAATTGATTTCTTCTGAGTAGGCCTTCTCAGTCAGGGTGGATTCCCCAACTCCCTGCCTCTGCTTTTTGAGGTTTTTGGCTCCCACAGAGAATTTGAGAGCGATGGGTAAGACCAGCCTTTTGACCTTTTAGCCCTGTATAGACAGATAAAGTGATACAGGCAGAACATGAAATTAAAGTGGACAGTGATACGATATCTTTCATGCCTGAGGTACATGGATGCACATATTGGTGCTGTAGGAGAAATGTGTATTCTGTCATATGGTTGTCTTCTGAGGACACCTGAGACCTCACTTGAAGCCATGCTCTGCCAACAAACTCTTGGTACAAATCAAAAGAAAGTCCAAAGCAAGAGTTTATGGCTCCTGCCCAGTAACATTAAAACTGTAGAAGGAGGCAAACAAGGTAACTTGATTCATACATGTCCTGACAAAAAGATTGGTTCAACATGCACACGGCTGTCGTGAGTTGTAAATCTAGCAATTACGTGCTATCTGAGCAACTTCACAACTTGCCTAGTTTTTTAATGTGTTGAATATATTGGCTTTTTTACAGGCAACACAAAAGGAAGAGAATTGTTCCTTTAGAGGATTTTAAAAAAAGTTACTTAGCTTGTGTTCCCATAGAAGCAAGCATAATGCCAGCGTGCCTTAACAAGCAAGTCACTGTTTGTTCGATGACAAGTTTGGTGCTAATTTTGCTGCTGCCTGTTCCCGTTTGTGTCTTGGCGTTGCGGATGAAAGCAGCAGAGCAGTGATTAGCTCAGACCCTGCTGAAAAAACAGTGGGTTCTGAAGAACAAGAGAGCAAGAGTATATTACCCTCTGGCGTTTTTATTTTATTTAGCAGGTAAAACTGTTCATTGAACCAGAGTTCATTTACAGTGGTACCCCAGCAGACTGCAGCAGCAGTATGAATTACCAATCACTCGCAATGCAAACAGGAATCATTCAGACCCTGGATCACCCGTACTCAGGTGTTCAAGTCTCTTGTGCTGCACCATAGGTAGCTACCTGAGCCTCTCCCTTGCCTCCAAAATCCTGCTAGGCATCCCAGAGCAATCTGGTCTCTGTTTTAGTCCCCAAATCATATTTATGTATACATTCCCAATGGCATTTGGCATTTGATTCTAATCCTGTTAGCCAGAAGCTGGGGAGTTCACAAGATTAAACCCTGTTAGCCACAAAATTAATGGAAATTGGAGTGTGTGTGCTTCCTTTGAGGATATATTTTCTTCTCAGGAGCTTTGACTTGGAGGATCATTGGTGAGATACCATCATGAGTCTTAACTAATTCTCTGGTGGATAGTACTGGGGGTGAACAGATCTATTTATAACAATTAGCCCAGTGGTTCACCGAAAGGCTACTCTTACCTGATAAGTGGATTTTTTTCATTTTGAATAGGATTTTCCTCCCTTTACTTCAAAGCTGGTGGTTCTGCAAACTTCAGAACCTCACGGTGAGGCAGTGTTCAACCTAATCTCGTTATGTGCTGAGCTAATGACAGGCCTGCCTCTGCTGCTGCTGAATGCCAGTGCTCAGCTAGTTCAGGGCTAGCTGTCTTCCTTCAACTCAGGCACCGAATGCGAGTGTGCGACTCCCTTTGAAGTGGGTGTATTCTAGTCACTGAGTTTATTAAAACTGCATGTGCAAAGTGATGGGATAATTAGGGCAAGTTTGTCTGAGGATGGATAGCAGAAGCGAGAGAAATTGAAAAATGTGTCTGAGAAAAGATATCAGCTGTCTTTAGACAAAACAGTTTGTGCCAGCCAGTTTGGCAACGTATACTGCAATTACTGGTGCTGCACGGCTCGGAAAGAAGAGATGTGGGACACCGTTCTGGGAAGCGTGCTTCAACCTCTGCTTTCCCATTCCTTTGGGATTTTCTCTCATCTCCTCCTATCTGAATGACTTTGGGGAGGGCTTTTTTTTTTTTTTTTTTTTTTTTTTTTTTGGAGAGTGCATTTGTGCTTGCTAATCACATCTGGAATAGGGTCTGGCGGGTGGAGGTTATCTCCTCTCCACTGTCTGGGACTGGCACTGGGTTTTTGCCTGGGGGTTGCCCTGCTGGTGTGGCAGGCCGTTTGGTTGCAGAGAAGCAGGATATGTCTAATGGAAACTCTATCGATTCATAGGAGGTAAATAAATGCTGTCTTTCTAATCTGAATAACAGCAGGGCCAAAGCCCTCTCTGTTTCTTTCCCTTCTGAATTTGGTGTATTTGCTATTGCTTTCTCACTGTGGGTAAGATGAAACTACTTTTTTCCCCTCTTTATTTTACTTGTCTGAAATCTGTTGGCTGCGTGAGAGGTTGTGTGGCCTCAGAGCTGGAGAGGTTTTGTCATGTTGATTAGTCAGTTTAGTTAAGGCACTAGAGACCTTTGCCATATGCTGCCAAGAGATGAAAATGATTATTATTATTTGCCCACTTCACAGACAGACTGCAAGGATTAATTCATGTTTGTAAATTGCTTTTGAGATTTAAAGCTCTATACAAGCACTAAAGATTATTGCTTCTAATTCTTTAAGGTAATATAACTTTTATAAGGACTTTTAGCCTTGAAAACATCTTGGAAATGAGAGTTAAGTCCCTTTGAAATTAGATATACTTCTGATGTTTAAGATAAAAAGCAGCCACATTGCTGCTGCTGCAGAGGGAAAAAAAGAAAGAAAGAAAAAAAAGCAGTGGCAAATTCTGATAGTACCTCTTCTTTTTTTTTAGGAGTCCAATGTGCTGATTGCTGCTAACAGTCAGGGTACAATTAAGGTAAGTTATTTCATGCATCTTCTCTTTAAACGCTTAAATCTGTTGCTAGTAAAGATCAAGGTCACAGAAACCGTACAGCCAGGAGAAACCATTAGAGGAGGTCATCCCAACTGTGAATGTTTGTAATTTAAATGATATATTTGCCTCTGGCACATGGAGGAACGAGCAGACAGCACAAAAGCAATGAAGCCAAATTAGAGGGAAGGTGTAGAAAATATGCTGGCAGCTGTCCAGAAGCCACCGTGCCTCTGCCACTCCTTGGGCAGTTATGGGCTGCTTAGATTAAACGTGGGCCCAGTGCTGGTCTTATGTATGTTGTATTTTTCTTGACTGATAAGAGGTGCAGTGTCTTAGTTGCCGCAACAGCCACTGGATTTCTGCATTGGTTTAAAAGCAACTACATGGCACTAATTTGAATTGAAAGGTTTTAAATTAGTGCTGTCTGCCACGAACACCTACACACACACACTCATGTTTGCACACTGATTTTTGTGGCAGGAAGCAAAAGCTGAGGAGGCTCTGTGTTAACTCACTGGCACTAGCCAAACACCCTCCTCTCACTGCTGCTGCCGGCACGGGCTGCAGCAGAGTTGAAAGCTGAGCTCTTGGTGCGCAGCCGACTAGAGCAATGCTTGAAATGAGCATGGATGCTCCTTTGCTTTGCTTACTGCTAGCACAGGGACCTACTCTAACAGACAACAGTTGCCAACATAGGTTCTTTGGAAGGCAACAGGCTTCACATTATACCAAGAAACTAGTGTTTTGCTAGGCTTTGAACTCTTTGAGAAAAATAAGTCTTGCAGAGTGTCTGTGCAATGCATGTCTGTCCATGAAACGCAGAATAATTTGCAAAAGACTTTGTCCCCCTTTGTGTATGTCTGTTGAACAGATGCACAAGCAAAAAAAGTAACCAAACCCAGGCTGGTATTGAGTGCTCCAGAGAGCATCAGTTCCAAGATGGTCCAAATCTGTGCTGAACAGCATTTGAGCTTTGGTGGTTAACACTGCAGGCTTGCAGTCCAGAGCTCTGACAGTTTTTTTTGTAATTGCTGATAAAGGGTTTTACTTGCCATCTTTAAAGTCATGCGCTGGTTTCTTAATCTCATGAAATTGAAGTCTTCTTCCTCCTGATTCTGCACTGCGTCCCTGTGACGATAGCAGTTCTCTGGAACCGCACAAAATTTGATAGCCTGAGCAGTCCTGAAAAAAATCACAGAAAAAGCAGAAATGAGGAGAGTCCTAAGTGGTCTGTACTTGATTTGCATCTAGATATTTTTTCCTCCTTTGTAGGCCACTTCTAACTGATAGAGTAGCATGGTTACTTCTGCTATTGCAATGTGTAATACTCTAGCCTCTTGTTCCTAGGTGGTTTATTTAGCAGGCGTTGGAATTGGTTACTTACTACTTCAGTCGCTTGCTTCTTAGTAAAATGGGCAAAATGCACAAAAACTTATGACAGCTTTCAGTGAATCCAGCAGCAACAGTAGAGTGATTATAAAGGAGAGGCTTTGCTCATGCACTTTGGTTGTTAATGAGAGAAGGTGGAGAGAAAAATGTGTAAACAGCCAAAGTTATTAGAATTCTGCTATTTCCATTTGAATTTCTCAGAACACAGTGGGGAAGGTGTACCGGTCTGACTGCCTGGAAAAGGACTGGGTTTGCTCTTACCGGGTGGGCACAAACCCAGTCTAATTTGGGGGCAAATGCCATATCTGTCAATAGTCATTGAGAACGAAGACCCCTTAGAGCTCTGCCCGGTAAAGCCACACCTGACACACATACGGCCTCTCTAAGTTACTCGGCAGATGACTCCACACCTAGCAATTTTTATTCTGCTGTCTCTAGTGGGGGAGATCATGCAATCAGAGGCTACTCCACTATGTTAGCATGGAAAATCGAAAGTGAGCACAAACAGAAAGGGCTGAGAAGAGCAAATCTTTGATCTCCATTACAAGATTTCAGATAGCTGGTTTACTGGGATCAGTGCAAATGAGGTGACTCGACAGTCTTGCATCATACCATGATTTATCACAGTGTGAGCAGGCATCAAAGTCGGGGTTCTTGCCAAGTGCTTATCACGTTTGTATCACATTGCTGCATGCTGGTGAATAAAGGGTGGAGACGGAAGGGTCAGTCCCTGTCCTAATGATCTATATGCTGATGTAGGAGACAATGAATGTCATAAATTCCTGTTCTAAATGTCTCATCTTCCCTATTAATCAGGTACTGGAGCTGGTATGAAGGGTTTTCTCTCAAGGCATGAGGTACTTGGTCCTGCTGATATGCTACAGTGTTCATCTGGGATCCTCAGTGGGACAAGAAACCGAAACCACCTTGATGTTCCTCCCCAAAACCATCATGTTTGGTTTTTTCCATTTATGGACTTTTTAGGACATTCTGAGACACTGGGAACACCAGTGAACTGTCTGCCATCAACATTAACTCCACAGACTTTGCTGCTGCTGGTGGTGGTATGGTTGTCTAATTTTTATGATAGGAAAACAAATTCTTTTAAATAAAAACAAAAAGGAATAATAAAATTTATTGAGCCACAAGCTGAAGCTGGAAGATTCTCTCTTGTTGCATATGGGAACAGATTTACTTGGGAAGGGAGCTTGCAGGACCACACAGGGCTGTCCTCAGTTGCACGTCTCCAGTTACTTTTATCTGGACTATTCCATCCATTCCTATTGGAAACAGAAAGTCTCTAAGCCTTATCTGGACGTTTAAGCAATTTGCTTTGAGATCGTATAATGATATGGTTTAGTTGTTCTTTTGATTTTTTTTTTAGATGCATTAAATGCGTCAGCCAGGTTGACATGTCTGGAGACTGAAGTCCTCTGGTTATCAAGAAGAGAATGGCAGCTTCCCCTTCCTCCTGTCCTTATGCATCTGCCTCGACCTGAAGGGGCTGCTCCTAAGGAGAGGAGTAATTTGTCCTTTTGTCCACGTGAGCCTAGGCCTCTGCTGCCTGCCAACAAGTGTGTTGAGATGTTGTGAACTGCGGTTGCCTGGGACCTGGACTGACCTCACCGAAATGTCGTGGGATAATGATCTCAACACCACTGATCTGGCTGCGCTTGACTATCTCAGCTAGAGGAGAAAGTTTCTAGATCCACTTACCAAAGCCCTGCACCACTTAACCTCCGATGTGGTCTAATTACGTTTGCCCCTCTCTGCAAATCATCTGTGGAAGCCGAGCATTTTGAATGTTGTAATAAGAGGGGGAATGGAATTGGTTTGTAATGTGTTTCAGAGCCATGATATAAGTAGCCTTATTTTTAATGGTCATGCATACACTTAATTGTACATATGGAGGGGGGAATAAACCATGATGCGAAGAGTTGTTGTTACTTTGTTGGCAGAATAGCGGGGGGGGGAGAAAATGCAGCCGATCTTCATGAATGGCCGTCATGCTGAGCTGCCAGCGTTGCCGCCAGCACTTTTTAAGCTTGAAAGTGGAATTAGTGGGCGTAGTGTCTATTTCTAGCTGCGTGTGGCAAAGGTGCACTACACACAGTGATACCTGTAGGAAGTGTTTTACAAGCAGAATCTCTTTGAATTCATTCATTCCAGTACTCTTCTCCCTTGTGCCTCTGAGGCTGGGATTCCTGCGGTGGCTTCGGGCCTTGCCTTGCTCACGTGGAGACTTGCTGCGTTCTTTGGCTACCTACCAAGCAGCTGCACTGATTGTGTCAGAAAGGTGTCTCCTGTCAGCCAGATGTTAAGTGACTGTGACCCTGATCTTCCTGGAAGGGTTGTGTGATCTTTGGCATCCTTTGGTCACAGGGCAGAAAAACAAGGGTGGTCTTGGGGGGGATGAAGAAAGGAGCAGGGATCAAGCCATACAGCAGAGTTGGTCACTGAATCCTGTCCTGGCTCACTTAACATTTGTGCCTGTGTCCACAGGGGACAGCTATGACTCTTGGTTCAAAAGGGTGTGGGATGCCATGAAATTGCTGTTGGCCTCTGGAGGATTGTGTCCAGTGGAGAGAAAGCTAAGGATCTTCACCTCCAAAAGCTGTGTGGATGCCACTTGCTTGGTGCTCTGTTTTTATTCTGTGGTTTCTGGCATACAAGTAGGGGTGTGAGAGCAAAGGAAGAAAGAGGAAGGTAATGCGTGTCCTGCTCCAAGGTGCTATCTTCAGGTCCCCATCATATGAGCCGCCAGCGTTACTGTGGCAGAAGGAAATGAAATTGGTTCCTTCTGTCTCGTGGCAGCTGTCTGACACGTCCTGCTGAACACTAGCTTGATTTTCGTTTTGCTGCCTTTTAAAGGGTTTGTTGGTCGGTGACTGTTTGCTGAGATCTGTCAGCTTTGTATAGGCCTCCTTCCCCAACTCCACCCGTATGCGGAGGTGGCTCTGCGCCGCGTCTCCGCTCGAACCTGCGTTTCCCAGCAGGAGTCCTTGGGAGTTGGTGGCCAGCGATGGTTGCCACTTCCCTGGATTCAGGTGCGGTTGCAAGGGGCTTTCCCTCAGCCTCTGTCTCGTAGCTTCCATCCTCTTTACTGATTTATTTTGCAAGCAGCTGCTATCGTGGCTGTTATTTGTGCCTGTTGTTTTGACAGGGGCCCATGAGCCCTTCTCGTTGTACTCCCTGCTCTGTGCCACTCAGCCCCTTTTTGACAGGTAACTTCATTCTTCCTCCACCCCCGTCTAAGTCCTCTGTACTTTAGATTGAAATTACTCCGACAAAGCTGAGATCTTTGAAACAGGAAAAAAAATACTGTTATAAATGCTCTAAGGTTACTGCTTGAATTAAAAAGGGAAAACAACATCAGCCTCCTTTATTTTTTAAGTTTTCATTTTGTTTCAATCAAGATAAATGCAAATTTGGTGTCTGGCTCTAATTAGAAACACAGTTGCTCACGAATACAGGTTGATGGCTTTTTTTTGTCTTGTTCAGAAGTGGTGTGCTCCTTACTCAAATCCCCTTAATTTTATTTCTTCCAGGTAACTCTTTGCAGCTGACATGTAAGGTGCATATCATTACTTACTGCAATCTTTTTTTTTTTTTAAACAACATTTGGTTAAACTTCTTTTAAAAAATTGTCCCGTCATGTCCTCTGAACCAGAAGCAGCTGGAATAGTCCTTCCTCTCCCAAGAGCTTTGGTTTGACCTATATTTGATGTTTGCCTAGAGAAGAGTTAATATTAAAAATTGACCCATGTTGCAGGGTCAGGCCTGGGGTGTCCTTCCAGTTATGTTATCTGTAATGGAGATGGTTATGCCATTTCAGAATGATTCTTGCAAAACCCCTCAAAAGCTCTTCTCTCTTGCAGAAGGCCGCAGCTCTTAGACTTTGTGAAGAAGCATCCCTTGGGGCAGGCTGACTGACGTGTGTTGCCTTCATCGATTTATACGCTAGGTGTAACGATGCTGTACGCTGTTCCTCTAGTAATACTGTGGCCTCTCACAACTTCTTTTGCCTTCAAAACTAATAGCCTCAATCAGGTTTTCAGCCTTTTCAGAACCGGAGAATAATGGAGCTTGGGAGGGACCTCTGGAGGTCTCTAGTCCAAACCCCTGCTCGAAGGAGGGCTTACTTCAAAGCTAGATCAGGTTGCTCAGGGGCTTCGAGATGTTCAAACTTGACTGAACAAGGATAGAAATTCATTAGCCCCTCTGGGAAACCTGTTCCAGTGCTTAACCGCTCTTTCTGAGAAAAGTAATTGCAGATAGTGGGCACTTACAGTTCTTATTCTCAATTTCTTGTTTTGAAAGAGCAGGATTACAAAAGCCATGATTCATAGCTGCCCCAAAACAGTTTTGCCTCCAGCGTTCACGGACCTGGGAGAGGTGTTGGGTGAATAAGACTTTTTCTTTGAGAAAGGGAACTTAAAATCTTACATAGCAAGCCTGCCTCTTTAATTAATTTTTAAGCATTTAATAGAAGAGTAGGAGGAACATGCTTCAGTGCTAAAAAGTTCATTGCTGGAGAGAATCAAAAGTGATGGTCAAGGGGAAGTTTAAACTAACGTCAATATGTCAGGGCTCTTCAGCAGTGAACGTAGATGGGCTGCTAATGCCAGTGTTCAACCTGAGTTCAGGATCCTTGTTTATTTAGAGTAATTTTGTTTAACTATGGAAGGTCATAAAGATAGCCGCAGGTAATTGGAAAGGCAAATCTAACTCCTTCCTTGCTCGGAAGTGCCCTTGCCTTTCTCACTCTCTTTTGGAGACTAGAAATACCCAGCGAGGGCCTGCAATGATCAGAGGGTAAAGCACAGCATTTACTACAGTGTTTGGCTTGAGAAATCATTTTGTGTGTCGACAGCTTCCACAAGGGCCGTGCGCGAGCGGTTACGCACATAGTGGTGTTAACCCCGGTGTCCTGGCTCGCTTCCAGCCGAGGTAATTGCATTCGGCTTCCTGCAGATCCCCGCACTTCCACCATGGGAAAGGATCTTTTTCTCGCTTTCCTCTTCCACAGCGTTGCCTGGTGTTACCACCACAGCGGTAACCGGAGTCCACACCTCTTCCCGCTGCTCTTGGAGAGGCAGTTGTAGCCCTGATCTCCACAACCTCGCGGTGAACGTGGCCGATTTGTGCCAGTTTTGCTTTCAGGACGCCTTGCAGAGGGGTTCTTGCGGTGGGGTCTCGGACCCCTTTTTGCAACTGTTGTATAAACGGGGTTTTGAGGGTGTTTTGTTCTGTTCTTTAACTACAGACAAATCGGACATTGAGCGTCTTCTCATCCTTGTCTTTGTTCAACTATAAGGCAATACTGGGGTATTTATTCCAAGTCTTTAATGTCTTTGTTAATGAAATAAAGTAGTTGGCTGGTTTAAAAGAAAGACTTCCTCTACTGCATATATTAACAAGCCATTTGAGTTAAATAGGTTTTGCCAAAAACGGTGCTTTCAAACAGATTAAATCTTTCTAGTTTTATTTTCATTCACTCCTTAAAATTGGGCCTGACTGATGGTTCGCCACCATTACTCAGCAGAGGCAGAGCCAGGATTTGTCGTGTAAAACCAGGCAGGAGGAAAAATCACTGGGGAGAAAAAAAACAAATTTTTGACATCTCTTAAAAATAAACCACGATAAAGCTTCGTGTGTAGTAATTTTCTTCCTTGGCTGGTCTTCAGGGAAAATGGGCATTCCCTGGGGAGAAGATGATTCCAGCTTTTCCGAAATTGCGGTGGTTCTCGGGGCTCCTTGTTTCACGAGTTCCCCGATCTTTCGTGGTGAACGAGGGCTCCTGCGCATGTGTCTCAGCGCGGGAGTTGTCCGCGCCCAGCAGCCGCCCCTCCGCCTGCCACCTCGGCTCTGGGGCGGATGGGGGAGAGGCTCTGCTGGAGTAACCGGTGCTTTTAATCTGTTTGGAATAGCAAGTGTGAGCAAAGTGGCTGCTTTTGTGCTACGATCAGCAGGCTGCGGGTGGAAAATAGCTTATAAAAGAGGGGAGAAAGAAAAAATCTTTTCTCTGATAGCTACTTGCCCAAAGTCTCTGATCCGTGTAACAGCAAAGGCGGAGATAGGCAGTTTAATTTTTCCTTTTCCAATTTGCACAGGGGAAACACATAGATGTGGATTCTTCAAAGAGGGTCAGTGAAGCAGCTTCTTTGTAATTGCCCTTGGTGATTTTTTTTTCTTTTTTTTTCTTTTTATTTTTTTAAGGCGTTACTGTCTCCCTAGTCTGTTCTGGGAGATGTGATTAACCCTGATGCTCTTGCAGTGTGACTCCCGCCGTCGGGGGGGTGGGGATGGCACTGTATTTCACCACAGAGGCTTCCGTGCTGGGCGGCGTGAGCAGCAGAGGTGGCAAGAGCTCTACGAGCATCTCGAACCGCAGCGTCCTCCCTGGGATGTCTCCTGTGCTTCTGCCCCCTCCCAAATCCCACCGTCGCGCTCGGGGGGGGCCTGGTATCAGCTGCTTTTCCACGCTGGCAGGGAGAGGGCTGGGGAGTGTGCTGTCACTTCGGTCTCCAAAATCCTTTCAGGCAGCCAAGGAAAATAATTTGGAGACTTTCAGAAAACGTAAAGGCCTTCCTTAGGAGGCATGAATAATAGCAAGCGACAGCTGAAATAAAGCCAGGAGTGCAAGCTCAACGTGAATCCAAAGCTAGCAAGCGTCTGCGTGCCTTACAGCCCTGCCGGGCTTCACAGTGCTCCTGTCCGCCCGCTCCAGGAGACGTGCCGGGCGTGAGGGCAAAGGAAAGCAGCTGGGGACTCGTGGGAGCGATGGGAGGAAGCTGGCGTGCAGGTGGGTCCCTGCTTGGCCACCAGGAGGGTTTTTCTCCGGGCTTGCGAAGATGCTGCTTTCCTTCCCGGCATGTGCGATGGTGCGCAGGGGACTTCAGAGGGAGCGGACTGCCGCAGGAGCTGGGTGGCATCAGGGTCCGGCAGATGAGCTGTGCTGGCGCTGACCTGAGGCAAGGCAAAGCATGGTTTGCAAGAGTCTAATGGAAAATGTAGTCCTGTGCCAGGCGCCCCGGAGAGCACCGTCCTCCCGCGGCGGGAAACGCGATCCTGCGGGCCCTCGCCCCGGGGGCTCGCTCGGGTAGGGTTTCGTTCCCGTTAGCGTTGCGCTCTTGGCCGCTGTCGCGTGGGTGCCGCAGTAGCCGGGCGTTTTGCAGGTGGCAGTGGGCTGGCGGACTGCAAAAGCTCCGCTTGACGGCGAGTCCTCCCGAACCGCCAGCGAGTGCCGAGGCGTGGGGAACTGCCGAAGTCCGTGTCCCGTGAGGCCAGCCGGGGCCCGGCCACGGAGCGGGGCCGGCTCCCACCGGCCCGGGGCAGCGCGAGAACGGGGGGTGCTCCTTTTCCCACGGGGAGAGGGCTGCGCTCAGCCGCCGTAGGGGGCTTCCCCCCATAGAAATGGGGTTTAGCCTAATGCTAAATGTTTAGTCTGCCTAACAAATAGCTGCCAGGCTTAGCTATCCAAAGCCGGCGGGACTCGGGGTGGGGAGGGGGTGTGGAGTCCAGCCGGCGTGACACAGCAAGCCAAAAGCGGGCTGGAAAGGGTTTTCAGCAGAAAAATGACCAGTTTTAGAGTTGCCCATGCCTTTTCTTTTGGAGGGCCCACCCCTCATGGTTTCCGTTTGTTTTGCCGCAGCAGAAAGGAGGGAGACGGAGGCTGATTGAGAGAGGAGCTGAAAGGTTTGGCAGAAATTAAGCGCGTTCGTTCAAAGGTTACCTCGCTATAACACCCTCGGCAGCGTCAGGCTCCCGGCGGGAGCCTCGGGGCCGCGCGGCTGGGGAGGCTGCTCGCTTCGGAGAGCCAAGGGCTCGGCTCTGGGCCCCCTCGGGCCGATCGGCGCCGCTGGGAGCCGCGGCCGTCGCCAGCCCTGTGCTGCAGTCGCCGTCCCTTCTCCACCGCCGCCCAGGCCCGCGCGCTGGGATGTGCATCCCCCGCTCCCGCCCCGGCACTGAGGACGGCAGCCTCCGGCAGGGGAGCAGTAAGTCGTTACGTAGCTGCTGCTCGCTGCGGCCCGGCTGGGGGGTCCTTGCCGCCTGGCCGACGGTCGCCCAAGGGGTCCCCAGCTCCTCCGTGCCCTGTTGCAGCGCGGCCCCTGCGCGGGGTGGGGGGGAAACGCCAGCTGAGGAGCTCCGGTGTGTCCACGGGGGCCTTATTCCAACAAGAAGTTTGTCCCGATTACGGCATCTCACCTGACTTGTCAAAACCCCCATAAGATGATGTAGGCGTTTGGGAAGGAAAGCAGCCCCCAGCTGGAGGCGGCTCGCGGGGGCCGGCCGGGACGGTCTCTCCCCCTTCCCCCCCACGCGAGCAGGGAGTTTTGCCCTCGCAACAGCGGCACATCTTGTTCCCGACACGCTGCGCTGGGAAAAGCCTGGAAGGGAGGTTTTCCCTCCTGAGAAACCTGCTTAGAAATCGTGGAGCGGAAAGAGAGAAGAAGGAGGAGGGGGAGCCCTAAAACCTGCCTCAGCACTGCGGGGTGAGCAGACGTGCCACCCGTACGTGTTGTGCTTTGTGGGGTTTTTATCCCGACAGGCAGATCCCTTCAGGCGGACGGCTCTAGCTCTGCCGGCAGCGGGGCCCAGACCCCTGCGGGCAAAAATCGGCGTTTTCGGTTCGTGCTCGGGTGCCGCTGCCTCAGCTTTTTCTGAGCTGCGCAATAGCAGCGGTTTCTCTTCATTCCTCCGCTTTTTAGAAGATGTTATGTTTCCAAATCCTAGCAGTGTGGAGAAAAGCTGGAACATGCGAATGGCAAGACAGATATTAGACAAACACCCGCTAAATGTGCGTTTCTTGGAACAGCGGTGGCTCTGCCTGGGCCCCGCTCCCTCTGCCCGCCCGGCTCCATCCTGCCCTGCGGCAGGCTCCGTCTGTCCGTCCCTTCCCCAGCCTCCCTCCGAGCTGCCCCGGCCGGCGGCTCTCCAGGGCTCCTTGTACGGTCGTTCCCGAGGGCGCCGTGCCGGAGGTGCGGACGGAGCCGGCGGCTGGCCGGGCCCTCGGAGGGCGGCAGGACCCAGCTGGGGTCTGCGGCAGCTGCGTGCAAAACTTGGCACTTGGGGCGGGCAGGGACCCACCTCCCGGCACTCCGGGTGCTCCCCTTTCCCTTCCCCTCCTTGCCCCTCCAAGGACCCCTGCACTTGGAAATCCCAAGGGGGAAGCCGGCAGCAGCCTCAGGGGCGGACTCGGTGCTGCCGTTTAGGAGCTGTTTTGGCACGGGGGGACGAGGAAGGGCCGGGGACGGTGATGGGGCCGTCGCTTGGCTCTGGAGAAGGGTGGCTCTGGTGCCGGCTGGCAGAGGGACCCTGCTCGGTGTCCTCCTCCCGGGGCAGGTCGCACGCTCAGCACGCCGTGCACCTCAGTGCTGTGCGCAGCGCGGCCCGACGGGCCCTGTAGCCTTCTTCCCTAGGGAAAAGTGCCGGGAGCCACGTGCAGCCGGCGCTGGCCTTGCTCGCCGGCCCGGCAGCTGCTCCGTCCCCTCCTCGCTCTGTGAAACCAGAGCAACTCCTCATTCCCCGAGCCCGGCGGAGACTCGGTCGCCGGCAGCCCGGGCAGCCTCGGAGCGGGCAGTTTGTCCCCGCCGGCTGTGGGCTCCGTTCGGGGGCTCCTGGCGCGGGCAGGACGCCCCGGCAGCCGTCCCTTCCCACCCCGCGGAGGATGGGGACGTGTTGGTCTATGGGACACCTTGAGATGAGATACGGGACCCGCATCGTGCCCTGCACGGCCCCTACGTGGGCACAAACACGCTGCTGGGTGTTTAACCCACCCGCCAGCCTCCGACCCCAGCTCGCCGCGTCCTCTGACCGCCCGGGAGGCACTGGCGGGCGGACGGAAAGCATCCCGAAGCTGCCATCGATCTGCAGCGCGGCCCGTGACTAATCGGGCTCGGAGACCTCCGGGGCAGAAGGGCGGCGGCGCAGGGCCGACCCCTCCAAGGCAGAAGAGCGTCGCGCTCGATCCGCCGCCAGACGGGGCGGCCGCGCCGGGGCTGAAGTGGGCCAAAGCCCAGCGGACCGAGACGGCGCCGGTGCTGCCCCCCGGCAAGGAGAACTGACGGGGTCGAGACGGCTCTCGTGTCGTGGCAAGAGCTGGAAACCCAGGACGCGTGCGGCTGAACGTCGGGGGGAAGCTGCTCCCCGCTACCTCCTCCCTCTGCTCCCGCAGGGTCTTACGTCTCTTGGGCACCCTCCTGGGGAGGACACTGGGGACCTTGGTCTTTCCTAGCCCCCTGTGCCTGCCATAGGGTCGTACAGAGGGATTTTGGGGTCGGGTGCTTTGCTGGATGGCTCAGGTCCATGGGTGGAGGCACGGGGCAGCCTGCACCAAGGAAAGGAGCTCAGCTGCTGCAGATAAGGTATCGTTTCTTCTTAATCCCATTCCCCTCGCTTCAAGCTCGGTGCAGCAGCAGCAGAGAAAAGCCAATTTCCAAGCTATTTAAATGCAATGAGAAATAATGATTTTATGTTGCTGGCAAAGGGCCGCAGAGCCGGGGCAGGGAAGAGCTCAGAGCACAATATCTGTTTTGCAGAAGGTTCGTGGCTGCTGCTCTCCCGGACGCTGGTTAAGCGAGCGCACCCGAGCAGGCGGCATGGCTGCAGCCTCCGAGGCAGGAAGCCCATCGCATCGCTCAGTGCTAATGAGGGAGAAAGCTGCATCTGCACCTAGCTGCAAACAAGTAACCTTATTTGCAGGAAGCTAAGATGACCTTTTCCCCTGTCTTTTAGAGGCTTACACCCAAAGGAGTAGCTTACGTTCACCTGTTAGTGGAGAAGACATCTTGGACCACCTCACCAGAGGTGACAAGCTGTGATGTGGCCGCAGCCAGCCCATCGGTCGCTCATGGTCCTCCTCTTTTCGTGAGCTGACTTGGAGGTCAAACCAGCTTTGGACAGGGGGTTGGACCAGGTGACTCCTAAGGCCCCTTCTAACCGATGTTATTTATGACCCTGTGGGAGCAGGATGAGCTTCCTCATTTTCGGAGCCCGCATGGAGGCAGCTACAGCAGCACAGTGACAGGAGATGACATGTTCCTGGTGCTCGCTGAGACAGGGAGGTGGGGAGCAGACCGCGTGAGGTGAGTCGTACAGCACCAGTCCGCTTCCCTAAACCAGCTCCGATTGCTTCTTGGATCACCTTGAATGGTGGGGATCATTTCAGATGTGAGCCATGAAGACGATGGGTGGTGGCATGCTGAAAGCAGGAGAATGCCTAGTGTGGGCTGCCGTTTGGAGATGCAGGAGAGATGGACCAACACCTTGCCTCACTACAGACCTGGGGGACACGCACATGCGGCTCCAGACCTGGCGCTGGGGTGATGTGGCCAGGAGACACACGTTGAAGGTGAAGAGGTGTTTGGCCACGGTGGTGAGGAGAGCTCAACGGGATGATGCATGAGCAAAGGCGACTCCAAGAGACTTTGGGACTCTGCAGCAAGGACCGGAGATGAGTGAGCCCCGCAGATCTCAAACAGGCTAAATATCCCTCCGTCCCCATCTTCGTGCCTTTATACCTTAGGCCCATCACGCCGCTTGCACACCAGTACCTCTCCCGGCCTCACCCAAACCTCTGGACCCAGCCTCAGTCCCTGACTCTTTTCTAGGAATATAACCATCTATTCCATCCTTGGGGGGGGAGGGAGGGACAACCAAACCGCCAGCCAAAGCAGCCCTGGCCCTGCCACCCCCACTGCCCCCCAAGCTGCACGTCACCCTCCAGCTGGGCTCCCTCCCGCAGAGCCAGACCTCCCCAAAGCTGGAGGCGGAAGAGCACCGAGGCCGGAGGAGACCCCTTGTTGCCTGCAGGACTGGTGGCGCTGCTCCCAGAGAGACACTGACCGGCAGAAGGTGGCGATGGAAAGGTCTCCAACGAGGCTCTTCAACCCATCGGTCCAGGACAGTTTCCTACTGACGGCTCTCCATCCGCAGGACGGTAGCGACTGCTCAGGAGCCGATGTTCCCGTCTCTCCCCCTCCACGGCCAAAGGGACCTGTCCTGAAGCCGTCCTGCAGGCGAGGATGACGTGGACCCCTCTGTGGTCCTCACTGGTGGTACGGCGCGCGCTCCAAAGCCCGGCTAGCTCCGACGCAGGGAGAACAAGCGAGCAGGAGCGCTCCAGCGATGTGATGCCCGGGCTTGGAAATTATTCAGGAATAACAAATATGCTGAAAGCATTTGCATAAACAAGCAGCGAGAACAATGCGTGTTATTTACCCGATCGCTCGCTGGCGAAGGGAGCAGAGCTCGGCCAAGGGGGATCTGCAACGCAAATCAGGCCTGCTCGGAGCCAGGGCGCCTTGTTTACGAGCTCGCCCGAAGAGACCAGGGAGGAGGAGTGGGGACCATCTATTACAACCTCTTCCCCCCCACCCTCTTCCTTTCCTCCTTTTCATTTTTTTTCCTTAAGAGATTAATGGCAACTCTTTGTCTTCTAATGTGACTGCGCCTTACGATTCCTCTGTCTCGCCCTCATCCTTTAAATTATCCACATAATAAAATATGTATTCAGTGATTTCAGGTCATAATTTGATCTGCTTAGGGAAGAAAAGGAATGATGGAGAAGGGTTGCCGGCATGCTCCACTCTCCGCCATTTATCTTTATTTATCATATTTTTTTCTTAATAACCTGTACACAGCCGAGCGATGGAAAGCGCCAGCACCTCCGCGCCGGTCCCTTGCAGAGTGAGGGCCCCTCGGCGCCCTTGGCTCAGCCCCGCTCCGGGAAGGAGCGAGCAGCCCCGGCTGGCGCCAGAGCCAGGCCGCCCGCGAGGACGCCGGCCGGGGTGGGCGACGGGCTGGAAGTCCTCCGGACAAGGTTGTGCTTCGCGGCGGTGGTGGAGGAGGTTTCTGATGTCCCCTCGGCCGCGTGATGCTTGGCTCAGCGTTTCTGGACACGGCTCCTGTCTCCTCTGGGCCAGGTGTGTCATTGCTTTGACTGGAGCTCGGACTCGGGTTTCTCCATCACGGTCAGACGCACCCGGGGGGGGAAATGCTGCGGTGGGTGAGACAGCTAGAAATACCGAGCAGGCAAGGATGGGGAGCCACGGCATGGAGACAGCTCTTCCAACCCGAGATCCTCCCAGGCTCAGCCCTGCTGCCGGCCTGGCCGGAGTTTCTGCACCACCTTTCTGCCCGCTGATCCCAACCTCTCCCCAGCGCGATGTTTCTTCCCCTCTCCCCCCACTGCAGGTGATGAGCGGGGCACTTCTCGCAGGGCCCCAGCCCCAGAGCGGCAGCAAACCGGCGGCAGCACCAAGGTGTGGGGGAGCGATGACCTGAGCGAGCCTGGCCGTGTGCCGACCGGTGCAGAGGGCAGCGGCCGCCCCCGTTAGAAACGGGCTGGGTGCGTTTGCCACCCTTCGTCCTTCTCCACGGCTGATTTAAACCAGGAGCAGTCGATCTAATAAATCTCTGGAGCCCAGGCCAGTGACTGCGGTGATCCCGGCCTTGGGCTTCCTGGTTGTGTCCCTGCTGGGGTCATAACGTAGCTCTGCTCGTCTCCAAAACGGGGTTCAGCGTTTCCGGACACGAGCACGCACCCCAGCTGCTTTGGGATTTCTGCAGGAGAGAGGCTCTGCGCCAGCGTCCTGGGCTAGCAGGTAGCTCCTGGGACGTGGCCAACGCGCGAGCGAAGGTGCGACGGCAAAGCCTTATCCGAGGGCACCGTTCCCGGCCGCGTGGAGCCCTCCTCCCCGCGCCGCCTGGGGCTGCCGCGGCTTAATTTTAATACCAGATTCGCGGTCTGAACGCAGGCTTTAATTGCGTTAATACACTCCTTAATATGCTGTAACATCCGAATGAATCGCACTCGATAATAGCGGCACTATAGGGTATTTTGCATTTTAAAAACGCCAGGAATTTGGAAGGCCCTGCTGAATGCTGATGTGTCTCGGGCACGTTGCAAATCCCGCCCGAACCCGGCTGCTGCCGCTGCCCCTTTCCCCTCCCCAGCGGGTAGCGTGCGGATACCGACGTCGGGCCTCGGCGGGCGCCCGCATCCCGCGCGGCCGGCCGGCAGCTAACGGCGCCACGTGCCCTGCCGCTTTGCTCGCTCCTGGGCTTTTCCATGGAGCGTTTTATTGATTTTCTTCCCTCTTCCCGTCAAACCAGGGTGCATCGAGCCGCCGCGGGCTCCGAGTCTGGGGGCGGCGGGCAGGGGCTAGAAATCAGCGCTGCGGCAATGGGCCGGCGTCCGCCCTGCCGCCCGGCGGCGCCGGGGAGGGAAGCCGGGCCGAGCGGCTCGGCTCGGTCTCCCTTTCCTGGGGACTGCTGCCAGCCTGCGCTGAGTTTGCCGGCTCCATCCCAGCTGTCTTCCCGCGCGAGGTCACCGCTCCGGCGCGTGAGGTCGGAGCTGGCCGCTGCGGGACCCGCGAGGGCAGGGACGGGGCGGTCTGCGGTGCCTGGGGCCGGGAAAGGGGGAGAGCCCGGAGCCGGAGGGCGGGCTGTGAAGGCGCCGAACTCATTTTCATGCAAACGTTGCTACTAATAATAATTGCAAAGAAGAAAGCCGGGGGGAAAGAGCAGGAAAGAGTGAGGCAGAAAATCCGTGTGAGAGGGAAGCCAAAGCCTTTCCGAGGGGGACGAGCGCGGAGGTTTCCGCGGCCCTTCCCGGCTCGGCGAGGGCAGCCGGCGAGCGGATGTCTCCCAGCCGCGGGGCCATCCAAGCTCGTGAGCGGTGCCATCGGCACCGGGGAGGCCGGAGCCTCTGGAGGTGAAGGAACACGACCAAGGCTGCGCAACACGGCGGCAGCAGAGGCGGGAACAGGGCCACGGGCACGTGAGTGTCCCAACCGTCTTCCAGCGACGGGACCGTGCTGCCGGCTGGCTCCGAGCGCCGAGCGGACGAGGGAAGGAGCCAGCCCGGGTTTCGCATCCTCTTCTGCACGGGGCCGCCCCAATTTCCCCGGGGGGGGGGGGGCCTGAAGCGACCCCCCTTTTCCCGCCCCGCTGAGGCAGGTGCTGTCGCTCACCGGCACGAGCTCCGCTGCAAATCAGACCTCCGGCGCTCAGGGCCGTCGTGCGCAAAAACGAGCAGCTCCCCAGCACTCGGGTCCCTCCGAGGCTTTGGAGGATATTGGAAAAGCGAGCGATTACGGAACTAGATCCGTTGTATTAACTATCAAGCCGAGAAGGTATTAGATTAGTTTGTAATAAAATTCAGGATTTAAAATCCTTGCGTTTAGTACAATCCTGGGAACAGCCTCCCCTGGGCGACTGTTTCTCCCGTAGCCGCTCGCGCAGCGGTGTGTCTGTCCGCCGGTCCGCAAAGCTGTTGCGGCGACGCAGAGCTGTCGGAGGAGGTTTTGCAAAGTGCCGGAGCAGAAAGGGCGGCTCGGGGCGGGCTGCAGCGGCAGCGTTTCGCGCGCCGCCTCCCCGCAGGCTCGAGCGAGCGAGGAAGACTCCGGCGTGGCTTTCTTCATCCCACTTTGCTCGCTTTCTGCCGCGAGCCCCGAAGCTGCAGGGACTTCTGCCGCGGCCCCGTAATTCCCCTGGTCGAGGCAGGGGGGTTTGGGCGCCGAGCGGCTCGCTGCCTGCGCTGCGGGGGCGCGGGGGGGTCCCGGGGCTGCGCGGAGGGGAGCAGCTCTCAGGGACTCGCGTTGCAGGCGACCGCTGTCGCTCGCGTCCCTGCAAAGGCTGGAGGTGCCTCTCGCGGAGGACGAGTGCCGGTGCCGGAAAATGGGCCCATTTCCACCACTTTCGGAGCCCTCCCTGCCGGGGAAGGGCTGAGCGAGGAGGGATGCGGCGTTGAGGACGGGAGGCGATCGCCGCTTTCGGGGCAGAAGCTCCGGGCCCCGGAGGCCGCTTGCCTCTTGCCTCCGCTTTTAAGGGCTATTTATTCCTGCAACGAAGACGCTCTCCGTGCGGATGCTGCCGCTGACGGATGAGGAAGCACGGGGCCCGTCACGGCGATGACATTTTAATGATGACGAAGTGTTAACGTTGGCATTGCTTAGCTGGGATAGCGTGAAAGCGAGGGGCTGCGAGAGGGAGAAAAGCCAAACCGGGGCCGTGCGAGGGGGGAGAAAAACCAGGCAGCAGCTCCAGCTGCAACGGGGAAAGCGGCTCTGCCGGGGGCTCACTGAGACGCCACCTCCTTCCACCATCCGGATCAACCCGCGCAGCCGGAGGGCCGCGGCGAGGCTCTGCCTCCGGAGCTGGAAACCAGGCGCTCCCGGAGCTCCTCAGGGCTGCGGGGGGCTGCAGGAGCCGGGATGCCGCCGGGCTCTGTCCTGCCCCCGCGGAGGTGGGCAGCCTGCGGGGGGGACCCGAGCCGCTGCCCCAGGGCCGACCCGGCAGCTCAGCGCTCCCGGGGGGCTCGGGCCTGAAACCCCCCTGTCCCCCGCGCGATGCCCCGCGTCTCCCCGCCGTCACCTCCGGGTAAAAATCCAGGCTGAGTCAGCGCCGCCGCAAAGGACGACGACTCCCTGCGGAAAACGTTCCCTTCCATCTGCTAAATTTAGCTGCTTTTTTTTTTTCCTTTTCTCCCCTTCCCCTCCCAAGTAAACGGCAAAGAGAATGAACCCGCCAAGTCCCTGCCCCGGCCCCTCGAGGCGGCATCGCCCGCGGCCCCCGCAGCGGCTGCGGGAGGAAGCGGCGCCGGGATCCCAGGCGGCACGGGGCCAGCAGCGGCCCGCTTGGGGCTGCTGGAGCGGGAACGCCGTCCCGGGGAACAAGCTGGAGCAAGCGCCGCGCTGCGGGTCAGCAAAGCAGCGGCGGAAGCAGCTCGCCGCACTGCCGGCGGGCGACTTTCAGCCCTCGCACCTCCCGGGGCTGCAGGGTTTTTTGTCCAGGTCCCCCCGCCGGGGGCCGGCAGCCGCTGCGCACTTTCAGATGGAAGCAAGGCGCTTCGGGAAGCGGCACCTGCAAAGCCGTCTCTCGCCGCGAGCAACAGGTCTCCGTGCTCTCGGCGGCAGAGCTGTGTCATCGCTTAGAACGCGAAATGAAAAATCCATTCGGCTGCTCGTGTGCTCCCCGTGATCCATAGGCACAGCTATACTGGATGTCTTCAGACAGCTATCCTCTCCTAATAAGCATTTTATATACGGCGATATCTACTGCGAGCTGCTTGCTGGAGCAGTTGGAATGCACGGGGATGCCGTACAATAATATTAATATTTATTGCTTGCATATAAAATGTTAGACAAACCGCACGTGTCACCAAAAAAAAAAGAAAAAAGCCACCTCCCGCGGGCATTGCGTTGCGTTGCGTTGCATTGCGTTGCGTTACGTTGCATCGCAGGCGGCTGCGTGCTCGCGGCGACGCGGTGACCCGCGCGGGCACGGCGGGCTGCCAGCGCCACCCCGCAGCCGCCAGCTCTGCCGGAGGGCGTCGCTCCGGCACGGCTTCCTCCGGACACCGCCGGGGCGGCCGAGGTCCGGGTGCTACCGATGGCTCGAGCGCCGCCGCTGCCTCGCGGGAGCCAGCTCTAACGCTCACTTCTGCTTTTCCAGGCCAGGTTTTCTGGCTCCTTGGGGTTCCCAGAGCCGCAGTTTGCTTGCTTGCGCTCCTCCCAGGCGCTGCCTTTCCCTGCCCACCTGGCAGCGTTCGCCTGCCTTCAGCTCTTGCAGGATAGCAGATAATTTGATTTTTGATTGCAGGGTATTAGACGGATTTAAAGACTTGGGTTTATTGCTTTCGCGATTACAGTCAAACCTTCTTAATATCACTCCAGCTTCACGGCGCTCTCGGTCTTATTAGCCGGCTCCGGGGGCCGCGGCTCAGCGCGGTGCCAGCCCCGCTCCGCGTTCGGGCCCCGGCGCGCAGCACGGCCCGGCCCGCGCTCTCCACCGCGTTTTCTCCCGCCCCGCGCTGGCTGCAGCCTGCGAGCGGCTCATGTTGCCATCCCAAGGGACGCAGCGGAGTGCAGCCAGGAGAAACCCCCCCGGGAGGAGCCTTTCCTGGGTTATTTAACCTTCCCCGGCAGGCTGGTGACGTGCGGTGCCTGGACAGGATTTCGGCATGCGAGAGGCAGCTTGTGCCCTTGCCCGTAATGGAAATAGACTGAATCGGAGCAGATCAACGTATAATTCTTTACCTTGGTGAATGGAGACATGCGTTTAATTTTGTGCTAATTCAGTCTGGGAGCCCCGGCTCGTTCTTCTGCGCGCACGTAACGACCACCGCCGGCACGAGGCGTTCCTGCCTCGCGCGCGCAGGTCTGGGAGAGCGCGTCCCCCGGGCGCCGCCGTCCGTAGTGTTTGCAACGGGAGGAGAGGTGAAAGCTGCTGGGTGCCGTGGGGGCCCCCTCTGCAAACGGGGTCTAGCTGGAGCCTTTGCCCACGCAAGGATCCCCTTCTGGGAGGGCGGGGAGCCTCGGGGAAAGCCAGGGTGGACTGATCCGCTGTTGCAATAGATCGCTTGAATATGGCACTTTTTCATTAGAATGGGCCGTGTAACGGATTTGTTTTGTTTTGTTTTGCAAAACCAAAGAGGGAGTTTTCTTTCAGACTGAACACTTCCCTTCAAACCCAGGCTTTTGCATTGCAACGAGGGCAAAGTCTAAACCCAATGGATGGCTTCTGAAAGGGGCTTTGCTTGGAATCAATACGCTTCCCTCGCAAAAGATGAAACAGAATGCTTGTGGATGCTATTTTGCTCGACGCTGCTGGGGAAACACTTTGGAGTTACAAGTCTTGGGCGGGGAGGGGAGGTTTGCCCAGTTCTGCCTTTTCCCTGACAATCCTCCTTCCCCGCCAGGGAGAGGGTTTTTGTAACCCCGGCCCTTTCGCTGACGGCAAAGCTGCGTCACAAACCAAGTCAGCGAGGTTGTCACCGGTGACAAGTTGTCACCATGTCCCTCGTTCCCGGTCAAGAGGATGTCAGCCCGGTTTAATGACCTCTGGTTTCTGATGCCTTCAAAGATCGCTGCCTCCTCCCTTGGAGCTGTGGGCTGTCGCTCTGCATTGGTGGCTGTGTAGGTGCGTGCGCTTGACTCCGGCTATGTCTAAGTGAGCACTCATCTGCAGAGCTGGAGCACCTCGGAGTTATTAATGGACTTCACGTCTCACAATGCACTTCCATTTTACCGAGGTAGGAGGTAGATTAGACAATTTGCCCAGAGTGACATGAGGAAATCAGGAAATGAAATCCTATCTCCAGAGCCACAGATACTTTTAGGGCCATCTTTTTACTGTGACTAAGGGAGGTCTTGTTTAACTCCTCAGGAGATGAGTGAGGATTAGCTGAAGGATCAGCTTGCCAGGAAAATGTGAGCCACCTGTGGAAACTATGCCTAAAGTTGTATGCGTAATTAGATTGAATTGCTCTTTTAAACTTCGGTTCACCAGCTCAGCTGGAAAAAACCCTCCACCAACAACAATGCTGTTTCGTGTTGAGCAAAAAGCTTTTGAAGGCTTATTACTTTGAATATTCAGATAAATTCTGAAGTCAAAAGGAATCGGAACACTCTGAATATGTTAAAATACAACATTACAACCTTTTCTGAATCTTTCCTGCATTATTTTGGCTGAGTGATGGTAATTGGCTGAATTTGTCAGGAGTTCATAAATAGCTTCAGTGGCTCTAAACCTGCAAAGAGAGAATTCAACTGAAAATTCTCTTGGATGTATTTGAGGTGGTGGCTGCCAGAGGCAAAGACTTTTTTCATATCGTCCAGGCGATGCCACTGTATGGCTATGCAGCAACAACAGGGAGTGCTGAACTCGGGTCTTATTAACCAAGTTAAGTAAGGCCAGGTGTAAAAATACCTTGTGCCAGGATTGAATGTCTATCCCGCCACTTTCCCATGTCCTGGAGCTGGTTTGAGGCAGCCTGTAACACAGATGTGGTTCTCTGGCTCCATCCCTGCTTGCAAAGGGAGTCGGGAGTGACTGTCGGAGGTGCGTGAGCGAGGGAGGTGCTCAGCTCCCCTCGTTGCTGCCACCCTCTCCTCCATGAGCAGCTCCCTTTCCTTGCCTGGAGAGTGACTTTGGCAGGCAGTGCGCAGATTTGACTCCCCTGCCACCCAGGTGGGGCGGTGAGCAGTATCCAGCAGGGTAGGAAATCCCTCGAATAGTGGCAATATGTCCTCTGCTGTTAACCTTTGGGGGGAGGGGGGGAGACTAAACCTTCCCGTGGGGAAGCTTACATTCAAACCAGCATACACACTGGTTTACATTCACAACCAGTAGCAACAAGGCCAAACTTGCTCCGTTCCTTTACAGCGTCTTCTGTTTCCCGCCCCCTCCCATTTTGCTGCTTTGCCCTCTTGCCTGTCTGTTTTCCAGTTGCTTTATTAATTTTCGAGCCGTTGCTTTGCGACCCGCTTCCTGACGCCTTTCAGCGCCGGCAGAGCCGTGCTGGAAGCCCGGAGGGGCAGTGGGGGGCCGGCAGCCCCGGGGGGCCAGGCCGGCCCCCTTGCCCTGCAAGAGGCTTCGGTGGGAGGTGATGCAGCAGTGCTGTGTGGGTTTTCGGGCGGGATTTTCCTGCCGCCTCTGCCCACTAGGTGGCTGCTTGCAGGGAGCTGGGAGAGCCCGGAGCGGGGAGGGAAGGGAAAAGAGGGGAGAGGAGGAAAAAAAAAAAACACAAAAAACCCACCCAAGCTGCTGAAATTTAAGCAGGGGAGGGAGCGGCAGCGAAGCCACCCGAGGCTCGCTGCTCTCCGTCGCAGCAGGCAGCGGGGCGGCCGGCGCCAGGCAGGGCGCCCAGGCCGAGCCCGGGGGGATTTGCCCCCGCTGGAGCGGGGCCGCCCGACTTTCGTCCCGGCTTCTCCGTCCCCGGCGGCGGCAGGAGGCGCCGACCCGCCGCGGCGCCGCAGCCCGGTGAGTGTCCGCGCCCGCGCCCGCGCCCTCAGCACCGCGGACAGCGCCGCGCCCGCGCCCGCGCCCCGGGGCGCCGCGGCCACGGCCGCTCCGGGGGCTCCGGGGGCGCCGGGGATCGGGGGGCTCCGGGGGCTCGGGGGGGCTCCGGCGGCTCCGGCGGCTCCGGCGGCTCCGGGGCTCGGGGGGCTCCAGGGGCTCCGGCGGCTCCGGCGGCTCCGGGGCTCCGGCGGCTCCGGGGGCTCGGAGAGCTCGGGGGGCTCGGGGGGCTCCAGGGGCTCGGGGGACTCCGGGGCTCCGGGGGCTCCGGGGACTTGGGGGGGGCTCCAGCGGCTGCGGGGCGCCGCGGCCCCGGCGGCTCCAGCGGCTCCGGGGGCTCGGAGGGCTCGGGGGGGCTCCGGGGGGTCCGGGGCTCCCCTCCCTCCCCCCCCCCCGAAGGCGCGGAGTTGGCAGCAGGCGGAGGTGGCCGCGGAGGCCGTGGCGGGGACGGGGCGGCTTGGGGTCTCCGGGGAGCGGGGCTCGCTCGGCCCTCGGCGGCTCGGGGTCGGCAGGCGCAGGGGTGAGCTCGCTCCGTGCTGCTTCGCCGCGGGGGACTGCGCGGGTGAAGGTGTGTGTGTTTGGGGCGGGGGGGCACAAGATCCCTGCACTTTTTTTTTTTTTTTAAGTTCCTTCTGTTGTTTGAATGAGGTTAAAGAAATTTGGCTTCTGGCACCTGTGTCGTGGAGAGAGAGATAGAATGGGGGGGGGGGGGGCTGCATCCTACTGCATATTAAGGGGAAGTGTTGGGGAGCCACATATACATACTCTCTGTCCCCATCAAGCCCGGTATCCCTTCGTGCTTGTTTCTTTTCACCCCCATTCCTCACTCCTGTGTTTCCCCTTTGCTATGGGCTGAGCTCAGCCCAGTTTCTCCTCTGCACATGCCTGGATACCACCATGCCCCCCAGCCCGGGGTGGCTGAGCAGGGAGCCGTTCAGGAGGTGGCATCTGTAACTCCAAGTAGGGTGGAAACACCACGGCGCAGCGATCCCCTCACATGCACAGCTGTCGCCTTCCCAAAGACGCTGTTAGCAACCACGAAGACCACCCAGGCTCTCTGCTGAGCAAGAGGATCAATGTTAATCCCAGCTTTCTGGTTGAATTCTCCACTCAAAGTTTGAATGTGATTTTTGCCTCCTCTCCTGGCTGCTCAGGGATACCTTTTAGGCAGCTACCTGGAGCCACCCCAACGCAGCTGCTTTTTGGGGTAAAAGCTAGGTTTGGGTCAGACTTCATGTCCTTCTAAGCCAAAATCCAGAGGGCTGAAACAATGGATCCATCGTTTCGGAGAGCGCGTGGGTTGAAGTGGAGCGCTAAGTGCCAGGCTGGGGAAACAAAACGGAGGAAACAGCAGTTCTAGCATTGCATGGCAAATTTTGTAGGCCTTTCACTCCTCCTTCTCCCTGTTCCTCAATGGTGGCTTTCTCCAAGACAGTCAACCCTCTGGGCTGCTCTGGAAGGGGCAATCTGCAAGCTTTCAGCTGACAGATACTTCCCGAGCAGTAGCTGAGCTGTGACTTCTCAGCCGGGGACCCAAGTGCTCGTGTTGCAAGGTTACTGGTAAACGGAGGGGGTGGCAAAGCATCTGGAGAAGGGGAAGGTGAGGGTGTTTCCAAGGCACGGATTAATTAGGCACGCTCTGTTAGCAGTTACCTGTTACAGCTCCTGGCAGAAGCCATCTGTCCTGAGAGGAGGAGGCTGAGCCTGGGGGAGAAATGCTTCCTGGAGGGATGGGGGGGGGTTGCCAAGGTCCTGTGCAGCCCAGGGAGAGGCGGGATTCCTGCCTGTCCTGCCTTACCGCCTGGAAACAGGGAGCTCCTCGCTGTGTGTGTTTGCCGGGTGAATCGAGCTTAGGGAACTAAACCGGGATTAACTGTGCCCTCCTGCATCTGCTTTGGGGGTTTCAAACCCGAGACTGCACATCCGTGCTCCCAGGGGCTGTGCCGTGCAGCTCCGGAAAGCCTTGTTCCCTTGGGGGTGCTCCAGACCCACCAGTGCAGCCTTCTCCTGCCTTTGGGGGCTGGTGGCAGGCGGGGAAGTCTGCGCTGCAAGAGATTTTTGGAAAGCTTGCTGCTGGCCACGTCCCTGCAGCTTTCCCCCTCGTCGCGAGGGAAGCCCCTGGGGGACTTGTGTCCGCAGGCAGGGAAACTGCAGCACCGGGAACCGGCAGGAGGAGGAGGAGGCAGGGCGGGCAGGCAAGGGAAACATCAACTTTGGTGTCGGAAGAGGAAAAGGCTCTGCCTGGGACAGGTCCCAGCATTACCGTCTCCACGGGGGCAGCGCCAGGGCCGCGGGCTGCGGTTGTCCTGGGCTCAGCTCCTGACAGGCAGGCATGGACACGCTGCAAGGGGACAGGCGGTGGCAGCGGCACCGCAGGAGAGCAGGCGTTCGCTGAGCCCCCAGCTCAGTGTAACGCTCGCAGGAGCACCTCAGCGCAGGCCAGTTCATCAGAGCAGCCATGGGGAGAGACGTGCACATCTCTTTCCACTAACCTGAGCGTGATGCTAAAGACTCCTTGCAGTAAAAGCCAGCTCCAGCTTCCTTGGAAATCACCCCTGAAGCAACTCAAGCGCCAAGTTAGGAGGCAAAAGTAAATCCTGGGGGAGGCCCCGCTCTCGAGGATGATCATTGTAAGGGTCTTCCCCCAGTATGCGCTCAGCCCTTCCCCTCCCTGAGCTGCTGGGCTGCCTTGTGAGGAGCCTCCTGTCCCGCCGGCAGGGAGCTGCTCCCAAGCAGCCTGCGGGCGGAGGAGCCTGGATGGGCACGGCCGCATCTTAAGCATCCCTGGCCCTGGGCGAAGGGGAGGTGCACCTAAAGCCCACCTCGATGCCATGCCCACGCACGGTGCTGCAGGCTGGGGCCGCCCTTCCCACCCCCTCCCAGGGCAGCTAGGGTGTCCAGCCCGAGCCCCCAGCCCTCCTGTGTGCCTGCGTTAACCTTTTTTTGAGTGCATAGTGAATGCAATGAAAGTCGAAAATACTGATTAGCAAGTACAAGCGCGCAGGGTGTAAAGTAGATGTTTAAACACATTATATAAACAAACATAAAGCAGTCATAAATTAGATGGCGGAAGAAGTCAATTCATTGATGGAACTGCCCAAGCGGAAGAGATAAACCCCACACACAGTGGCTGGGGCGCTGTGACGCAAGGTGGCTTTCGTACATAATCCTCTTCCTTTTTAATTGAGTCTGTAATGAGAAAGGAAATGTCAATGTCATTAGATTTGGCTGTCCTCCACCCTGTGCCCTCCCGCAACGCCAGCACGGCGTGCGAGGGGTGTGAGCCACCCCGCAGATGGCCAGGGTGCTGCCGCTTGCACCGCCAGGTCTGGCTGCGCTCCTGACCCTGCAACCGCAGGAGCCACGATCCGCCGGGGCTTGGCCACGCGAGCCGGCCACGTGTGATTGCCCCAACCAGGGCATCCAAACCCCTGCAGCAAGACCCAGATTAAAATCACAGCGAGGGCAAAGTCCGGGGCTAGTCAGTCCCTCCCAGCCCTCGACGACTGGCCTGTAACCGTGCCCAGTTTGCTGGCTGGAGTGAGCCAGAGGCAGGTGATAATTTGGCAGCCTTAAGGATGTAAAGGTGAGGGAGTCGTTGGAGCAGGTCTCCAAGGGAACCTGCTTGACAGCACGGCTAGTTCCCTGCCTCCCCTAAACCATGTCACTGCTCTTGGTCTTGCGTCGCCCTCACTGCGTAAATACCTCAAAGGCTTTAACTGACTCGAGGAGACAGTCTGCTACAACCCTTTCTCCTAAGAAGGGGTGGGTTAGGATGAGAGACAGAGGAACAAGTGTGTGTCGGGGGGAACTATAGTTCGTTGCATGCATCCCGGCCTCTCTGAAGACCCGAAGTGATTGCAGATCCCTCCCAGGACCATGGGATCCAGCTATCCTCGCCAGCTCTTCTCCAGCATCGCTTGGTTTTGCTGGTTTGTCGTGTGCTGTTTGTGCATCTGTTGTTCAGAAATCGTTTTTTTTTCCGGCACGCACTCTTGCATGGCGTCTCTTGCAAGGCAGGCTGAGCCTTTCTTAACAAACCATTTGAAATGAATCCTGTGGAGTCCAATACAATTTCAGTTGACCTTTAGTTAAAGATTGTCCCTATCAGATGACTAAGTTCTTGCTGCTCTCAAGGGTAGCTGCTTAAATTGGGTTTCATGAGAATTGAAAGGACCTTTCCTCCCCGTCCTTCACTGCCTCGTTCCAAGCCAAGCTAAGGGGGCCGTAGCAAAGAAGAGCAAATCCCATCCACACTGCAGAGGTGGAGTCATGCTGTGTCCATGCCGGAGTCCCAGCAGTGTGAACTCGCCTACTGCCTGTACCAGAAATGGCTGTTTTAACACCAGCTCAGGAAAGTCAGCACTGTCATACCTCTGTCTAACCATGGGCTGGGTTGCATGGACCAAATGGATCAGTGTTGCCAAGGGTTTGTGATATGAAAGTTCATACTGGAGGGCTCTTTGGCCTGAAGGATGGTTGTTCAGCGCAAGGAAGCTCTCTGATGGAGGACTGAAGTTTTGAGTAATTGGACTAATTTGACCCACTTTCACCATCACCAAGCTTGGTGTCCATGCTAGCTGGGCTGACTTCCCCGGTGGGAGTGCTGGTCCCTTCTCCATCACCCTAGACAACCTGCTCAGTGTTGAGCCATGAACTCGCAGCACGTAGCGTTGGGTGAGACCAGTCCCACGAGCGTGGGCAAGGGCTGTGCGGTGCACGTGGTCTGTGTGCGTGGAAGGGCGTTTGAGCACCACACACCGCGCAGCTGCCCGGGAGCCCTGGCCTTCATGCGGCAGCCCTGCTCATGTGATGATAAATCGGTAATCGGCGGCTGGAGCTGCAGCTGGCTTAGCACTGCCTGTCAGGGCGGCGTATTTACAGCTGCCCAGGGAGCTCGTGCTCCAGGCCGTTGCCAGTGGGACATGAGTAACGCGAGCTAAGAGGTGGCTTCCCAGACAGAAACTACTCCATTTGAATCGATCTATGAAGCACCGGCACTCGTGTTTCCTGTGTTGCAGCCGCTCTTGTCGTTCCTGGACAAGTGCCTTGGCTCTCGAGCCAGGCAGCTTGATTTCTGGTTGACTAAGTCCAGACCTGAGCGCGGCCGTGCTCAGGCCCACCTCTCCTCCCTTAGCATGGGAGCTGGATGAGGGGGGTCATTAGGGCGCCCGGGACTGGGGCAGTCGGGACGGGGGCGCAGAGGGCGAGGGATCGGCAGGGGCGCAGAGGGCGGCTCACTGCCCATCTCCAGGTGGGGCTCCCTGCTCCCACGTTGTGACACCAGAAGCTGCTGTAGAAAACACAGGTGTCTGCTCCTGGTGACTCGGGGGAGCATGTGCACCCAGGCCGAGACATGGCCAAACCTCAGCACCTCTGTCAGCACGCCTATGGGGAACGTGTGGCATCCTGGTGGCCACCACCCCCTGCCACAGCTTGCTTAGCCTCCAAATTCGGAGCAACAAGGCAACCATGCTCCTGCCAGCAGCCTCCTAGTGGTTTGACCTGCCCAGAGAGTCTTCGGGCAAAACACAGTTGGGGGGGAAAATCCTTATTTGCCAAAACCTCCAAAACATGTCCCCCACCCCAGTGGCTGGTATAGGGCACGTGGCCGCCTGGCTCGCTGGTGGAAGATCTCGACATGATGCTTTTGAGCTCACAGACATGCCCGTGGGACAGAAAATGTCCCTGCACGGCTCGGTGCAGGGGGTGTCCCTGTGGTCTTGATCTTGAGCGAGGGGGGGGAAAAAGGCTTCTGGACTGGGTTAGCTTTTTCTCCAAGTCGTGCTGCAATCTCCATACATCCGTAAAGGCACCTCAGGCGCAGCTCGGTGGAGCAGGAGGTGTTGAGGCCCCTGCTTGGGAGGTCCCTGCCCACCCGGCGGGGAGGGCTCCTCCGCTCGCCACGCAGCTCTGCTGATCAGAACAGCCCAGCACCGAGTTTTAACTTCCCCTGCCGTGCTGAGCGGCCCAGGCGGCTGTGTCGTCTCCAGGTCGGGGATCTCTGGCAGGAGGCCGGGCCGGAGCCGGGAGCCGCCGCCCCGAGCTGCGCTGGCCCTGCCGTCAGCGAGGGCTTCCAGCCTCCTTCGGGGCTTAGCGGCAGCGGTGTTTCCTCCCGCGCGCCAGGTCGTCCGCGCGAGCGGCCTCGCCGCCAGGGCCACTGCTGCGCCCCAGCCCGCAGCTGAGCCGGGCTCCACTTGCCTTCTGCATCCTTCCTCTTCCCCGTCTCATAACGCTCAGTCTCGATTTCGAAATCCTTTGCTTCACCTTTACGATTACCCCTCGCCTTCTCACCTTTGCACTCACCGTCCTGCCGGCACGCGAGCATCAAGGTCAGCAGAGGCCGGGGACCCCCCTGGGGTGCAGACCCCACCGGTGGGGAGGCAGCGCAGGTGTTTAGGGGACGCTGGCGCAGGCAGTCCGTGGAAGAGCTGCCCCTGCTGCCAAACTTCTTCCCCCGAGAGAGCTGGAGCTTATAAACGCCCCAGCAAAGCCTCCTGCTCAAAGCCATATATATTTATAGATGTATAAATGAAGTTTAATACTGTTGAAAGTCTTGTTAAAAGAAGAAAGCCAAGACTCCCCAGGTCCCTGTTCCTGCGGCAGGAGATCAACCTGCCATTGGTGGGATCTGCGTTTGGGTCCGGCCCTGCGGCCGTGTCCCCATCCTCTGCTTGGGGGTGGCTGCACGGTGCTGCGGCCAAGTTGGGGCTCTTGCTAAGACCCGCTAGGAGCGTTATGAAAATGTTATCGGTCTTCAGTCGGGTTTTTGGGGCCTTGTCTCTGTGCGTGCACGCACCGGTCGTTGCTCAGCCATCATTCTTACACCCCGTGGCCAGCAGCCGCCGGATTCGATGGTGAGGGAGAAATCACAAAGATGCCAAATTCCTGCACTTCTTTTGGGCAACTGGGGATGGGGGGAGATGCTGCGCTGCAGGAAAGCGGTCGGGGCTCCCCCAACAGAAAAGACGCTGTGTGGACACAACCACACTATGAGACATCAGAGACTCCACATGGGCTTCATGCATGCCCTTCAGAGGGCGTCGCGGGGGGAAGGAACTACCCCAGGCTTCTGTCTTCAAGGGCAGCTTTGCACAAAAATGCAGTGATTTGCCTCGCTTTGAGACCCGCCACCGTCCGCAGCCCTGGGCCGCGACGTCCAGCATTGCCACGTGCACTTCCACAGCTTGGCAGCCGCGGGGGATCGCTCTGGCCCTCCAAAGGCCGCAGGACGGGGAAGGCCACCGCGCGGTTGCCCCCCGGGCTTTTCCCTTGGCTCAGCAGCTTGCGCGCCCGGGCTCGCGTGCGAGCGCATTTAAGCCCGTTATGATGCTGTGCCACATGGAGAGAAAGTGCATCGAAGGAAAGTGCACTGAAAGCAAGCCAGGGCCGCCCTGAAAGCCCGTCCTTTAGCCGCGCTCTGCCTCGGCTCCCTGCGTAGGAAACGTGCCTAGTTGTTAATAAGGATGCAAGGAGGCTTCATGGAAAGGTGCTGGAGAGCGCAGTAACGGGGATTTATGCACACTGCAGGCACCCTCCGTCTTTCGTGCGCGCTTGCTGGGATGAGCGCGGACGATGCAAGGGGGCTCAGCGGCGCCATCCTCCCTATGGAAAACCACGGTCCGGAGAGAGCCGGCGGCTTGCAAAGGCAAGCCTGGAGCAGGGCTCCGGCCCTTCGCCGAAACGCCGTGGCTGATGAGACGGGCTGGCGGCCTCCGCCCCCGGGCTGGCACGCGCCGTTTCGCCCCGCGGTTTCTCCGTTTGGGAGTCCTCCGTCCCGAGGAAGGGATTGGGGCGCCAGGCAGCGCCGCCGAGGGGGTTTCTGCGGGGAGGGCCGCTCCGTGTGCGTGAGCCGGGGCGTAGGCCTGGGCGACGCGCTTGCCCTCCGTGGGCCCGGCGTTTGGAAATCGATTGCCGAGTCGATGCGGATGCACGCGGGGAGAGGGGCAGCGCCCGGCACTTCGCCCCCCGCGCGCGGCCGTCCCCACGGGGCGAAGTCACGTCGCGCCCAGCCCCGTCCTTCCTGCCGCGCTGCTGCCAGCGCCTCGTTTCAGACGGAAATAAAGAGCCCGTTCATGAAGCAGGCAGATGTCCCCGGCGAACAGCGAGGGAACAGAAACGCGGAGAATGCGCCGTCTATGCCGGAGGCGAGTTGCCCCTCAATGGCTCTTCTTGGCTTTCTGGCCGCCGGCAGCCGAGCTTTAAGGAAGCCGGGCTCCGCAGCCCAGCCGCATCCGTGCAGATGGCCCGGCCGGCCCGCGCCCGTGGCCGTCGTGGGGGATTCGGAAGCGGTGGAGCTTTGAAACAAGACGAAAATTCCAAGAAGGGACCCCAAAACACTAGGGAAGCTTTGCGCTTTGCTCGGCCGGGCGGGGGCTGAGATCTCGGCAGGGCGCTCGCCCCTGTCGCTGCCGGGGGCCGGCCGTGCACGGCGTTACCTGCGCGTTTTCAAAAGCTTTTGCTCGCACCGAGACGCCAGACAAAAATCCCTTTGCAAAGCACTAGCGTTAAACTTATCTTTAATTACACAGTTAATTTATTGTGTAACACTAGTACCAAAGTAAACTAGGCGAGCGGCTCGAGCGGCCCTGAGATAGCACTCAAAGAATTGCTTCATTTAGTAAATAATTTCAACTTTGGTAATTATTTCCTGAAAGGGGGACATGGCGGCGGCAGTGCTGCGGGGGACTCTTCATTCCTGGCCACAGTGCGAGCCCTCCGCCTAATTCCTGATTAATGGCTTTGTCGGAGCAACACGGTGCTCGCTTTGCCTGAGGGGACGGGAGTGCAAAGGAGGGGCCGGGCTGGACCCGTTTCCCATCATTTTGGGGTTTTCCCCCTTTTACCTCCCACTCCTCGCTGCGGCGTGCGGGGGGCTGCGCCGCTCCCTCCCCACGTCCCCTTTCCCGGCTTTTAACAGCAAACAGCGCTTAACGCGGAGCTGCGGCTCAGCCCCCGGCGGCGTGCCAGCCGCCGTTCACGGACCGCTGCTGGGGGGCTGCTGTCCCGGGGAGGCGGCAGGCGAGCCGGGAGCAGCAGAACACGCGGTGATTTACGCGAGCCCCGCGGCCGCCCTGCTCCCGCTGCCCTTGGCGGGCGTTGAACGGCTTGGCGGCCGCGCGGGAGCTTCCGCCGGGCGCAGCGTCTCGGGCCGAGCGGGCAGCCGGCAGCCTGCGAGCGAGGCAGGGATGGGGAGCGAGGTCTCGCCGAGGATGCAAGCTCGGGGGTGTTTTATTTCCCGGACGCCGGTGGTTTCTTGCCGAGCCCGGCTGCGGGGTCAGGAGAGCCGGGGCACGGCGCGAAGCCCGGGGTCGGCGGCGCTCGTGCAGCCAGGAAAGCCCCTCCGCGCTCGGACACCTGCGGCTTCTGGGCTGGGACCTCCGGGGGGGGGTGTCACCTCCCCGGCGCTCCTCTCCTCCTCCCCGCGGGCTCCCCCGGGGCCTCGCCGGTCGCCCGCTCCGGGCTTTTGTTCCCCCTGGGCTCGGCTGAAAAGCGCTATTTGTCCCTGCCCCGGGCGGCCGCAGATGGGCACCGCGCTCAATCCGCGCCCTGTTCTCCGGCGAGGGCGGACAATGCGGCGCGCCGCACACAGCGCGGCTCTGTGCCTCCCGGCACGGCCCCGGCTCCCCGGCCAAAATAGACCCGCTTGTTGCATTTATAAACTCGGGGCGCCCGGCAGTGAGCGGCATACAGATGTTGCCACAGCTGGCTCCGCCGGCCCCGCGTGCCGCAGCTGGGGGCAGAGGGGCTGCCCGAGGTTGGCGGCGCCGCGAGGTCGCTGCCGGGCTTTTCCAGGGCTCGGAAAACCTCCGAGCAGCACGGTCCGCTTGAGAAGCACCAGATATCTCATCCCACCCATGAATTATTCAATAATGGCAATTATCCAGGATCGGGCTGAATATTGTTATCCACTGATTGCAATTAGCATCGTCCTGCCCCTTTGCACTAAGCGGAGAGCTGAGGCCACTTCAGGCCCGCAGTTCCCCCATCCAGATTCGTCAGGTTCGGTACGGCGCTCGCCGCCTCGGATTGAGGGGGAAGGATGGAAATCCGCCCCGGCGCCTCCCACCCCGTGGTGCAGCCACAGCCACAGCCACAGCCACAGCCGCGGCCAGGCAAGGACTGCTGCAAAGGAAAAATGTGGCAGCTTTCCGTAGGTCGTCAAGGAAAAGGAAGAGGGGGTTCAGTCCCTTTGGAAAATAAAGCCCCAGCGCCCCATCCCCGTCTCGCAGATCAGCCCGGCAAAACGGAGCAGCAAAAGCCTTCGTGGATGCCCAGCATAAACGTTAGCTTTCAGCTTTGCAAACAGCTATCGCATCTCGTGCGATCGTCTTCCCTCGCTCTCGGCTTTTCACTCTCTTTTTCCATCTGCCGTCGCTTTTTGGGGGCTCCTTGCTGTGAAATAGGCACCTGCTGCGGGATAGTGGTGGAGCTACCGAATCCCTTTAAAGCTGGCGGCGGGAAGGCCCCCCACGAGGGGAAGAGAAACCGGGAGAGAAAAGACCTTCTTCATCATGTCCGTGCACGCACGCACGATCAGCCGAGTGACGGCAGCTGATTTCTCCCCGCCCGTCTCCCTCCTCTGCTCCCTTTTGCCCCACATGCAAACACACACACACACACACATGCGCGCCCGCCCTCGTCTCCTCCTGAGCTCCCACGAGCGAATTGGATTAGTCACATTCTTAATTAACTGTGCCGGCGCGAGCTCTATTAGGTATTAAATGTTTGTCACAATCCAATTAAAAAATCCATCTCGGCAGGGCAGGTTTTGCGAGCCGCGGCAGATTGATGCCTCGCGCTTGCAGCCCGCGCGCCGGCCGGGAACGGGGCGTCGCGGGGCCCGCGGGGCACGTCCCCCCTCCGTTCCCGGGAAGCCCCCGCGCCTCTTGCTGCCGTCGGAGAAGGTCAGCAGTGCTGGGCGCTGAGCTCAGGACCCTGGGTCCGTCCCGGCCCTTCCTCCAGGCTGCAGATTGGGGGGTCGCCGGAAAGCTCTTCGCAAGGAGACGGCAAAGTGCCGAGGCGTCCGCTTGCCGTAGAGCGGGAAACGGCATCACGTGGCGGCTGCTGGAGTTTTGAGTTCCAGCCCGCGCTGGGAATGGACGAGGTTCAGCTTTCGCTGTAAAACCAGACAAGCTCCTGTGGACCGGCATGTCTCACCTGCTTGGGCTCTTGAACCCCTCCGGTGCTCCAGCCGGGCAGCACCCGCTCTCTGGCAGTCTCTGGGGGCAACGGAGGGCCCCGTAAGAGCCCCCCGGAACAGCGGAAAAGTTTTGGCACGATACCCGGGCTTTGCAGCACGCCGTGGCGGCGAGTTTGGCGATAGGGCATGCCATGCCGTGCACAGCTTCCCACGCGGCTCCCGGCCGAGCCCCACCACCCTGCTCGTGCTGGTGGGCACCTGCACCCCAGCATCACCCAGCCGCCTCCTCTTCTGGGTGCTGGTATTTATATCCTCCTGCCGCGGAGCATTTTTTCCATGCCTTGAATGATTTTCCTTGCTGTTTCCCAGATCGTGGCTATTTCTGTTCTCCTTCTGCGGCAGGAGACAACCCGACCGGCCCGCACCATTCGAGCTAGCAGCATGCCACTGAGTTATAGGAGGCCATAACAATTTTCATCATCGCTCATCCCCCACACCACTCCTTTTTCCTAGCAGGGTTCAACACGAGGCCCACGGTTGCTGCACATCCCTTTTTCCGGAGCGGTTAACAGCTAATTTAGAAGTCATCAGTGTGTGCAGGAGCCGCTCAGGTTATTCCCTACCTTCCACTTGCTTGCACTGATTTCCATCTGCGCCGTCTCACCCAGCGTCCGCATTATGTTCTCCCGAAGCTCCTCCAGCCAGCACTACCCTAAATAATGTTGTGTCTTACATGGCTCATTGGGATGCCTCTCTGTTAATGTACTTCCACCGCGACACTTGACCATCAGTCCTTGCCTTTCTCACAGCCTTCTAGGCGGTTTCTGATCCGTGACAGAATCTACCTCTCATCTTGGGTTTCTTAATAGCCTCTGCGGAAAGACTTTATTAAAGCCTCGCGGAAACCCTGAATTCATTACAGCTACTTATGTTCCATCACACAGTGCTTTGCTGACTCCCTCGGTTCAGGACTCCAAGAGTTTACACGGGCAGCCTTGCCTTTTAGAGCGCTTGGGCTGGTTTTCTTCCTAGCTCTTTATTATTCTAATTTTTTTTTCCACAACAAATTGCAAGATTTGATTGGCTGTAATTCCCAGGATCCCCCTTTGTGCTTTATTGAAGAAGAGGTAAACCACTCGCCGGGTCTGCGGTCTAGACATTGATTTTAACAATAGGTTATATGTTGTTCTAGCGCCTCAGCATCTTCAGTGCAAAAAATTCTCTCGAGCGAATTTGGGCTGCTTCTGGCAAGTTACATCCTTCTCACCGAGAGCAACGGAGATAGTGCTGCCTTTTCTGACAGCACTTGCTTGGAAAAAATCAAAGGTCATTCACTCAGCGCCAAGCCCGTGTCCCAGTTCTCGGGCAGACGATGCTGTAATCCTGCACAACCCCTCTCAGGGATAAAATGTGCCTCACTGTTAGGACCTAAAACTAGATATTTTGCCACTTCGGGAAATCAAGCATCTCAAGAGGATTTCCTAAAAGTGGTGCAACTATCGTGTTGCTAGCTCTGTAGGCTAAACCTGTGGATGTCAAGACACCCCTCCAGTTACCCAGGAGGTTTCAACGGACACGGCATCCTCCCTGCCCTCCTGCCCTGCTCTTGTGCAGCAAGACGTTTCTGGGAGCTTTTAAACGGCGGCCGTGCTGCAGGCCAGAAGGGCTGCGTCACGTCCCCTGTTGCAGCCGAGACATGAGCTTTCCAGCTGCCCCTGGAGACCCATTACTTGCACTGTTATGAAGTTAGCGCTTAGACACTGAATGACAGCTATCGCTCGGCTCTGCAAAAAGCCAGCACCCGCAGAGACAAGCTTAGGGCAGCCCCGCTGCCGTGGCCCCGGGTTGGGATGTGCACAGGCAGTGCTGCTCTCCGGGGACTTTCCGGGTGAGGAGACTCTGTCCTCCCTGTCAGAAGCGGTGGGGAGAGGGGACCCTGTTTTTATTCCTGAGGAATCAGACTGCAGCCGTGCTACCTATGCCAGCGATGCCACAGTATGAGTGCTGGGTGGCACGGACACGGGGCTGTTTCGCCCAAGTATCTCTCTATCATCCTTTGGATTAGCTCTTTGGAAGTGTCTTTCCCTTCGCTGGGAGCTCATGCAGTGATGCCCTTCATCTGTGATCCCTCAACACTCGCACGTGAGCATGGAAGCAGGTTGCTGAATTCTGCATTTACCTTGCTGCTTCCCAGGGCCCGCACGGGGCATGGAGAACAGGAATAGCGTGCCCATGGTTGCCTCGTGCTCCTGAAGGGACACACGACTTCATGCTGCAATTTTAGGTGTTTCCTCAGCATTGAGGGTCTCGTTTTGTCCAACACAGAGAAGAGAAAGCTCCACAGATGTAACAGCAGCTCATGTCCAGCAGGACATGGTGGAAGGGGTTCCTTACGGGTACTTCTGATGAACAGTCATCATCAGTAAGGACTCCAGGGGCATGCCAAAACCCTGGGCTGGTACTTGCAGCCACACTTCTCACCTACCATTCACCAATGGGCTTATGTTTTCCAAGCAGGTGGGAGTAAAGACTCTTCTCCTACCACCTGGAGGACAGCTTTCCCGACCTGGGCAGTGGCAGGCCATAGCAAGAAGGCGATCCCAGCTCTATTCACAAGGCTAGAAGTCTTTGCTCTAGCCAAAGGCTCTGGGACTTTCCCTAGAGCGTGAGAGTTCACTGTTATTTCGTAACCCCATAGCAGTGGAGGAGGCCTTGAGATCCTGCAGCAGTGAAGGGCTCAATTATGTGCTGCCGAATGGCTTCTGGAAAGGAGAACCCAATGGGGAGCATCCCATTTGCAGCAGAGGCAGCAAGCTTAATCCCCTTAAATTTCTCTTTATTGATTGCGGATTTACAGCTAAATCACTCGCTACAGAAATGCATTAGCTTTCTTATTCCAAGTGCATTAGCAGGCTGAGGGAGTCCGTCTCTCGCAGGGCATTGCACAGGGGCTTCTCACGGTATTGGAGGCCTTTCGCACGCGGGGCTTAGCACGGGGCTGAGGCAATCTGAGGCTGCATGGCGTGGCTTAGCGCAGCCTCCCTGAGTCAGGCATGGCCTGGCGACTGCACTTCTTCCGTTTGCAGCATTAAACAGGAGTGCTCGGGTAGGCCCAGTGGGGCGGGTTTAGCACCGGGCAAGCAGGGTGAAACGGGCTGCACTCCCCTCATGCACAGACACAGGCACCAGCGCAGGCATGGCCACATCAGGGCTCCTGGGAACCAGGTTGTCACCTCCCAGGGCAAGGCTCGGTGGGAGACCAAGGCCCGGGGGCTGTTCGGTGCTTCAGGCCCCATCAGCCGCTGTCAGTCTCCCAGGTGGGTTTATGTGCGCATAGATCACGTATCTGCTCCAAGCTGCTTTGGAGGTTATCTGGTTGGGGTGTATTGCATCTTCCCCAGCTGGTAGTTTTCTGCTCAGACAAGTCCCAGGTGCACTGAGCACCTTCTGTTGGGTTTGGTAGGGCCCCGCCGGTGAGGGACGTGGCACCCGTGGGACCGAGCCCTTCCTGCTGCCCAGGTGCAGCAATCCCTGCTCCTCACTCTGCTCCGTGCCCCCTCACTCCTCCGCCCTCTCTGGGGGGGGGGGGGGGGGGTCTCCAAAAGATATTTGCCTACGAGTCCCACCAGGCCCAAGCTCTGAGTCACCAGGATGGAGGGAGGGGGATAAAAGAGATTTCGAGGTGTTATTGATCCCCAGAGCAAAGAATCTGCTGCTCTGGAGGATATTCTTTCAAGCAATCAATGGAAATGTGTTTATCAGGCAAACGTGTTTGACCTGGACAAGTGTTTTAGTGGTGTAAACAAAGCTGGAGAGAGAGAGGAGAGAGGGATAGAGGGAGGAAGAGATAAGAAGGGACCTGAGTGGAGAAAGACAGCAACACAAAAGAATAGGAGCGGAAAAGAGGAGATGAAAGGGGAAGAGATAAGGAGAGTGAAAGAAGGGAATGAGTTGCAAAGTGCTTGAAGGAGTGCTGGGGAAGGGCTGTTGTTATTGCTAGTGGGACCCAGGTGAGAGAGAGAGAGTGACAGTGAGGAGATAAGAGGAAAAGGGAGAGAGACAGGTAATGGGAGAAGGGAGGGGAAGGCCTTCAGAGGCGACATAAAACACGAGCTAGCCTTAGCCGGCAGTGGTGTCAGGGTGAAGGCATCCAGTGTAGGGTTCATCGGGCCCACAGGGAAGGAGTAAGGGGTGTCTCAGCATGGGGGACCCTGGCAAGCATGCACAGATGGTGGCAGCAAGGCTCGAGCAGCCTCCACTGTGGTCCACAGCGATGCTGCGAGCCGACACTCATGAAGACGTAGGTGAACAGCCCCCTTTTACTTCACATTTGCAATGCACACCAGCTCCCAGGTCCCAGCAGGCCGAAGAGAAACATCTTCAGCCAGGGCAAGCCCATCCTTGGCAAGCAGCCAAATGTATGCCTCTTCCCATTTCATTTAAATTGTCCAAAGTAGGGAACTCTTCAGGGGAAAAAAGGCCGTTTGTTGAGCCAAACACAACTGTTTTCCTCAAATTAGCATAAGTGCATGCATCAGAAGGAGACAAGCTGTAGGGTAGAAGGAAAGAGCAAGGAGGGCAGGTTTCTATGGAAGTGGGAGCTACAAGAAGGAAGGAGAGAGGTGGGTACGAAGGCGGGAGGATGGGGAGAAAACAGGGAGCCATGCTCAGGAGATGCTTCACAGGGGTGATGCTCTGCTGGGGGGGGGGGGGGGGTGACAAGGCCTCGTAGCTATGGACCTACTCCTATCCTTTAGTCCTTTACTGCCCACCTGAATGCATGAGCAAGGCACCAGGAGGTCTTTTCTTCCCTGTTGGGGCAGGGTTCCTCATGTGGATAAGGCAGTTTGGTCGGTTTGGTTTTGACTTACTGTTCATGGTACTCACATTTCTGCTGGTGCCTGTCCTTGGACAGGGTGCAAGCTGAGTCCTATCATCTCCCTCACATCATCTCTAGGAGGTCAGCATCTCCTGCTCTGATCCTCCATTCAGTATTTCTCATGAGCTCATTTTTATTCTAGTTTCTTATAAAATGAGGCTTATGCAATCACATCTTCTGCATAGGCACATGCATCCATCTGTCCCCCTTGACAACTTCTGAATTTGAACCCATTCAGGCAACAGGGTGAAGGTTCCAAAGATCTTAAATACCCACAGCTTTCATGAAAATTGGCCCCCAGATAGAAGATCCTCCTTCCTCCACAGTGAGGCACAATTTTTAGAAGATGGGAAGAACACATCCTTGGGGAAAAACACATCCTCCCAGGAAAAAATGGAACAAACCCATCCCTGCCAAAGCTAATGGCAAAACCACCAAGCACTATTTTTCAGCCACTTGTGTTGCTGGTTCACAGTTTTTCTCGCTCCCTCCACTGAACTTTTCTCTAGTTAGTTTGCCTGGTCTCTTTCTTCTCATGACTTATCAGAGCCCTACCAAAGCAGAGGAAAGCACAAAACCACTGTATTAAAGAGGCCTTGATTAGAGACTTTAATCAGCTCTCTGCTGCAAGATCTGATGGGCTAATGTCCACTTTGATGTTGTTCTACTACCTGGCTGGCCTGGGTTGGGAGCATCAGGGGATTCATGCTCAAGTGATCTTTCTTTTCTAGTTGTACATTTTTAGGATATTAATTGGGACAAAAAGAAATTATCTCTTTATGATAGAGATGTGCTTATGCCTGAGACTTTGGTAATGGGCCTTTTCTTCTTTGTGTGTAACATCACTTGTGCTATAGGATCTCCAAGAAGTAAGGGAAGCTGCAAATGCCCAACCTCGACATGCAGCCACCTCTGTCACTTTTTAAGAGAGCAAAGCAAGAGTACGCAGTAGTTCTGGAAAAAGAGCACTCGAGCGGTTTAAAATGCCAAGGGAATTCATGTGATGAGGATGCGGTTAGTGGAGCGCAGCCAGTTCACTGGGTTAATATGCCTACCCTTTGCAGAACAGACCAGGGGACATTTAATCAGTGTAAATAGTGAGGACCTCGGTTTTACATCTGATCTCAAAAATGTGCATTAAATCCCAGGCGAAAGCTGAGCTTTCCTGGATTTTAGTGGAACATTGAGGATGGCAAGGCTCCTCCCACTTGCTGGTACCAGGGGCACTGGCTCAGGGTGCTGGAGCGGGCAAAGTCTGTGGGTTGAAACAGCTACCACCTAAGCAGCACGGTTCCTTGCGGCATTGGTGAACATGTCCCGAGCTCTGCCGTTGGTGAACTTCCCTTCCCACCACCCAGCCGTGGTCCCTGCAGGGTGCCCAGCAGGGCCAGCTGCCCCAGATGTGGTCTTAAGACACTTTGCTGCTGAAAAGGCTCTTCCTCAAAGAGCACATTTGGGAAGGTCACTGTGTGTTTGCACCGAGCCCGGTGCGAGGCCCTGAGAGGGACCTCCCAAGATGGGTTTGAAACCAAACTTTGCAGCTTTTCTCCCTTCACAACGATTCCTGGCCTCTTTGGACGTGCAAAGCGGGCTGTCCAGCTCAGCAAGGCCGTTGAACCCAGGGCTGGCTCCCACGCTCCTTCCCGCTGCCGTTTTCCTGTGCTCTGCTCCGGTCTTCCTGCCACTGATTGCCCAGCGCTGGGCCCCGCTCACACAATACCTCTAGCTGATCTAGCTGATGAGCTCCAGAAACCTGCAATATGCCCCTGATTTTATTTCCTCCCCTTGTCTGATGAATGACAAGGAAAGGCTGTGCTGGAGGAGCCGGGGCTGGGAAGCACTCGTCCTTATGGCTCTCCGGGCTGATGGCACTGCCGTGGACGGGGCAGTTGTTGCCTCTCCCTCCTAACTAATTGCCCCTTCCCTGATAGGCTTCTCCCAAGAGCTGGGGAACTCATCACCTGCATCAGGGAGGAAACCTTTTTCTCAGCGCATTTGTCCTAGGGTGGGTGAAGCGGAGCAGAAATTCACCTGATTGCGCTGCAGAAAAGAATAAGACATTAGCTTTGCTTGATTTTAAACACGTCTGGAGCGGAAGTGTCTGTGCGGTGTTGCTGCATCTTGGGCACTGCTGCGCTGTTTGCAGACTGGCTTTACCCAGGTCCTTCAACGTGGTCTGGCCAAGCAAGCTGGCGAGTCACAGGGGAAATTTATGACTCCATTCGGCAGCTCGTGTGAAGAGAAGTCTGGCTCCTAATGGACGAATATCCACAATGATTGTCTTGGCAAGGGCCGCTTGTTGTTAATCTCAGCAGAGTCCCTGGCGTGAGCTGCCGGACCAGCAGGACCGCATCGCCCTGGGCAGGAGCAGCAGTTCAGGGACGAGGTGCAGCCCCAGCCGCTGCCTTTGCTTTGGGCACAGAGAGTAATAGAAATCGAGTCACTGCAGTCGCTGCACCATTTCCCCGCTAGCCTTGCAGTATTTCTGAGGTCTCCCTGGCACACGACGAAACGTCATCCTTGGAGAATAGCAGCTCAGAGCAACGCGGTGAGGAAGGAACGAAGCACTGTAGGACAGAAAGGGAAGGACGTGACTGATAAGACGGCGCAGTGGCATTTGGGAGGACCAGTCTGTCTGCAGCCCAGATGCCTGGTTAGCCGAAATTCGTCTCACACAGCATAGTCTATAAACTCTGGTGCGGCTTGCTGGGACTTTCGGGATGGAGCCAGCTAACTGCAGGTGATTAATCCATCACCCAACGAGCAGTGTCCAGCGCAAAGTCAATGCGCTGCTGCAAGGCAGCTCTCTGAGGCTATGCTGCTGGGGTTTGCAGCCAGGTCAAGGGGGACGGACGCATGGCCAGGCTCCGCAAAAATGCTCTCCCATCTCCTTCTCTGGCATCAGTCTGCAAGAGACAGCCCCGTGGGAGCGCCGTTTGCTGCGCCCAGAGCCCAAGTCTGCAGCTGGAGGCAGGCCTGGGCCATCTGCAAGCTTTGAGCCATCTGACGAGCAGAGGGCCAGATTCCTCATTAAAGGTCTCATTAAAGAGAATGACAGTTGAGGCACAGAGCTCACAGCAGGCTCAGACTGCTGCAATTTGAGGGATTTCTGATCTTTGCATTTGATGTAACTGCGTTTTCCCATGCAAGGCGGCAGCACAACACAATGAAGCCGGAGCAGGCTCTTGCGATCCTCTTGCATGCAAAGCCCATTCCAGCACCAGAGAAACGCTCTTGTCCCAAATTTACCCGGATATGAGGGTCACGGTGTAACCTTCATGTTGAGTAAGGGGCAATGCAAGTTGAAGACACTTGTGGCAATTCAGCCCAGCCAAGGATTTGTCTTCATATCGCAGCTGACAGCCCAGGAGAGTCATTTCCACACCCCCGGGAGTTGCTCTGAAGCAGCCGCTCTCAGGGTGACCCCGTGTGGTGTCCCCACATGCTGCCCACCTGGGAGAGGTGTTCGATCCAGGCGGCTGGGGTGACATGCAGGAGAGCGAGTGTGCCGCGCAAAGGGGCCAGCCGTGTCCTTGTCCTCCCACATCGTGCACAGCTAGACATCTGTCCCGTCTCGCTCCAGTCATAGCGTGTGCTCTGTCCTCTGCTAGCATATGGCCTGAGTCAGCGTGGGCCCTGATGGCTTTTTAATAAGCACTTGTCTGATGCAGAGTTCGCTGAGCAGAGCAGGTTGGCACCGGTGCCTCCTGTTTTCTGGGCGTTTGGTTTCCAAAGAGACTCACGTCGCAGCTGAACCAAGCACACAGACCTCTCAACGCTTGGGGGTGTCTTGTCCACACCACCCACCTGCTCAATTCAGTTCTCCCACACACCAAGCTGGGAAAAGCCAGCAGAGAGCCCAACTCATTTATTGTCCCCGTGTGACCGCAGCCACCACCAGCGATGCCCAAGAACCTGGGCACTTCCAGGCACAAATCACTGCTGGCCACTGTGACTTCAGCCTCCTTCAGTTCTTGTCCCTGTGGCAAGGACAACAGGCTGGGTTTCTTCCCAGGCCCTCAAGGGGAATTCATTCCCCAGCACCCGTTGACACCAGGCGTGCGCCTTCCCACATCGCTGGCATGAGTCAGAGCCTCCCCCGACCTGTCGAGGAGATTGTGCTTGGTTGTGCTGCGCTATTGATGCCTGCATAATCCATTCTCTATGTTGGCCAAACAATACAGGATTGACTGGGGTTGGTGAGTCATTGGGGCCAGGAGGTCCCCATTGTCAGTGTGAACTTGTTTTTCTCCTGGGGGAGGGGGACAGAAAGAGCTGCTTATAGGAGGGGTCCCTAAAGGCACTGTTCTGCCTAAATCTCAAGAGTAAAATGCAGATTTCAGAGGGTGATGGCCAGGTCTCTGCGGGATTCTCGACTCTTGCAACGTTGGTTCCCACCCATGGCATAAAGAGCCAAGATGGGATGGGAGAAGGAGGACCCACAGAAAATATACAGTCTCTGGGATCTTTCACTCTAGTTTAAATTACCTTCCCCAATCCTGCCTCTGCTCCAAGTGGTCCCCAACTCATAGGAAGCAAAGGGAGAGGAGGTCAGCAAATCCATTCTTCTGCTTCCAGGCTCATCGGCTCTACCCAAATCATTTCTGACGGGGGTTGTCAAAGTTGGATCTCCAAAGCCCCTAGATGGACAGCGCACGCAGTGCTGCACTGCCCTGCCATCCACAAACACTCCCACCACCTGACTCGCGCATGAGGAGGACCCCGAATCCATGTGTGCCCTGGGGAACGGGGCAGCAGAGCAGGAGGCTTTGGTGAGATTTAGTCACATTCTCAACCCGACATCAGTTTCCCTCCTTGTAGAATAAGAGTATTTATGATCGGAGAAGCACCGGGAGACTAAATTCACTAACATTTGCAAAGCACTGTTGGCATGCACAGAAGAATGGGAGAGCAAATAGTACTTAAGGTATTAGAAGGCCATTATATACTGATGATACAGCTCCTCAAGGCCTACCGAGCTCTGTTTAGAGTGCTTAGCACAAATGGAGGCTCCAGCAACAGCTGATTACATGATTAGAGCCATGGACAGATTTCAGCATGAGAGACCGCAAAGTTCAGCGCTGCTCCCTGGGGCACCAACACGAGAAAGGGCCACAGCACGAGGAGGGGGCAAAGAAGATGCCCCTTTCCACCAGTATCAATAGCACGAGGATGATGGTAATAACCATAATGCCCCAAAGTGGTAAACATAAATCTAGATCTACAAGGAACAATTTCCCTTTCTTTGAACACCTCCAGAAGTACCCAGTGAACCTGGGGAACCCCCTGCCACAGGCTCCAACGGGAGCCAGGAGCAGCACCCAGCAGGATCCATAATTCACACGATCAATGACAACGCTCAAAGATGTATTAAACAGGACGCAAAAGGAATTAGAATAGATATAAGTCTTCGTGCTTTGTGGCGTAAATGGAACGATTAACTACCTGTGGCTGGGAATAAATGGCTCTTCTGGGCAGTTTATCCCTAATAGCCCACTCTGTGGTTTCTCTCCCTTTCCTAATAAAGCACCTGGAAAGGCTCATTGCTGGAGACAGAATATGGGAGTAGATGGCCCCTGGCCTTGCACGGAGTCATTACACTCCGATGCGCCTATATTTATAAATCCTTCCGAAAGCCTGATTGTCCATACAAATGGGCCAGGGGAATCGGGAACTATATTAACTGCCCATCTATCTTGTGACCGGCTACAGCTGTCATTACAGCTAATGCCGGGCACAGGAGGTTTTTTCCAGGCACAGGAGGTTTTTTCCAAACTTGTTTTCACTTACAAATATTTTTTGCATAGGAATATCTGCGCCTTTCTACCCAAATGGGTCAAAATCTCTGCTTTACTTCCTTCTTTTATCTCCACCACCATTTTTACAGGCCATTTTCCTTAATTATTTTTTTTATCCCAGGGCTTTTGAATGGGAGTACATGCAAATTACCAATCCCTGTGGTTTGAAAGCTCAGGTATAGCAATGAATAGGGAATCCGCTGGCTTTGACTGCTGAATATCACCCCACTGGCTTGCATGCCAAAAAACATTTGAAAACGCTCTGCAGTTATTCTAGATCACAGTTTTGCCCTATGTCTGAGTACACGCTTAACTGCATTGCTCTTTGGCAAAGCCCGTTTGACATTAAGGATGCTAAAAAGTCCATTTTCAAAACAAAATCTCCCGGGGCATATAAGGGAAATGCTGCAGCGGGGTCTGCTGGCGACTTGGGTTTCTCTGGCCAGGGTTTGGGGGAGACATTGCTGCTGTGCAGTAGACTTTTTTCTGGGATTTGCGTGTTTGCTTCCCTGTTGGCAGAGGCCGGCCCAGGGCCCGGCGCTGGGTGCACTGACCCAGCTGGCGTGCGCAGGAGCCCCGAGCAGCGAGGCGCCCTCGCCCGGATCATCCAAGGCGGGCAGAGAAATAGCTTGGGCGATGCAGAAGGAAGGAAAAAAGGGACGAATGGTGACGGTCAGCGCAGGGAAACCCAGCTGCAGACGCTGGTCCCAACCAGCCGAAACGCGGCAGGCAAAACCAGCCTGCCACGTGCGGATGTGATAAATCACCTTCCCAGAAGGGACCTGCTCCCGAAGCCGGGACAATTAGCATTGGCCTCACGCCCTGCAGCACCGGGGCTTTTATCCCTCCTAAGCTTTTATCCTCTCCAACGTAACTGAGGCTCTTCTTATTATCCCTTTCAGTGTCTAATCCTTCCCCGAATACCGCTAAGCTTCTGTTGCGGATGTGCCCGGACTCCGATATCTGTCTGGAGATAATATACCTAGAGGAGGGTCAAGATATTCACAGCTTGTCCTGCTAAGGCATGCCGGAGCCGAGCGCTCCCGCCGGAGCCGAGCGCTCCCGCCGGCATCGCGGCCCCCAGGGGCGAAAGCCGGGCGTGCTGCCCTCCTCGCCGCCCGGCGCAGCGGCACTGTCGGAAAGCCGATAGGATCTGCTCCAGCTGCGCCATTACGCTCCGGCCCCGATACCATCAGGCATCCTCGACGGGCTAAAATTAAATTGGAGAGAAAATGAGCTTTCTTTTGTTTCCTCCCGAGTCCTGCAGCTAGATAGAGAAATACATTCCTGGCTGCTTGACCTTGATAAAAGCAAGGCGCTCGGGCACCCGGCTCCAAATGAGATCGGAGGCGCAAACGCGATTAATTGGCATCTCCGGCTCCCTCCGTGAGCTCCCGGGGCCGCTGGGGGCTGATGGCGCGCGGAGCTGAATCCCCCCAAAATCCCCATTTCCCTGCAATTTGCACCGCGGTCTAGAAGACGTAACTAAAACCATGCTGGCTTGTGACCACCGGCCGCGGGCAGCGCTGCCACAGGGGCCAAGACACTGAGCGGGCACGAGGCAGTTGCGATTTTTTGCCTTTTTTTCCCCTTCCCAATGCCAGGACTGAACTTCTGGGCAGGGGGGGAAGTGAGAAAATCCGATTTCTTTTGTTTTCCCTTGCAAGTTGAGCAGACACGAGCCGCGGCCGGTGGGTCAGTGGCGCCTGCCGGGATGCCGGGATGCAGGAGAGACCTGCTGAAAGAGCGAAGGGCTGCGGACAAAGCCGCGAGGGCCCCCGCGCCCCTCGTCCGACTGCAAGAGCCAACGCGGCCCTTTCTCTAGCTAGAAAACCCTTCTCCACCGCCCAAGGTACAAAATAAATGGCCAGGGAGCCTCGGGGATGGCTTCAATCAGCCGCTTCGGGCCGGGAGCAAGTCTCCTCCCTTCTCCCACGCTGTCTCAGAGGCAAGAGCAGAAACCGCGCGGCGCCCGATATTCGCTCTCGGCGGGAGCGCGAGGTGAGCGGCGCGGCCGAGCTGCCGTCAGATCGCGGCAGGGGGGGGGCAGCCCCGCCTCGATATCGCAGGTTTTCACAAGAAAAAAAAAAACTTGCGAATGAGGAAGGAAGAGCCTCTCCCGCGCTCCCCGGGGGCCGGCGGCTCTTGCGGCACCCACGGGAGCTGCTCGATTTGCAGGGAGGCTTCGCACGCCCCAGCCGGGAGCCTCACAAACCCCCAAGGATGTCGGAGAGGGGGTCCAGGATGGATACCAGCAGCTTTAACGCTCCATATATTTCCCCTCCGAGACCTCCGTGGCCTGGAAAGCTTATAGAGCAATAAAAGAGCCGGTCCACACTGCCCGAATAGTCCCTGCAGGAGCCCTTGGCGAGCGGGATTTTGGCTGAGGAGCCCCATTTCAGTCTGGGTCCAGTTTGTTCCTTGTCCTTTCTTTTTCGTGCATCGCTAGCAGGGGAAACCCTCTAAAAATAACCCCAAAACGGCGAGAAAAGAGTGTCAGGGAGGGAAAGCATTCCCATGCAGTTCGTTGACAAGCTTCTGCTCCCACGCCGCTCCGGGCTTTTGCTGCATGGAGTAAACACAGCCAAAAACTGCTCGGGGAAGGATGGACTTTGCCTTTGATGGACTGCCCGGCTGGCACGAGTAATAGCCGGGCATGGAGATGGGGGGGGGGGGGGGAATGGGTCGTATTAACTCGCCGGTAACGTATGCGAGACGAACAGAGCGAGGGGGCCATAAACAAGATTGATACACGGATTAAAGAGAGGGAGGAAAGGGAGGCAAAGGTTAAGCATATAAAGAGGCCAAACTCCAAACAGGAGCCGGAGGTAGCAGAGAGGCAGGATAGACCGTGAATAAAATAAAAGGGCTGAATAGCCAGAGGGCTAGATAAACGTCGAATATGAAAGCGATGGGTGAATCAAGAGGAAAGCAAGATGGATAAATAAACAGCAGGACAGAGGGAGAGCATCACCTGGGGCGATAAGAGTTACGGCAGGATGAGCAAGCCGGGCAGACGGACACAGGCAGGAGAGGCCACGCAGGAGCTGCCTCTCCCCCGGGGCGAGCTACCGCTTCGCCTGGGCTAAGGCAGAAGATGGAGAGGGAAAACAAATTAAAAAGCCCAGATCCAAACCCAGCTTCTCCCAGGGAGGGACCCGGCAGGACTATCTGCCATGCGCCGGATACCAAAACCCGTGTTGAGTTTGGTGCTGGAGGTTGCAGAAGCACTTTGTCTCTTCGCCGTGGACTTACGCATCTCCTAAAGTTTGGGGTTTGGGCAAAGAAAGTGGAGGAACCAGCGACAGCACCAAGGAGCTTCATTGGAGCAACTTTTATGACTCCGTGATGTTCACGCAACTGCTGAGTTGCACTTTCGATGTCTCAAAATAGGCTGTCGTTAAAGTGTCAGGACGGCAGCTTCCCTTTGATTGTTAATTATTCTTTTTTATGATATTTAAGACGCTCTCCTAAGGCAGAAAAAAACCTCTAGGTGATTTACATCCCTTCGTAATTAGCTTTAGTAATTGGGATCGCCTTTATAACACTGCAGATCTGTGCTGAAGGCACATGGGCACGACAGATTTTGCCTGCAGGCGCGTGGCACCAGGTCCAAACTCCCTTCGGCACCATGAGACCTGGACCCTCAGGCCGGTTCTCGCAGGGGACCCACAGGGACATCGCTGCAGGGGCACCGGCTTCAGCAGAGGACCCCCAATTTTGGGGGCTTTTCTCCTTCCTCTTCCCAATCCAACAGCCCATCCCTAGGAAGCCTCTTGTTCAAATCCTCCCCACGGCCCCATTTTAGTCATCGCAGCCCAAACTTGCATCGGTCTTCCCCAACGCGGTGTCACGTCCCAGCCAACCTGCACCTTGGAGCCCCTCAACTCATGGGGCACCCAGAGGTCCTGACGGGCAGCTGCTCCTCGTTCACGCCTGCAACACAGCCACCGAGGAAAAGAGCTGAGAAAATGCAAACCACGAAAAAAAAAACAGCGTGAGAAAGGACTTTCCATCCGAGGACTCCCCACTTGCCTGGGGCAAACGTGCGGGTCTGTGGATTAAGGCAGACCGCAGCAATTAAAGGCTGGTGCAGGATCAGTCCGGCCGCCGGCGTTCCGGCAGTCGTGAGGCCGAGCAGCGGCGCCCGACGCCCCGGAGGTCTCCTAGATACAGCGCGCCGCCGCCGCCGCACAGTCACGTAAGCTATCCAGAGAGCCGAGATCAGAGCCAACGATCCTTCAAACATTTACCCGATGCTCACCGAAGCAGACAAAGGCTGTTAAATTATATGTAGTTCTTCCCTGTTATTTTCGCTTTTAAACCGGCGGCTTAAAAAAAAATAAGAAGTCACTTAAAGGGAGGGCTGTTTTAAAACCGTGCCTGGCAGCCAGACCCGCTTCGGCTCCCGGTTCTCCGCCGGCAAGGAGGATTCACCGGCCGCGCCAGGGCTGGAGGCAGGCGGGAGACAGCAGACGTGTCTGGGATTTGCACTCAGGGGAAGGAGAAGAAAGATAGAGCCATCGGGAAGGTGACCTGAACTGACTCAACCCCTGGGAAAAAAATGGCTCTTTGGGGTTATTTTACTTAACCCTTTTCAGGGGTGACCTTACTCAAACCCAATTTCGGCAGCCCGTTGGCTGATCCCAGGCTCCGAGCTCCGCTTCGTCCTTCGGGTGATTTAGGGCTGTGTTTGCTTTTCAGCATTACAGAGATTATTATTATTTTTACTTTGGCATCGAACTGGTGGGGAGAGATGATGTTTGGGAATTGTTTTCTGTTAGATTTAATTCATTTTTAATCAGCTGACTGTAATGATTCGATATAAACAGTCTTCCCGAACAGAGGTTAATCAGTACTGAACAAGCCTTTCCCTGTGTTATTTAGAGAGGCATTTTATAGAAATACTGTTAGAGAGGTTATTTAATCATATATTTGCTTTCATTGTGTACACAGCCTCTTAATGGCCTTCCCGGCATTTAATGCAGAGAGATTTTATTTATTTTTGTCATTTGTCGCAAATTCAGGACTGCCAGACCATCCAGGAGCGATGGTCTCGGAGGTGGGATCAAGCTATTCCAGCCATCTGGAGACCAGATTTGGGGTGGCCAAGGGCGATTTAAATGCTCCTGCTCCTCGGGGACGAGAGGGGCCGCGGGAGCACAGGGGGTCCTTGCTCCCCAGCAAAGTCCCGCTGGGCCAGGTTGCAACAGCGGGATGGTTGCTGCTCCCGCTTCCGTCCGCGGCGCCACAGGAGCAGGATGCGCCGGAGCTGCATCCCTCCCTGGGCACGGCCCCGTCCCCTCCGCGGGGACACGGGGCGCGAGCACAGCATCCCTCGGCCCGCCGGAAAGCCGGATGCAGATGCCAGGCTCGCTTTTGTTTTCGCCTTGTCGCAGGGAGTAAAGCACATGTCCCATGAGGGGCAGGTGCCGGGAGCCAAAGCGGCCACGGGACTTGGTGCCCTGGGACCAACAGGCATTTTGGCAATGAGCTGAGGGAAATGGGGTCCGGGCAGCGAGGATGGGGGTGTGGGGTTGGGGCTGGGTCAGCTGGAGATCGTTTTTCAAAATTATTTACTAACCTCAAGAATTTCCAGTGCTGCACAGCCCATAAAAAAAGCACATCTTACTTGCTCATCATAATTCTTCATTTTATGGCAGGAAACCCTTCAGTTCCTTTTAATTTGAAAAAACTTGCAGATGTTCCCTCTCCAGAAGTTCAGCAGGGGCACGATAAGCAGCCTAGGCAGCACAAAACTGCTGCAAAGGAGTTGCTGGGTGTGTTATTTTATTCTCTAAGGCGCTTGCCGCCACTCCACCTGTTTTCTGCTAGTTCCTTGTTTTTATTTAAGAAAAGAAACGATGTTTCTAGGCTAGAACTGGTGCCCCTAGCCCCCGGGAAAGGCAACCGTCTCCATTTCGCACCTGGGGCGGCACAGGGGAAGCCAAAGTCTGTCCAGTGGCTCTGCAGGCAGTTGCAGCACAAAGCAATAACAAGAGACTAACTGCTTTATCTCCCTTTCTTTTGTTTGGTTTAACGAAATTGGAATTAGCAGAGCCTCCCAAAGGGGCCGCAGCTGAGTTACAGCGCGGAGCTGTTGACTGTGGACTTTTATCTCCCTTGTCCGTGACACTGCCTGGCTTGCAGTTTGCTTTTCGGTCACTTGTTCCTGCATTTGTTTTTAAGGGGCTTTCCCCCTCCTGGCGCTCGTAAGATCCATCTTCCCCGGCTGACAAAAGCCAAGGGCTGTTGGTGCTCACGGGGAAGCAGCTGCTTCGGGAAGTCTCTTTCCCATGTGGAAATGCCGTGCCGGCAGCTCGCGGGAGCAGAGGTTGAGCAGCTGGGACCATCCAGGACCAGCAGGTCAGCTCTCCCAGCAATGGGATGCTCAGGATACCTCCGCACCTCCCTCACCCTTTTGGGGCTTCCCCCCCCCCACCCTTTTGCTCTGAGCTGTATTCCCTATTAGCTTTGCTAATCTAAACAGAGGACAGAAGTCTGATAAGCGCAAGGTAGTATTTTCCCCCTGTGGGATACATTATTTATGAAGCGTATTGATTGTGGGAAGTAACCCAGGGGCATTTGAACATGACCTAAATCACATCTTATAGCAGGGCTGTTAATTACCTGCAAGCTGTCGGGAGCACTCGAGGCCTGCCGCCCAGCAGATGAAGAGGCTGGAGCCACGTATCGCGTGCAGAATGGGCTCTTCCTTGGCACCGCCAAATACCAGGAGGGAAGGGGAGCAAGTAACAGATTTTTTTTTTGCTGTACTGCATTCATGTCTTTGACTGGGGGCAGTAACAGTGTATTTTGTCCGTTCTGGGCCATCTCCAGATGTTTCACATCCCTGGCTGTAGCCACATCATACCAGCCGAATGTATTCATTAGCCACATTAATGGCCACTGCGTATTGCTCACGGGCTGATAGGGTTTAGGGCTACAAGGAAATATTGCATCAGCTCTTCAGCGGTTCACAGGCTGTTATATTTCACCATTTCAAATGGTCTTCTGGCATACCTTGCTGCAAGCATGCATCACCCTTGCTTTAAAACAGCACGTGCGTATCAGTCATCTGGATTCGCCTGCCTTCGCTCCCAGCCGTTGACTCTCATACGCCTTTCTCTGCGGTGTTAAAGAGCTCTCTGGTATTTTCTTTCCTTGACAGTCCTTGTACATAGTAATGAAGTCACCTCTCCATCTTCTTGATAAACTAAACAGGCTCAGCTCTCTAAATTTCTTACAGTGAGGCAGTTTTCCCATCCTTTGGTCATTTTGTGACTCTCTCTGTAACCACTGTCATTCCTCAATGTCCTTTGGAAAGCACAGGCAGCAGAACTGCAGTACCTTTGCAACCAAAACTCTTCTTCCTGTAAAATCAGAGATAACAAAAAGAATAAACTGAATGGACCCGTTGCTAGTACCAGGTATGGTAGATCAGATGGCGTAGGTGACGCTCCTCTGCCCGTGCAGGAGGAGAAGGACCTGGAAGTGTTATGGGGGCACCGATGGCTGGAGGAGGTGGTCATGCCAGCTGGGAAAGTTGAGTGGAGATCAGCTGGAGGGCACCAGAAAGTTAATTTCAATAATTAGGACTGCAATAGAGATGAAAATGCTGGGATTACAATGAAGGTGGTGCTGATAACGCCAGTAACAGCGAACTGAGGGGGGAATGTACGTATTATGGCGATATGGGTGAAGATACCTGCTCAGATCTTCAGCTGGTGCACATCCATGTAATATCATTGACTCGAGCGTCAGGTTGTACCCAGGTACCAATCCAACCTACAACACTTCAGGGAAGGGAGAATGGCTGGTAAAGAGGTAATAATGGCAAAAGACAATAAAGCTGTAATGAAAAATAATTAAAAGATGAACATCAGCGTGGGGATAATTATGAAGACAGGAAAGGCGATGATAACTGCATTACCTGATGGAGGCAATGAGGATCACTGAGTCATAACGGTGTGCGGCTGGTGGTGGTAACGGGGCCGTGGAATTGTCTGGATGGAGAGACAGATATCAAAATTGTAATGGGAATAATTATGACTGTAATGGGGTGGTAATAAAGATAATGGAATCATAATTGAGGAGGGGATGGCTGGAAAGGAGGAGGTGCAGATAACAGCCTTGTAAAGGAGATAAGAAAGATAATGGACAGTAATGGAGTTGTTGTTAAAGGTAATGGAGTTATAATGAGGTGACTACTGCAGCAAGTATACGGGATGGTTGGTTTAATGAGGACTATGATGCAAGGAGGACTATATTTCTGATTCGTCATGACAGTTGGTGGTGGAGGTGACTATGAGGCTAATAATAACTGAGGGGGGATCAACTGTTAAGACAAATGTGGACTTGCAATGAGCTCAGCACTGAAAACACAGCAGGAAGATCCAGGTCCCAGGGGAGCAGAGGGATGCAGTCCTGCAGCAGAAGCTACAAGGCAAAGGACATACAAAAAGGACAGTGGCAAATGATCTGAGGAAGTCCTGTGAGGTTTGCTTCAGGCCAGGGCTGCCTTTCAGAGCCTCAGACCTGGCAGACAAGGACCTGGGGAGAAGCTGCTAATGCCAGGCACATGGTGGGCTTCAACACATAAGCTTTTGATCTCCCCTTGAAGTTAAGGGCAAGGTCTCAAACCCTTCCTTCTGTTCCTTGCTTTCCTTCTAGAAGGTCCCCCTCACATGTGCAATGCCCTAGGCTTCCTAGGCGCTGTAAGGCTGATTGCAGTAGAGTTTTAGCAGATGCCAAGACTCTGAGACCAGCATAGCAGGTACAGCCGGTTGCACGGTTGCTTGTCACCAGCTGGCTAGCACACCATGCCCAAGAGAAAGGCTGCGCCTGTCCTGGAGGAGGTTGCCGTTGCCACCTGGAAGCTGCGTGTCCCTGTGCTATGGTTGCTCAGCCAGTTAATCCCCATTTTTGAATTGCTGTATTAGATTTCTCCTGCATAAGTGCTAAGTATACACTCAGCCTCATACGATTCCAGCTCATTGCTTCCGGACTACTTATGCAATTTGTCAAGCTCGCTGCGATTTGCGACTCCGCTCGCTCTCCCCGCGAGGTCACTCACAAACGCCTTCATCGGAGGCGCTGATGAGCGCCTTGAAGGGAACGAGGCCGGAGCACACCGCTAGGAGACCTCTTTGAATTCTCTCTGCCTGACCACAAACCCTTGATAACAACTAAGTGGGGTGTTTCGACTAGTTTTTCTGTCTCCGTGCGGTGATTCACTTTAGAGCATATTTCCTCAGCCTGCTTATGAGAATGTCGTGCAGAACAATACCAAAAACCTCACTAAAGCCAAGATACATCACATCTGCCACTTCTCCCTTACGCACTGGACCAGTTATCCTGTCAAAGGAGAAAATTAGATTGGTTTCACATGATTTGTTCTTGACAAACCCTGTTGGTTGTTATTTTATAGCCTTATTATTCTCTGGGTTCTTACAAATTGATTCTTTAATAATTTCTTCCAGTATCTCTCCCTGTTTTGAAGGGAGGCTGATGGTCTGTAGTTCCTCAGGTTGCCCTGCTGAAGGGGGGCCACCTTTGAGTGCTTCCGGAGTACAAGGGAAGTCTTAGAGAGCTGGAGGAGGGCAAAGAAATCCTTAACATTTCAGAGGTTGCCTCAGCTCTGCAGGCATGCGAGGGGGTACTTCGTCAGGCCCCAGCACTATGAAAGCACCTGGCTGAGCTAAATCCTCTAGAAGGTGTTCTGCCCCTGTCTGGTTCAGGTTCCTGTCCCATTGATGAGATCAATTCAATTTGCTGGTGATCATTAGGGCTAATTATTATTAATTCATAATAATCCATAAATATCCATCATAATCATAATAATTAGCTGGCGGGGGGGAGGACTGAAGCAAAGACAACACTGAATCTCTGTATTGCAGCTATCAGCTCTCCTCCCCAGCTGAAGTAATGCACTTGGACTTCTCTTAGTTCTCCAAAGTATTTACAAAAGCTTTTCATGTTACATTTCCTTTTGTGGCCAGTTGGAGCTCGTTCTGTACCTTGGCGGCTCTGCCTTTATATCCAGATGTACGTTTGCTCTTCCATTATCCTCATCACCCGGTATCCATCCTTGTTTCCCCCTTTTGTACAACTCTTTTTTGAGTCTCGGCTCCATCGGGTCTCCTAGCCAACTTCCTAGTGTTCCTCCGCATCAGGATAGCTTGTTGTGGTGCCTCTAATGCAGTCACTTTAAGTAATTGCCAGCTTTCCTGCACTCTTTATCCCTTAGATAATCTTCCCTGGAGGCCTCACCTACCAGCTCCCGGCGTTTTTTGAAGCTCATTATCCTTACTTTGCTGTTCTCACTCCCTCTTTTTCTTAGCGCTGCGGCCTCCACTATTTTGCGACTTATTTCCCAAAATTGCCTTCTGCTTTTTTCAAGCCAGTTCTGTTCTATTAGCCAGCATCAAATCCAAAAGAGCTGCTTCTCCGCTAACTTCCTCCATCACTGGAAATAAAACGCTGCCCTAACACGTCTCTGTGTCCTGCCGCATTACCTTCCCAACAGACGCGGGTGCAATTTAAAGCCCGTCACCGCCGGATTGCACGGTGTGGAGACGTCCTTCGCTTGAAGAGCCCCTCACACTCCCCCACCTCCTCCTCCTCCTCCGGGCTCGTACAGCTGTGCTCCGTCAGGGTTTCGCCTCAGGTTACCCGCGTTCAAGGAACCTCCCGCCAAGCCTCAGGGGAGGCACGGACCTTCCTTGGTGCGCTACCTGCCCTTCATCCCTGCCTCCTCCTCTTGAGCAAGCTCTGCCGGGTTCTGCAAACATCCCAGGTCGCCGTTTAGCCCACCGGGTCCCCGTAACGCTGCTTAAGCCGTAGTTTGAACAAGGCGCTAAGGCTTCTACGTCACCGTTTCGCGGAGGGACGCCTTTGCGGGATGCTGCGTTATCTGCTTTCTCGCGGACAGCGGAAAGGGACGGGCTCGAAAGCCAGCGCACGGCGCCGACGGCATCGGCGCAGCCCCACGCGCCCGAGCAAGGTGGGCGAGCTCCCGGCCGGCCGGCGGCGCTCCGAGCTCGCGCCCTCGCAAGCCTGCCCCTCTTGCTGGGGACCAGGATCTCAGTGCACGTGGGTTTAAAGTGCCATCTGCACATGCCTGAAAAGGAGGGGGGGGAAAAAAATAAATTGTCCTTTAAGTGGCTCAAGCTCCTGCAAAATAAATGAAAGAGCTAACCACAGCAAAAAAAAAAAATTCAAGGAAATGACAAAAACCTGGAAAGACAAGCACGCAGGAGACTACACCTCCCTCCGAGATAACCTAGGAACATTCTTTATCACCAAAAAAAAATCCATTTTCAGTCACAGATGGGACTTTTTTTTTTTAAATCAGTTTCCCAACAGAAAAAGAGTGAAGTCAAAAATCACCTAACACACCGAAGGACAAAGCAATTAGAAGGCTTTTTTTTTTCCTTTCTTTCTTTCCTTTTCTTTCTTTTTTTTTTTATCTCTTTCCTTGGCTGGGCACCAAATAAAACTTTGCTGTACGAAGGAAAAAAAAAAAAACACACACTACAAGGGGTCTCCCAGAGGGAAAACAGGGACCAAGGCAGAAGGATAGGAGGGAGAAGAAACGTGGCTCAGTTTCAGAGCCAGGATCCCACCCCGCTTCCCCCCGCAGCAGCCCGTACTCACCCCATCCTGGTTGCTCCCTGGCTTCAGCCGCCGCCGCGGGACCGCGCGCAGCATAACCCATGCCTTGCCCTGCCGCGCTTCACATCCCGAATTTAACCTCTCCGGAGGCGACTTTCCCGCAGAGCTCCGCGGCTTTAAGTGCTGCTGCAGCGTTATCCGCACTGCTGAACGCCCCGGGCCGGTGGCGAGGGGCTTGCGGAGGAGCCGCCGGCTCCCGCTTCGGGGCCGGCAGGGTGCGGAGAAGGAACAAAAGCAAAAACTGCGGGGGAAAGAATAAAAAAAGAAGAAAAGCAAGCGATCCGGCACTGCCTGACTGAGGCAGACTCGACGCGGCACTTCCCTTGCTATTTAAAGGGATCCCTGCAGAGCGAGGCTCCAGCTCTCCTTTTTCTCGCTTCCACCCAGCTTTCGCTCGGTTTGGTATCTTCAGAGCCCCTGGCTACAGCAGCCAGGTCTAACCCAAACTGGCCGGCAGGCTCCCCCGCCACGAGGGGCCACGATGCCGTTTCCTTGGGAAAGTGAGATTAAAAAAAAAACCCAGTACCGCAGCTTGGATTATCGGCCCTGCACCTCCTCCTGGAGGGATCCGTGCTGGACGGTCTCCAACGAGATGCTCCGATGACCCCAACGGTGGCCTTAATGGGGACACAGCAACAATCAAGGACCTCCTGCCCAATAGGTCAGGGAGGCACGGCCACCCCGGTCACGTTAGGACGGGGGAAAAGAAAGAAGAAAAAAAATTTTTTTTCATTTTTAACTTTTCCAGACACGTACGCTTGTTTCGAGTGCCCCACGTGCAGAAAGCAGCCTTGCCCCGTACAAAACCAGCCGCCCAGGCAGCACGCACGTGCTCGTGAACCTCGCCGGTGTTTCCCTTCTGCGTGAGCCTGCGAAGCCGTCAGCATCCGGCCATAACCTTAGGATGTTTTTGAAATAGCTGGAGAGAGAAGGAAGAAAAAAAATAAATAAAAAGAGAGATACAGTCTCTGGTATGTAAGAGAGGAGACAGCGTTATTTTGGCTCTTGTAGATGCCAAAATATCTGTGTACGAGGTTTAAGTTTCCCGAGAAACTACACCCTATGGGAAAATCTTACAGAATTTAATAGCAATACAGCCAGCAGGGTTCCCCTGAAAGCCTGTAGAATTTAATAGCTCAGGGTGCTCTTTCTAATAGTGTTTTTAACTATCCAATACATTTTTATGGTGGGGACAATAATTCTCTCACTTTTTAGAGCACGATCCACAAAAAACCTGCAAGAAAGTTATTTTCCATTAAGCTCTGTATTACTTTCAAGGGAAGGGAAAAAGAGAAAAGCGGCATAACCAGCTGCTTTTTAAGCAGCATAACCAAAGTTATTTCCCCAAAGTTACAGCTTCTTTTTACGGAAGTTTAAGTCGTATGAGCTGGACTCCGCACCGCTTGGCATCCTCGGTCGTTTCGTTTGGAATAAAATTCAGGTGTGTCACACCCAAAAAGCAAGAGTTCCCACAGGTCTCAGCCTAGCGCAGTTCCAGTCTTACTGGGATCCGAGTCTGGCCTGAACCCAAAACGTACATGTTTCAGGCGGGGGTTTCTCAGACAAGCTAGTGGCGGGGTGTTTTCACGGCTCCGAGCCATTGCCAGAGTACCCGAGCAGCGAGCGAGCGAGCCTCGCCGGTGCTGTCAGGAAGGAAGCAAAGAGCAAGGGGCAAAAGCTACAGGCATCCTTGCCGAAACCGCAAGCTTTCCGTGCAGGGGCACGTGCGCGCTCGCTCCCGCAGCAGGGCTCGCGGCCCCCTCCGCCAGCTCCAGCATAGGAAGTGACTGCGATTAAATGGAGGGAAAAAAAATAAATAAAAGGGAAGGAATAAAAGAGAGAAAATCCCATGCAAAAATTTCCGCTCAAGCCGCATGTCTAAAATACCAAAGTGCAATTCCTCGGCCTGATTCGCGGCTCACTCGCACACGTGGGACCTGCCCGGCAAGGCCGGGCTAAGAGCCGGTGCGCGCGGAGAGGGGTGCTTAGCACAGACGGGTCCGCGAGGCCACGCCGACCCCGGCAGCCCAAGGCGCCGGGCTGCGCCCGCGCGGCTGGAAATCCTCACCTGTGCCCCGCGAGCCTCCGCTCTCCCGTCACCTGCCGCCTCCCGCGCCGGCTCCGCCGCGCTCACGGGAGCGGAATATTTTTGCAATTCATTCTCGCCCGGGAGCTCAGCCGGGCGGCGGCAGACGGCTTGCGGCAAAGGTCGCGCTGCTTCTCTAGCATCGAGTCTCCGGCTGAGCCTGGCAGCAAGACACGGGAACGCGGCTGGGCGCTTCCCTCCTTGTTCCCACCTCCGCCGTTCGGAAAACACAGGTCGCTTGGAAAAGAAATTATTCCAGGATATGGCCTGAGAGACTTCCTTAAGAATTTTTTTTTTAAGTATTTAAGTAAATTTGATACAGGTTTGCCAATTGTTTTAATCTCTCCCGGCTGCAGAAGGTGCAGGACTGCTGTGACCAATGGCTTTTTATAGGTATTTAAGCTTTGATGAAAGAAATGTTTTTTTAATGTGCCAAGAAAGGCTGACGTGAAATGTAGGCGAGTTTCCATCACCTATCCCCCTAAAAAAAGAAAAAAAAATCCATGCTAACAAGAATATAATTAGAGACCTGTGGGTCTGAAGTGGATCCCACCAATTCCAGCAGTTGTTACTAAAGTATTTAGGGCTTTCCTAAGCCAGTTCAACACAAAACTGCTTTTCTTTATGTGCTCCAAAACCCATTTCATTGTGTGAAGTACCGTGTGCGCTACCATAGCCAGAGATTTAAAAAAAAAAAAAAAGAAAAGAAAAGAAAAAAAAGAAAACCACACACTAATAAGCAAGAGTGGGAAAAGAAACCTGCTTTTGGTTTCTTAAGCCCCGTTCTGTTCTGGTTGTGGGCAGGGAAACCGAGGGATGCTCGCCCGGCTGCAAGGACCGGCTCTCCCTCCTGGCTCTGGGTCCCTCCAGCGGCATTTCCAGAGGCCGGTAACAAGTCCCCTTCTGTGCTGCATCTCTGAAGCCTGGATATGACTCACACAGCCCCCAAAAATAAAAATAAATTAAAAAATATCAATTTCCAGGCTTTTCCAGAAGGGCATTCATAACACTGACGTCTCGGGCTGTGTGCGCTCAGGTGCTTTGTGGGAATTCAGAGGTTACCGAAGCGCTTTTAGGAAAATATTACTTAAGCTCCTCTGAAACGCGGGTACTTCTTCCGCGTGGACTCCGTCAGCTTCATAACCACGTCAAGCAGCATTGCCCCGTGGCTTACGTACAGCAGAAACGCAAACCACGATGCCCAGCAAGGGAAAGGGGAGCGTTGCGGCGCTGACGGAGTTCAAAGTTAACGCAAAGGCGGGCAGCGTTCGCAGGCAGGCTCCGGCCCCCAGCTCCCCGCGCGGCCACCGCTCCTCCCTGCCCCAGCGCTCCGCGTTCGGCTGGAACCAGGCACCTTTTCCCAACATTAGCGGCCACGCTCGGAGCTTTCCAGCGCAATTATCCAGCAAAAGCACCCAGGAACCCGAGGATACGTGCGGAATAGGCTTGCCTAATTTGCTCAGGGAGAAGGGTCCAGCGCCTCCGATACCCCAGCTGGGGAAAGCCCCTTGCCCTTGGAGCAGAGCACCGACCAACTCGCCACCGCCAGCGGGCACCCCGCCGCCCCCGCGGCGATTCCCGCGGGCACAGCTGCACCTGGAGAGGCTGTTTGGAGGGGCTCCCCTCCTCGCTTCCCAACCGGCTCTTATTTACGGAGCACAGGAGGAGTTTTCAGCCAAAAACAGCAAACAAACAACAGAGCAGCTTTATGTCTAAAAGAAGGAAAAAAGAAGACGCAACAACAAAACAAACAGCCCTCAGGAGGCTGTTATAAAATCCTTCAACTCGCTGGATAATCCCAGCTGCAGTCGTGCCAGCTCCGAACAGCATGTTCTCATGACTTTGGAAATCACTGGTTTACCACTATACTCTCAGAGCAAGGACAAATCTTTGCGTTTGTTTTATTTATACGTATACATACATACATATATATGTAATAAACAAGCTGCGCCTCCTGGCTTTGGCAAGCGAAGAGCATCTTGCTTGATTCAAATGTTTAAGTTTCTCATTTACCTCATTTCAAAGCCTGGATTCGCAGAAGTGCCCATGTCTGGGGGAACCAGCAGGACTCACCCGGCACCTCCAGGAAAGCCTGCAGAAGGCACCCGGTACATTAGGAGCTGCAGGAGCGACACAGAGGAGATACCAAAGCAGCGCTGAGAAAAGGAGTCTCATCCAGGCACTCAAACTCATCACGTTTTTGTAAGCACCCCTTGAAGCCACCAACAGGAAACACGGTACCCCAGGTGGCCCCAGCTGGGACAGCAAGACAGGTGAAATGAGACCTTCCCATCCTATTTCCTCCATTTCCATCATTGACAGCCACCTCTGAGGAGCCTAAGATCGGATTTTGTTTTTAATGTTCTTCTTCTCAGGGTAGGAAGATAAAAAAAGAAGAGACACACAAATACTTGAATCCCTTCCAAACACATGGGTTAGATGGGTTTCCTTAAGGCTGACTGTTGCATCTGTTCACCATCCCAGCTTTGCACAGAGTCACCAGTGTCCACCAGACATTAAGAAAATTATATGTCTATATAAATACATACACACATATATCTATGCCTATATATAATGCAGCCAGCCACACAAGGCACAGCATTATAAAGGAGGAGGCACAGCAGAAAAACGAGACAAGCATACCTGAACTTCAGAGCCCTGGACCTAGGTCACAGCAGATCGATGCATTTTCTCCTCTGAGGCTCCCAGCCAGACCATGTTTGCTCTTCCCAGAGGCCACCAGGCCACCTAGCATGCTTAAAAACATGCTGGAACAAGACAGAAATATTACTGCAAGGTCCACCTGCGTTTCTGTGGCCCAGCATTGCTCCTGGAGAGGCACACTCCCAGCAGAGCTTAGCACGGGTCCAAGGCAACGTTCCCATGGCCACCACACCAAGCTGGATCTCTGCAGATGCTCCTTCTGGAAGCACAGGCCACATGAAAACATAAATCTCTCTCCTTCTCCCTCTTACCTGTTTCTCCATCTGCCCAGCATTAATGCTCATTCTCCCCCCAACACAACCACTACATGCACCCACCTTTGCCAAAGATGCTCTGCTCCTGACCTCAGCTGACATAAATGAGAGCAGGGATCAGCAGAGCCACATTGACTTAAAGGAGTTGATGAACTGGCCTAATTATTTATGATGGCTACTACCCTGCATAATTAGCTGTAGCACCTGAGAGAGCCACAGCAGCACTGGAAAGGAAAGGAAAAGCACAGGGAGAAGGCTGAATTTCAAAACAATTATCAGCAATGCCTGTCATTCCTTCCGTTTCTCCATAATAGCCGAGGCAGGAGTATATCTAGGAGACTAGATCTCCTGCCAGGAGCATAATCTTATATTAAAGTGATTATAATACTTTGCACTCAGAAAACCTCCTATCAGAGGACCTGCAAGCAGCAGTGAGTGACAGTGCCTCAGCAAGGCACGCTGCAGGCACCTCGGCGTGGCCAGAGGCTGGGAACAGGCAGGCTGAACACCAGTTCTTCTAGCTGTGCCCTGATTTTAGGGTGTCCATGCAACGGGCAGAGCATTTCCAGGGAGCTTCTCCCAGGTCTCCATCTGAAGCCTATGAGAGGGGGGCAAAAACAAGCCTCTGCCCCAGATACAGCTGAAATGGTCTCATGGATGCACAAAACACCCATCTCCACATGCCTTGCCACCTGGGGGGTCTTGTGCTCTTCTCCAGCATTTTCCTGGGACCCTCGTCCCTCTCCAAGTGGCCCCCCAGCTCCAGGGCTCATCCGAGGATGAGCCCTCCTCCAGTACATCAACCCTCCTTTCTAGTCTCCCTCCCAAACTCTGCAACCATATCTGAGAAATATATGCACTCATTTCTCCTGTTCATCCGAGTGGTGCTTTGCAGCTGTGGGAGAAGGTCTGAGATGACTAACAGCAATCCTGGCTCGCTCCCTGCCCCCAGCCACATGGTTGTGCCTCCAGTAGCACCAGCTGGGGGAGGCAATTTGTGATAAAAGCCCAGAACCCAGCAGCAGAGCTTGTCACATCAAAAAAATGTTACTTTTCGTGTGGCACATGGACAAAGCCCTACAAAACTAAATATTAGACAAAAATACCTGTTAAGCTGCTATTGATCTTCCAGAAAACTTCTGCATTAAAAGAATGTTCTCCCACTTACCCTGCTTCACATATAAAAGCAGCAGCAGTATCAGGGACACCATCATTCAGTTTTATCTCCTGGAGACCAGCTAAACAACATATTCGAGTTGGGCAAGGCTGGTTGAGATGGGAGGAGAACCCACCCAGATTTCAGACCAGACTGTAAAATGAAACTTTTTCAGTAGTTTGGCAACAGTCCTTCCTGTTGCCTGCCTAGGTGTCTAAGAGGGTCTATTAGAAGGCTTTCTGTTTTCATTTCTCATATGTACATTAGTAGAGCATTTTGAACTTGTATCCAGAAGTACTCCATAATCACACCTGGAGCAAAGGGATGTCAGGTTATTAAATATCCATGTAAAGTGGAAAATTAGACTGGTACCTCTGCACAGAAGTGAATTTCTACCAGATCATTCATTATGTTGTCATCCATAAATTGCAGCATTTTATAGGGAGATAGCCCTATATTATCCCCATTTTTCAAAGGGGCAATGACAGCAAGAGGAGGGATCCAAGATGAGACAGCAAGGGCTGGGGTCGAGATGGTAGTTAAATGCTTGACTACTGCTGTCCACTCCCATCCTCTGTTCACTCAGACACACCAAATAGATGAATTACATCTCGAAGGGCTAGGTCGGAAATAAAATAATCATTTGAAAATTGAATTAGCTGTGGGAACGTTGCCTGCCTGAAAGCTTCACAGTGACCTACTCCTGGAGGGTCACCAACCCTTGAGTGAAGCCCAACCATGGACAGCATATACATGTGTGGGGAGTGCATGGGGTGTTACCTTTTCATCATTATCCTCTCAAGGACCAGCAGGTTGCTCTGAAATGCTGGTAGATCTGTCCTTCACAGCAACAAACCACCACGGCTGTGGCAGAGATGCCCTGCTCTCACCACACTCCCTCAGGCCTGAGCAGACCAGAGAGTCTTAAGAGCAGTGGTGTTCTTGTTCTCAGGGCTCGTCTTGCAGGCCCAATCTATGGCATTTTTCTTCCAGTTTTTACAGGCTGAGCGTACATCCAGCAGGAAATGCAGTTTAAGAGGTTCAGCACACGCCTGCCTTCCCAGACCTAAATGCTTGAAAACAATCCCAGATTTGGCCCCCTCTGCTTCAGGCACTGGAAGGGGGCTTGCTTTTCACGGAGTGCATACTCAATACTTTCAAAAAATAAAATCTTTAGCCCTGCATGAGAGGGAAAGGTGGGAACACGTCTCGCTAGTTGAAGAGCTCACCCACAAATGTCTTGGAGGCCTCAGCCCCAGCCTCTTTCTTCTGTCACGAAGGTCTGCTCAGTCCCTCCGTAATGCATTTCCAGCCCTACCTGCTAGCATCCTCACCAGGGACTGTCCCGGGACTCCCACCTTCCAGGTACAGTGGCCAAAATATTTTCCCCTGCAGCGGCCAAAAGAGCCTTTTCTGCTGCATTGCCTTCCCCCTTGCTACCCTCAGCCGCTACAGGTAGCAAAGGCACCACAAGTGTCCAATGCTTTTGGTTTTCCAGGAAAAGCAGCAATTGAATTGCACTCGCGGCACGGACTGTTACGGGTTGGCTGTAGGTGGAAGAAGTCAGGGTGCAGCCACATACCAAAATATCTCTCCTATTCTGAGCACTGTCATTTTTGCAGTATTGAGGGTGCATGAGAAGGATCAATGTCCAGCTCAGCCGGTGCCTTGAGTCTGCCTAATTTAATAGGCCTGTCCTGCTCCCAGCTGAAATCAAGGGGTGTTTGCTCACCAGTTTCTGCAGGAATAAGATGGAATCATTAATCCCTGGCTTTCAAATTACTGCACTCTGACTCTGCAAATATTTTTGGCTATTTCCCCATTTTCCCACAGTGCTGCAATTGCTGTCCCAGTGATCTCATTTTTCAGTTCAGCAAACCCTACTCGGAAGGCCACAGCATGTTATTTACCATTATTTATCTCTCCGTTAGATCAAAAGAGAAGAAGGGCAGCAAAGACAGGCAAGAAAGTGTGTTTTAACTGACTGTGATTAATTTTAGCCTAGAAATTAAGATTCTCCAACTCTTCGAAACACGAGGTTCTGAACCGGCATCCTCATAGCACTAAACAGCGACTGTGCATATGTGCGGACAGACATTGAGAAACGAGGGAGGAGGGGACCCAGTTAACATGAAGATGGATCTTGACCAATTCACAGAAGGGGTTATATCACATCCGTGTCTGTGACAGGACCAAAGGAATCATTTTCATCCTGAATCTTACATTCCCATGGAGTTCTTCAGCATAAAAGAAGTGACATTAGAAATGGTTTTAAGTGTTCACTTGTGCACTAACTGCAACACTCAATACTAGTGGGAGAATTTAAGCAAGCAAAAGCAACCTTCGGCTTAAAAAAATAACACAACAATAGGCTTACTTCCAAGCTCCTGCTCCCCATACCAGCTCCAGGCTCAGTGAAATGATGTTATGCATTTATATTCACTCCTTAATGACATACTTACCTATTATAAGGCAATAAAACCTCAACCTGACTCAGATCTTCAGTGGAATGATGTGGATTTGCACCAGCTGACTAGAGCTATTTTCGCTCGCCGAGGATCTTGTTTTTCTCTGCAATAAAAGCGCTGAGGTTACTTCCAGTTCTTACACAGTGATGTAAAATTTAGAAGGATGCATTGGTTTTCCCACTCAATCTCAGTGATATAGTGGCCCAAGTTTCCCTCCAAATTCCAAGAGAAGTTCCATTATAAAGTTTCGTAACCCGCCATAAAAATGATTAAAGAGCATTTTTAGCATACCTTGACTAAAGCCATTTTATACATGTTCAATGACATGAAGGAGATCTTTTCTTCTCTTTTCTTCCTGTACTGAAAGACAGCATTGAATTTCAGCCCATCAAACCCTGACTTTGCAGTCACCCAGTCACAAACGCACCAGTGACAGACTTCCCAGCAGGTGGGACCAGAGGTAATCTGGAAGTTTGAAAACCCACCTTAGCATGACCTATTGCACCTTTGTACTGCCAAAACCATCCTCATCCCTTTCCTAGCCCCCATCAGTGTCTGGAGGCTGGGCAGCAGCCTGCAGATTAGGGTAGTCCTGAATCAAAGTGGCCTTCAAGGGTCAGAGCACACAAAGGTCTGTGAAGCCACCTTTTTCTCTCAGCTTCCTCATCTTCCTTTCTGTTCTTCTGGAGTGCAGCAATAACCCCCTGAAATGTTCAAGGATCTGGAGTCTTGACTCATTCTCCCTTTAACAGGAATTTTTTTTCCCCTCCATTTTATGTGAAAATAGTTTTTAAGCTCATCAGCACAGAGAGCCAGGTGTCACATCCAGCCTCCAATGCAGATGGGGTGGCATGCAGTTTCCCTGATGTCGCCCTGAGGAGGTGGCTCCCGGCAGCTCCGCATGCCACGCTGGGCAGGGTACAGGGTGTAAAGGTGCTCAGACACACAGGTAACGGTGTTCTTATGGCCCAGCACGGGTTTTGGGATCAATCCGTGCTCTTCCTTGCACGAATGTCCTTGCAGTTGAGCGGAGGTGGGCTGCAGAAACATCATATGAGAGTCACTGGGAGAAGGGTACAGCAAGAGAGCACCAAGTTCCCAACAGAAGTTTCTCTCTCCCCACCCCATCCCCCCCCCTTTTTTTTTTTGGCTTCCTAAAGCACACCAAGAGGTTCTCACTGCTGAAAACCCAAGGGTGGCTGAAGGCACAAGATGCTGAACCTCCCTTGGTGCAAAGGATGGCCTCTATGTTTCTACCTCACCAAGTTTTTTTTCTTTTATTTCCATTTTCTAACCCTAGGAAATTTTAGCAAAAGCTACCTTAAATTTGTATCTTTGAAGCTGCACATTAAGCATGCAAAAGTCAGGAAGCGCCAGCTTTCCTATCCGCTGTCTCTGCATGTCCGTGAAAGCTCCCAGCCCAGCCCTCGCACCCCACCTCGCCACAAGGCTGGGCGGCCCAAGCGGCTTTACTGTGACACCTTCTCCTGGAGCTGTGGTCCCCAGATGCTTGAGCGCTTTGCCATGAAACATTTAAACAGAACGATTTTAACGAAACTTGACACGGGAGTAGGTACAGGTAAAGAGATCCACTCTCACCCACGCAGATCCCGTTTTCCCACCTTCGTAGTCTGAGATGTCAGAAGAGGGAGAAGAAAGGACCAGGTGCCTTTGTGGTGGGCCCCCACCACGACGTCTGCTGCTCAGAGCCAAAGGAACAGAAAATTGGGGGGGGGGGGGGGAGTCCCCAGACGTGATGGCCCTTGATTCACATTATTATAACATCAGCACGGGCTCACAAAGCAAAATCTTCGCTCTCGGTGCTGCGCAGGAGTAAAACAGGGGTAATTCAGCTGGTGATTGCCAAGGTCCCATCTTCCGCGCTTCTCCTCCTGGCCCGGCGCTGGCGGCACGCGTTAACCTCGGGAGCTTTCCCGAGTGCTTAGCCCCGCGCCCCCAGAGCGGCTCTGCCTTCCCGCCGGTGCTTCTCCTCCCTCTGCACACGCAGGCTTGTCTGAAGCGAGGAGAGGGGAAAAAGAAAAAGAAAAAAAAGAAGCACACAGATTAACCCGTCTGACACAACAGGGACCGTTAACAGCCTGCTTTTCCTTTCATAACGCAGAAGCAAGCGCCGGTCACTCCATTCACTGCCGGTAAGGAACGCACCCAGGATGTGTCGGAACCCAGCCTAGCCGGCTGCATGGGAGAAAGGCAGTTATCACTGCAAACTCCGTATACATTATTTATCAAATGAAGTCTCTGCAGCAGGACTGCAATTCTTTTTCCTCCCCCCTCTCTCGCTGGCGTTTCAAGAGGAGATGAAAGAAGCCGTTTGCAGACTCCGACAGCCGGGCCGGTGGTTGGAGCGGGAGCCGGCGGCAAGGCAGGGGCTCCCGCGGCAGCCCAGGATGCGGCCAGCGGGTACCAGGCGAGGGAAGGACGGCTGGAGAAGGAGGAGCCGGCTGGCAGGGAGGTTTTCCCCCAGGGAGGCAATGCTTAGCATTTCAGTAGCTCCTGAACCCACACTGGGTTTTTTTTCCTGCTGGAAGGGGGCTTTTTGTAACGCTGCAGCCAAGCACCTCTGTCGTCTTCAATAGACGCGGGGTGTTTGGGGATGGGAGAGGTGATGAAGGGCTGCAAAAGCTCGATTCGTGCAAAAACGCAGTCCCCCGCAGGACTTGAGCCCCTCACCTGTGCGGTGGGAGGCCGGGCTCTTCACGCAGAGGAGTAAAGGCTCGTGTCGCCAGCGTCTGCTGCCGTTCCCCACGGCCAGGGGAAACCTGGCAAGAGGTGCACGGGGAAGATTAATGCCGAGTCTCAAACACGAGGCCTGGAGGGTTCAGCCCATCTGATCCCTGCTGCTACCTGCCAGGATGCACGCGCATACAAATCAGCCTTAATGGGCATTTTTGCTTTAGCAGTACATTAAGGCGAGAAAAAATGAGGATTTTTCCCAGATGGGGGGCACTATAAAACAGCTTGTGGAGCCCACAGCGCGTGCCACCCGCCAGTCACGTCAGGCCTGCTTCATCGCTGGGCAGGCGAATGCAAAAATGCGCCAGATGAGCTTTTCTTTTCCATCTGCACAGGTGACGACACTTGTAAATCCTTTGTGCCAGGGTGTAAGTGAATAGGCAAACCAAAAGGCAAGTTTAAAGGAAAAAAAGTCTGCTCATTTGGCTTCAGGAGGAGGTTTTGCTTTTACAAAAGCTTCAAGATTTAAGCAAAGTCGCTGGGACCCACCTCCTGCTCGAGATTCCCATTCGGGGCCTGCTGCAATCCAATAATTATGCTAATGACCACAGCAAAAACAGCTCTTTTTCCTTACCTGGTTCACTATTATCCATTTAAATATTGTTGTGTCGGCTGCAAGCGGCGATTGTAGGTTAAGCAGAGGTCATGCGTGGGAGAGAGGTAGCGGCGGGATATACCTCTGTGGTCCAACAGCGCTCAGCCCAAAATACACCCGGCCTTTCCCATCTCTTCTTGCACTCTCCGATTTCCCCGCATCCGCAGTGTAACTTTTGTCTTGTTCTTCTGTCTTTTGATGAAGTCGCACACTCATGCCATGCACAGGGCAATGGACAGCGGCATTTTGCCGGCGGCTGGACAGGAGCATCCCAAGCAGAGCAGTTCGTGCCTGCTGGGAACACAGCCCGAGCAGGGCTGAGACTGGGACACGCTAATGAGACATGACAGCCAAGCGTTAAGTACACGGGCACGAGGCCTGGCCGCCATCACCCGAGCTGACTAACGAGAGAAGGGGGGGGAGAAAAAGGAAAACAATAAAATAAAAATCAATAACGCACGCGGCCGAGACGCCACCGCAGGGCGGAGGGAGGCAAGGAAGGGTTTAGTGTTGCCTTTAACCGCGCCGGACCTTCCCCGCCACAATTAATAACCACAAGCATGGTGCCTGGACCAAAGATAAAAAGAAAATCATATTTATTTTTGTGCTTACATTTTAGTTGCCGTGTAATTAAGTACCGCCATGCAATTAAAGGGGATTTAGAGGGTATTTAACCCCACGACTCAGCGTAATTGCTGTTAATTCTTCCTCGATGCTTCAGCCTATTTCCGACTTGGCTACGCTCCGGCCCAGGGCACAGGATCCTCTATCCCTGAACAAGCTGTCGATCCTTCAGACCAGGACGGCGACGTCCTCAGGGGCCAGGAGCTGATGTTTCGGAGGTTAGAAACGCAGCTTACGGCTTTGACACTAAAGGTGGCATCTCAAAGTCGTAAAGCGACTTCGCTGTGCTTCCAGAGTGTGCACAGGCACCAGAGCCGCGAAGCTGGAGATTCCCGGGGAAAAAAGTGGGGCAGTTCTGCAAAATCCACAGCAGTCCAGAGCGTGGATTTCTCAGCACGATACCCTGGAATTGGCTGCCTGGTGCGGAAAGGCTCCACGTTTTCTGCCTGGTTTACACCAGGGGACTGTGGCACCTCAAGCAGCAGCAGAGAGCTTCCTAACCCAAGAGGCACCAAATCCGCAAGCCGTGCTGCAGCCGTGCTGGTCCCCGGCGCACCTCGCTGCCGGCTGTCCCAAATCCGGCCTCCCTGCATCGCGCCTGTGGTGCTTCCGACCCCCACCACTTTCTCAAATCCTGGCGAGGGTGTTGATAGACTCGCCGTGACCTGCCAGGAAAGCACGTTTCAAGAATATTTCAGAGCTTTAGGAATAAATCAAGAGAAAGGGCAGGTAGGAGAGCTGCCTGGGAGCAGGCGTCTCCATCTCTGCACGGGAAAGCTTGCTTGATAAAACTTCTTTAATGCATAAGGACAAAATAAACCCTCCGACAATGTCTAGACCTAGCGAGAGCCAGGGGGATTTACTTCTTAAATACATCTGAACAAATACACTGTCCGAAACACAAGCTGCGATGACCCTGGCCCAGCAGGGCCGGCAGTCCCGCGCGCCGGGGTTAGCCTAGGAGCAAGGCTTTCGCCACGCGGCAGCCAGAGCCCTTTCCAACATAAATCAGGTATTAACACGCAGAAGGACAGGTTACCAGATACTTCACCGCCACAACGGAGACTGCATTTCCAGCCTCGTACATAGGCATGTAACAGCTCAGCTTTTAAGCAGGCAACAAGTGCCATCGGGATCTGTAAGGTACCGGGGTACGTGCATACGGACCCAGAAGGGAGCTGGTTTCTCCAGGAAAATCTCCGCTTCAAGGCAAATCTGCAGGAGCGAGCGCACCTGTGGGTCTGTCCCACACAGTGCTCGTCACCAAGTAACAGCTAAGAGGAATCCGGTATTTCAGAAATTAATGGCCAGGCACAGTGCTTTAATTATTAGATTAGGTGTCCATCTTTGCAGGCCAGGCTGCATTAAGCCTCCCCCAAGTGAGTTTTGCAGGGAAAACAGAGCAAGCGGGTTTCCATGATGCACAGCTGAACACAAACGCTTTAAAGAGGGAGCTACCTAACGCAAAGGATGCTGCCTGTGAATGTACGTAGATGAAGACGGTCAAAGCAATGCTTCATTCAGTACCGAGCTAGCAAAACGCCAGGATGGATTCAGATCAGACCTGGCACCTTTGCAAAAAAAATGAAAAAGCAATATCGCAGAGAAAGGAGGGGAGGGCTCAAATTCCTACCCGAGAGTACAGCAACACTTCTCCGGGCTTTGCACGGGAACAAGCACTAGGCAGTGATCCAACAACCCCTTCCAAATATCTTTGCAAGAAGTTCTGAAGTCAAACGCGTGGGATTCGCTCTTTACCTGTTAATGTGTAAATGAAGTGATATCATCCAGAACCTTCAAATTAAGCTGCTGGCTTCTTTCCTGTGGGAGCTTATAGAGGCTATTGATATATGCCATAACAATTCAATAAAAGAATATATAATGAAAGAAAGATATAATGTAGGCTGCAATCACAAAGGCACACATGAATTATTAAGCCTGCAGAATTTACAGTCAGTCCAGGGAACTATAGATTTCTTCCTCTAACAGTGTTCTCTAACTATATACAAAGGCATCAAAGTATTTCATCCTTAAATATGAAGTTAGTCGGGAAGACCAAAATCATTAACTGAGGGCTGCTCAGTGGCAGGTATGAAATGGGTCAGTCTGGTTTCTCCAGGACAGGTACCCATGCCACAACACCCAGCTGTCCACAGCCCGAGCTTGGGCCCCGGCACCCGGGGAAAGGGGCCGCGAGGGCGTTAGGCTGGGACTAACCAGGCCAGCGCTCTTCCCCCTGCCAGGCTGCAGGAGGGAGGGAGCTCACCCGCACAACGCGCTGCGGCACCTGCTCTGCCCGGGGGGGCCGGGGCGAACCGGCCTCCTACCGCCGGAGCCGCAGCAGCCCGAAGCTGCCGAGGAGCTGGCCCAGTTGCGAGGGGTGGGATCGCTAAGGGAAGCGAGCGCGAGAGGTTCTCCTCCCGACTTCTAGTTTCTATAGGACTATATCGCCTAAGAGCAACTGCAACTTAAAGTCAGTGATGTCCGTTAGCTCATAGGATGGTGAGCACAGAGATCAGGGACCTCGCTTTCTTCTCGCCGCTGGAGTTAGCGCCTCTCAGTCACCACCATATATTTGGGCAGGGGAGCAGGCATGTGGGTTACTTTAAAGCAGCCAGCACTACAGCTTCTCTTCGGAGGCCTAAAAAAGCCCGAGACCCCAACCCTGGTTTCAATCCATCTCATCTTCCTGGCTCTCCATTTGCTTTAGCCTCGCACACTATTAGGACATCGTTCAAAATGTGCCCCTGGACACGGCAGCAAGGTTCCCACGCTCAGCCAAGAGGCATCATTTTACTGGGGACTGCCTTACAGACGGAAAATGGCATTATGGTTGTTCACATAGTGCGCGACAGCCTCACCGAGCATACCTTAAGCAGCTAAATTGCTTTTACTAATGCATACAACTTGATCTTTTCTTAAAAAAAATCATGTTATTTCACTTACTAGCTCTACAGGCCACCTACAAATGCTTGCATAAATATGCAGGGCTGCACACGTCGTTGCACACCCCTTACAGCCTTCCGAAGGAAAGCCCGTTTTTCACCTGCAGGAAAACACACATCTTCTACCTAGGCTGCCAACAAAAAGCCATTCCTCATGCTTCCCCCCCGCCCCGTCCCTCCTCTCGGGCGCGCTTCTGTGCCTCGGCTGCCTTGCGGGCGCCGGTCAAGTTTGTGACTAGAAGATCAGGCGGCAGCGCTCCCCTTCCCACGCGCACGCCTTCCCGGCGCTCCCCATCGAGATTTACATGCCTTTTTTGCGCGCTGTCCCCGATTCCCCCGCAGTCCACCCGGTTTTAAATCAGCGATAAATTGGCTATACGTGCTCAGAGCAAAACGAGCCCCTGCCGCTTTGGTGTGCCGAGCAGGGCACAAACGGCGGCGGCTCTCTGGCCTCATCCACCCCGAGCCCCATTGTCTCGGGCCCTATTGTCCCGCACCCTGTTGTCCCCGCCAGGGAGCGGATGGGACGTACCACGGAGCCAAGCTTCACCCGCTGGGAGCCAGGCGGCCGGGAGGAAAGCTTGCACCGGCCAAGTCTTGCCATAATATAACGTGGGCAACATCCGTGCGTTCTGGTGTCTCCAAACCTTGGAGACACCAGAAGACCAGGCAGAGCACCAGCGTCTCCGTCAAGACACCCACAGACCCACCGCCCACCCGCGCTGAGGGCTTTTTTTGGCAAATCCGTCAGCGCGACAGCTCCCAAAAGCAGCCCCATGACTGAGGCAGCTAATGAAACACGAGGCAGGACAAGCTGTAGCTCAAACCAGACGGCCTTAAAATCAGGTCGGAGACCTCCGGGTGCGAGCTAATACCCGTTTGCTGCTGCTGCATCCTGCGAGCTCTGCTCCTCGCTAGGCTGTTGCTTGGCGTTAAGGACAAGTCCTCGTTCCAGCTCCAAATCTATTTTGTTTTCCAGTTTGCCATCTGCACCGAAAAACAAACAAACAAAAGAAACGGACACACACACACACAGTGGTTGCAGTTTACCCAAAATGGGCATTTTGGTTATGTTCAGGAAAAGAGAAAGCAATGGATGCATAAGTTCAGAAAACAAAGTAATATATACACACACACACAAAAAAAATATATATATGCACACACAAATACGCATTCTGGGTAAGATGGCTTTTGCCAGAAACTAAACATTCACTTAGTTTTCACATTTTTATCAGCTTTGAAAACATTTTAATACATCACATCTGACTGGAAAAACAGATGCTTTAATTTTTCAAGCGCATTTCGAGGCAGCTCTGTTTTGTTTTTAAACTAAAGCAATTTGCCAAAGCTGGCGCGCACACACACACACACAGTTCCATGTTTGTGCGTTTTAATGGCCTCAAATCTATATTTGTGAGCACGCAAGAGAGATCACCCTCAGTCTCCTCAGTGCTAGTCCTAACTGAAATTGGGGCTTCTTGCCCCTGGCTTATCCCAGATGCCGGATGGTCCCAACGCCATATTCGTTCCAGCAAAACACCCTACCAAAAACAGCTGTCGTCACCCCATTTTGGGGACAGGGAGCATCGCCTGCTCCCCTGCACTGGCTTCTGCCATGGGCACAGCTTATGTTTAGCGCATTCATATTTACAGGCAATTAAATAAAATAAAGCCTGCAGGACCACAATAAGCTGCTGCTGGTGCCGCGGAGCGACTGCATCTCCCAGTGCAGCTGCTTGTGGCATCGCTCAGCACAGGTTTCCTCCCCGTCCGCCCTCCCGACACCAAACTGCTCACAAATACCACCCGTAAGCAAAAAGTAAAAATAGCAGAAAAATATGTAATTAAGGTGGATGTGCCGCATGATTTACCAGGGCTTTTCTATTTCTTCCTTCACTGGCCCATAAAACAAATCCGGGACAGAGAGAGGCCATCAAGGAGGGGGAGAGCTTTGCTGTGTTGTGTTTGGCAAAAAGCACTCAAACGTCTCTCTCGGTTTTGTATCACGTGCCCTTTTATCGAGTACTTTGCAAATTAAGCGCAGCAGATCGATTATTTCACAGATTCCCCAAAGCTGAAGTGGCTCAGATCTGCGAGTTTAGCTCCTGCCAAACTTTAATTTGAACTTTAATTCAAATACCCACATTTCTAGGGGCTCACAGGAAAAAACAAAGCAAAACAAGAAAAAGCAGCAATGTTTCTCTAAGCAAATGGAAAGCTGTGCTTTGCAAAGAGTGCTGGTTCTCTCCAAGTGCAAGTCCTACCTAGCATCCACACGCGGCTGGGGAATAAAATTAAAAATAACGCAGCAGCCTGGAGCCTGAGCTTTGCCAGCAAGCAAATTCAGGTTTAAAAAAATAAAAGATTCTCTGCTCTGGTCTAAAGGAAGGGAGAGAAGAGGCAGTGCAAGGGGAAAGAAAGGCAATGACAGGCTCCGTGCAGGACCCAGGAAACCACAGTTTATGGTTTAAATCCCTCTGCTCTTATCCATGAAATAGCCCCAGAAATTTGCTTTGTTTCCCCCACCCTCACACAGAGCCATTTCCTAGAGAGAAAGAAAAAAATATATATATATATCCTTCCTGAATGATTTTGCCACTGGCAGACGAGCCATTCCCGGCGTCACCCGGGCAAGGAAAGCCAGTGCCCAGACAGGAAATCACAGTGCTGCCACTCCAGGGGGGAGTGGGCCGGCCACGCCATGACCCATCCTTCCCAAAGGGATGGGGAGCAGAGTCCCTCAGGAAAAAGCAAATTATTCACACTGGGAGCATGAGACGAAGAGCTTCGGCCCACACGGGACCAGACGGGAATGAAGAGGACGGACCGCAGTAATGCATCAGGAAAGCTGGCAGGTTGTGGAGCCAGCAGTCCGAGCCTCCAGCTCGCCCAGCCGCAGTCACTGCAAAGAAGTCAGGGATTAATAGGGATTTATGGCCCAAACCATCCACTGCGGATTATAGGAAACCAAGCAGCATCCCTGCACTGCTCAGGCCTGTGCTGCAAGTCAGGCGTGATTTTTTTTTTTCCCCCTCCAAAACTGGACTTGGTCCTGCCCATCGAGCAGCATCCAGCCACTCCAGCTACAGCAGCCGGCATGCCGTGGTTCACCTGCTGGTTCCCCTCTTCTCTCACGCCCGGCACCGAGGTTTGCTTGCCACTCGGCCAGCACCTTGTCAAAAAAAAAAAGTTACTAGCAATCAGGGAGGTGAAGTTGGGGGTATCGCCTGGGCCTCGCGATCTTCCCCGTGCAGCCAGTGCTGACGCAGGATTCAAAAGCCAGGACCTTCCCGGGGTTTTCACCTTGTCACATTCCCCAACAACCTCATACGTTATCCAGCAATTTTTCCACGTGCGCCTTTTCTGGAGGGTTTTTTGGTAATGAAAGTTACTTCCTTCTTATCATCTGGTTCACCGATTTCTGCGTTGTCCTCCAATGAGCATCACCACTGAACTCCCAGAGTCAGTCGGGTTGAGCTTCCTTCAGGTCCCGACAAGGCTGTGCCCTTCGAGCACAGCAAAGTCATCACCCGGATCTGGGATTTAGGTGCCGGAGTAGGAAGAAGGAGGGAAGGGAAGCCAGGAAGGGGCAGCTCCCTCCAAACTGTTTAGTGCCTCTTGCACCTTTATTAGATGGTTTCCAGCACAGTTTAATTCCTCAGCTGAGGCTTTTCTGCAAGGAATTTCCTTCCCCCGGGCTCTCCCTGAACCGCAGCAAGCCTCGCAGAGGCTGTTTGCTGCAGGGGAAGGGGAGGAGAGTGCCAAATTTCTGGTGGAAGTCTCTCTCCTGCCATAACGAGGCCCACATCATCACATTACGCCCAGTCCTCAGCAACTGCCAGGAACATTAAGCCAGACAGAGCACCCAGATCAACAGAGGAAGACTTGCTTTCTTTGTTTTCCTTCCATAATCCTGTTTATAATAATGAAAAAAAAAAGAAAGGAAGTGTCTGGGAATGACATTTCCTCCAAAATCCATCACTTAGAAAGCAACCAGCTGGCACCAGCCCCTTTGCCCGCCAGCAGCGGGATGCAGCTGAGCCGGCCAGGGAGCTGCAGCACCCGGTCCGGGATGGTGCCTCTGTGCAAACGGCAGCAGCCCCTGGGCTGCTCTCCTCCTCGGGGGCACCAGCCAGTCTTGCTTGGCATCCTGTGGTCTGCTGGTGCCTGCTACAATGAACATACTGATAACGAGATTCACATCGATAGGCCTGGCAGTTTCTACCATCAAATGAATGTCTCCCCCCCCCCCCAATCAGTTAGATGGCTGCTAACTACCCCACCTGCTTCCAGCCATTAGCAAGAAGGCTCCGTCACGCATCTGTTCTCTCTATTTTATCTACCTACCCGTCTCCTGTCCCTTGTACCGTCGCTCTTCCCCTTTCTAGATCAGCCTTTTCTCTACCTGGATTCCTTCTCCCTCATTTCCTCAGCCATGCGGCTCTGTTTGTGCTCATAAACAGGCTCTTGTGTTTCTGCAGAGCCGGGCTGAGTTTCACTCCAAAGAGAAGAGCAGGGAGGGGGGTGGATTTTGTTTCCACGTGTCCAAGCTGCTGCTGTAATCCTGCAAGGAGGTTTGCTTTAAAGCACTGGCCTGGCTCTGTGCCGCTGGCTTAGAGCCACAGTTACTTCCCCTCCTAACACAGGACAGCAGGGAGAGAGGCCAAAGAGCCCGTAGTTAGCCTCTAATGGATACCAGTCAATCAAAGGCAGCAAGAGCTAATTAATCCCCAGGCAATGGCTGGCAGCTGTGAAGGGGGAGGCACAGGGACAAGATGTTTCTTCTCAGGTCAAGTGGGGCCACACAGGAGCTGCTGGAGACCCCAAAAGGCAGATGAGGCTTTTGGGGGGAGGTCTCCAAATGCAGCCCCCCTGCAAGCCATGCTTGCGGCACTGGTGTCAAGTCAGCAGCAGTGATTTACTCCACAAGGCACTGCCAGGAGCCTGGGGGGGAGCTCTGGGGGCTGGTGGAGGCAGCAAAGCCCTGGGGACAGACCCCACAAGGCCAGGGCATCCCTCCCAAGGGAGGGATCAGTGGGATTACACAGCCTTTCCTGGCACCACAAGTGCTGGGAAGGGGAGAGGGACTGAGTTACCCTCCCACTAGGCACCTACCTCCTCCTCATGCTTTTTTTCTTCTTCTCCAATTTCAGCAAGATCCCACAGAAAACAAGCTTAGGACAGCAACAAGCAAACCAGGCTCCTTTCCTGTGGACAGAGACCACTAAAGTGATGCAAGAGACTTGGCTTCATATTAGCATTTAGTGCACATCAGTGCTAAGTTGCCCACAGCTGAGGCCGGTTAGCCCCCCAGGGTCACCTAAGGAGAGTGGATCCCACCTCCAGTGCTGCCTCCCCTTGCCCTTTTGGGGCACCCTCCTGCTTTCCTTCCTCCGTGAATACAACCAGAGCCCCTGCAGGGAGTGGAGGGGAAGGAGGAGGCTACCCCACTGTGGAAGCCTTTCCATTTTTCTTGTTTTTCTTCAAAACGTGAAGAAAAAGAGAGAGCCTACCAAAGGAGCCCAGGTGCCTGCTCACAAGAAGCAGGCATTAAGCATGGAGCTGGGAAGAAAAGTGCAGCAGAAACATTGCAGTAATATAGGATAATAACCCTGTAAATGCTGAGAGGCGGCTGAATAGTTTTATTTTCTGGAGTGCCATGGTATTGTAGAAGAGAGACCAGTAAACAAATATTTTCGTTTAGCAGCAGGGAAAGGAGGGGTGGGGATGTACTTCCATTCCCCAGGGAAGCGGAGAGAAGGTACAGCGCAGGGCGAGTGATTAGAAATAATAAGGGGCAATTTCCCAAGATTATGGCACTGGCAGGTCCCAACAAAGTCAGAACTTGAGAGCAGCCTGGAGTGTGAATCAGCAGGCGAATTGCAGCTGAGGAACATGCTGTATCTTCTCCACCCCCAAATGCAGAACTGCTGGGAATGTGATATCCGCAGCACGGACACCCTGATAGGGGCAGGGAAAAACTGGCTCCCAGGCCCTCGGCTGGCTTGGCAAGATGCAGGTCAGTGGTCAACATTTCCTAGCACAGACCTGGTGTTAAGACCTACACTAAATACAGCTTGGGAGATTCACCTTTGGTCAGCTTGTTGGAAATGTTTGACCTGCTATTCCTTTGTGCCTCCGTTTCCTATTTATAGCATGCAAAAGCTACAATGATAGGCCACAGGATGCCCCTCGGATCAGACCTGGGTTAGATCCCATCTCTTCAAGAGTCTGCAACCAAATGTCCCAGAAGAAGGAGACAGCTGTAACTGGCAGCTATAACTGCACACATATTGGCCCTTCAAGGAAGGCCCCATCCTAATGGATCATCCTGACAGAGACTGGTTCAAGTTTTTATGTTCTTCTTGACCCGTGTAGTCCCATGCACTTCTTTATAGTCTTTAGCCTGTATTGATGGTTGAAACCTCTTATAGTCCAAATGCAGAGTTATTAAAGCCATTCATGAATTAAGGCTGGACAATCCAGGAACAACCATATTCTGTCTTTGGATGTGTATACCTAAAAACACAACTTTGAGGAGTATGGGTAAAATTCGGGGTGATGCAGTTAGGAGATCTTCAGTTCTTTGATTCTTTTCATCTTCTTACTGGTACTTTAAAGAGCCTGTTAACCATATGTAGTGTATCTAATGCTTCTTTTGCTTTGATGGTGTTGGGGAGGCAGAAGGGTGCAGCCTGGAGAAGCCCACGCCTAGGTCTGGTCCTCTGGTCCAGGGATACTAAGGCACCTAAGTCACTCCAGTGAAAACGAGATGCTGTAAAACTCCACTTGATTGTCCACAGTACTGGGAAGCACTGACCTCCAAATGATCGCCCGTAAGTCCACTGACTCTGGTTGCTCTTGCAGCAGACAGTGCTAAAAATACACAGGTGCTTTGCATTTCCATTGTGTTGGCTAACAAAGAACCGCAAAGCACGCTCCAGCGTTCATTAATCCAAGTCTTACAAACCCGGTGCAGGTAGAGAGCCACAAACACCATGATTTACATCCCCTAATAACAAGCAGTGGGAAATCCAATCATACATTTCCAGTTATTAGCTGGAATCATTTAATTAGCTGCCCCTATCCTGCAGCAGTGCCGGAGCTCAGCTCAGAGCAAGGGCAGCAGCCCTGGCTCTCCTGGCCCCTGCATCTCTTGCCTAGCCTCCGAGCAGCCGCGCTTTAGCAACCCCACTTCAACTACAACTTAACTATCCAATGCAAAGCAAATACAAAGCAAACTGATTGGGTGCCGGTAAGCGGCTGGCGAGCCATTCAATCTCTTTCTGTCTCTGCTGTGCTGGGAATAATGAAAGTCCTCTGGCTCGCAGACACAGCCTCGCCTGTCTATTAGCTTTATCCTCTCTGATAGATAAGGCGGCAATTCTTCATAGCGAGCTGGTTGGCATTAACTATTGGTCAGCACACAATAGTCCCAACAAGAGTAATGGGGCCAAATCCATCCCTAGTGGAACTGTACTGACACCAGTGATTTTAGGCTGGAGATAAATGTGGCCCTCGGAGTCTGGATTACCACCTGGAGGCTCCAAATCGATAATGAAATGAAAAGTTGTTTTGTTCCAAATCAAGACAACTTTAACCCATAATCCAGAGTGCAGGTAGGGGGTGAAACCATTTTAGCAAGAAAGATTTGTCTGCTCAGAGCATAAACCTAAACAAGCTTAAGACTGCATGGTATAATTTAATGGTGTTTAACACTGAAGCTGCTGTTCCTATAGCTACTGAAGGAAGCTTAGCAACCTAGCGCTCAGTTTCTGGGGCACAGAATTGCTGCCTGAGATAACCTAAGGAGAGCGTGAGGATGTGTCATCATCACCCATGCATTAACCCGTCTTACCCTCATGCACCGTACTGCCATTGTGCTGAAAGCAGATCCCACAAGGGGTGTTTCTGCTGAAAATGCAGGCATTTGATGCTGTCTTATTACCAAATGACCTGTTTTCCTTTAAAAAAGTAATAATGGTAAGAACCAGCCTGTTTCACTGCTTGAGAGCCAAATCCTGGCAAGATGCAGGTTAAGAGCAAGGGCCCGTGCAGGCACCTCCCACGGGTGCTGGCCCACGCGCCGGTGGGGTCTAAAGCCCAACGGCAACCGAAAAGCACCCCGTGCCCACAGGAATGTCAAATCTAGTTGTTGGGGGAGGCAGGACTGGTGTTCCAACAGCTGGGACTGGAGGAGCTGAGCCGGCCTCACATGCTGCAAGATGTTTTCTGATTTACCTCCTGCGCAGCTATACGAGGCTCCTTGGGTTAGGATGCAAAGGGCCAGGATGTCAGCACCCAAAAAGGCACAGCTGTTCCCTGGGCAGCAGCGGGCTCTGCCTGGGGCCAATTTAGCCTCCTCGCTTACACCAAAGAGAGCAAGACCATTCTTGGGTCGAGTCTGCCCTGAACATCTCTCTGGACATCTCACCCAGAAGAACTCCCCTCTCTAACGTGAGCACAGCCCCCCTATTTCAAGGCTAACACCACACATGTTCTTTCTCTTCTGTGTCCCCAGGTCCTCACAGAGCTTGGCTGACCAAGGCTGGCTTAGAAGGCTCTTTCCTTTCCCAAGAAAATGGGGACTGACAGTGATAACCCAGTCCTGAGGAACGTGCTTATCAGCTTCAACTTGCTATTGCTAGGCGCCATCCTCAAGCCTTTTGAGTGCCGACTAGAAGTGACAACAGAGGCAGCCAAGAGGCCAGTGGTGGATGAGGAGGGCAGCGTTGCCAACTGCAGCCCACCCATCAAAGAGCAGCCCATGGTCTTCCACCACATCTACAACATTAACATCCCCCTGGACAGCTGTTGTTCGTCAATGCTCAAGTCTTCAGCTGAGGAGGTGAGTTTGGAAGATGACAGGATGGCGGAGTACGCAGAGCAGACCTCAGACAGCGAGAGCCAGGTCACCTTCACCCACAGGATAAACTTCCCCAAGCAGGCCTGCAAGTGCTCCACCTCCTTCCCGTCCATTCAGGATCTGCTGAGCAGGATTGAGATGCTGGAGAGGGAGGTCTCCATTCTCCGGGACCAATGCAACTCCAATTGCTGCCAAGAAAATGCAGCCACAGGTAGTAATGCGATCCTGTTAGATCTTGCTGGGGACTAAGGGCTCAAGCAAAGGAAAGGAGGAATGAATTCAGGCTGGTGATGCCACCTGGTAGCCATGGAGGAAAACCTATGTTCACCCATAGTGCCGTGGCCACACCTTTGCTAAGGCCACGCCACTTCCTGGCCTAAATTCATTAGGAAGAAGCCTAGCTTAGGTTCTCCGAGGCAGGAAAGCTCCCAGGGGAGGGATCTGGTAACTCATGCACCCATACTGGCGGGGAGCAGCGGGTGACCTTCCCAACCCTCCATTCCTTAGCAATCCTGATTAGAGATCCATAACTTCTCACAGGACAGGGAGGAGCGAGACATCTCCTGATTTCCTAAGGCGTCCCTGAGCTGAAGGCAGCACCGCGGGAGGCAGCAATAAACAACTTCTTCTCTGTAGGAAGAGTGAATAGATATGAAAATCAGAGCTAAAAAAAAAAAAAATACAGGGAATAACTTCTGTTGCCATGAAAGACATAAACAAAACCTATAATGCAGGCACAAAACTATCAACAGGATACTTCAACTGAATAATAATACGTAAGCTTTATGAAGCTTTCTGTGAGTCCTCCATTAGGGTTACTCTTTCAAAAGACACAGTTCAGTTCCTCTTTTCCACAAGGCTGTTCTTCAGAGCCAGGGAAATAGTGTGTTGTTATAATGAGATGGGTTATGAAAGGTTTGGTTTACAGACTGAATTTCAATAGCGTGGGAGCTAGCACACAGATGATTTTCCATGCATCTCAGAGAGCTTCATAAGAGCGATGTTTCACACAGAGCATCTGCTTGCCCCCTCAGTCAACCCAGCCCCTGCCCAGGTCTCGGCAGGAGCGGATGCTCTAACGAAACGGCTGCGGGCTCCTCGCAGGGAGGAACAGCCGAGCAAGGCCAGGCATGCAAGGCCCATTGCCCAGCAGGGAAACTGCTCTTCAGGCACAACATGCCAACAGGGTGAAGGAAAAATCAAAAACAAGCCTTTCCTCCCCAGGGCCTGCTGCCTTTCTTTAAGTTTTGCAGCTATTAGTGTGATTTTCAGGCAGTGGCCTTCAGGCAAGCTCCTCTGTTAATGACACATTAAAATAAAACCGGCATGACTCAGGTCAACGGCGCGAGGGGCGGGAGAGTTAGAGCAAGGGTTGGGGAGGGAGAAAACGGGAACCCGCGCGTGCACGGAGGTGGGGACGTCAGTGCAATCCCAGCAATGAACTCGGCCCTTGTCTCTGCCTGACATAGTCATCAGCTGCGTCAAGCAGAAGAAAAATGGAACCCCCCCCAAGTATGCCGTTGGTGTGCTGTAAAGCAGGGGTTAAAATCAAGTAGGAAATGCAATGGGAAGAACGTGTTTTAGAGGAGCTCATTGAAGCTCTGATAGGCCTATCTGGGCTGCTTGCAACATATGTAGAGGGTCCCATTAAACATTTATCACTCGATGGAGCCTCCCCTCCAATTGCAGATGCACGCTGAAGCAAATCTGGAGTAATTTCATTCATTTTCCCGAAGTTGCTTTCAATTCACTGCACTGCAAATAAGATCAGGATCCCTACCCCGCAGCCTGAAACATTTCCCCAGGGAAAGCCTCTCTATTCCAGCAAGCCCACAAGCATCCGCTCTCCTCTTTTGATAACTTAACTAGAGGCTGAGACCTGAAGAAAAAATCTCCTCACCATTCCCACGGTTAGGGAAGGCTTTTTCCCTGCTCGGGAGCTAAACCGGGGGGAGGCCGCCTTCCGCTCGCCTGGTTTCTCCCAGCCTCCACCCCGTGGCCGGCCCTGGGGCGGTGGGCTGCGCTGGGGCGTTTTTCGGCGCCCCAGCGGGGATGGGGGGCGGCCGGCGCCTGACGCGGGGCTCTGCGTTGTCCCAGGGCAGCTGGATTTCCTGCCGCCCTGCAGCGGGCACGGCAACTTCAGCCTGGCGGCGTGCGGCTGCGTCTGCGACGAGGGCTGGGCGGGCAGCAACTGCTCGGAGCCGCGCTGCCCGCGGGGCTGCTCGCGCCGCGGCGCCTGCGTCGAGGGCCAGTGCGTCTGCGACGGCGACTACAGCGGCGACGACTGCTCCGAGCGCCGCTGCCCCGCCGACTGCAGCGCCCGGGGCCTCTGCGTGGACGGCGCCTGCCTCTGCGAGGAGGGCTTCGCCGGTGACGACTGCGGGCAGCCCCGCTGCCCCCGCGACTGCTCGGGCCGGGGCCGCTGCGCCAACGGCACCTGCCTCTGCGAGGAGGGCTTCGCCGGCGACGACTGCGGGCAGCCCCGCTGCCCCCGCGCCTGCAGCGGCCGCGGCGCCTGCCGCGAGGGGCTCTGCGCCTGCGAGGACGGCTACGCGGGGCCCGACTGCTCGGCAGGTAGGGGCCCGGCCCGCCTGGCCACCCTCGAGGCGGCCCCGGAGGCCCTCGGGCATCTCCTGGGCGAGCCGGCGCGCCGGGGAGGCCTCGCGGACCCCTTCTCCCCCGCCGCGGCCGCCATTTCGCGTGGCGCCCGGCGCCTGCCCCTCACTCCGGCCTTCCCCGCCAGTGGCGCCGCCGGAAAACCTGCGCGTGGCCGGCGTGGGCGACGACAGCGTGGAGCTGGCGTGGGACGGCCCGGCGGCGGCGGCCGAGTTCGTGGTCTCCTACGAGGCGGCCGGGCCCGGGGGCGGCCGGCTGCAGCAGCGGGTGCCCGGCGACTGGAGCGCCGTCACCGTCCGGCCGCTGGAGCCGGGCCTGGCCTACGACCTCAGCGTCTACGCCGTCGTCGGAAACGTCCTCAGCGCCCCCGCCACCGCCAGGGCGACCACCAGTAAGTGCGGGCGCGTGGCAGCGGCCCCGCGGGCTCGCCGAGCCCCACGCCCGGCCCTGCGCGCGGAGCTGTCGCTCGCGGCGTCCGCGCGAAGCCCCCGGAGCGCGGCCCAAAATGCCCGGTACGCAGGGAAAGCGCTGCTGCCCCGGCTGGGCCGCGACGCAGGGAGGGAAATGGGAATATGGAGCTGTCACGGTGACGTCCAGAAAGGGTCCTCTGAAACGCGGAGGAAAGGGAGGGCACGGAGAGCGTGCAGGCACCCTGCTTGCAAACCCACCCTCCGCTCCGTTCACGCGGGGTGATACCGAGCAGGCCGCTGCAGTGCTGTTTCTCGGGCGATATATTCCCTAAAAGCAAAGCCAAAGGTTCATCCCGGCAGCTGGGCCGGGAGCGGGGTGGGGGCTGGGAGGCCGGGAGGCCACGCCACTCACCGCACCACGCTCCCTTCCAGGCCTCGCCATGCCGCAGGGGCTGAAGTTCAAGACCATCACCGAGACGACCGCCGAGGTGCAGTGGGAGCCCTTCTCCTTCCCTTTTGACGGCTGGGAGATCAGCTTCATCCCCAAGGTAACGCCGGCATCGCCGGCCGCCGCCGCCGCCGGCGGTGCTGCTCCGCAGCTAGCTTTGACGCGGGCCACCCCAAAGGCACGTCCCTTCCTCCTCCTCCTCTCTCTCTCACCCCTTCTTCCTGCACATTAAGCTACTTTAGGAAGCCTAGATTTAACTCAACAACCATTAGCTCGCAGACAACAACCTTCTGCAACCTACAGTCACACAGACAGATAATTTCTGCCACAGAATTTTAATCACAGTGATGAACAGGTAGAATTTGTGCCAGAAAAGATGAAAGGACAAAAATGTTGCCCTAAATATCGCATATTTTCTATGCATGATAACAAAAATTGTACATCAAGTATTTCATCTATATTCATAATTTCTACACCATTTATCCATAAGTATAGCTTCAATTGTATATGGAGCCTCTTTACAAGAGCATTCAATCCCCAGCAGTAAAAGAAATGCTGATTAAGGGCTCAATTATGCCATTTTCACTTGTACAATATCCTCACTGGAGTAAAAGGCAGCTCTGGGCAGCAGAGAACGGCAGAACTTGGCCCTAAAGTTTTAAAAGCTCTTAACTGTAAAAGTACAATTAGAAACACTACAAAACAAGGGCCCAATCGCTTTAAATAACTCGTTCCCCACTTTGCTTTCCAAAAAGGCTGGAAGGATCTCACTGTAATTTTAGACCCACACAGAAAATTTTCTCCAAAGTCGAAGTTCATGCGTTGCCGTTATAAACCCAGAGGTAATTTTCATTCACCGTCAGGATAAAATACTAAACAATAAGCCCATGTAATGGAAAGGTCACTTTCGGTTTAGTAGCAAAAACTAGCATATCGTTAAAATGTTTCACCGATACTCATGAATTAATCTTTACAGGGTGCCCGTGAAGCAGATAAGTGGTTATACAGGCATTTTAAGATATCGCCATGGCGGAAGCAAGCTTCTGTCCTGGGCTGTTTCTTTGTTAAAGCCGATCTCCACCCTCAGGCGGCTGCGCGGACCCCACCGTCGGGGCCCCAGGGACCAGGTCCCCCCCAAGAAAAGCAAAATAAAAGCATAGGTGCTTTCTCCCCACCCTTTTGGCTTCATAATAGCTTTCCTTTCCGTGGTCTTGAACGTTTCAGCCTATCTCAAATCAATTTTTTCGGGACAAATTTGTCCAAACTTTAAATGATGGGAAAAGGTCCTCTTAAACTCTCAAACCAACCAAAGCATTTCAGGATTTAAACAAGTAAATAAAGTGCAAAAGGATAGCTGTTCTGAGACTGCAGGATTTCAGGAGGAGCAAAGGGATGTAGCTCGTGGGGCGTTTGAGTCTGTTGGTATCCATCGGTGAAGTGCATCGTTGCAAGGCCCAATTGCGCTCAGACGCCTGCACGCCCGCTGCTGCAATTGCCCTGTATCACACCGCCTTTCCTCCTAAAATAAGGCAGAGAGTGCTGTCTTCCTACCTCCCTGGAAGCAAAGCTCGCTCCAGCAGACGCTAAACCTGAGCTGCCTCTTTTCATTGCTGCACCCCAAATAAAAGCAAAAGGTAGTCTGAGAGTGGGCAGCCGGAAAGACCAGGTGCATGCCGTAACATTAATATCGCAACTCACATCTAAGCCATGGGCTTGCAAAAGCGGGTGCACTCTACCTTTCCGAAAATTGGGCGAGAGGCTGGCTATTGCGGTCCCTGCCGCCACGGGGAGGGTTCGTGCACCAACATGCTGCGGGGGAATCCCACTGCTGCACTCCCACCTCGCTCACGGGCCATGAGAGCCGTGTCAAGCAGCGATTGCGTGTTTGCTCGTGGGCCCAAAAGGGAAAGGGAGAACAAAAAAAAAAACAACACAAAGAGCTTTGCGGCAATGAGAACGGCTCTGTGCGACAGTAGAGCTCAGGGTGAAAGGATGAAGCAGTGAAAGACTTAGGAAAGAAAATTAAGGAAGGTAAAATGGCAATTTAGGGGTAAAATGGAAGACTTCTTGTTTAATGAGACCAGAGATGAATATGAATTGAAAGCTATGTGCAAAGATTTGTTTAGTATATTATTAGTGAAGACAGCAGAGAGAAAAGATCCATTGTCCAAACATTGGCAGGAAAGGTGACATTTGCAATTGCTTAAAGACTTATGTTTTTCAGAGCAAAACATGAAGTATAATGAATTTAATAAAGATACTTAAAAAGCAGTGTATGCCAAAATAAAGACCTTACAGTTTCTTACCAATATACAAACCACAGAAAGCTCCTGGCACCGGAAGAGCAGCTGCAGAGGCAAAGGGAGTCTAGCCTAAGCTCTGATTTTATTACCTTGTTTCTTCTGGAGGCAACCAGCTGGCGACGTACACATAGACAGCAAAATACTGCGCAGGGGGAAAAAGCAGGGACAGGGGAGGATTCCTTAGGCCAAAAACCTGGGTGCTCAGTGCTTCATGGGTGCCAGATCTGTGTGAGTCTGTGAGCCAAGGTGGGAAGTGCCAGGCGCTGGGGTCAGGGCAGAGGAGCCCGTTCCTCCTTTGGTGGGGAGCAGATTTGGGGCGCAGAGCTGTGCCGGCCCTGGGAGAAGTGAGCCACAGGGCCGGCTAAAAGCTGCGTAGCAAAAAAAGATGTGGCAGGAGCCCGTCCTCACAACGGGGTGCTCCCGAGCCCCACTGGGTCCCCGCGCGTGCATGTCAGTGGTGCCCCAAAAACCTCTCCCACTCTTGTGCCTCCATTAGGCGTTGCTAATTGCCAATGCTCATTTGTTCCCCCGGCAGAACAACGAAGGCGGCGTGATCGCGCAGCTCCCCAGCAGCGTCACCACCTTCAACCAGACAGGCCTGAAGCCAGGTGAGGAGTATACAGTCACCGTGGTGGCCCTCAAGGAGCAAGCCAGGAGCCCCCCTGCATCCGACAGCGTCTCCACCTGTGAGTGACCCTGTCCCCTGCATGCCCAGCTCCCCAAAATAAGAGCCTGGTTATGTCCCCCAGTTGCAAAAGCAACCCTCATGTCCGGCATTACTCCAGCAGGGGTAAAACTAGTGAAACTCACCTTAAGCAGAGATATTTTTTTAATCCCTGAAAAGACACTGGTTTGGGGTTCTGTGAAGGCTTGAAATGAGTGTTTTGATCACCTCCCCAAGCGCCCTCTCTACCGGCAGCGATTGGCAATACTACCTTTACTAGACCGATGCAAGTAGCCCCTGAGGTGTGTCCTCTGCCCCACGCCACGGTCAGGCGAGCCAGCAGCGCTCTGCCCAAGCACGTAATAATCCCAGAAATCACAGCCCTCCTATATTGAACTGAGCTCCAAGCACAAAACCTGCTAGCGAGGCGGGCTGGGGCCACAAAACCTGCCAGCGCCAGGCAGTCAGAGCATCAAATGCAGAAAGGTGGTTTCCTTCAGTCAAAGAGCCCGAATTTGGGGGGCTTAGTCAAACAGCCCAAATGCCAGAGGTGCATCGCAGCAACAGCTTTTTCATGTAGTATTTTGTCACGTTCCCTCACAAATTACCGCTGGCACAGAAGAAACCGTGGTGAGGTTAATGGGGTTGTGAGTGAAGGCACTGGTCAGCTATTATTACATATCCAGATAAATTCCTTTTCTCCCATAATCTCACATGAGGCACATTTCAGAGGCTGGACACCCCCAAGAAGCATCTCTATAAAGATACTGCCTACTCAAATAACAGAGAGATTAAAATTCCCACCTGCTTTTGTGCTGCTAAATGCCCTCTACTCCCACCAATTCAGTCAAATCAGGCAGTGGGGCACAGAGCCAGAAAGAGCATCGCATCCCCTCCTAACCTATTTATTTGGCCGGTCACTTGTCCGCCCCATTGACTAGATGAAATTCAGCAAGTGCAAATGAACTGGGTCTTTTCCCTGCTGGAGGAAATCTGGTGATGGGCACAACACATAGCCACCATGCAGAAGAGGCTCTCCATGCCAAATCTGCTGCAATCTGACTTGGCAGCCAGGCAGACATCTACCTCCATCCACGCTGTTGCAAACAGAAACAGCATTTAAATAGCTCCTGGAAGGTTATAACGAGGTGGTGTTCTCTTCAGGCTGCTAATTTGAGGCTTACTAGAGGCAGGGGCTGTCTCCAAGCCCACAGAGAGCATACCAGAGCGAAGGGGAGGGTTTAGCCACCAGCAGCAGCCCTTGGCAGCTCTCTGCAGATTTTAGCTTCCTTGACACAGTCCTGTCCTACTGCTTTGCCTCTGTGCTCAGCTCCGCGTGGCTTAACAGAGACATCTCCTGGTCAAGCAAAATCTTCCTTTCCTTTTCCCGAAAAAAAAAAAAAAAAAAAAAAAAAGCTAATACCTTAAGCTGAGTGATTTACCTTTGTAAAGAAGTGCAGCTAGTCGGGCAGCATCCTAGCTCTTCACTCCAGAAGGCATCCAGCACTATCCTATCTGCCATAGGTTTGCCCCAGCATTCTTCTTTTCTCTCAGCACCTTGTGCTGGGTGATGGGATCAAGCAGGGAAGGAACGGTTTCATGCCGCACAACTTGCCAACAACTTGTTAGTAGCCCTTTATGCTCTCCAGCACCATCTCAGTGACTGGAACTGGAGATTCAAGTGGAATCTGGCCCTGGCTGTGTTGGAGACCCGGCTCCTACCCCATCGCTTTGTCCCCCAAATACGTTGCTTTCCAATACTCCTTACTTTTCCACTGCAGTTTCTTTCTCTGACTTCACATCTACTGCTCCCAATTTCCCCACACTTATTTCCTAAACCTCTCTCTTACCTACTCAGGCACTTCACCCCCGGGATCTTCCCACCCTGAGATGCAGCACATACTTATTATGAAATGACATTTTTAATATATATATGAGCTGTACTTGCATTCAGAATAACCTGAATTACAAGACCAGTGTGTTTTTTCCCCACCTTGTCATCATATAAGCTGTCACAAGTGCAAGAAACCACCATACAATGAAAATGTGGAAAATAGACTGCAAATGCCTGGATAGAAAGTAAGTCATAAAACTGACCGCCCAGCAGGCTGTGCATGTTAATGTACAGGGTACCTGAGCAATAGCCAAGCATTTGCCCCCTTTCGGTCATTAAAACAGTTAAGACCTTGAGATGCTGTTGGACTCAAAGCATCACTCGACCAACTTTGAGCCCACATTTTTCAGAGGCTTAGTTTTGGGGGATGCAGAGCAGGGAAGACACCACTTCTCTAAAAAAGAAAGCTGAAATGTCATAATAGTCTCATGAGAGTTTGAGGCCAAGGAGAAAGAAGTGAAGACAGAAAGGGAAGGAGCATCTCTCAGGAGATGCCCAGCATGAGCACTTTAGCTAAAAATCCCTTTTTTTAAAGAGGTGTGGTCAACACCCAATGTATTGTCATTCCCAGCTCATTCTAAATAGCCACAAAAGCAACTGCCATTTTCTCCTCTTCTCCATGCTAACACTTCAAAAACTGTCACGTTATTAAGAGCTGGCTAGCTCTCCGATCTCGTAGCTCAGCTACAAACCAGGAATTGGCACCAGAGCTGGAACATTTCTAGAGACGTTCCTCACTTCTTGATCATTTGGATCAGTTCTCAGCCCCACAGTATTTAACACATTGTCAATGCCTTTCAAAAGACAGAAAATCATTGCTGATAAATTTTGTCAATGATAGAAAGGCTAGGGAAGGAGTAAGTCAAGTGGAAGGGAGTCATCAATAAAGAACAGTTTAAATGGCTTGAAAAGCTGGACATGCGAAAACTATGTGTATTTTAACACATCCCAAACTGTGAGCATTCATCTAGGAACAAAGAACACGGATCACAGTCAGATTTAGAGGTTTTGTCCTGGGAGATGCTGCCTGAAAAAGCCAGGGAGGACTTGCTGCCAATGAACAGCTCAAGACAAGGGCATAAGTTGTATTATAGCTGTAGCAGGAATTGATGGGAGAGGTCCAGTATCCGCAGCTCAAGAGAGATGTAGATAAAGCAGAGAGGGCTCAGAGAAGAGCTGTGAGGTTGGGTCAAAGGACTGGGAAGCCCACCAGGAGCCAACCCCCTGGGCAGCTTGGCAAGGCCCAGCTGGCCAGCCCTATGACATTGGGCTGCCGCTGCCCTCCCCACGTCCCCCTTCCTGATCACCGTCCGCGTCTCTCCCCCAGTAATTGACGGTCCAACCCAGATCTTGGTGCGGGACGTCTCCGACACCGTGGCCTTCGTGGAGTGGACGCCGCCGCGCGCCAAGGTGGACGCCATCCTGCTGAAGTACGGGCTGGTGAACGGGGAGGGAGGGAAGACCACCTTCCGCCTGCAGCCCCCGCTGAGCCAGTACTCCCTGCAGGCCCTGCGCCCGGGCTCCCGCTACGAGGTGGCCGTCAGCGGCCTGCGAGGCACCAACGAGAGTGACGCCGCCCTCACCCACTTCACCACAGGTAGCCGGCCGCGGACCAACTCGCTGGTTTTCAAACCCAGAGTCTAACTACCCTTCGTCCCCCTGGAAAGGGAGCGGGGAGCCCCTCGGCCGGCTTGCTTGGAGCCTGACCAAACCCAGGTGTGGGGAAGGCGATGCAGCTCTTCCCCACTGCCACCCAGCTTTGCCCTTGAGCAAACGTCCCCGACCTCCACAAGACCCTGTCTTGTGACATCCCTTGAAATAGGTCCGCTGCACGGTGAGTCACTGCGTGAGCGCTGCTTCTGCCCAACTCCAGGGTAAATACTGCTCGGGCTAAGGATTTTTCCTCTTTAGCGGACTTGTGCGATAGCCGCCTGTACGTTTTTGCCTGCAGTACAGCAGCAATTATCAACATTTAAAAGGTTCAACCCCAGCCAGTGCCTTCCTATCTGCAAGCATTTGTTTGTCTGTTCTAATTGCCATCTGTTTGTGAGGATTAAAAACTCATCCCAGCTCTGCAGAACATAAACGCTGCAGCACAAGTCAGAGTGTCCATGGGTGTAAGTGGGACCACACCTCTAGCGATCGGTGGAGCCGAGCCAGCGCTACCCCGCGGGGCTCGCCGCTGCGCGAGCGCACCTCGGCAAGGCGGAGACGCGCTGCTGCAAGCTGCAGATGGGTTGGCCTTTAACGAGGGCGTGCGTTTGCATAGCTGGATCCAAATCAAGGTTGCGCCAGACTGAGAGGTGTTCATATCTGCCTGCACTTTAGCGAGATCCTTTCTCCCCTAACACAAATGAGCTGAGGTTTCATCTGATATAAATGAAGGAGGCAGTAGCACAAGGAAAACATCGAGGTTAAGATTCAGGTCCAAATTAAGGTGCCTCAGATCCCATTATAAAGCAAGTCAAGAGAGCAAATGAGAGATCCAGCTCACTCTAAAACAGAAAGCTGCCAGCTTGTCAGCTGAAGTGTCCTCGTCCATCACCCACTACTTGCTAAACTCCTGTTCAGCTACCTAAACCAGAGCTAAACCTCTAGTGCCACGGTCCCCACTACGTCCTGTGCCCTGCAGGGATCTCTCACATTGCCCTGGGCATCTCAGAAGACTCCAGATGCCAGTGTTTAGGTGACTGGCTCAAATACCTAAACTGAGGTGTCGGTCTGAGGGTGAGTCCCAGCTTGGCCACCTCCTACCGCAGCATCGAGCTGCCTGCGGGTTCCCACGGGGACAAGGCTCCAGCCAGCAGCATGTTGAGCCCATCCTCCCACCAGCTTCAAAGCACATTGAGCCCCTCAACTAGGTTGGAGCCCATGGCCATGCTTTAAAAACCAGAAGCCAGAAGTTATGCCCTTAATAACACCTGTAGATGAGCGTGCAATTTTCAAACGCACCAAAACTGCAAGAAATGCAGTACTTTGAGAGAAATCAGGGACCTTCTTCAGGCATGAGAGGCCTGATTTTAAAAAGATGGTCGCTCCATTTCCTGCTCAGCTGCCGGAGCCGAGGCAGATGCATTGCCTGAGAAATCTGCAGTCAAGCGCCTGAAAGCAACACAGTTAAAAATGTGGTTATCTTATTTTATATCTTATATGAATACTCTAACTGGTCAGTAAAACTTTAATTAATGTTAAGCCTGCAGATAGCTACCAGGTTTAATTTACCATGCCGTAAAGGAGGAGGTAGAGAGCATATTTCAATGCTATTTTATGGTATATAAATTACCTATCATGTATATTACTGGTGGATACTAGGCTTCCATTACAGTAACTGTACTGCATGAATTGTGTGTGTACATATATATCTCTATATAGATATATATTTACAACGTGAATTTCACTGCAATTGATTTGCTGAGTTGGCCTTCCTTGCTTTATTTCTAGAAGACAACATAAAAAATTCCCCCATAAAAATCTGATCCAGAAAAGAACAGTAACTACTCCTGCCTCCTAGCATTCAACAACAGCCAGATCCTGTCTTGTAGCGATGCCTACACAGACCTGCAGCTCGCAGGAGAGATGCGTTGTGCAAATCCGAGCAGATTCGGTACACAGCCTTAGCAGCACTGATAAACACAGCGCAGCGTCAGTCTGAGCAACCTCTGAACACGAATGAGTCCATAAAGAAGCTCAAGGTCTCCCAAGCTACCCCATCAAAATTCACAGCAGCTCCGTTCAATGCTTGACTGCTGCAGAGCCCTTTTTTCCCTCTTACACACAGTGCCTCAGTTTCCCTCACTGCAAAACAGGAAGAAATAATGCTTTTCTTCTATAAATAACACGCCGTTAGCTCCAGGAGCAACTCACTGAGGGATGCTGTGACTGCACCGGCGTCGCATCAACCCTGATGAAGCCCTTGGCGGCTCCTCGCCACGGGAGCCGGGCTCAGCCGCAGCCACGCTGAGCCGGTCCCTCTGTCCCTTGTGTCGCGCAGAGATCGACGCCCCCAAGAACCTGCGCGTGGGCGCCCGGACGGCAGCCAGCCTCGAGCTCGCCTGGGACAACAGCGAGGCCGAGGTGCACGGCTACCGCGTGGTCTACAGCACCCTGGCCGGGGAGCAGTACCACGAAGTGCTGGTGCCCCGCGACAGCGGCCCGACGACCAGGGCCACCCTCGCAGGTAGGCTCCCTCCTCCTGCAGAGGTCGGATTTGGGTGGTAGGAGCCCAGCGCAGCATCTCCAGCGGGTCCCGTCCGAGTGCCTGCGGCATCCCAGCTAGAGCTGCCAGGGAGCAAAGGGAGAAATGGAGGAAGGAAGGTGTTTTAGGTTGATCCGCAAACAATATTATTTCCCTCTCTTCCCCGCCCCCCCCCAAAAAAAGTAGCATTTTTGTGGGCCAGGCACACTTGCCCTGGAAGTACACTGTTGCACATCCCAAAGCACTGTCTACATAAGCACAGAAGAAATTTGAAAGTCACTTCAGTGGGAAAGAGCCCCAAACCCAGGTATCCCATATCTAGCTGTTAGGAAGCCAGGATCCCCGAGTTCGTTACCCTTTTCCAAATCAGGCACAAAGCCGTTTGAATGGGGGGGATCCCATTTTTCCCCAGGTCCCCTAGGGTAGCACATGGATGCCACCTGCGGTTTGCAAATACCGCCCACTCTGAGCGTTGCCAGGAAAGTCACAAACACCCTTTTCAGAAACACTGAGAAAAACAACACGCAATCTGTATTTTTTTCCCAACTACAACTATTTGCCTGCCAGATCTGCACTTCCAGTGGCATTTTGGGGCAAAGAAATGATTTACGCACACGTAAAAAAACCCCAGTCATTCAGCTTTACACTCACCTAGTTCTGTAGCGCGCACCACCACATTTTTCAATGCTACACAGCAGCATTTCCCGGTTTCTCTTTGCCCTCCTGGCACCTTCCCAGCCTGAAAAGGGCCCAACCACTGGGTTCGTTGGGAATCTCCCCACGCTTCAGCCGTATGGGTCTGTAGAAACAAGTCTGAGTGAAGGCTATAAAAGAAAGAGCTGCCAGGGTGTGGACAGTGCATGCCCTGTTATCGGCGACGTTTAGGCGCTGCGGAGGCTGGAATTACACACCGTGCTCCAGACGCTTCCCTGCCGCTGCCAGTCTCAGACAGTGTTAAGCAAAATCCCGCTGGACCGTGTTAACAACATGTTCGTAGATAGCGCTGTCCTTTAGTGCTCTCTGTAATGACTCTATTCCCCTCGGTATTTAGCTGCTCTTCCATTACATGCCTCAGCTCCAGAGACATGGAGGCTTAATCGGTAGCCGTAACTGATTTTTATATAGTGCTTGTTTTCCATCATCATCATCATCATCTAAGTGCATTGCTTCTTGCTCCCAGGGTACTGTATAATAAACAAACAAAAGAAATTCTAATTACAGCAGAGAAATAGAGCCCTGCTAAAAGAGAAATCACTTAAATTTGACTTGAAGGCCTCCCTTTTTCCGCCGCTGGCACTAGCAGCTGTTTAGCAGCTCTACAGCAGCCCGCCGGCACGGAGGTGGAGAGCAGCGGCAGCGCGACTCCTCCTCTGAGCCCGGTGCCCTGAGGGCACCCACAACTCATTGCACCCCAGGCCTGGGACGAAGGGAGGCCGGGGAAGGGTGGCGGGGAGGAGAGCCGGCAGCAGACGCAGGGCAGCGCGGTCGGAGCACCGTCGGTGGTGCTGAGCTCCGGGGGGGGGGCGCTGGGTGGATCTCCGAAGATGCAAACCTCTCCTCGCTTCGCAGAGCTGCAAAAGCAGGGCTGGAGTTTTGCAAGCCAAACCACAGCAGCTGCCCGCGGTCAGCACCGGCCGGCAGACCCTGCCGGGGGTCTTCCCCACCCCGCCTTCATCCCTCCCAGCCCACGCTCGCAGCAATCTTTCCCCACCCGAAACAGCTGGGGGAGAAAAGACGTCATTTTATATTTTCCTGCTTGTTTTTTTCTCCCACACCGAACCAATTCCTTTTCCTCAGACTCTTTTCCTCCTTTCCAGGAGACTTTTATTACTTAGAGGGTAGGAACAAAGGACAAAACTCAGTATTTCAAGTACGTGAAACCACCAGCCTTTTTCAAAGCTACGGAAAGAAAAGGGCCTGCCGAGGTGCCCAGGAGCCGAGTCCCTGCTCCAAGCCCTCCTCCTGGCCTGCAGCACCGCCGGGCTGGTGAGCACGCCTTAGCGACAGGGACAGAGCAGCAGATGAAGGCTTCCCTCGCCCTCGTCATCCCTTCCCGGGGAAGGTGCGGAGGCGGCGGGAGCCAGCGCGTGCTAATCTCCCAACTGCACTGCAGAGGAGCCTGAGGCTCGTTGCCTCCGACTCCATTTGCGAGGATGTTCCGCCCTGGAGGGGGATTTATTTTCAGTGCTTGTTTTGCCCAGGCCTTTGGTGGGAAGCCGGCAGCCTCCGCTGCTTGTCCTCCTGCATAGACACAAGCCTGGCACTCAGCTAGCCTTAAAATCAGTGCTTGGGTTTGCAGGGAGATGCTGCCTCAAGGGTTGAGGCTGAGCTGGAAACACAGATTTGCTGGGGGTAGGGCTTTCCGCAGGCGATCCCATGCCCAACTACCATCCTCCTGTTCTCCTGCGCCAGGAAAAAAATCCGTTATCCTTCCAGCACCAGCCAACGAGAGAAAATCTCACGCCATAAGGCGCGTGTGTTTTCTGTGCACCGTGCAAGGCGGGAGGAAGAGACTGTCGCAGGGTGAGGTTCCTGCGCTGGGCTGTGTTGCATTACGGCAGGGCCACCTCGGTGGAAACGAGCTTTGCTCTGCCGGTGGGTTTTTATAGCTTTTTCTAACCCGATGGGAGAGATCAATAATGTGCAGGCGGGAGAGAAATAAAGCCATCAGGAGTCAAACAGAAGTGACAGACAAACCCAGGAGATACTCCGCTAAGATAAAATAATGATCAGCAATAGGTGCTCAGGAAATTAGCTAGATTAGCTAGATTTCCATCTCCCTTGAGACGGGAATTGCAGAATATGTCAACCACAAAGAACATGTTTGATTCAGCTCCCAGAAAGACTGTGCCTTTATTAATTAATGTGCATTTCATTTACTCCGCATAATTTATTTTTTTCAAGAAACCAACCCTGTGACAATATTTGATGTTGAATCACTTTGGAAACAAATACAGTTACTTCATCATTCCTATCTCAGCTTGCTCTCGCTCACACACAATTTCTGTCTCAGTGCAGGCAATTACAGCAGATCTCAGCAACGACTTTAAAAAATTGCTTTTTTTTCCTGAGTTAGAATAATCCAATTTCCCTGGCCAAAGGCATACACGGGGCTTTTAAAAGAGGGCCAGGCCTTCTCGCTCAAACCAAGACACAACCCGCACAGAGACTTGCCAGTCACTAGGAACACAACTCGCCTCTTCTACCGGCAATTTCACTACCTTAGCAGGGTCTCGGCAATGGCTGCAATGTGCACCTGCAAACACAACCCCAAAGGTGCGACAGTGGCAAACGGAGCAGAGGGATGCCGAAATGTTATGGCCCCATGGCCAAGGTGACAGAGGTGTTTGCACACGTGCTCCCACTCGAGTGCTTTCTGCTCACGGCAGTCGCTGCATTTTTCCAGGATCAACTAACCACCCACACCTCCAAAGCCTTCTCCAAAGCCCTTTCCCATCTCAGTGGCAGGGACGGTTTCTGGCAGCCAGCATTTAGGTCCCCCGGGCACTGAAACTGTTGCTTTCAAGCCATCTCTGAAAGCATTGCCTGATGCTCTTCAGAGCATCTCTTCTGCTGTTCAGAGATGATTCGATGGAGCTCTCACAACATGCTTGCTAACGAAGGGGGCGCGGGGAGGCCGGGGAGCTCACAGCTCAGCAGCAGCACAGCTGCGCACTGCTCTCACTGCTCTCCCTCTGTCTCCTTTGCGCCTCCTGGCAGATCTGGTGCCAGGGACCGAGTACGGCATTGGGATATCAGCCGTCATGGACAACCAGCAGAGTGTGCCAGCCACCATGAACGCCAGGACAGGTGAGTTTTCTGCATTATGTCAAACCACGGGCCAATACAGAGAGAGCAAATGCTTCCCCCTCACCCCAAGCATGCCGAATCTTGCATTCGGAGCATCACTCCCTCATGGCAAGGCACTGGCTGTCCTCACCACTCTCCCCACAGGGTATCAGACATCCACTCAGCATGGCTTGCACCTGGGTATATGCGTCCACATCACCCAGCTCCCACCACAGCCTCCCCAAACCCTGCAACCCAACCCTTACGTGCCTCCCCCACAGAGCTTGACAGCCCCCGGGACCTCCTGGTGACGGCCTCCACAGAGACGTCCATCTCCCTGGCCTGGACCAAGGCCAAGGGGCCCATCGACCACTACCGCATCACCTTCACCCCGGCCTCGGGGATGGCCTCCGAAGTGACGGTGCCCCGGGACAGGTCGCAGCTCACCCTCTCGGACCTGGAGCCCGGAACGGAGTACACCATCTCAATCATTGCCGAGCGGGGACGCCAGCAGAGCCTGGAGTCCACTGTGGATGCATTCACAGGTACAGAAGGGCAAACTGCATGGGGCCAAGCATGGCATGGTCCACCATGCTGGCACCTCTGCCGGGGGCCACATCCCTAGCACAGGAACTGTCAGGATGGCGAAGGGGATGAGAGAGGTGGTAAGGTGGCAGTTCATCCACACAAGAGCAGGTCCCTGGACCTGAGAAGTAGGACAGCCTAGGAGCCCAGCAGGCTCTCATAGCCCTTGCCATCAGCATTCAACACACCTGCTTTGTTGGTGGCTCCCGTAAGGAAGAGGCAGGGGAGGAGGGAATCACCAACCTGCGCTGTCCTTCTCTGTGGTCAGGGCGGTCTGTTTGCCCATAACAAGGAGAAACCAGGCCTTGAGGGGCCTCACAAGCCTCTCAGCATGAAAAGCCAACACAGAGCCCCATCATCCACCACACAGCGCTGGGGAGGGAGCTGCTTTGTGGGCAGAGCCGAGAAAAGTAACATTTTTTCACTCCCAGTTATGCCTCTTGATCTCAACATAGTTTTGGATCAATGGAGAGCCCCCAGAACTGGTGTTTTGCTACATCTGTTCAACATTTCCTGGACTAGAACCAGGGTACTATGGTTTGAGTATTCAGTATGACCCAGAGGCCAGGATCTGCAGATGATCATGCTGCAGATAGTCGTGCTCTGACACCACCAGGGTCTGACCTCCTGATCAATATGATTCTTGGTTGGGCACATATTCCCTGGCAAATCCCAGCCACAGCCACCTCACAGTAGCAGGTTTGCATCTCCCCCTCTCCGGCTTGCAGGGGTCCGGCCCATCACACAGCTGCACTTCTCCCACCTGACGTCCTCCAGCGTGAACATCACCTGGAGCGACCCATCACCGCCAGCTGATCGGCTCATCCTCCACTACAGTCCACGGGGCAAAGAGGAGGCGCAGCAGCTCACACTGGATGGCACCAGGAGACACGCCAGCCTGACAGGGCTGTGGCCAGCCACCGAGTACCAGGTGTCGCTGGTGGCCGTGCACGGCACAGTCAGCTCAGAGCCCATCGTGGGCTCTATAACTACAGGTAACACAGCCACCCCCACACAGGGCTGAGAGCTCTTTGGCTCGGTTCAAAGAAGGGCTTGAGGGAGATGTTTGGCTTGAAGCCAGCAGCCGAAGTTGGAGTTGACAAGGCACTTTGTTTTCTTGCAGAAGAAGCGGTCAGACTTAGGAATCATTTTCTGGGAGTTATTGTAGGTTGAAATCCTATTTCACAAGCTGCATGACCACATCTCCTGCCTCAGGCTTCCCTAGATACTGAGCCCATATACTATTTCATCTCACTTTTGTCTTAGGCTCTTCTTTGACACGGCAACAGAATCTAAAACAATGCCAGCGGATTAAGCATTTTGTCCTCCCATAATCCCAGAATCTCCACCTCAGCCAAAAAACACATTTGCTTTTAATTTGTGCTCCAAAATCCCCTTAAAACTAGTATCATCTCCCTTGCTTAGCTACAGCAGTCGCAACCACGCACAGCAGGGCTGGCATTGGGGCTGGGACCTGAGCCAGGCAGGGAAGCAGGGGGCAGCCGCACCAACGGCCAGGGACCCCCATCAGCACTAGAATCATCCCACAGGCAGTTCAAGCCATCTCGCCCCCAAAAAGGTGGCAGGCCTGCTTTGCTCTTCCAAACCGCGGCGTAGGCCAGCGATTAGAGCACAGTTTTCCCCATTAGGTGCTGGTTTTGGAGCAAGTACACACACAGCTGTGCCAGTCCTGCAGCCCAGCCTGGCCGCTAAAGCTGGAATGGGCAGACCCTGGCCCTTTGCCCCCTTGCGCAGTGTTGGCGGCCCAAGCACCAAGCCGAGGGCAGTTATCTGCACCAGGAAAGGCAGTCTGGTGGGAGTGTGCCTGCCTCTGACACCTTTGTGTCCTGCTCTGTCTTGCCCAGGGATCGACGCTCCAAAGGACCTCAGGGCGGGCAACGTGACCCAGGACTCCATGATCATCTACTGGAGCCCTCCCATCGCCACTTTTGACCACTACAGAATATCCTACCGGGCTGCTGAAGGTAACAGCACAGCCAGCTCTTGCTTGTGCTCTGAGCTACACTGCTGCAGACCCCTCCTGGGCTGCCTCCGGCCCGGTTTGGAAACAAGCCACTAGGTCTCCCTAACCAGAGGGAGCCTCCCAGCATCCCTACGCAGGCGTGCACCTGCAGGCACAAAACTCACTTAGGCCACCTGGCACCAGCCTCCAAGGGATGCCTGGCCTTTCCCTCCCCTCCCAAGCATCCCCTGCAGCCCCAGGAAGGGACAGGGTGAGCCGTGCCGCGATGCCAAATCTCTTTGCTCTGCCTCTGCAGGGAGGACGGACACCACTGCAATTCCCAGAGATGCTACCGAATACGCCCTCCACCGCCTGCAGCCTGCTACGGAGTATGAGATCACCGTGAAGAGCATGCGGGGCCGGGAGGAGAGCGAGCTGGCCTCCCTCACCGCGCACACAGGTGGGAAGGAGCTCCCCGGCAGGGAGACAATGATATAACACCACCATGGCCAGCCCCAGGCTGGTCCTGGAAACTGCACAGTCACATTGGCACCATCTGCGAGGTGCAAAGGACACCCAGCCCCACCGGCTGGGTGTCTTTGCAGCCACAGTTCCATTAAACTATAATCCCACAAACAGCTCATCTAAATGATGAGTTAGGCTCATGGGGGCCCAGTGTGGACTTCTGAAATACATCCAAGTAAAGCCTTTCCCATATATGCATGGCTTGTCACAGAGGGGAACGATAAATCTACTAGGTGCTAGGCACGGGGAGGCCAGAGACATGATATTGGGTAACGGGAGCCGTAACGACCTTTCCTAAAGGAAGTACAGACTTCCATAAATAATCCCTGGGGAAAGGCTGTGTCAGAGCCCTGAGATAAACAGAGACTTAAACCTCTGCAAGAATTAAACCTCTCCTATCCCCAGACTGTCGTCAACATCCTCATAAAAAGGCTCTTTAGAACCTAAAAAAATGCTAACATCCTAGGTTGCATGTCAGGAAAACCCTGGAAAAGCCCAGCCCAGATAACAGAGCAGTGCAAACTACTGACACTTCTGGTATTCAGCCAGGCCAGAAATAAACCCTCCATTATTACATATGTGCCTGATCAGCGTGAGCCAGGGCCAGATCAGAAGACAACCTGGGAACAGCCACAAGAAGTCCTTCCAGAATGGAGTTCATAATTCAGATTCCAGATGCTCTTCACGCCTCTGACTTGCCTAATCTCTCTTTCCTGTGCAGCCATGGATGCCCCCTTGGGTGTCACTGCCACCAACGTCACCCCCACCGAGGCCCTGCTGCAGTGGAACCCACCACTATCAGATGTGGAGAACTACGTCATCGTCCTCACCCACTACACAGGTATACAGAAATCTCTGTGTTTATCTGTGCCAGCAAGCTGTGAGATTTGCCAGGGACTTTATTTCAGCTTACTTCCATCAGAAACAAGAAACAAGACCGTGCTTCAGACCAGACACCATCACCACAGCTCAGCTGCCAAGCAGCAGCTCATGATGTATCAGCAATGTAATTGCTTTTGCTCATAAGATGATATCCTTCAACACACTTCAGAGAACAAGCCAAAACACCTACCCTAACCCATCTTCTTCGGCTTTCAGTTGCAGGTGAAACAATTCTCGTGGATGGAGTCAACCAGGAGTACCAGCTGACCAACCTTCTACCCAGTACCACCTACACAGTCAGCATGTATGCTACCAATGGGCCTTTCACCAGCCAGACCATCAGTACCAACTTTACAACTCGTACGTACAATAACCTCCTCCACTCCCAACTATTACATGCCCTTAGTCATTTGTCCATCCAAGGAAAAGAAGCCAGAAAGGCTGAGCCACCAAAGCTCATTACATACATGTGGATGTAGATGTAGCCATGTACCAAAAGGACACCCAAATAGCATGGTTTGTGCATGGCACAAGAACTGAATTATAATGACAACAAGTATAAGCCATCATTTTCATAGGAAATGTTCTTTCAATATCCATCCATCCTTTTCTTTGATTTCCCCTAGATGTGGTTTCCTAAGAAGAGAAGACCCTTGACCAGGTCTTTTTCTTGCCTAGAGCCATATCCAGAAGAGCATTAGAACCCATTTAGCTTCCAAGAAGCTTGACAGACCCTGTACTACACGCATTTCAGAGCCATTACCCTTCAGAGAGAGTGCAGGTAGAGGAGCACATTTAGAGGGTTTGCAGAGCTCTGTTCCAAGCTGGGGATGGGTGATTTGGTCTGGATACTGAGGGCAAGGACAAACTTTTGGCTGTAGCACAGAGTTGTGAGGCTGAATCCCAGTTCACTGAGTTGGGGAGCTGCTTATATCAGACTGGGGTGGTAGTGTGTGTGTGTGTGTGCGTGTGTGTGTGTGTGAACTTGCACTCCCCTCGGTGCCTATCCACCCTTGCAGTTTTGGACCCTCCGACAAATCTGACTGCAAGTGAAGTCACCCGACGGAGCGCCCTTCTGTCCTGGATGCCTCCAATGGGAGAGATTGAGAACTACATCATGACCTACAGAACGACCGATGGAAGCCGTAAGGTGAGTCCTCTCAAGGAATGAGGCTCATCAAGTTAGGCAAAAACATGACCGTGGGAGAAGTGAGTAGGGAAAATCCAAAAAAGCAGAAGAGCAATGCTTCTTAAGCCAGGGAGACCAGAAGAGCAGACACTACTTTCTCCATAAGCAATATTTACTTCAGACAAACAATTGAAAAAGCACGAAGAGAATGCCTAGGGCAAATTTCTTATGCACACTTGCAAGTCTGGACAAAGAGGGTATACCTGGAAAGTTTGAAAGAACAGGGGAAATTCAGATCCTTTGAAAACAGAAGCAAGAGGAGGCAGGAGAAAATTATCCAGCAAACAGAACAGCTAGAAATGCTATTTGGCCTTCTTGCAAATAGGAAGATAGATAGAGACAGCTAATTAATCCTGCGATACAATATATTTGATTATTTAATGAGTCCGCCTGTACTTGCCTGTCTGGAAGAACTGCTCCAGACTATTAGAAATACCTCACTGCAAATTGTCTCTTTTCCTTTGCCAGCATGACTGGCTCACAGTGGCCAAAGGATAACAGCTTTGCATAAAGGGTTCAATATAATGCTATGTGGCATTGGCTGAAAACCAGAAAAATTAACGTGACAGGAATTAACAGGGCCGAAACTGGCCGATAACCAGGTTTGGCCAGCTCTGCTCCTTACAATGCTTGGGCAATCTGTCATGCCCTGTATTGAGGGCATTTAGATCCCAAAAGAGTCAGTAAATAAAACACAGTGACTGCAAACATTTTTATCTTTAGGAAAGAGAATTCAGCCTTGTGTTCAAACCAACTATCTTTGTCTCATCCAAACCACCCCAAAAAGACTAAATATGTTCACGGAGCTCATGCTGGCTTTCTGCACTGGTCTGAAGTCCATCTTAAGTAATTTGGGCCTTTTCAACATCATATCACATTCTATGAAGGCCCAGGACTACTGTCAAATGACTCAGCTCTCCATATTCCCTGGCCTCATCACATCAGCCCTCCCTCCGGCTGATGTTTAAAGAATGTGATCCCAGTCCCTCACCCTCACTGAACCACTGGTAAAATGGGGGTGATGAGATCTATCTGCAAAGAGGAAGGTTGAGGGCTTAGTTTGCAGGTGTATGTAAGCGTCCTCAGTCAGACACTAAGGGCGGTAGTAGTTTTTGGCTCCCTTCCCTCCTTGCTTGCTCCTTAGGCTCCGCATCACTTTTCTCATCTGTTGCTCTTGGTATCTACCTCCTTCTGGGACCCATGCACAGGAGCTGATTGTGGATGCCGAAGACACCTGGATCCGCCTGGAGGGGCTTTCAGAGACGACAGAGTACACTGTGCGCCTGCAGGCTGCCCAAAACGCCGTGCGGAGTGGCTTCACCTCCACCACCTTCACCACAGGTGAGCACTCGTGTCACCTCCGCTCAGCCAGGCAGGCCTGGCTGTGCTGCTGGCAGCACAAACCACTGCTACCAACAGGAATGCTCTTGTATTGAGTGGGGAGCAACCCAGCTGGTTTCCCCACTTTGTAGACAAGGTCTGATCTCTCCCAACTATGAAGCAGATGCATTTCCATCAACATCAGCGGAGTCACAGCAAAACAGAGTCAGCATGACCTCATGACTGTGGTGCCACTGATTTTATGACTATCTGATTGCAATATTCCCCCCCTCCGCCAAGTGTGGAGAAGTCATGATCTGTTAAGGCAAAGAAGATGGTTTCCCTTACGAATCGAATGGTTGGTATCCACAGCCACTGTAACCCTTACAGAGAGAGCAGTTAGCTACCAAGAGTGAAGGTTGCATGAAAATGTCATTATTGCCCCATTCTTTGCAATCATTCACATTAGAAACCGTGGAAAGCATATAGTCCCAACCCTCTTTGAAAAGCCTTGCAAGACCAGGCACTTAGACAGACTGCATTTTGTTCAGGGCCAAATCCAATTACATTTCTCCTAGACTTCAAAAGCGCTAAGAAGCCTGAAGATGATGTCCATTCCCCTGCACTGAAATTCCTCCCCTCTGTGCTCAGAGTTCAGTTCAGAACTGCTGTGGACACACTTCTCCATTCTGGTTACATGCAAGGGTCTTTTCACCTCCTTTTAAGAGATAATAGAAACTATTTATGTCAACAAAAAGGAAAAGACTCTTTTCTAATATTTCTATAGATCAGGCTTTCCTGTTGTTCTCACCTCTTATTTGGGCACATAAAGCTAGTATAATTCAGGCAGGTGATGGAAAAATGCGTGTAATCTTTGAGGTTGCTCTGGAGTCAGGGATGAAATTGCACAGGGTTGGATTCTCAGCTAGTATAAAACAGCAAAAACTCACTGATGGCAGGCAATGAGAGCACTGTTTCCATTAAACAAAAATTTTGGACCTTGACAGTGTTCAAGATGCTATTGCCAGCTGACGCATCATCTGAACACAAGTTTAATTTGCTTCGAAGGTGAAGATGGACATTAGCAGGAAACCAGTTTCTCCCCATCTGCCCCATATATCTATGAAACAGAAGCATCCAGGAACGACCACTAAGGCAAAGCAATCCACAGCCAGAATCCCTTAGGTAGAAAACAGGGTCTCAGATTCAATTAACTCTGACAGCATATTTGGGCACTTTGCAGGAGAACGAGGAGCAGTGTTTGAGGAGGAAAAAAGCCAGGCTTAATTTAAAATGCTTTGCTTCCTTATGTTCACAGTACACATCCTGCAGTTCTTTCATTCTTTCTGACATATCAATAGCTCTGCCTCTTTGTTTCATGTTTGCATAAGATTCTTGGGGAACTGTATACAGATGGGACAAAAGGAAGAAATAGATACAGTATTTATAATTTATAGCGGTGGAAATGTCTTTCAAGGTCTGCTTGGCTTTTAAAGATATGAATATAAATTAAGAAACAAGTAATCTCTGCAGAGCTCAGGGGAGTCTGAAGTGGCTGTCTTTGAAGCAGTTTTCATTGTTTAACACTAGAAAATGCAAACACCGTCTCACTAGACCTTGCATTACAGACCACGGAGACAGGAAAAAAAAGGGGAGGCTCTTCAATCTTTGGACAAAGTGACAGCCATTGAGTCTTCACGTCACAAGGATTTGGAGAGTGGCAGGGAATATACCCAAATGGAAAATAACACATGGGCTGAACCCTTGCCCTCCCATCCTACCGGGTGTCTCGCATTTGTGATGCATGCCCACAGCTTGCCATTCACACCCTCTGAAGGTGCAATTGCAACCACCCTTGTAGATCGTGATCAGAGGTTGCTCAAAATGACACTCATTTACCCACCATCCAGATGCACCAGCAGTGACAAAAAGATGCAAATCTCCCTTTTGCACTAAATGAGAAAGCAAATGAAGCCAGAGTCAGATTCTCAGTACTGCTGAAATGTGCTGAGATCTTGTGGTTAAGACTCACTGCAGTTCAGAACCCCAAATGAGAACGTGTCTTTATTAGAAGGAAACTGGAATGTGGCCACGAAGCCCAGGCTACCTGTATCTAACAGGTCTCTTACGTTCACTACCACAGGGGCCTAATTCCTGCTCAACTTGCAAGCGGCAATCAGCCCAGTACAAGCCTGCCATCATTTACAAGGGCATGGATCAGGAGAATTCCTCTGGAGTCAGTGAAGTCACGTACTTATGTAGAATTAGCAATACCGAGAGGAAAACAGATTTTGTTACTCCACAGCTGTCCAAATATGCTGATGACAGCTTAAACCCCAGGGTTTCAGAGGCTGTGCAAAAAGATTTTCCAAGAAGTGACATTTCTCATCATTCACAGTGATATTATCATGCACCTTTCCGATAAGGGACACGTGAGAGATTAATTAAATATATGCAACACGTTTACTTCATTAAATTCTCTGATGCCTTTGATCAAGATTTAAAGTTACCACTGCCTCCCAGAATAGCTCAGGACGCAGAAGTCAAGTCAGACCCTTCCTGGATTGTAACCAGCTGGGGCTGAGGCTGGCCTCTGCGGCACATGGAAAGGGGGTCCCCCTGCCTAAGCTTTGCTTCTTTAATTTCGCAGGTGGTCGTGTCTTTGCTAATCCTCAGGACTGCGCCCAGCACCTGATGAACGGCGACACGCTGAGTGGAGTCTACACCATCTCCATCAACGGTGACCTCGGCCAGAGGGTGCAGGTGTACTGTGACATGACCACGGATGGAGGCGGGTGGATCGTAAGTAGCTGCGTGGAGCTATAACCCAAATGGGGCCTTTCCCTTGCACCTTTCTTCCCTCCCTGCTGGGATTTAGAAATCATGCCAAGGTCCCTTCCTTCGCAAAGGCAATGCCACCACTCCAGGGGGATGGCAGGAGAGGCAGGATCATGCAGCAACCATTCACCTGCAGGTTGCAATGATTTTAAGGCAAGAAGCAGCAACAGCAACCAGGAAGGGCAAAACATCTGGGATACCAGGCATCACTTCACCCTTCTGACTTTGCTTCATGCCGTGGCTGGCTTAGGAGCAGGAGCACAAAAGGAAGGAGAAGTTACCAAACCTGCCTTTTCCTTGCATATTGGCTACCCTCTCAATCCTCAGTCTCTCTTCTGATCATTCGAGCAACATCTTTCCTGGGGGCACAAGTCGTCCTTGTGCCTAGAGAGGCAGGGTAGCTTTGTGCTCACCCAAGCTGGTCTGCAGAGCATGTCCCATTTGCCCACCCTCAGCCCTGGCTCCTGGCTGCTCCCCAGCATCATGGCCACGGTTGCCCACCACACCTCTGTGCTGCCTTCCACATGAAAAGCAACAGAAAACATGGTCCAGTCCATGGCTCATGTAATAGACACTACATCAAACAGCACGATGGCCCCAGCTTTATCTCAGAGGCACCAGTGCAGTGGGACCAGAGGTGGTTCCTTAATAACCAATGCTCCCTCCTGCAGCAACATGGTTTTCCTAAACCTCGTCCCCACCAAGGACAGAGCAAGCCCCATCCTGCTTAACTGGAGAGTTATGAGGACAACCCAGCAGTGAGACGCCTGGCCACGAGCCCAGTGAAGGCATCGAGTATGCCCACGGTGAATGAAGGCAGCAGGCTGCCCCATCCAGCAAAGCTGCCAGGCAGAACAAAGCACCACACCAGGCGGGATCAGAACAGGCTTAGTACTGCACACTTCATTTTCCATGCCATAGGGAACAGCCCATGCTCCAGCACTAGCAGTTACACTTGGAGAAATGCCCTTTGATTTATTTGACATGTTTGCCATGCTTTGACATGTTTGCCGTGCTTTTGGGGAGCAAAATCTGAGAGTGAAGCTGAAATTGATTTATTGTTCTATAAATGAAATTAATGGCTAATATCTTTCAAAGTGGATGATTCATATTTACTGCCTGCAATAGAAAGGTGTCAGCGTCAGCTGGACTGGATCTGCACAGGCGCATTTTAGAGGCAAATGCCCATTTTGCTGTTGAATTGCAAAATCACGGCTCGACTTGACTTGGATGGATTGGCAACTTAAGTAAAGAATGCTCTGGCACTTTGATTTTACTTGTGTCACAAACACTCACTTACATGTATTACACAAAGTTCCAGTAGATGTGCAGTCAAAAGGAGAAAAAAAAAAAGGGGGGGGGGGAGATCCTTCAAAAGCTGATTTCTAGCACAGATCTTTTTAGCCAACAAATTTACCTCCATCTCACTCTGCTTCAAAGCATCCCCTCGGATATCACACCGAAGGGCTTACAGAAGGAACCAGCTAAATGCAGTATCACATGCTAGAAAACTAGAATCACTGTGTCTGGGGGCAAGCAAAAAGTTTGAAGGCTTATTCCTTGACTCTAGTCCAATTATAACACCAATTTGCTGCAGACATCATTTAACATCTTTTCAGTTTATCCATCTGCACATTGACTATCCTTAGCTGCACATGGCTGCGATTAACATTAACCGAAAGGGCATTGCAATTTTCTCCCCTGAAAGGCACTACAGGAGAGCAAAGTATTCTCTTAATTTTTTGTAGCCCAAGGTCTAGCTAGGCTGTCACCCTTCCATTTTCTACCCCCTGCAGGTATTCCAGAGGAGGCAGAACGGGCTGACAGATTTCTTTCGGAAGTGGGCAGATTACCGGGTCGGCTTCGGAAACCTGGAAGATGAATTTTGGCTGGGTAACACCTTCACCATTTTGTCTTTCATTGGCACTGTCAAAGTCGAGATCGCGGCAAACAGTGACTCATACAGTTCACCTCTGCCTGCTTAATTCCTTTCCCTGCCTCGTTCAATTGGTAGCTCAGCTGCCAGCTCCTTGCTTTTTACCAGACTTCTCTTTGCTCTCCCTCTCCTTCAATACCATTTTTCTTCCGTTGTTCATTCCCTGCCCTTAGGATTAGAGCAGTCATACATGGATACACAACATAAAAGTGAGTTACAAAGGCCAGCAGGTCCCTAGTTTGTGAAGTTAATATACTAGCCTTTCATTCTGACTCTGGTTAAACCTCATGTCAGCAAAATCCCAGCACTGGACTGTTTTATCCAATTCCTTGGACTGTTTCTGTTTGCCTCATGAATGTCCTGTACAACTGAATCACTCCATAGATCCCTCCGAAGAGAGGCCCCAACTGAGAAGGATGTACACTGGGGGACTTTGTGGGCCAAAATTTGGTATTTTCCTTGGATAACTAGAATTTGTATCGGTGGCATCTATGGCTCATAGGCCTCCCCTTGCTTCAGGGAGCAAGACAATTGCCCCAAAAAAATAGGAAAAGGGTAAGCGGGAGACTCAGCACAGCTTTGAAATGGAGCGCTCTCCCATAAAAAATGGGCATGACCAAGACCAGCTCTACAGTGTAAACACACTCTGGCTTTTAAGGGAGTTTATCACCCAAAGCCAAAGGCAGATTTGTAACAGGACAAGCACCAGGGCTCCACAGTTGATTGCCCCCAGATTCAGCGGTGCTAAAAAGGGGGGACAGAGAGTTCAGACCCGGCTGTTATCTGAATTAGATTTGGGACAACACGGCCAGTGCCAGGAGAGAGAAAAACCTAACCAGAAGCACTGTTGCTCTGTGGTTTCTCTCCTCGCTTTCATTTTCCAGAGCTATTTTGTTCGCCTAGAGCTTTTTCAGTTTGCTTGTAGAGCATATCGAGGCACTGGGTCTCACCGGGTGTCTTGCTGCTTGTCTTGCCAGGCTTGGACAACATCCACAAGATCACCGCCCAGGGGCGCTACGAGTTGCGAATAGACATGAGAGACGGCCAGGAAGCAGCGTACGCCTACTACGACAAGTTCTCCGTCAGTGACTCCAGGAGTCTGTACAAGCTCCGAATAGGAGACTACAACGGCACCTCCGGTACAAACTCAGGGCTAGCCAGCACCTAATGTGTTGTAGGAAACTCCTGGGACCGATGGGTCTGAAACTGTAAAGGAAATCCCAACTCAAAGCTGTTTCTCACTTTTCTGGAGCAGCAAAGCACTAACCCATAGCTCTTTCTGCCTTCCCATAGTTCATCATGTAAACTAGATGGATAGATCCCGTTAAAGACATAGAGAATCTTCCATTGGGGATTAGACATTTAATATAGTAGCCCTTGCTGTTCAAATAATCAGGTCAATAGTCAGAGGTGTCATCTCACTCAACAGTAATTGCAGCTCACTCTATTAATGCCATGCCATGCTGGAGGGTGAATTTATTACCCTCCCACAGCAATGGAAAATCTGCAATCCTCTGCATAGTTTCATCATATAGGGGCCAAACACTAGCCAGTTTTGCAAGAACGCTGTTAAACCTGCTTGCTTGGTTGACACAGCAGTGCTGGGCTTTACCCATCGGAGAGCTCCCTGAGTACAGCCTCACGCTGAAGCACCCTGGGCTGCAGGATGGCAGAGGGAGGGCACAGACAAGAAGTAGGAGAATGGGTACAGCTGCAATTATTCTAGCTAGGATAGAAATCTCTAATGACTGTAAACCTCCACGGACCAGGCAAAACTTCACTTCTATACCATTAGCAAGGAACCCCACACCATATCTCAGACACAGGAATTTTCCCATACAATACCTGCTACTTGCCACGGGGAAAGTAAAGATAGGGAACGCAGCACAGCACTCGCTCTGATCTTACATCACAGGACGCGAGCCTATTGCCACATAGGATCAGGACTCAACCTATTGCCAAAATGCCAGTGACAATCCTTCAGAAACAACACCCACCTCTTCCCCAATCCAACTCTTACTCCAACAGCCAGATCAAAAAACTTCAGCTGCGCCTTAAGAAAAGAGAACAAAGGACTTGCCAAGTTGTTCATTGCTGAGAAGTTTTCTAGAGAGTCTCTCAGCGTCTGTTCACTGTCAGGACTGTACACAGCTAATATAGGTCCACTTCATATTTTTTGGGGGACCCCAAAGAGCATATTCAAAATGTCTCCAGTAAGCACATCACTTGACTGTAGTAATGACCATCACGTATTTATTGTTTTAAATTCAAGGGAATGAATGGCATTTCCAGTTGCCTATCCACTAGCGTGCCAACTCTCAGCTCCCTGACAAACCCAGAGAAAGAGGCACTACTGATGGCTGTGCTGGTCTCCTACAGTAAACTCTCTGAATGTGGTCCTGAGCGCAGCTGGTCCAGGAGGTCAGCAGCTCTGTGGTTTTGTAATCCACTTAGGAATCATGACAGCAAGAAAAAAGAATTTAGTTTTAACTCCAAAAGGCCAGTCTGAGTTACTCTTCCAAGCCTTAAGAAAATCAGGTCTAGGGTCCAAACTGCACAGCTCACGTGTGCTTAAAATGAGTTCAATACACAGTCCTGAGCTTTATAGCAATTCCCCCCGCCTCCCACCCCTGAAGGAGCACACATTCACTGCTTGCTTGCTTTCTTTCTATTTTATAGTTCTGAGGGTTTGAGTTGGAGGCAACCAATATTTACAGGAAGCAACAATTTTTCATGTTGGCTCTTCTCTCACCCAAAGGCAGGTTTCTTGTTCCTTCACAAGGAGGGGAGAGCAGGCCAGGTGTTTGTAGTGGGATAAGACATCACATGCCCTCCAGAAAGTTCTTTCCCTTACCCACAGGGGATAAAAGAGGGCCAAACATCTTGGCTCAAGAGATGAATGCTTATTCACCTTTTGGAGCAATAGTTTCCTTTGGCCAATGGGAGGGGAGGAGGATGGAAAAGTCCTAAAGTCACATAGCTCTTATGATCCAGATTCAAGTTTCCAGAAATCAGGGATGCCCAAACCTAGGATTTAATTCCCTTCTGAAGCACTGAAATTTAGATTTGGACCCAGATTGCAGATTGCCACTATAGCTACCAAACCTAAATAGACTCTAGGATTTAACTGAGTCTGTATTGATCCTAAACCAACAGCAGAGGATCTCAGATGAACCAATTGCTAGCAATTCCAGCTAACATTATTCCCACGTGGTCCGCAGCTGTTTGAGCTGGTGATCGACAGGCTACCAGACTGAACATTAATGTGCCATAATTTCCTAGTGAAAAGGCCAGACTGCTTGAGCACCAAGGTGCACAACCCAAGAGCAACCTTGTCTGTCAGTCACCCTTAACAGCACCTCTTTCCACAGGCGATTCTCTCACCTACCACCAAGGCCGCCCCTTCTCCACCAAGGACAGGGACAACGACGTCGCTGTGACCAACTGCGCCATGTCATACAAAGGGGCCTGGTGGTACAAGAACTGCCACCGGACCAACCTCAATGGCAAGTACGGAGAGGCCCGGCACAGTCAGGTAAGAGCAAAGCTGGGCTGAAATCGTATAGCATTTCTTGCAACGGTGCGACTCGCCACCCTGTGTTCTTGGTCCCTTCCCCATTTTCTCATTGCCTGCCAGGTTCTGTTCATTGATTTTTTTTTATTTTTTTTTTTGAGGCAGAAGTGGTGCCTCCTCCCTCCTCAGCAAGAGAGCAAACATAGGCTGGGGCTGCGGCTGTGGTCAGTGCTCAGGAGTCAGGAGCACTTCAGGAGTTATCCCTCATCAGCTGAAGGAGCCACCTTTGAGCCATTTAGGCTGATGCTTTGTACCTCATATTGGCTGCCACGGTCATTTACCATGGCAGCTTGCTAAGTCACGTTTGGAAAAAAAAAAAAAAAAAAGGATCAAATTTGATCAGGAGCCTTTGAGAGGTGGAAATGACCAAACAAGCCAGAGCAGCATAAGAATTTCTTGCTCCCAGCCTAACAAATTCTTTTCTTCCTTCTGGCACCTCCGCAGAGTTCACGTTTGTTTCCTTCCTCTCCCACTCTTGTTTCGTGTTAGGTTCTTTCTTCATCCTGTACCTTTTTCTCCCTCCTGCCAGGGAATTAACTGGTACCATTGGAAAGGCCACGAGTTCTCCATACCCTTTGTGGAAATGAAGATGCGACCCTACAACCACCGTAACATCTCTGGGAGGAAGCGACGGTCCCTACAGCTCTGAGCCAGCAGGACCCCTCTCCCACTTCCCACCACCTGACCTTTTCTGTCATTTGTTTGTATTTTATAATATGAAAAGGGATAAAAAAATTACTACTCCTCTGAGATAGCAACCTGCCCCTCACGAGTCCTGGAGGGAACCACGGCACAAGTAATGGCTGTGGGAAAGGAAAGACCTCATTGTTTTGCATCAGTCCCAGAGAAATACCAAATTTCCAGTCTCCCCACCCCAAAACTCTTGCCCTTAACATGAAAAGAAAGAGAGAAAGAGAGACAGATTTTTGATATTTTTTTAAAAGACTTAGAAACCCCCAACAACCTGTCAGAAGCATTTCGCTTGCCCTACCACCACCGTCTCTGCTGTTCTCAGAGTGGACCCTGTTCACCAGCGACCCTGATGGGGAAAGGCCTGGCCACAGTGCAGGCAGACCCTCTCTTTGGACAGGCCACCTCCCTGCAGCCTGGGACCTGTCAGACTCTCAGGCCAGGTGGCAGAAACCTTCACCCCCAAGATCTTGATGTGGCCGTTTCCACCCCGTAAGAGTGGCCAGGGACACCAGTCCTCTTCCTGCCTCCCTCTCTCCTCTCCGCCGGCAGGTCCTGAGCTTCCCATCACCCCACGAACACCAACTCTTCCAGTGGGTGGGAAGCCTGTCTCTCCCTTTGGCCAAGGGTGCACAGCCTGGTTATCCCTCTACCTAAGCGTAGGCACCGTACGGGCGCAGACAAAGTGAGGACGAGACCGCAAGGCATCATGTACAAAGTTTTGACTAGTGTAGATCTCACCGGGAGGGCATGGAGAACATTTGCACATGCAGACAAATTCTAGAGAGCCCACGGTTCATGCGTTAACCCCACCAGCACATAGTCCATCACAACCAAAGTCATCCTCTTGTAGATGGGGCGTAGAGGAGCAGACAGTATAGACTGAGAGCTGTTCTACCAGCCAGGAGCATTTGAAAGCTGCATCAACCACTCCTCTCCTCTGTGAGCTGACCTCATCACGCTTATGGTGCATGATATTTATCTGGGTTATGTTTAGCTTGAGGGAGAGGAAAGGAGACAAATCAGACGTCTTGGGAGAAAAAAACATTTCCTGCAGTCTTTAAGTCTAATTAGGACCCATTTCTTCTACTATTTTTATATGCCACCACATTGTCTCCCACGGAGGTATCTGGTCCCAAACCAAAGAGTGTCAGAGAAAGACCAGCAACCAAAGGAGTTACCAGACGGCTACAGTCCAGCTGGAAGCCAGCAGAGTATGTGGCAGTCATCAGCATGGCCCAGGAGCCACGCTCACGGACCTCTGTGCATGCAGGGGGAATGGTGATGATGCAGCCGAGGGAAGAGAAGTGCAAGCTGAGAAATGCCTATTCCCTTCCTGCTCCTACACCACCTCTGTTCGCTGTGATCGCAAGAGGGACAGAAATTCTCAGTGCCTTGGTATCATCATCTCTCTAATGGGAAATTCAACTGTTTCCCTTCCTTGAAGGAAGGCCTAGTCCATTAAGATTTGTACAGCACTTTGAGACCCTGGAAAGAACCGAAGAGTTTGCTCTTCCTGTCCTTTACTTCTCCTTTCTTAAAGAAGATAGACCCTTCGGAGAGCTCCCTCTCTGCTCTGTTGTCATTGGCACCGCTTCCACTTATCACACACACACATCACACTGGATTTAGTCCTCTCTGCTGAGGGCTCTGATCAATGTTGTGCATTGTAGTTGGGCTGGTCTAGGAGAAAGGACTTGTCCCCACTTCTGATTCTTATGCGCAAGTACAATGCAGCTTGTATCTGGGTTCACAGCCAAGGGAGCATTACAAATGCAAAACACTGCTTTTCGATTTTATCACACTGAAGCTGCTTTGTCTTAAGGAGCACTTCCAAAAGGCAACAAAAGGCATCTTTGCAATAGCTTATAATTCAGGCCAGTGTCTCTTTCATAGTCACGCTCCTAGATTTTCTGATGTTACTCACCACTGATGTGGAGCTGAAGGACATTAAGCAGGAAATGCAGCCTCCTTATCCATGCCATGCCCTGGCACACAAAAACATAGGTAACCCAAAGGTCAGGATTAGATACAGGGCTGAACCCATCGAGTGGGCAAGCTGACATGGACAGTCTGACCTGGAGGAAGGATGCTGTAGCTCAGGCATCTCTTCTTACAGCCCGTCGGTGTCAAATCAGGCATCAAGCAAATCATCTGGTTGAGGAATGGGTCAAAGAGGACGAAGAAAATGGGATCTCTCATAGGGTACAGCCAGTGTCACAGATGGTAGCATCTCATGCTTGCTGAGCAGCCTGCCTCATTTTAGGCCCCAAAAGCCAACAAGAAGCAACAGGCAGAACTGATCAAAACATAAGATGCCTCCTAGTAGATCTGCACAGTAATATTTTCCCAATATGACCGAGAGTTTATAGGTAAGAAGCGTGCTAACAAAAGCCTTGTAGTCCAGTGGTTATAACTAGGACCAGAGACTGACAGTTGATGGTATTCATTTCCTGTTTTAGAAAGGTTCAGCATGGGTGAGCAATATGGTTTGCTTATCTACCCAGTGGAAATATGGGAACTTAACATTCACTGTCAAGCTTAAGGGAAGAAACCTCTCTCTTTTTCATAAGTATAAAACAAACAAACAGAAAATCAAAAAATGCGCTTGACCAAATCACAACCTCATATATCCACATCAGAACCCAGAAGGAGCTTTCTTTCAGCCTCGTTTTTCCAGGAGGTTCAAAAGAAGATCTTCAAAAAAGGCTGATTATTCTTTAAATAGATTTCCTGTCCTATGTTCCTCCATCCCTGCGGATGTCTCTCATCCCTTTTATAAGTCTTGTAACCAAGATGAGAGCGTCCAGTTGCCAGAACTCCATCATCGAGGCAGAAGGACACACTTGGAGATAATGTCTGACCTTTTAGTCTTGTTATAGGCTGAGACAGGTCCTTCCAGAAAAACAAATAGGGAAGTTACCAGCAAGAAGCCCTGGCTCTTTCCTGATTCTTCTTCCAGTTCTCCTTGCTCTGCTTCCTTCCATAGGCATCCAGCATCACCTTCCTGAGGAGTCAGGGGCCACCTTTACCTGGACAACACTGTTGCTGCATCCCTGATCTCACACTGAGAGCACCAGGGTGTTGCATTCGTTACCTTGGCGAAACGCAGTTTCTAAAATGCTTTAAGGGAAGATGCCTGCACACTGTGGTTTTGCTCTCATGGTGATAACGTAAGCAAAGCCTAGGCAAACAATTAGCAAGAACAACATAGTCATTTTGGTCATTGTGCCTCATTCACATGGCTCATAAACAAGATGAAATTTTCCAGAAATTTGTTTTTCAGCATTGCCTGATAAACGTTTTTTGGATAAAGCTCCTGCCGCTAATTTCAAGCATATTTGGGCTTAATGTTGATGCTGCAGAATGGCCAAGTGATTAAATACAGTCTCTTTTTACACTCCATCACTGGTTGGGCAAGCCCCTAATTCTCCAACCAGAATAAATGTGTCTTTGTCCCTCATTAGCTTAGCTGTCAAACTGAATGAGATCTTGGCAACAGGCTAGAAAGCCACCGAAGACAAAGCTGGCTCCTGTGCCATGTTCATCTCCAGAGACCTTAGCTCCTGCACTTGAATCATCTCCGAACTCCCCGGTGGCTCTTCTGCCCATCCAGCTTGCAAGGCCAGGCCCCCAGGTTGGACTGAGCCCCAAAACGAACCAGAAGCCACCACCCAAACTGCACTGCCACATGCAAGATGTCAAATCCCATAGCGTCAACAGGGAGCAGCACATCTGGTCTTTCCCCCAGCAGAGCACGGCACGTGCCCTGGACCCCCGTGGCCTCCAAAGCCACCTCTGCTTTCTAACCCAAAGCCTTCTTGTCCCTGAGGACGGGAGACCCTCCTGCTTTAGCAACCGAAGGAAGCATTAGAGCCTAGGAGCTATCTTACTCCATCGCCAGCAAAGCCCACTAAAACCAACCGGCAGCGTTCAGCTCGGTGAGGAGCATTTTGATGCTCAGCTGCTTTCCCAACGCACAAGCGAGGAAACGGGAGGTGGGAGGCTGCTGCCGAGCTCGTCTGAGCGGCCGGCAGCTCCCAGGCAGGCCGGGGCAGGCATCGCGCTTACCGGCACTAGGAAGCGCCACCGCAGCCAGGAGCTCGTTGACACAACACCTCGCCTCCAGTAACTTCAGCATCTCTGTCCGCAGTCCCACCTGCTGACACACGGAGACGGGAATATTAGACACACGGGAACGCCAGGGGACTTTCACGCCTCTTCCCCCAAGTTTGACTCCCCTGTTTCCGATCCTGCTCGATCTCCAAGCCCACCTCTGCTCACCTCTTTAAGAAGTAACCAAAGAAGGCTGGACGGGAAGAGCTGCTTTTAGTAGAGCCGCCTTAACGAGGCATTTACAGACGAATAGGCTGGTGAAGGGAAGAGGCCCAGCAGCAAGCTCGCGCCCCAAAAACCCCTTTAATTCCCACTTACGCCCACTGACTCCCACGACACCGGGTCCCGTCCGCCCATCCGAGGGCTGCGAGACGCCCATCCGGGCTGGGAGCGGACGTGGCCGGGAGGGTGGTGGCTGCTGCCTGCTCCTCCGAAGGGAAAGGGCTTTGGGCAAGGGAAAGGCGAGGGGAAGCGCGAGGACACCCCTGCCCGGGAGGCAGCGAAACCCAGGCCCCCCGTGGCGTGCGGCCCTGGCAGGCAAACCCGCCGTTTATTGCTTCAAAAATCCGACAACCCCACAAACAAAAAGGAAGGATGGAGGCAACGAAATCCCTTGGACGGATTCTGACAAGCTAAAACAGAAATCAGTGCAGCCAAACTGGGGGCGGGGGAGAGTAAAGATAAATAAAGAAATAAATGCATAAAGAAATAAAATAAATAATATAAATAAATAATATATTAAACAACCCTCCCCACCCTGTAACGAAAACGTAGCTTGGAGAATGGGATCGACGCTTGTTAACCATTGTTAACTAGTATTTTTAGTCCTGACCGCTCTTAGGCTATGTATAGTTCCTTTTTTTAATGCATTTTCTATACATTAATAAAAGAATCCGAAGGAGCGCCCGGCGTGCCTGGTGCCTGACGCGGCGGGGAGGAGCCGGAGGAAGCGGCCGCGGGGAAGCCGTGGAGAAACGCCCGGCTTCCGAAGCAGGCGAAGGGGCGCGAGTCAGGAGGGAGGCGGCGATGCAGGGCGGAGGGCCTGAAGGGGGGGAGCGGGGAGCCCCCCGGAGCCGGAGCCGGGCGGGCAGCAGCAGCCCGCTCCTCCCCGGCCTGAGTCATCCCGGGATCCTGTTAAAAATAAAGAAAAAACACAGTGGCCGCAAGGGCAGGCCGGCGCGGCCGGAGCGGAGACGGGCAGGGAAGAGCCGGGAGGGCAGCGCCCTGCCGGCGCTCGCTCGCCGTAACCCGTTTTGTGAACAAATCCGGCTGCTCCCACCGGACCCAGAGGCCCTCGGCGCCGCAGCTTGCGCCCAGAGAAACCAAACCCCGCGGGTTAAGCCAGCGCCGAAGCAGCTTCCTCTTTTAGAGCTTACGAAACAACAGAGGTCTTAATTCCCAGCGAAGCACCGGTGCATTACAAGAGCAACGAATTTGCAAGTGATTTGGGAGGGTGTAAGCGGAACAGCTTTGAAGAGAAGGCAGAAAACTATAAAATAAAAAATAAAAAAAAAACAACCACCGGTTCGTCCTTCGTAACCACGCATCCATTTCCCCCAAGGGGTTTAAGCCCTTGGCAGCCTCTAACCGGTGCCTAGAGGGGCCGCTGGGCGCTGGGTCGCACGGCTTACGTGAGCGCAGAGGCTAAAAAAAAACTCAAAAAAACCCAAAATAAAACAAAAACGGAGAGAATCCCAGCCCAGAGCTCCGGGACAGCCACGACTGATTTCCAAGGGACCGGGATTTCAGCCAGGGAATTTGCAGTGGTAAAACATACTTTCAACAGAATACGCTCCTAGGGAAAAACATTGATTTAGCAAGTTCTGCGACAAGGACAGATTTCAGAGCGCGCGGAAAGCCGTCTTTCTCTCAGCACACAGGCTTCATTTAGCCCGCCTCGCCTTCAATTTTAATATCTGACGCGCAGCCAAAATGAGAAAGCCCGAAAGAAGATCTTCAGCCAGACAGTTGCAATATTTTCTAAATATAATTTCGGAGAGACAAAACAGGGGAAATTTGCTTTGCGGCAGTTTAGAAACTTCTCTTTCTTGCTCCAACTTGGAAGGAAAAGAAACTTCTGCGCGCCGGGGCTCCCCCTGCTTCGGGCGCACCTACGAGACCCGCCGGGCCCCAGAGAGCGGCGGCACGGAAACAACACAGCCCCAGACCCGCGGGGCCGCGAGCCCCCAGAGCGACCGGGGTTCTCCGTGGGCGGGAAAGCTGGCGCTCGCTTTTCGGGCGCTCGGGGCCCAGCGGCCCCTCGCGGCACCGCGCTCCGCGCCAGCGCATTGCATCACGGCCCCGTTACCAAAGTCCCCGGCGGCACGGACGATGCTCGTGAACTTTGGTCCAGCAGCAAACGTCAGGGCCTATTTTTTGGCCAAAGGTCCTTAACTAAAGTGTTGCATGTCGGGCCCGAGACTGGACCTCGGGAAGCTGCAGCCCCGAGCTGCCGCTGCCTGTTCCCGCACCCGCAGCGTCCCTGCAGGAACGAGTAGTTTTGCCCGGCGCTTTGCTGCTCCCGGTCACGCAGGTTTATCCCTTGGGGCTCCCCGGCCTCCAAGCCTTGCCGCACGCAGCCACGTTCCTGCCTATGCACGAGCACAACTCATTGCATGTTATTTTCCCGTTCCTACATCCACACAAATGCTGTTATTCTGAGAGCGCCGGGGCCCATCGCGGACCGCGGCCGTGCGGTGCAAGGAAAGCGTCTCCCCATCCTCCGTGCTCATGGCACGCAGCAGACCTGGCCGCCTTCCAGAGAAGGGAATAAGGAATCCCAGTCCCAGGATAGAAATAGGGAAAAAAAATGGGAATTTCTCCCCTCATCCTGCTCTTATTCCCTGTCTTACAGTGGGGTCACCCACCCTCCTGCCCTTACAGCCTCATGGCCGGCGTTTGCACTCCCTCGCCCCGGACCGACCACCCCCTCTCGCCCCACGAGGGACCCCGCTCCCGCCAGCGGCCGCAGGGGAAAGGCCCCCCCCGGCCGCCCTCTCTTTTCCTCTTTCGCCTCGCTCGCTTTGCATCGCGCTCCCCGCTTCTTCCCCCGCCCCAGCTGCAGCCTCCCCGGGGAGCAGGCAGATGCTGAACTCGAAAAACCCGTGGTCAAAGAGTCAAAGGTCGGCGAGCGAGTAGAGCCCGGGGCGCCGAGGCCACCCGGGATCTATCCCTCGCCCTCCCCAGGCCGGCGCGGCCCCATCCCGCCTCCCGAGCTGTGCTCCGGAGCCGGAAAGAGCGACTTAAGAGCGGCTATTCCTGCTCTTAAAGTAAATAGAGGAGGCTGCTGTTTTTACGCAGCCCGGGCACGCTGTATTTTTAGCGTTTGAGCGGCCGGCTTTTCCACGGGAGGGCGGGAAGATCGCGGGGGGGACCGGAGAGGAACGCTTCCCCGGCGGCGGCATTTTCCATCGCTTACTTTAGCCTCAGCCCCGGGCACGCAAGTGGGAACCGCAGCGGCCGGCGGGTGGGTGGCCAGGAGAGAGGTGCCCTCCCACTGCAGCTCCCCAGCGCATCCCGGGTGCTGCACCCTCGGCAAAAGGGTCCAACTGGCCGATGAAGCAGGTGAAGCTCATTTTAGCAGCTGCAAGAGCTGATTGAGCAGCGTTGCCCCCCACACACACACACACACTTAGAGCAGGTCTCTGCTAGGCAATCGCCCTTCTTTGAGCCCTAACACTGCCCTGGTTCGGTCCCCATCTGGCCTCCAGAACGGCTCTGCAGGACCAGTAAAACCCCCGTCGGCAGGGCAGGAGGCGGCAACGTCCCCGCCGCCGCAGGCCTGGGTTTGGAGCGGCTCCCTCCCAGGGCAGCAGGAACAAGCAGGAACCGTCTCCTCCCGGCTGGAAAAACAAACAGTCCCCAGGGACCGTCCGGCCTTGGGAAAACCAGGCCGCTGGCTGCGAGCCGCCGCCGAGGGCCTCGCTCGGAAACACGGCGGGCTGCAGCCCCTCGGTACGGCGCCGGGCTTCGAGACGCCCCAAATTCCCCTCCGGCGGCACCGGCCGGTCTTAGAGGGGCTCAATGGGCCGGGCAGCGCTGGGGGGGCGCGGGGAGGAAGGGGAAAAAATTAAATAAAGGGCATTATCCGGAGCGGGCGTGATTCACCGCCTCTGAGTCAGAGCTTCCTCCGGCCCGCGCGCGTTTTGAGGGGCACCGAGGGGGCCGCCCCGTCCGGGTGGCCGAAAACACGCGAGGCGCCGCGATGCGGCGTCGCGCCGGTGTCTCGGGCGCTTCTGCCGCCCCGAGCGCGGCGCTTGACCGCGGCGGCGAGGGGCAGCTTCACGCTCCCAAATTAAGGAGCGTCTGGCCGGCAGCAGCTTCCCGATTTCCCGACTTTCCCACCGCCTGCGCCGCGGCGCGGAGCCCGTAAGGGCGCGGGGCGCCGCCGGGAACCTGCAAAGCGCCCACGAAGCCGCGGCGGGACGGGGGGGGCCGCGGAGCGGAGGGGAGCGGAGGGGAGGCGGCGCCGGATCCGGCCCGGCCCAGCCCAGCCCGGGCACCGGGTCCGCCCCGCCGGGCCCCGGGGGCGGAGGCAGCGCCGCCGCCGCCCCGTCTCGCCGGACACTCGCCCCGGGGCGGCGCGGAGCAGCGGCCGCGGCGCCGGCCCGCAGGTAGGTCAGACCGCGGCGCGGTTCGGCTCGGCTCGGCCCGGCTCGGCTCGGTTCGGCCCAGCTCGGTTCGGCTCGGCTCGGTTCGGCTCGGCCCGGCCCGGCCCGGCGCCGTCGGGGAGCGGCAGCCGCGGCGCCGCCTCCGCGCAGAAGCCGCCCGGGCTGCGGCGGCCGAGCGAGGCGCCGGCTCCAGGGGCTGCTGCCGCCGGGGGTGAAGCTGCCGCTTCTTTAAAGACCAAAAAAAACCCCAAACCCAGTTCCGTCGGTCACTTCTTTCGTGGCGGTTCCGAGCTGAGGCCCCGGCGCTGGTCGCGGCCGCCTGCGCGCAGATGCCGATCTTGGAGCGGATTCCGGGCGGCGGCGGCGGCGGGGTTGAGCTTGCAAAATAGTTTCACTTTAACCCTGTTATCCAGCCTTCGTATCAGTAGTTTTCCAAATTGCTCCCTTTAGGGGATGGAAGTAGCTGCGCGCAGCTTCTGTCTGGAAGGTTTGAGGGCAGTGGGAATAAGAAGAAGCTTTAGCTGCTTCTGTTTTCTGCCTGCTGGTTTTTAGTGCTTTTTTTTTTTTTAAGAAAAAACATTTGAGAGAGACTTCTTGAACCTGCTGTGGGACTCTGGGAGAACAATAGCAAAACTGTTATTATTCAGCATTTCCGAAACAGTAATACGTAACCACAGCTAAGCAAACTGCTCGCGCTCAGCGTCAAATTTCATCCAGTTTTCCTTTGGGCCTGCAGGTGCAAACGGGAAAATAGATGTCATTCGTGCGTGTGTGCGCTTAGCCCTGTCTGTGCTAGTTGTACCAAAGGGCTCTGGGCTGGGAGAGAGAAGTTTCCTTGCCCTAGCGTGACCCACGGCTGTTGCTGCCGGTGGAGGTGGGTATAAAGCCAGGATGCAGCCGATAACAGAGGAAGACGGTCAGGTCTGGCACTGCGGTTACCGCTTTGCGCCAAGTATCAGCAATTGCATTAAGTCAGTCCCAGAAGCTGGGTCTCCTCCGCATTAAGAAAATGCGCGTGGATGCGAGTCAGGCACTTCCGTATCGCCTCCGCCGCGAGCAGTCGCTGAGCCGCAGCACTAGGGGTTTTCAGGCTGCTATTTTTGCCCCCCCCCCCCCAAGGACGTCAAACATGCCGAAGGGGCGCGAGGGCTCCTCGGTCTCCTCTCCGCGAGGCCGTGGTTGCAAGGCAAGTCCTCCCAAGGCCTGTCCCAAGTTAAACTTCCAGCTGACCAGGAGGAGCCAGCTGAGCTTTTTTAAGCTGGGGAGGACTTCAGAGACGCGAGAGCCCGCCGGGAGCTGATCCTGCCGGGACCAGCTTGCAAAATCGGGCCCTGAAACGTTTCCAGCTCCCTCCGCTCTGCCCCGGGGACCGCGTGCAGCTCTCGGCTCCGCTCCCTTCTCAAGGCGTGCTGTAACTTCGCTGCAGCTTCACCTTCATCCCCAGCCGGCTGCGGCTGCTCCAGCTCGCCGGATGCGGGCCTGCGAGCGCTGCCAGGGCGACCTTTCTGTTTCGCTTTGCGACGCGCAGTCCGGCAGCCTTCGCCTTGGGGCTGAGCCGGGCGGGGGGCTCGCTGCCGGCCCCGGCCGTCGCGTGGGCCCGCGCGGCCCCGCACGAGCGCGGCAGCCGAGGCGGCCGTCGGTAGCCCGCCGGGCGGCCTGGGGTGACCCCTCCGCCACCGGCGCCGCTGGCTCCGAAGGCACCAGTTCTGCTGCTTTCCCCCCCCCCCCTTTATTTTTAGCTGAACAGCCCCTTTATTCGGCGCACAGGCATCGCTTCAGGCGCCGAACAAAGGGCGACGCGCGCGCCGGAGGGAAAAGGCTTTGGGAAAGCGGCTGCGAGAAGGTGGCCGTCGGGCTGCGGCAGCGGCAGGTGCCTCCGCCTTCCCCACGCCGGGCCGCGGCTTCGGGGTCTCCCTGCAAACGGTCCGGTCCGGCCCGGCCGGAGGCTGCCCAAAGCCGGGAAGGCCCCTCCGGGCCGGGCCGGGCGCTTCACAGGAGCCAGCGGCTCCGGTTTAAAGTGGAAGCATTTCAAAGGGCTCTGGGTTTTTTTGCTGCAAACAATTAATGAGCAGTTGCAAAGGAAGTTCCAGCCCTCCTTCCCTGCCCAGACCGTTAGAGGCAATAAACATAAAGCATCTCAGTGCAGGAATAAAATTGTACATCCTGTTTGGTCTCAAATTAAGGGGTTTGGTTGGGTTGTTTTTCTTTTTTGGAGTGAAGTGTATCATAGGAGTCCAGTGTTCCTGCCTGGATAATGAGCTGTCAGGATATTTATGGATAAACGGCAAACTTGCTTCGCACAGGCTGTCCGGGCCAAGGAAAAGCTTCGCTGCTTGTTTGTGTTGCCGTTTAACCTTTGCTATACCTGGACTGGAGAAAAGCCTCCGAGAGGATGAAAGTCGGGACACTCAGCGTTTTAAATAGGAGGCGCGGGGGGGCCAGACCTCTTCCAGGAGCGGGGATGAGGCGACGCCGGGAGCAGCCGGTTCCCCCAGGGTGGGAAGGGACCTCCCGCCGCCCATAGCGCCGTCCTGGCACGGGGAGCAGGAGCGCCTGCCCGGCCGCTGCCACCCCAGCGCCACCGCTCGTCTCCCTCCAAAAAAAACCATGCTTTTGAAAATTCCCATCTAGTGAGCAGAAGCTGGAAGGCGCAGCACACTGGACAAAAATCAGCAATAAAAATATTAGATCCCCAGCGTCCTCATCTATCCGAGATTGAAGCTACCCCCCCCAGCCTTGCGTTTCACTGGCTGACTCAGCTGAGGTTTCCCGGGAGGTCTCCCATGGAAACTTATACGTCTATTTTCATCGCGTTTCCCACATACGCATTCAAAAGAGGAACCGCCAGGTAACTGCGGCCAGCTCAGCGCTACGCTCTCTTGCAGGCAGAAGCCTAGGTTAGCAGCATGCAGGCTATTTTTCGCGGGGCGGCGGCGGGGGGGGGATGAAACCCTTGCACGTCGGCAAGCACCTCTGCCTCCCCGAGGGAGGGGAAAACCTTATGTCACGCCGCAGAAATGCTCCTGGGCGCTGCCCAGCCCTTGGAGCCGTTCCCAGGTGAGTCAGGGAGGGCGATCCGGCGCGGCTCCGGCTCCCGCCACGGTCGGCCCCAGCCGCGCAGGGGCGGCTCGCGGTGCAAACCCGGCGGATGCGCGGGAGCCGCCAGCCGCGCCGCCAGCCCCCGCTCCGCCGCGGGGCGTCCTGCACGCGCGCTCGGCGCAAGGGGCCCGCGGCCGCATCCCTCCGCGGCAGCAGCCCTCTCGCCCTGCCGAGGCTTTGGCTGGGCTGGCGGCTCCGCGGAGGGGAAAAAAACCCACTGAGGGCGCAGCCACCTGACCCGTGTGATCTCCTGTCTCCGCAGGCACCGTCCAGAGACGCTTCTGGAGCCCATTAGCTGTTTACGGGAGCCGAACACATCCCAAGAGGCCTTAAAGCAGAAGGAGCGTGCCAGACACAGGGAGCCACGCAGGCAGCCAGCCAGGGAGCTGACATGGAGCAGAAGATCAGCTCTTTCTTTAATTCCATCTTGGAGCTCATCCGTACCAAGCACGAGGAAGGCGTCTTCAACACCGTCTGCCTTGCTGTGCTGATGGGCCTGCCCTTCGTCGTCCTCGTCGCGTTCGTCTTCATCTGCTGCCACTGCTGCTTCTGCAGCCGGAGGGGAGCAAGCAGCAAGAAAGGCGGCGCCAGCAGCAACGGGCAGCTCCACGCCGAGAGGAACAAGAAGAAGAAGAAGAAGAAGAAGAGGGATGAAGAGGACCTGTGGATCTCGGCTCAGCCCAAGCTGCTCCTGCTGGACAAGAGGCCGTCGTTACCAATATAGCAGAGAGGAGGGGGTCCAGGCCCTCCCCGCAGAGACCCCGCCAGTCCTTTCAGCCGTGCACTATGAGGGGCGAGGAGATGCCGCAGCTGCTGCCCCCTTTCCAGTGACTTTCAAAAGAGGATGAACTCCAAAGCCAACCAGAGCGTTGAAGGCCAGGCAGCTGGGCTCATGTTCACGCCAGCCCCTTTTCCCCACCACAGCAGCGTGCCCGAGGGCAGAAACCTATGCAAAAGGACACGCACGCACGCAGACACACGCGCTGCTGAGCACGTGAGTGACCTGCCAGCAGGCCATACGCACCCTCGCCTAGAGATGCGCCTCCCGCCACAAGCACAACGCACTCTTATTGAGCTGGCGCTCAGCAAACTCGATGTGAGCCTTTCCGTTTGCACTCGTGCGTGTGAGCGTGGCCGCTGTAGCACAGACAAGTGTGCCCAGGACCGTGTGCACTTAATGACTAAGCTGTCCATGCCCACCCTCTGCACAAACACGGACACCCGCGTGCAAAGCGAGCACACACACACACACTCCTCGTTCACGTGCCCTGCCACGGAGGTAGCATGACTTGACTGTCTAAGCTCCGTCCAAATCCAGACCATCCTGGAGAAAGCTGAGTGCAAAACTACATCACAGCTCAAAGCTGTGCTGTCTCCCCACCCCCCCCCAACCCAAAGGCAATAAGAGCTTCTGAAGACAGAGGCACCCCAACACCTATCCCAACCTTAGCGACCTCAAGAGATCGTCTTAAGGCAGCAAAGCAGAAGGACGTGCTGCCACCCAGACTAGAGTCGGAAAGGAGAGACAAGGCTGCAAGACCAGCCCCTTTGCAAAAGCACTGAAAAGCTCCTCGAAAGACTGTTTTAAACAGATTTGCCTTTAAATAAGCCCGCCATGCTGCAGCAAACGCTGCATCGCCTCTGTGCTACTGCAAGAGCGGAAACGCAAGCTGCAGCTGTGTAAACGCTTAGCTATGGACATTAGAGTTATTTATTGAATGACTACTAAAGAAGGGTAGGACCAAAGCCCCCTGTGACACGGGGCTAGGAACTGGTTCAGTATTACGGCAGCGGACCCACCTTCCCTGCACACGCAGCCGTGCCCTCTCCTCGCAGCCCTTGTGCGCCGTCCCGGACGCGCACGCGGGCCCGAGAGCACGTGCCGCTGCCAACCGATGCCCCGTGGGCAGCTCGTCCGCAGAGCGCTTCTGCGGAGGGCGTTCCTGCCGAGACAGCTGGCTCTGGGGTTTGGGACGTGCTGTCGGAGCAGGGGGAGTAAGGTTCGTGCCCACAGTCATCCTTTACCCACGTACACATCACATCCCTCCTGCCCAGCTGGACCCTGCACCCAGCTCCATCTCCGTCCTCATCTTCCTCCGACGTGCAGCAGCTCAGCCCGGCCCAGCAGCTAGGTGCACGACCCGCAGCTCTCCCCCCTGCTGCTTTTGGCTCTGCTCCCCCAACACCTACATGCCTAGCCCACCGCCCGCGGAGCCAGGGGTCTCCTCTGCCCCCCCGCTGTCCACACCGCCAGGCAAGGAGTATGATCAGAAGATGCGTCGCATCGGGTTTTTGCACCGCGTCTGTACGCTAGATGTTTTCCTCCCGCTTGCTTCCGCTTTCTAAGCCGCTGAAGTGGACTGAAGATGCCAGCCAGACGTCTGGGGGACAAGCAGCCAAGCCCACCCGGACGAGCCTGGAGGGAGCCTGCCGGACGCAACCGCTTCCAGCCCCGGAGAGGGCAACGGCACCTCCTCCGGTTCCCGGGGCGTACACCAGCGCAGGCGGCAGCGAGGGAAGGCTGTCGTTTCGAAGCAGTCGCTCCTGCCGTATGGTCCCGGTGCAGCCTGTTTCGCCCGACTCTGACGGGGCGGCGATGTCAACACCACATCGCAGGGCTTGGCCTCCCTTTGGCTGTGTTGGTAGCAGCCTTGAGGCCAGACTCCGCATCACCCAGGCCTTTAAATTGACCCCATATGTGCCTTATTTTCCAATCTACTTTGTTACCACTGAAAAAAGTGACTCTCCTCTCCTCCAAAACAGGAAGCGACATGTAACGTTGAAATCATTAGGATTTGCCACACCTAGCCGTAGAGGGAAACATAGCTCTGGTCTCCATCCCAAACCCTCAGTCCTACCAGGATCTTGGAGAACCAGCGCTGCGCTCAGATTATTCACTCCTTCCCATGTCCAGGTGCCTTTCCCCAGCCCTCCTGCCCCAGCAGCCCCCCAGGTGGGCAAAGCAGCTGCCCCCCCTCTCCCCGCGGGCAGGAGAGCTGCCCGCACAGGTGCTTCTGCTGCAATCCAGAGGCACCAAAAGCCCCAGAGAAAGGGTGTTGCTATCCGGAGGAAGCTAAGGAAAACGAGACGGGAGGCCAGAGGCTTACCGAGCAAGCAGGGCTGGGGAGGCAGCCAGCACTGGGAGAGCACAGCGTACCCGGCGCGCAGCTGCAGTGCTTTGCAATGCGCCCTGAAAAGGGTCCTCCTCCGAAAGCCTTAGTGAGCACAGTTTTGGTGAGGGCAACCAATTCCTACAAGAACCAGAAAAATATCAGGGAAACATCCGTGTCCCCCTAGCAAACAACATCGCCCATTGAGGCTTCCCAGTGTTCAAATGCAGGTCAGAATTTCAAGAGCCAAACCCACCTCTGCAGCAAGCTGAACTGGGCAGGAAGGGGACAGGGAAGGAAGCAACCTAACCCGCATCTGCCCGACCGGCGCTGGGCCACGCGGAGGCCCAGCATAGCCTCTGCGCCCCAGGAAGCGCAGGGAGCCCCCCCCCCCTTTTTTTTGGGGACTAAACCAGCTGAGACACAAGCAGAAGACCAGCGCCAGCCTGAGGTGCCCCAGAGCCCATCACCTCCACGTGGGCTGGGCGGCAGGAGCCTCGCAGCACCCACACTAACGAGGAAGCAGGAGAAGCACGGTACAGAAACACCGCTGCGCGGGTCCCCGCTCCTCGGGCACCTCCGCACTGCCTCCCCGCAGCTGCCTTCCAGGGTCAGCCTTTATTTTCCTAAACAGTTCATGCAACAGTGGGGAAAAAAAAATTCTTTTGCAATAATTTTTTTTACAAAAAATAAATAACTAAAACTACAAAAAAAAAAAAATCCCGGCTTTCTAGTTCTCATTCATGTGTTTATTTTCATGGGGAAATCTTTCTTGTATCTGTGTTCTGGCCCTAGATGAGACACTCTGAGCTCTCGGTGGGCAGAAACGCTGTGCAGTCGCTGCCTGCAGCCAGCTGCACAGCTCAAAGACGTTTTCTTAAAGAGACAGTTTAGTTTAATCATGTTTAATGGCCTTGCCTTATTAACGAGCACAGTCGAGCTCCTCTCCCCCAGGGAAAAGAGCAGTGGGAAGAAGAAAAGCGGCGTTTCTGCTCTGCAGGCGGCAGGCTGCACAGAGCGCTTTTTCCTTGCGGAGTGTCGGCAGCCCAGGCTAGTTAATCCCGGTGAGTTTTGATCACAGAAGTGTTTCAAGGCCACCTCCAGCCTCCCGCGGCCGTTTGCATGAGGACCAGGCGCACACTTCTGCTGAGCAGAGCCTTTCCAAACTGCGCAGTGCCTCAGGCGGGCGTCTGCACTGCCGAGCACAAAGAGGAAAAGCTGCCTCTCGCCTGGATGCTGCCACAGCACCAAGCACCTTTCCACAGCACCTTGCCCACAGAGCTGAAGCTCTGGAGGAGACTGATAGCAGGAGCTGTGCAGGGCTGTAGCAACGAATGGCTAGAAATAGCCAAGATGCACCTCACAGGGAGGGAAGAAGGGCGAGAGCGTGCAGCACTTGGCTCCTCTTGGGATGGCAGCCCTGCATGCCCTTCTTGGGGCCAGGTGCTCTTGCTTTTTCCTTAATTAAGGAGGGAGACACACTGTTTTAAACCATGGTTGGAGAAGAGGCCTTAACCTCTCTCCTTTTCCATCCACAGCCAGACTACAGGCAGCCCAGCAGCAGGTCCTGCCTCCGCCTGTGGGGGTTTCAACCCAAACATCTTCCCCCATCTTCAGGCCCAGCAGTGTAGAGAGGATGCAGGTGGGCTGGTGGAGGGGAGGGAGGGCAGGCAGGAAAGGGCTTGCGCTCCCTGCCACAGCACATCTGCTCTGCCCACAGCAGAAGAGATGGGGTTAGCTGCCATCCTTTTCCTTCCTCTGCTTGGCCCTTTCCTCCCTCCAATCCCGATAGCTGAGAAGCATCGGGGGATGAGCTGGCCAAGGAGGGAAGGGGAAGAAGGACCAAGGGCAGGGGCTAGCTGGAGAACGGGAAGAAAGTTCATGGGTCTTAGGCTAAAAGTAGGCTGGGGTTGAGGTCAAGGTGAAAGTCCCCCAAACTGGAGCAGGCCAGGGACCAAGGGAGTGCATGAAGTTCTTTGTCCTTACAGGCCCCTGAAGCCCCACCAGGAGGGGAGAGCTGGACCTTACTTACCAACCTTCGCTGACCGTTCCTTTATTTATTTAGTCAACAAAGCCTGGAGCAGGGACCAGAAGTAACTGCCACTTTCCAAGGGGGTCCCTGATGCTCCGAGACACTTCAGTCTTCTCTCCTCAGCCCAGCAAACACTCAGTTACTCCATTCAGAGTGCAACGGCTTTGGGCAGAGGCATGCCTTTTCCTCCCTCCTCCTGGAGAGCTGCTGGGATGGTGGGGCAATGGGTACAGCACCCATAACCTCTCCCCTGCAGAGTCCAGCCTGCTGGGTACCCAACAACAGCAGTGGCCGTGCTGAGTCCCAGATGTAACACAGCGGACAGGTCGCGGTTTGTGGGGCCCAGCAATGAAACAGTCAGCATCAACTCAGTGATGCCAAGGCAGAGGATCCTTCTCGGCCCCAGGGCACAGAGCAAACTTCATTGTCTACAAAATTTAAGTGACCACAGGACAAGGCAGAGGCTGTGAGAACCTCTATTTTGGCCCTAAGACACCCACTGCAGTTTTGTATCTACATCCCCGTTACAGGGCTGGGTACAGCAAGAAAATGAGAGCAGCAAGAGGATGTGAGATTCTTGTGGGACTACCCCAACCGGCCCCAGCCAGAACAGCCCGTTCCTGAAGGCAGAGCAAAACAACTGTGTTACATGAGAAGTCCTAGAGTCTAAAGCTATGCTACAGACCCTGGTTAACTCCAAAAAGGCTTTTCCATGGAGGTCAGCTGGATACGAGACAGTTCGTCCTAAACTAGCATGAATAGATGTTGCCATCCTGTGGCTGTTTGGAAATACTGACTTCCCACACAGGTTTTCCAGGAGCTGACTCTGCCCTCCCTAGTGAAAGAGAGGGGCTGATAATTAGGAGGGACAAATAAACCCTCCTCTGCAAATAAAACATCAAAACATCTCATTTACATCTATCTCATATCTCTGCTATTTAGGAGAAAGGGACCTGAAATACAAAGCCCAGCACTCTTAAGAGAATATTCCCTACTCCCTAGTAAGATTCATCTTTGGAAGGAGATTACACTTTGCCTCTGAGATTTGCACAGGAAAGAGCTGCTGGGAACAGCCAAGCCTGCTGCTTTAGAGAGGATATACTGAGTGGCCGTGTGTGAAGCTAGTCCTCTGGTCCCCTCGGTCACCTTCCTCATGTCTACACTGTGCCCTTTAACTGGATGAAACAGTGAAACCTGTCCTCACTGGCAGGCCACCAGGCAGCGGGGAGAAACCACAACACCACAGCAAAGACTTCCCAGCATTTTCCTACGTCCTTCTCCCATGCTCTTTGCTGAGAGCCTGCAAAACGCTTCAAGTGCAGTTTTCCTCCTCTCACCTCCCTCCATTACTCTCCTCCTTCCCTGGACCTGGATATCCCAACACAGCTAAATCTGCCTGCCCACAGCCACAAATGGCAAAGCACTGAAAGCACTATGAAGATTTTAATACCCAGCTTTGAGAGATGACTCACTTGCTAGCTGTCCTCAGCCAGGTCCTAGCAGCCACAGATCAGTTCACTGCTTTGGGGTATTAAGTCATGAGGAGACGGCATAGTCCCTATCCCCATTTTGAAGCAGACTCCAGAGACCAAATTCCCACAGTCCCAGCCTTTCCCCATTGCTCTGGCAATGTTAATGGGCCTGGGTATTGCCTCTTCCCTGTAAAGGGGGTTTAGTTTAAAAAACTATTCTATCATTTCTTAGACCCACCCAAAACGAGGAAGACAGAAATAGAGGAAGTCTTAAAATATTTCTAATTTTACTGCTTCCCCAAAGCGTGGGAAGGATTCTGTAAAATGCATTATTCAGTTTAGCACGGGGGCTAGAAAAAGCCATTAAGACATAGGACAATCATGTTCCAATCTGCTCAGACAAGGAAGCCTTTCAGCAAGCATCATTTGGTGAGCTTGTACTGCCTCCCTGGCTGTGGCTCGTGGTCCAAAAGTTAAATTTCTTCTCATGGAAGGGAAGTAAAACTCACCTTTATGACTGTGAGGAAGAAAGCAGCTAAATGTGAAACTATGCACTGGAACCCACCTAAATCTGCAGACAGCCTGAAATAAAAGCCTGAGGGAGAGTGCGCAGGACTCATTTATTCTAAGATGCTCAGTTTAGGGCTGGATGACAAGCAATATCATTTCAGCATCACTAGCTACAACACTGCTAATGAAAAAGCAGAAGGCAGCGGGACAATCAAATAGAGAGTTCTCTTCATGGTCTGTACGTGGCCTTGTAAGCAAGCTCTATGTAGGGGCAGGTTTTGGATGGTGAGCAGAGCTTGAAGGAATATAGCCTTACACTCACCCTGTTCTGGGCCTTGCCTGGGCCCGTGAACATTAATTCATTGCATGTCTCCTCAGGCATTTCTTTTGGCTGGCAGACAAGAGGAAAAAAAGCAAAATATAGAGCAGGATTTTAACCTGGAGAGATGTAATACTGGAGGTTGAGGACCCCAGACTTAGCCCGGGTTAATGAGCCTTACCAGCAGCCTGACAACATTTCCCAAAACCCAGCTCTTTGACTGGAGGAAAAGTAGTGAAATCTATGTCTCAACTGACGAGGGGAAAGGAAAAGATGACCACAGATTGAGAGAGGGAGAGGGGATGATGAAAGACATTTCCTCCCAGCAACAGTTACGGCCCTGTTGAGAATGAACAATAAATCAGGCACTTACTGCTGTAAGGTGCTCTGACAGTCATTTGCTTATTAATTCTCAACACCTCCTTGCAAAGCAGGTGAATATTATCATCTCCACTTTTTCCAGAGAGAAAATGAGGCAGAGGGGCTGGGTAATCTTTGAAGTTCAAAAGCAAATTCTTCCCAGAAGACATAGGCACTGATTCCACAGGGGACATGATGGTAGCTGCACTGCCTGCATCTCCTCCTGACTCAATGCCACCACCTTTTTCTACAGAGCCAGGCAGAGCCAGAGTCACCCCTCCTGTTAAAGCCAAGATCAGGTCAACGAAGGGAGCGTTATCTGGGGACTGCGGCTTTTTACAAGACTAAAGGGGTTGGCTCTAGAAGAGCTCTCTGCGTCATAAGGTGTTTTTCAGAGGAGCTGTGGGGGTGAGTTAAACAACCAAAGACCTCAGACTTTTCTTTCTTAAGCAGGTAACTGTGCCTCTTCATCAGAGGTGGAAAATGCGAGGTTTAATAAAAAAGAAAAGCTCATATGAAAAACCAACCTAAAGAGAAATATTCAAGTTCTCAAGTTGTTAAATGTTTATCAGATTTTTAAATGGAAGGGGCATTCAAGCCTCCTGCCTTAGCAGCTGCAAACCAACACCCAAAGCCCTGTACAAGCTGCGAAGAGGCGTCCCAAAGCCATTTCTGAACAGACTAAAACTCAGTGGTCTCCTTCCATCTTCTGAAAATGGAAGCTTAAATCAGAAAGGCAGAGAGAAAACCACATCAAACTATAGCTTTAAAAATATTGCTTTTAACAATCCAAGAAAGCTCTCCCCAATCTAAATTAGGGAATTTTTATTTTTCAGTGTGATCAAACTTCATTTTCTGAAGCCTGAAGCTTCAGTGAACGGTGACAGAGAAGGACAGAATTAAGAGGAGTCATCAGGCTGGTTTCTGAGAAGCAACAGAATGTGTTAAAGCTCATTTTATGAAGAGTTCATAAAGGCAAGTTGCATATATTGAATCAGGCAGATCCTTGTCCAGCTCAGCCAACCAGGGGAGCTACAAGCTGAATGTTCCCCATCCGCCCCCTCCCAGTCTCTGGAGCTCCAAAGACTGGAAGCAGGCTGGACTGCAGATCCAGAGATCTCTGGGTGCAAGTTGGTCAATGATTGCCTCCAATGTATTGGAGAAAGCTGTCCAAACCTTATCTTTGTTAAGAAATACCAAATCATCCTCTTTTAGCACTGTCCTGCACAAAGGTCAGTTTAAGCCCTGATCTTCTTCCTTTTTCCTGCTAGAGACCTCTTCTTCCTGCCCAGGATTGGCTCATTACTAGAAGATTGAGGACGGATCTTCATCTCAGTAAAAGGGATGGAGAACTCATGGCCCTTCCACGGCTCCCAGTTAACCCCCTGTGAAAAGACCAAGGAACTTCTTTTATTAAAGCACCCAGATCAGGGGACAGGAATCTACCACTGCCCCCTCTAATACTATTTAACCCTCCCAGTAAACAGAGATGTTATTGTCTACCAGATTTTGACTGTAATTATGATCAGTCTTCCAGACATTTCTAACACAAGTTAAATCTCCATCCAGTTAGGGACTCAACAGAAACAGAGCTCTCTTCAAGCACAAAACAAGCCTGTATGATGAGATGCAAACCAAGGCATGCACTGAAACCAAGGTATATGCTACATGGGGCAGCGAGCCTGCGTCCTGGCGTGCCTCTTAGCGAGTGCTCTTTTCTGTTCCCCACTGAAATCAAGACAGCTCCACCTCAAGTATCTCTACCTATCGCAAGAATCAGGAGGCCATGAGCTCAACAACATCTGCAGGATTGCAGAGTAACGGCTGGGAGTTTCCTTATGGATCATTTTCCTTTCAAATTAAATGAATTAGGATAGCCTGGGCAACCCCTCCTGCTGCAACCCCACTCCCATGCATTTTCCCAAGGTTAAGGGAGAACAGCTGCCCACTACACACAGCTTTGCCGCTCACCTCACTGTGCTTGCTCTCCCCGTATTTCCCATTGAGGTTGGCCAAGTGGCAGTTCTTGTACCACCATGCACCACGGTGTGTCAGAGCACAGTTGCTGAGAGCCACATCATTGTCTCTGTCCCACGTTGTGAACTTCCAGCCATGGTGGTAGGTCATTGCATCCCCTAAAGGAAGGGATTAAAGGCATGAACAGAAGTCAAGAGACCACAGTTGCTCAGCCTGAGGGTTTATACACCCTTCAGGCTAAACAGAGCAGGCCTGTCAGGAGAAAAGCAGCAGCACAGCATGGGTCTGGAGAACAATTTCTAAAAGGCTGCTTAAGAGGTCGTGTCAAAAGGCTGGATCCCCCAAGGCTGAAGATCTAAATGTATGGCAGTAAGAGATAAAGGGGTTAAGCGGAGGCACTGGTAAGGATTTACCAGCAGCAGAAGCCAGTACCAGGATGGCTACTGTTGTTGGGTAAACTTGCTAGATTCTTCGCTCTTCTCAGCCAGGGAAGCCCAGCGGTCACTCCCTCATGCAGGCTACCTCCTGGAAATGCTTCCCAATCTGCTGGGAATCAGCTGGTGTTTTGTCAGGTCACAGAGCTCTTCTCCTCCCCATGAAAGGGGAACTCTTTCTCCTCTACCCAGCAGGAGACAGGCTTGTGGGCACACGCTACCTCAGAGAGAACTGCATCCATCTAACCTGACCTGATGAGCCCACATGCTACTGGCAAAACAAACACAGGTCCCAGCATTTGCTTCCCTGTGCAAAGCAGAAACAACGAAAGCACCAGGCATTTCTCACCAGCATTGCCTCTGTAATTCCCCACCGACAGCCTGTATCTTTCCTTGCTTGAGGCAACCTGGAAGAAGTCATAGACAGCATAGGCAGATTCATTGGATGTCCGCAAATCCACCCGGAGCTCATAATGGATGGGGCTGCTGCTTGTGAGATTGTGCAGCTTGTCAAGACCTACAAGAAAAAAGAATTACTCTTAAAAGGGAAAAGCCTGTTCACCATTGCAGTCCTAAAATCTCACCTTGCTGCCATTTTGGTTATATGAGCTATTTCCTGCCTCCTTCCTTCCTCTGCTTGATGCTGTCATGACATTTTGTCAAGTCTATACTATCCTGTCCCATTTCCTGGCAAGAGACAGCAGTGTCAGAAAGACCAAAGAGCCTAAACCAGCACAAGACAGACTGTAGTGGAACATTACTTTCTAAGCCCATCTAAAGACTCTTGCTCCAAAGACTTGGACCCATTTAAAGCTGGATTCTCTGATCCAAGCAGAGTTAGCTAATATAACAGGAAAGACAGAAAATGACAGAGTACGTTACATTTTATATAACGTCCTGGATTTCACATTTTCGTGAAGGCAAATTATTTCACCTCTCATAGGAACACATAAGCCTGAAATAAACCTTTTCAGGGGTTTGGAAGAGTCTGGCTTGCTCTGGGGCTGCTCCACAGCCCACAGATGTCAGTGGAAAGACTTCAGTGGGCCTCTGGAGGTCTTAAATACTTCATTGACACTTCTAGCAAAGAGCAGAAAAGCCGACACTTCCAGACAGCAGGCTCAGGGGAGATGGATATTTCAGCACTCAGATGCTTCTGCAAAGCTATTCTTTAGCTCTTCACCCTTCACTGGTCACAACTTGATACCTTACCAAGCCAAAATTCACCAGTTGGATCTCCAAAGCCTTCTACATAATCCCTCCAGCGTTTGTAGAAATCCAGCTCACCAGTGCTCCGCCTCTGAAACACCTGCAAAGCAAGGATTGATTGCTGAGTGAGAGTTCATGACAGGCTGAGGAGAGACAAGGAGGATGGGTGTGAGAAATGGGAGATTTCCCTCTTTGACCACCAGCAGCCTGCAATTCTCCCCATCCCCTCATCCTGATTCAAATCCAGGCCAAAAGGTGAGGCGCTCAGGAACAGACATCTCTAGCTGATGGTAAACTGCAGCAGAGCAGGGTACACACAGGAATTCATTTCCATTTTCCTGCACAGGAAGCTTGGGGGTGAATACTTACCTGTGCAAACTTTACAGTTTACTTTCCACAAACAGCTGCGGGCAGCACAAATCTAAGCAGAATCTAAACATCTGGACATGCCAGGATTAGGGACAGGATCCACAGACATACCTCGGTTTCTAAACACCACCAAAATCAGCAGGAGTTGGGCAGTAACACACAACAATTTGTTTCAGTGGAGAAAAACACTTATCACAGAACACAAAAGGTGAAAAAGGGAATACGGACACTTTTATTTGGCCGCTTAGGGAGACTGCTCTCAGACAATCTCAGATTCATTCCTTCGCCCTCATACAAAATTCCCTGCCTCACAGCCTACGTTATAGGGCCAGCAACTCATCAGGGACAGAACTCAAGACTGTCGGTTCCCTCAAACCACCTTGAATTTCCTTCCTTCTGTTTCCACCTTCAGATTCTCTTGAGGCATTCAACAACTACTGTGGGTCAGAGTCCAGATGCATGCTCACAATACTGTCATTTAAAATATTACCAGGCATCAGCTGAACTGCAAGAACTATCCATACATACAACCTTATCCTGTAGTCAAGACAAGATAATGCAGCTTAGTTAACCCATTACAAAAGACAGTTAAGCTAAATTGTACTGCCTTGTCTTGCAATGGGGCTGAGTGCCTCCTCTTAGACAACTCCCATGGCCCAACAGGCAAGAGGTAATACGTTAAGCTGTCATAACTCACTCATTGCCCTGCATCAGCAATAATATAACCCAAGTCACACACAGGACCAAGCATCCTACTGTCAAACCTTTGACCCATTCAGCCCCCCACCACCCTCCCACTGACAGGCTGAAGGAGTTTATCAGCATCCACCTCCCTTCTACCTAAAATATGTTACTCCACCAGGGCAAGAGCTGAAACACAGTGGAGCAATAAAGCAAATGAAGCATCAATTAACACCAGAACCAGGTTCACTGAATTACTTCTGTTAAAAAAAAAAAAAAAAAAAAACCAAACAAAAAAACCACACACAGACTAGGAGAAGCACAGAATCACTCACTATCCATCCGCCTCCATCAGTGGTCATGTCACAGTACACCTGCATTGGCCTGCTACCATCTCCATTCAGGTAAATGGTGTACACGCCACTGGAGGCATTCCCATTCCGCTGTGTCTGGCTGCAGTCTGCTGGATATGGGTAGAGGAATCTAACTGCAGGAAGAGAGAGGGCAAAACTTCAAGTCAGCAAAGCAGATCATAAAGCTGTAGGAGGCGTTTCACACCCTTACGAGTCTCCTAAGGACAATGCTACCAGAACAGGAGTAAAGAAACAGCAGCAGCCCCACTGTGCACTCAGCAGTGCGCAGGCACATCACAAGACTGCAGTCAGCAACCTTCCCTGCTGCTTCAGACCTGGCTCACAGACGGGGTCACCAGAGACTGCAGCAGGTGCAATCCTGGGTCACAGTGAAAGCAGGAAGAGAAGCCCTTGTTTGTGAAGGTGGGAGTGCCAGTAAACAGAGTTTATTTTCTCCACATCCCACAACTTGTCCATGACCAAGGGACTGGCCCAGTAAGAGAGGCGCCCACACCAAGCCAGCCTGAGATTTTGTTTGATTTGCTTCCATTCTGGTGTACATTTCCTGATCTCTGAAAATAATCTGAGCAGCTCCCCAATGCCACACCATTGTTTACACAGCTGTGCCCTACCATTACTAGGATGGTGCAAAAAGATCCATAATGTATCATCTTCTCTCCTGCCCGCTGGCAGCTCACCAGGAGGTTGCATCCTGCGCTTGGTTAGCGAGGTTTGCCAACAGCACTGACCAGTATGGGCAGTCTCCACTCACGCTATCCCTTCGTGTTTCCAAGCCTCCAGATGGTGTGGCTAAGAATGGATACCCAGCCAGAAGACAACGTCACTGACTCACTAGGTAACTGGCTTATGATCACAGTTTCCCTGGGTGTCTGTAAAACAGGAACTCCATCACTGTCCTCTATCCATAAAGCGCACCGGCTGCAAAGCACAGGGAAGAGCACAACACCAAAGGCCAAAACCCTACCTGTTGAGAAGGTATCGCCTGCCTTTCTGCTCTGGCGATCTCCCTTATAGGCCACCACAGAGATGGTATACCTCACTCCTTGCTCCAGTCCTTCCAGCACAAACCTTTGGTCACTAGGTCCCAGCTGCACTTCCTGCCAAACAAACAGACCAAAGATCAGCCCTACTCTGAATAGCATTTAGCTTTTCTGGACCACAGCGCCTTCACACTATGCATTTATGGGCTTTTCTTGTAGAGCTCAGACAGGCACACATTGGCTATATATCCTTGAGGAGTCCATCTCCTCAGAAGGAAGATTTGGGGCAGGGTCTCAGGAAACACTGTTAGGACACTGTATCCTGTATTCCTGGGGAGGGCTGCTCTTCCATGTAGTAATATATTAGAAAAGCAAAGTGAGAAGCAAATTTGTTCTCTGTACCCTGAAGATCTGCTGGAAAGAAGCATTCCACTGCCACAAAGCCCCTCCACAGCTTCTACTCATGACAGTAGCACATTTCCTTCCTTAGGCTCTGCCTCCCCCAGCCATGGATGGCAGAGATTCTTCCTCAGGATTGTTCTCCTGTGGTCCATGTACCCAAAGGGTCCAACTGGCAGAGCCCATGGCCATAGGGATGATTTCAATGGGGTTTGCGGGGCTAAGGAACTCACTGTACCTTGTTGCTGCCACCTAGGTCCTGGTAGGTCAAAGTATAGCCATCAATCTGTGCTGCTGGAGGAGTCCAAGTAACTGTACCAGCAGACTGAGTCACATCTGATACACGGAGGTTCTTGGGAGGATCAATCTCTATTGAAAAAGAAAAGAAAATGCAAGTCCCATTGTATAAATGAAAGATGGCAACTCCTGCGCAGGGCTTGGGCTGAGCTTTCAATGCCTGATCCTGTTAACTGGTATTCAGTGACTTCCACAGCTAACAATCAGCAGCACAAGCAGAACAAACATGGCAAGGACTGTTATAGATCTGGTTTGGGATATTTTGTGTGCCCTGCAATTTGCTCAGATGTATGGGCACTCCCAGGGCCTGGGGGCTTCTGACACATCTGCCTCAGCAGCCTCACCTTTGAGGAGCATTCACAGACGGATCAGCTTTGGGCTATAGGACCCAATCCTGGAGCATAGCCCTAGCATGTACTGCCTTTTGCCCCCAAGTCCCCACCCCCTTGGACCTCTAGCGCAGGTGGAGAACAACTGCACAGGCTTTGGAAACATTTTATTGTTGTCATGCTTCAGCCTTCTTTAATAAACACAGTGATACAAAGAAACCCGCAGCTTTACAGTTTGGTCTATGCTGTGTCTGGGACATCACCTCCTACACTGACAGCAAAGGCTTAGCCAGACTTTTCCCGTGCAATGAGACTGCCCAAGCTCAGCATGAGGAGAGGCACAGAATTATCTTTAAGCAATGCCAGTTCACATCAAATGTCAAAAAGCCTCCACCTTATCATGTACCCACAAGAGGGCTCCAGTGCTTTCCTCATGATAAAAGCATTTAACGCTCACTTTGAAGTAACAGCAATGGAAGCAACCTTCTCCTAATTTTCATCTTATGCTTGCTATACTCTAGCATTCTGGGAACAACTTAAGGAAAACATTCTAAGGAACAGGTTTGTCTCACCTGCTCTAGCCTTCCAAGTTTTAGAGAGAAAGCAGTTGGTGGGCAGTGCTAGCCTTTTGAGAAGAGTACTCCAGCCCTGAAGTACACCTTAACTTATGACAAACTATAACTGAATAATTCAGCTCAATTCCCTGCTCTGCCACAGATTTTCCCGGGTGATGATAGATGTGTCATTTAACTCATCCATTGATTCAGTCCTTCCTCCATATAAACAAGTCAACAACACTTCCCAAACTCTGAAGAGTGTTATAAGGATAATCACAACAACGATTATAAAGTAACAATGAAATATTACAGTCGTGAAAGGGCCACAGAGGAAGATGTAACAAGAAGAGTGGAGTAGTATGGCTTCTCCCAAGAAGCACGGCGCTTCTTGCGTGCAGGATTACTGCTTAAAACAGACAAAGATAGAGAAGAAACCAAATCATCCAGTATACGGAGAGCAGCAGAGATGGGAACAAAGTTCACGCAGCAAGCTGTTTCAAACACCAGCTATTCATGATAACTGAAAACCACCATTCACTCCCGAGTTAAGTGTTACCCAACTCGTGCTTTATTTGGGAGACCACTAAACGATTGTTTTAAATAATCCACCCAGAAATCTTCCTGCAGTAGCTCATTACTCATGTATCTCCCGTTGAACAGAAGAGGGAGCTAAAAGGTACCAGATCCATCCGTAAGAGAGAAGTGACGGGGAGGGCAGCCTTAGCAGAGACAGTACCTAGGATTTCACAGCACTGCTCTTAAAGGTGAGCCAGCAGTTTCCACAGGTGCAGGAGACTACTACAGAACAAGTCCCTGCCACAGCCTGTTTTAACACTAGGGAATAAGTAGCCGCTACCTTCAGTTAAAAAATGTATTTTGTCAGAAATTGGATCATTTTACCAGCTGTGTCATTTTTGGAAAGTAACACCACCAAGGAAAAACTAGTCTTTTTTGTAGACATTTTTTAAAATACCAACTAATGCTAAGTACAGTCCCTCTCCCAACAGTTTCACTTCATGGGAAATTTCTGTGTTTCTATGTTTTCACACCAATTCAAAAGAGAACGTTTCAATTTACTGAAATTCTCTGTGTGTTTCTAATTCCAGACAGGTTCAGATCTCTGACCTCATGAGAACTTAATTTGTCCTCCTCTGCTGCCCCCGATCTCTGTAGGCACTGGGAACTGTTTTAGTATCTTGCCCTAAATCCAGACTTAAACTATTCTTCACACCAGTTTGATTCAGAAACTAAGTACATTAGCAAGGCCAATGGTTATAGACTGGCCATGAAATGTTCCCAGCATACCCATAATCCTTACAGCTGACTGAATAGAACAGATTTAAGTCTGCAGTTTCCTAGGACCATCCTAAGGTCTAAGGTCACGAGGCAAAGGGCAGACCATTATTTTTAATCATCCCTAATTCCAGCACGGTTTAACTGTGGTTGTTAAGTCTCTATTGTTGTGATTGAGAGCAGCACAAGAAGCACTGCATGCTTTTGATTAGGGACTAGTGAAATAAGCTGGATACCACAAGCTGTCATCACTCTTGTATTATCACATCTGCCTCTTCTAGTAGTCTATAATCATGCACTTATCTCCAGAAAGGATTTACCACTGTGGATCTTCATTACCCAGTGATGCAAAGAGAGATTATGAAATCTAAAATAACAAAGGAGTAGGGTCCCCTTATCCTGCTTCTCCTCCCTCCTGCCCACAATTACCTGTCAGCATGTCAGTGCTTGCTCTCTTGCTCTCCTTGCTTCCCAGCTCTGCCCAGAGGTAGATGACATACTTCGTGCCTGGCTTCAGTCCTGTTAGTGTGGTGATGCTCTCGCCCTTCCCCACTTCTATTTCCTTGGTGTCCCCATCAGCAGAAGTGTAGCTCACCATATACCTGTCTATGGGAGCTTGGATGCTATCCCAGGAGATGGTGGCTGTATCCTCTGTCACTCGGTCAGTCATCAGATTCTTTGGGCTATCCATTTCTAGGGAAGAGAGTGTGGGTCACTAAGAGACAATAAAAGTTTCATAGGCAAAGGTAGTATGTTTTATTACACCATTGAATATCTATGGAAAAAGAGACAAGCTTTGGAACATGTTTCTGCGCCCAAAGATCTAAAAGGGGCTCGTGTGTCCAAAAGCTTGCTTGTTTTCTCTAGCTCAAACTGGTACATTGAATGGAAGTTTTATCTTTAGCTACAAACCACGTTTTGATCATGCAGTGCAAATAACTGATGCTTAAGCAAGTCTCCTTGGATATCACTATTTGTGGCCCCAAATCATTCTGTACTCTGAGATATGGCATGAGGTGGAGATAATAATGGTCTGCCTTTAATCCCTGTAGCAGCTTTCTTAGGGAACAGCACAGCTGGTCCTGACACAGAAAGAAGAGGGCCCTTATAAAGCAAGATATTGCCACTTTGTTTTTCTCACAGTCACAAGCCTCTGAGGCTCACATACATGTCATCTGTCTGGGAAGTGAGAGAATATGCAAAGCTCTCCTGTTAAGAGATGAGGATGATCCAGGTACACTGTAATCTGCCTTCCTTCAGCAAGTCCCTGACCCAGAACATGAGTCAGAATCCAGATTGTCTTGTAAATTCTCATGACTGCTTGCAATGAATTCAGACATCCAGCTTTACAATGTTATTCTAAACTAGCAACCCTCACACTGGACAAATCGCTATATCTCCTTAAAGCGGGGCTGGCTACACAGGTGAAGGAAAGACCCTGGTAAGAACAACTGAGGAACCAGGATTAATCATCCTACCACAAGAAAAGACATCCTCTATTCTGTTGATCTCCGCGAGCTTCAATTTCTTCATCTGCAAAAAGGAACTAAGCTTCACCTCTGGGTGAAGGATAAACTAATCAACTGACTGAATTAAAAGCATGACTATACAAATATCCAAGCCACACTGCTAGAAAGGCATCCTTTTCACAGGTGAAGACCACCAATCCATATTAGTAATCACAACACAGCCTATTTATAGGAATTAGAATCTCTTTGTGATGATGTTGAATGGGTTTCACAGCAAGATGCACTAACCTGAAGTTTGTACCTGTCAAGCCTGAATCTCCCTCTGCTGTGAAACTGTCCTGGGACAGACTCATTCAATGTCAGGGCAAACATGTGTTGTGACCTGTACTCTCAATTCAACCTGCTGCCCTCTTACCTGTCACAGCCTCAGTGCTGGCCTTCTTGCTCTGTTGCTCTCCTTTTTCTGCCCAGATGTAAATGATATATTTCATGCCTGGCTTCAGTCCTGCCAACGTAGTGACATTTCTGTCTTTCTCCACCTCTATCTCCTCTGTATCCCCATCAGCTGAGGAGTAGTTCACTCTGTATCTGTCAATTGGAGCCCGGACTTTGTTCCAGGAAACAATAATTGCATCCTCTGTCACTCGGTCAATTAACAGCTTAGTTGGACTGTCAATTTCTGTAAGTGAAAGTTATAATTATTAGATGCTTTAGTGTAGTACTGTGGTAATCACAATGGTCTATACACATAGACAATAAAGTCTTATAGGCAGAGGTAGATAGATGTTTTATAGATGTTTATATATAAATAGATGTTTTATTACACCACTTAATATCTGTGGAAAAAGAGACAAGCTTTGGAACATGTTTCTGTGCCCAAAGACCTAAAAGGGGCTCGTGTGTCCAAAAGCTTGCTTGTTTTCTCTAGCTCAAACTGGTACATCGAATGGAAGTTTTATCTTTAGCTACAAACCATGTTTTGATCATGCAGTGCAAATGACTGATGCTTAAGCAAGTCTCCTTGGACATCACTATTTGTGGCCCCAAATCATTCTGTACTCTGAGATATGGCATGAGGTGGAGATAATAACAGAGCTGCTGCCTGCAAGTCCTACTGTTCTTTGCTCACTGGTAAACACTCTTGTACTGTTAGTGCTGAGGTAGCTGAGCTGGGGCAGGGCCAGTCTTTGCCTTCTCAATTCCTATTTCCTATCAAGGATGGGCCTGAACTACAAAGCTAGAGGTGTCCAATTCTGACGCATTTCGGCTGGGGTCTAACTCTACTCCTTACAGCTGCAACAGCAGGGCTCTTTGTTGGGGAGCAACAAAAGCACAGCCAGTTCCAAAGGGGCAGAGAGGAATGCTCTGGCAAAGACAGATATTACTGTCTCTCATTTTCTGAAGATCATAACCTATTATCTGCTTTGCTCATTGCAATAACTCAAAAACTGAATCACTAATTAAAAACCTCTGTCTGAAATGCAGCTGTCTCAGAACAAGGCCAGTTCATATTAAGGCAAAACTCTATCTTAACTTAAAACTCCTCTCCCTCCTACCTGTCACAGCTTTGGTGTCTGCTTTCTTGCTCTGCTGAGCTCCCTCTATGTCCAGAGATAGAGGACATGCTTCTTGCCTGGCTTCAGTCCTCTCAGATGCTCTTATCCTTCCCCACCTCCATCTCCTTTGTGTCCCCATCAGCTGAGATGCATCTCACCAAGTACCTGTCAATCAGAGCCCAAACCCTATCCTCAGGAGATGGTGACTGCGTCTTCTGCAAGCCAGCTGGCCAGTAGGTTGATACTAGGCTATCAATTTCTTAGGAGAAAGTTTGAAGGTAAAGAACCAGGTGACAACACTAGTGAGGACTACGTTCAAATTCTCCACCAGAAAAAAGCCCTTTTCAGTCTTTTCCAATTACCACAATCCTTCCCCTGCCCTTTTCACAAACAGAAACATGATGCTAGATTTTAAGTGTTAAGTCACTAACACAAAGTAGCCTGCAGAAATGCAGCCTTTCAAGGACTGCCCAACAGCCCATGACCTCTACAGAGAACATCTTTTTTTCCTCTGAACTGATAAATATATCTCAGCAGCCTGAGAGCAGCATTTTTCATTCTGTTGATTCTGCCCCAGGTGCTGAAGTTCAGGGTACAAATGCACAACCATCTTACAGCCACATTATAATTTATACACACCAGCTGAGCTGCACTGTGATTTACCACACATCAGCTGAGCCATGGCAAGAACTGGTGATTTGCCACTTGGATGCTCTTAACTCACCTCTGTTGTGAGATAACACCACATTACTTCACATTGGAATGAAAGATGCTGAAGCCGGCTTGTGTCACCCCAGAGTGGGGCAGGCTGGGAACACATGTACTCAAAATAACCACAGCTCAACTAGCAAACAGTATAAGGGGCTTGTGTGCAGCAACAGCCATGGGACTTAAGATATAAGCGAGCTGCAAGTATGAAATATCAAGTTTATTCCTTAGTTCTAAGTTAGTTATAACTGTGTGGCAGCTGGGTATGGGCTGTGCCTGTATGCACCCCCAGTGCATTTAGCTCATTAGTTCCCTGGCTGGTCCAGAAACTCCATTTTCTCACTGATGTATATGACTGAATGGGGACTGGCTTTAGAAAATGGACCAACTTGAAATGAAGCGATTGACTGAACTTCACATTAAGCATTAGACTGATTCTTACAGGACCCCCCTGGGTGGGAATTTCAGTCAGTTCTAGAAATTCCCCGAGACCGCTCCTGTCCCGTCTAGTCCTACTTGTATGCCTAAATGTGTCAGTCAGCATCCTGGGTGGAGTGTTCAAGACTTCCCTAAGTGATTCCTGCTGCAGAAGTGATCAAATTGCACATAAATAAGCCCACTGTACTATTGGGGAAGGTCACAACAGTCACCCAAAGAAGAGCTTGGAGGTTGTTTATGGCATGTTTAATGCCACGTTCCAGCCATGAGGCTTTAGCTGTGTTTCACTGTTACTGATAGTAAATGGTGTCTAACAATAAGGCCTGTCCATAGCACGACTCAAAATTAAGAGGTTTCATTCCTAGGCTGAAGACCTGTTCAGCCTCACTAGTAAGAATGGCATGAATTTTTTGCTTCTCTAAAATCTGTGTAGAGTAGGGGAAGCTTCACTGAAACAAGTGCAATTGGCAAAGGAACTTGAAATCCAAACCCCACTCCGTCTTGCTACTGCTGCTACAACTTACCTGTCACAGCTCCGGTGCTTATCTTCTTGCTCTGCTGGGATCCCTTCTCTGCCCAGATGTGGATGACATATTCCATGCCTGGTTTCAGATCCAGTAAGGTGAAGTTGTTGTTTTCATTCCCCACCTCTATTTCCTTGATGTCCCCATCAACTGAGGTGTATCTCACCATGTATCTGTCTATGGGAGCCTGAACTTTATCCCAGGAGAGAGTGGCTGTATCCTCTGTCACTCGGACAGTCACCAGATTGGTTGGGCTATCAATTCCTAAGAGAATATTCGAAAGTGCAGGATTAGGAAACTCCAGCTGAATTAAACTGCTACAATACCCATCACAGCATGTGCACATTTGCTTCACTTTGTCTTGTGTTTTAGCTGGCTAAAACACAGAGTGACCTAGGTCTTCCCTACAGTCACTAGAGAAAAGCAGGCATCCATGAGAAATCAGCACGGTCAGAGTGGGAGGAAAGCAGGATTGTCCTATCATTTAGATGAAACTTTCCATTATTTTCTGCAGAAAGATCTTGCAGGCTACCAGCCCCACCTCCGAAGGGTAATGACTTGAAAAACACTTTTGTGCCTGCCCTCCTCACAGCACCCAGGTATAAGCCCCCTCCTCTCTCTGTCTCCAGTGTCAGCCACTTGTTGCTCCTTATCCTCTGCCTACCCTGCAGTCCTGTCCCTCAGACTCCCCCAGGCTACTGCTATTTTAGATGATGAATCAGAATTTAGTGCTAGCTCTCACAGTAGCTGGTATTTATCTCAGTCACAGCTCCTAAGCTCCAGGGCTCTTCTAAGAATCTGAGCAGGATTACTCATTGTAGGTTTTTTTCTTCTCTTCAAGAAGTTTTCCAGCTCCCATGTTTGCAAAGAACAGACTGAAAACAGGAGCCAAGGGTATTCCAAATAATTAGAATCTACATAGGAAAGAGCAGCCTTAAAATGACAGGGTGGAGGTTGTAGGTTTTGTTGGTTTTAATCAATTTTCTTTTAATGGAATAATTTGAAAGACAACCTCAGGAAGGTCAGGCCTGATTTGGGATTTTTCATTCTTGGATGCTGCAACCCCACCGTTGCATAAGAGAGACGATTTTCAGAGTTTCCAGAATCTTACAGGTAGAATGAGAGCTCAAATTTTTCAAGGTCCCTTCTGCAATACAATAGCTCAAAAATATTCTGCCATATTTTTGGAGAACTTGAAACACCAATGAACCAATAGGGTTTGGCTGGGCTGCCAGTCATAGGAAAAATATTAGTCAAATAATAGTAGCATCCTCCAGGCCATCTGAGCTGTACTGAGTGCATAGTCTGAGCAGAAGTAAGCTTAAAGATGCTTTTGCTCTCTCCTCGTGCTGGAAAAGACTAAGTTTGACTCCAGCTCTGTTATAGAAAAGCAGTCCAAAGCTTCTCCATCTGACCTCTAAGGGCCAGCAAGTAGCTGAAGCCTCTTCAGTCATTTCAGGTGCAAAAGGCAGAAAGTCTCAAGCTAGCACAAAAGGCCAGGGCTGCGTCACTGTGCAGCGCACAGCACAAGCAAAGTCTCATCTCTGTGGGGGCTGGTGTATCAGATAGCACAGTGGGCTGGGACAAAACCCAGTATGGGTTACTACCCATAGCGGCCAGCTAGCTGTCTTTATTCCCATGTCTGGCTAGAGCCGTTAGTTGAGTTATAAAGGCAAAGTTACCGTAGGTTTAAACCTAAGGCAAAAGGTTTGGCGTAGTTTAATGCTACACTGCTACTATACTTATACAAGCATACTGCAGGCCTGCCTGCAAGCAAGCATGAGAAGAAAGCCAACTGTGTACCTTCCACACTGCAATCTTGACAGACCTGTCTCTGAGCCCTGTAGTAACATCATTGTCGTAACAGAAACTATCCACATACCAGTCCTGCCACTCACTGAGGATGGTTTCCCCTCTGTATCATCTTTCACAGGTATGACAGTAATCTTGTACTCAGTGCCAGGTTTCAGGCCTACAAAAAGCAAAAGGAAACACTACCAACAATTAGAAAAGACAGCACTTTTTCTTAAAGAACGTTATTTTGTTTATTCTACCCAGTTCTAGCTTTGTAGTAGAGAGAAACTTAAATTGTGGGATTTTGATCTGAACTTCCTTTTCCCTTGGGAACATCTTGGTAGGACTTTGGGTTCAAGCTTGCCATTAGGGCATGCATTGAATATAATATGTGGGGATTTCCGTATCATCAGTGTTATGAGCTCTGAAATAAAAGAATATGCTTTATTCCTAACAAGGGTGGAATTAAAGCTGAATGAATGTGCCTTGAAACTATCCATGCTCCACCTCATGTTCAAGACTCCTAATATGAATGAATACCACTAAAAACAAAGTGTTCAGGTCAGTCAGAAAAGTCTCTTGACACTCCCATAATTTCAACTGAGAGAGAAGGACCCTCAGTCAGGGTCCTGTCCTCACCACCAACTCCCTGCACAGTTCTTCTGCCAGAAGGAACAGGAGTCTAAAAAACAGAAGAACTCAAGTAAACAATGTTACTAAGCACACAACACCTGCTAAGAGATGCTCTAGACAGGACTGTGGCTTGATCGAGAACTGGAAAAGATAACAATAGATGATGTCAGGGAAAAAAACACTGCTACATCTTTCTCATTTGTCCAATGGATTATTCAGTCTAGCTTTATGTATATACCACAAAGTTAACGGTTTAAGACATATCATTATGAAATGGGGGAAATCCCACTAGATCTCACCCTGGCCTAGAGCAGACACGAAGTGAAGGAGAACTGGCCATCCACACACAAGAGAAGAATCTTCTCAGGTCTATGGTCTGACAATCAATTGTTCCTGCTACTCGTCCCTGCCTCTGCCCAGTTTGGGATACATGCAAGTACTCACCAGTGATGATGTGTCTGCTCTTGGGGTCATTGCTTTTGGGCACCATGACCTGCTTCTCATCCAGCTCCACCAGGGATCTGAATTTCAGCTTGTAATAATCCACATCTGCAGAGGGGTTCTCCCACTCCACTTCCAGGGAGTTCTCCATCTCCTCCGTGACCCATATGTCACTGAGTGCGGACAGGACTGGGAAGGACAGAACAGAGGGCCAGAGAAAGCAGCACAAGCAACAAAGTTGTGAATATAAGATAGGAAGATACTAAACTGTCCCCCCTCCCTCACCACTTGCCTGCTCCAAGACCTGAGACATTTTCCTCAAACTGAAGGGTTAAGCAAGCAAAGCCCAATCATTGTTTTAACATGCTTAGTTTTATCCATGGTAACACTCCAACTCAGAGAGTTTTCTGGCTTTCAACTCCCACCTGTTGTGCCAGAAATAAGAGAAAATGTCAAAATAACCTAACTTTTCACTGCTTTTTCCAAGTGCAGGCGGACAGCATGCTATCAGCTGCTAACAAAATGGCATTTCATTTCTAGACAGCCTGCTTCAAATACGCATCTTTCCACTCCTCACTGTACAGCCATCCTATCTCATATTCTCAGCAGTGTCAGGCTCTTTCAGTCTTGAGAAGAGACTGTGAGGAAAACCAGCTGCTGCAGGTTTGTTTGGCAAATTAATACCTGGAATGACATCCTGCCTACTTTGAAGTCCCTTCTGCACCTAGTTGAACAGTGCACTATTCTCAATAATGTGCTGGCTTTACCTTGCATGCTTTCATTCCTGCTTCTTGCAGTGGGCAGCACTATGGAATCCCTGGAATTTAGGGGTGTCAAACAACAGGAATAGGATTTGGACAAGATAAAGGAAGAGATGGGAAACCTACAATACATTCAGCCCCAACTATACATATCCAGAAATAGATTCTTCAGAAAAGAACAACAGCAGAAACTGTGACTGAGACCAGGGAGAGAAAATGCTCTCCAGAGTTCAGACAGATGTTGCAAACTCGCAAAGCGAAACAGTTTGTTCCACTTGCTTGAATCTAACTTTAATGACTGACAAGTCCTGACGGAAGAAGTAGTCTGTCTACTCCTACCTGTACTTGCTTCTAGAAACTCAGGTTCACTGGCAATCCTCTTCTTCACATGACGAAGTGTGACATTGTATACAGTGCTGGGACGAAGACCCACAATCTCATAGCTGAGCTGCTCTTTGGGCACTTGGACTTGTTTCACCAAGGTCTCGTATCCCAGAGGATAATAGCTAATGAGGTAATTATCCACATCAATCATTTGATCCCAGCTGACTGCCAGGGAGTACTCGGTGGAGTTCAGCAGCTGCAGGTTCTGAGGAGCAAGCACTAGAAGAGAAACACAGTAGCAATAAGGATGATGTCTTGTCTTGGGATCTGGTCCAGAGCTCAGTGAAGTCACTGGGATTTCAGTAGGCTTCAGCAGAGGACAATCGATTGCTCCGTGATGAAAAGGACTGGGTCACCCCACTGAAGTCCTCTGAATATTCACAGACAACTACAGTACCAGCAACAAGTGGAAATGAGAACACCTGGCTATGCAGAGAGCCAGGCATGCTCAGAGTCCATTTGTACAGCAGATATTCACCTCCTTGCCTGCCTGAATGAAAAAGTCACTATTTCATTATTCCTTTTCTGGAATGGAAAGTAATTCTAGGCTGACACTACAAAGTCCAGAAGAGAGGGAGGGCCCTGGCCAAAGGAGCTGCTAGGACACAGTATGGATTAAGGAGGGTTAAAGCTGTTCTGTAAATCTGGAGGCGTGACTGTGAGTCTACAATGAGCAGGACTGGGGGAACGTCAGGTGCTCAGTGCTGACACCACCACAAAGCAGGCTGTCCTCCAAAGCCAGCTCACCACTGTCTTGAGCCAGTTTGTATAATTTTAGTGTCATCGCTTAACACCACAAAGTTCAGCTACCTCTGCGGAGAAGACAGGCCTCAATACTTGCCACTGCACTAGAGGCAGGAGTGCAGAACTTAAAAAGGAGCATAGCAGTGGTCTCCCTCTCAACACTGGGTCAGTCATCCGTTAGCAGCTGAAACCATAGTTCTTGACACAAAATCTGGTGACCTCCATGCAGCTGCAGTACAACAGTGCTAAAGGCAGAAAAGGGGGCCAGTCCCTGGGGCTGGTGGTAGCTGTCTCAGACAGTGAAAGACAGTGTCTGCAGGAATTAACTGCACACTGGGAAGATAAGCTGAGAGGAGGTATGAAAGGAGGAATATTTATACAGAAGGGAGAGAGAAAAAAAAATGAGTGTGCCAGACTGCAATGCACATATAGTAAGTACAGCATACTATCACAAGTCATGAGAGAGACAGACAAAGATAGACAGACCCCTCTTCTCTAGATTGACAGGTTTTGGGGGGGGGGTTATTTATTTATTTTTATTTCAGTGTTTGGTGCAGCACTGATCCCCTTGCAACTAAAGAATTGCCTGCCCTGGGGCACACATGTTCTGCACATCACCAGGCTCTGCAGAAATGCTGCTTGTGCTCCGATACAACCCACAAAACCAGGGCATGGCCCTCAGCTCACTCCTGTCACATCCAAAGGGAAGTGGGTTCCAACCTGCTCAAGACACACAGTTCAAACACTGAGGCATTTGCTTCCACTACGCTTAGAGTGGCAGCTGGCAATAAAATATGTTGACACTCTCGAGGGGTCCCATCCTGACGTAGCTAATATGTTGTACATTGTAATTTCAAACTGAATGCTGTCTCTCTGCCTGACCAGCTCTCAAAACTCAAACCAAACTTGCACTGATTTTTCAGACACCAAAAAAAATGCAGGGTTATTATGTATTTCAGTCACTTCGGCACTTTCTGATTTTATCTAAAATTAAATGCAAAAATTATGACCAATTATGTTCTTGGAGTATTCTGTACTTTGGCAAAACTAGGAAATAGTGAAAACCCACTAAGATGATCCCCCCTCATTTCCATGAACAAGGGTGGTTATTGTCAGAAAAACATTATCTGAAATTCCAGTCACAAACAGGATTTCCAAAGCTGCAGAGTTTCACTATCACTAATCCTAACTGGACTGATTCTTCTTCTTCTTCTTCTTCCCACACAGGTACATAAATCTTTCCTATCCTTTCAGTCTTCTGATGTGCACATCATCTAGGCAAAGCTTCATTATTATGTTTTATTTATGATTGGATTAAGATGCTGTAAAAGTTCTGTCTGTTCTACATGGCCAAACAAGAACCATTTTTAAACCTGTTCTGAATACAGGGAGAACCAAGAACTGGAATTCTCAATAATCCATGATCATCTTGGATTGGCCCATTTCTGCCCAACAGCACTTCATTAACTATAAGTGAATACTGCAGGCAGTAACAAATACAATAATTTCCTGGACTTTTTTCTTTTCCAGCTTCTAAACCCACACTGGCTTGAGGAAAAGTCTCTCATAAAGCTGACCCTTCTGATGATTCCAGGAAGGAAAAAAAAAAAACAACCCAAACTTTCTTTTCATATCACTGCCTGAGTTGCTTCAAAAGGTCAGCTGGTCCCCAAAACTCTGGAAAACAGCTTATTCACAGCAAGGGTAGAAAATAGCTTTTGTACTGATGGAAAATTAAACTCGGTGCCTGAAGAAGAGAGCTCTTGGCAAATCTGTTGCCCATAATAGATCTCAGGATGCCAACAGTGCTTTAACCTTTTGACCACAAGATATGCAGCTCAGCAGTTCTGGGAAAACTGAATGTGATAGTTTGGCAACCTGGTCCAATGGGGAAGGAATGTCCCTTGAAAGTACTCATGTAGGACCAGAGAGGACATTCATCAACAAGCTCATCTGATTTTAATTAGAAGCAACCACATCATAAACTGATCAAGCTCAACTACTGAGCTGATGTGCCCACCAGCTGAATTTCATTAAGACACCAACTGATAGCAAACAACAGATTGTTAGTACCTGGAAAAAAGGTACATGTAATAACAAATCCTCATTTTTATGGCAGATACCATCATTACATTCTTTTCACTTGAAAACAGTGTTCATTCCCTTGTATAATTCACAGCTCTCACCAAATTCCATCGTTAAGATATGCATACCATTGTTTTTGATGAAAAACTTGTACAAAAATGTGAGATTTGTCCTTCCTCCCCTTGTGATATAACAGCTGGACTTGAGTCTACTTTGCAGTAAAGCAATAAAGAACCCAAATGCCTATCATATGGTTTACCCTTATGTCTAAGCATAGTTTGGAGCAGGGTGTATCTGCCTCTCTGAAGAGGAGAGGCGTAACGTAAGAAACCAGCATCTTCCATTAAGGACAAAGCCTGGGACAGTTTGCGTGTCTCAGAGCAGGGTGGTTGGATGTGTTCTTGCAAAGGCAGCAACCATCTAGTCCTGGCTTAGAAACACACATTTGCTGTATTCCGAGATGAGCCAGAGCCATCTTCCCCAGCTGATGGGACAAACCCAAGCGCTTCAGGACTCGACAGAAATTCCTAGTCGCGGCCTGGGGAAGTGACCCTAGGAAGGTGTGAATGGGAAGGAGGTGCTGCCTGGACTTGGTAACCCTCAAAATCCCCCTCCTCTTGTTCTCCGACACCAGAAAACCTCCGGCTCTGAAGCCAAAGGGTTCATCACAGTCACAACTGAATTGTGAGCGAGTTAGGAGTGAGGGAGGGTGGTGGTGGGCAGCGCCACAAGTGCCTCTCATGCTCTGCCTGCTCTCACAAATCGCTCTCCATTAGGCAGCTTCTCCTGAGGAAGCACAGCGAGGCCCTAATGGCCTCGGCAAGCAGGAAACAAGCAGCGTATTTACAGATTCAGCACTGGGCTGAAAGCTCGCGTAGATGCTTCTTAGGAATGCTGGCTCTGCTGGGAACAGTGAAGAGTCCCTCTTTATTTTCCTCCCAGCTTTGCTGATTACAGCATCAAAATACAGACGCCCTGGTTCAACTCTTACTGTGCTGAGACACCAAACAGCATGTTATAAGATACCTTGGTTTTAAATTGATGTTTTATTCATCATCAAATATCCAACAGTGCTATTTTGGAGTAGTCAGTAAACAAGGCCTAGGAAAAGCACAGGTCAATACCTGGTGTTCGACGCGTGTTTGTCCTCTATTTCTCCTTAGCAAGGAATTGTAAGAGATTAATTATACTGTTGCGTGCCTGAGAGTAACTTTTATATATTCAGACATGCCAGTTACCATAGCAATAAACAACAAAATATGTCATTTCATGATCAGAGATATATTTATAAAAAAGAACTTAAAGAAACAGCTTAAAAAAAAAGTGCTCAGTGTAAATCTCCCAGGATACAGAAATCTACTTCAAATTGGAACAGAAAAGACCATTTGACAGCTAAAGGAGAGGAGCACTTGGCTACAGATGCCAAAAAGGGAACAATTTGACTTTGGAATTAAAACAGGTTTTAAGCAGGAGTGGAGATATAGCGCTCAGAAACAGCAGCAAAATGGGTTGTGCAATACATGTTAACTCTGTAGTGCTTACATAATCAGAGACCAAAGCCCACTTTCACAGCCTGTGGAGGAGCTGCGGATGTCTCGTAAGGAAGAGGATCCAAGGCTAGACCCACCCAGCCTCTCACCTCCACACCCTTGCGGAAGTACCTGGTTCTCGGGAAGCCAGAAACAATCCTATTTTCCACCTTTGTAAGGGTGCTGCCTCCTCAGCAGCAAACACCCGTCTACTGAAAGGAGAGAACAGTGCAGGAGCCTCAGAGAAAAAACTCTGAATAGAGGGAAAAGTGGTAGAAGAGGTGAAGTGTTCATGCAGAGCTCATGCAGAGCTCTTGTTTGGAGAAAGAATTTGAGATAGTAATATTTAAATAGGTGAATGGCAGATCAGACAGATCAAGTCTGAGAAGTGAGAGCTGATACAGAGCAGAAAGGAGCTGTCAGTAAAGTCACTGCAAATGCCTACCTGAGCAATAGCTGGTGCTCAGTGTGTGGCTGTTATCCACTTCTTCCTGAGGAGTTGTAAAAGATTAAGCTAAGCAGTGATGTGCTGAGAAGGAAAGGCAGCTTTTAGGAGAAAAGGTTGAGTGCTGAGGCCTGGAGTATAGATCTGCAGTTATAGGAAGATTATAGGTTTTTCAAAATACGCACCAAACCATCCAGCATTAAGTAGAAACTGCTGGACATACTTCAAGGTCAGCTCAGTCAGGCCTTCTCAGTCAGATCCTATTGCCTTGCAACACAGTAGGGTAAGAGAGTTTCCCAAAGTCTTAATTTCAAAGGGAAATTATTTAAAGGCTTTATGTATCTTTCACCTCAGATGATTTATCAAATCAACTACCTTATTTGCAAGCAGTGCCCACTGCAGCAAGCATGATTTTATCTTTATTGCCTCACTTTTATGTTAAAAGATAGCTTCTGGTTCCCTCTTCGATTACAGGCTCCACACCCACCTTGGCTCTCTCCTTCAGCTGCTACACACAGACTCGTGCTAGTGCTGCCTAACCTGTGTCTCCTCCTCTCCCCAGTTCAGAAGTGCTTTCCACTCAGGTCTTGAAGACATGGACCACATAGCATCCCCTAGCCCAGTAGGAACTCAGAGAGGAACATGGTAACCCCTGGTTTGGCTTACCTACAGAATGAGCCAAACACTTCTCAGGAAGTTAAAGAGGAAAACTCAGGATGAAAGAAAGGAGAGAAATAATACACAAGTGTCTTACCCTGGGAACAGTCAAGGCCGAAGAAGCCATCATGGCAGTAGCACTCTCCTGTGTCGCAGAACCCATTGCCGCTGCAGTCCCCCGGACATCGTTTCTCATTGCAGTCCTCTCCAGTGAACTCCTCATAGCACTGGCAGACCCCTTTGGCCGTGTCACAGATCCCGTTGCTGCTGCAGTTCTCGGGGCAGAGCCGCTGGCTGCAGTCCTCACCAAAGTAAGGCTCATCACAGATGCATCTTCTACCATCACAGTGCCCATGGCTGCTGCAGTGGTTGGGGCAGGTGGGGTGGGAGCAGTCGCTGCCTTCCCAGCCCTCAGCACATTTACAGCTACAAGTCTCATAGAGGAATGTCCCATGGCTGCTGCAATGCGAGACACCTGGCCAGAGCAGCACCAGAATGTACAACAGCACGTGACACACAGACAAGGTGGGGAGGGAGAAACATGTATATTAGGAATAGCGCAATGGATAGGTATGGAAATATCTGTTCAAGCTCATTAAAGGGAAAGCATAACTATCACTGGAAAACATAGGCTGGAAAAGACCTCAAGAACTTGTCCACCTGCCTCTGCTTCAAGGAAGCCTCAGCACCACCCTTGCCTCTCCTAACACATTTGTCTACCAGGAATGCAGCATCCATAACCACCCCAGACAATCCAGCTTTTCATAGCCTCTAACCTGAACCTTCCTGGCTGTAATTTAAGCTCATCACTTCTCATCGCAGTTATTAAAGAGCTAGAGAGATTATTCCTGTCCTCTATAGGGCTGTGTTTTTCATGTAACAGAAGACTTAGCACTTCTCCCTCTGTCTCCATTCCCCAGACAACACCAGTTTGTTAAATCTTTTCTTAGAGGTCATGTTGTGTAAACCTTTGACCATAGCAGCCACTGGCTCTACCTACAAAACAACATCAGAAACTGCTCTTTAGTCAGTTATCTAGCACGAAGTAAAGAGACATTCTCAACAACTACAAGATTCTAGAAGCAGAAACAAAAAGGGAAAAAGACAATAATAAGTGCTTCCCCCGTCCTCCGCTCTTCCCCTCCCCCAGAAACTCCTTCACTGAGCTGCCCATCTATGTGAAATTCAGGAACTTTTCCCCTCTACTTCTGGGAGATGCCTGGGGAGATTTCCCCTGCACCCATTCCAGATACTGCTGTGGTACTACCACATTTTGGGACCTCCAGATTTCCATTCACAACACAGTAATCTGAACACTGTTCCATCTGCAGGACTCTAACATTTCACTCATGGAGAAGCCCCATCACTTTGGGACATGGATTCCAGCCCCTAAATTTCTGAAGAAAACAGGTTATGTGGGGGATATAAAAACAGATACTGCAATTACTACATACCTTTGCTTCCCCCACAGCATGTCTGAGGGCTGCAGAGTTCTCTCAGCTCTGCCACTTCTTTCTCCAACTTTTCCATCCTCTCAAGCAGGCCCTTAATGTGGTCCAAAGTTTCACAGTTCCCTTTGGGGGTGTGCAAGTGGATATTGTGCCTAAAGATGATATTCTGCTCTTCATTTTCCTCGGCCTCCCCAGGATCCAGCTGCACCTCACTACTGTCTTCCTGCTGTAATGGATCTGCCTCCACCTTGATCTGGGAAGACGTGGGCACATCAATCTTGTACGAGTGGCTGAAGGATATTTTTTGGCCATTGCTGGTGCAGTTGTGAGATGTAGGCAGTTGAATGGCAGACGTCTGAAGAGCACAGCACAGCAATACCCCCAGAGAGAAGGCACACCAGCTCTGGAAATCCATCTGGCAAGTCTTCAGAGAAATGCTGATCCCTCAAACAGCACAGCTGGTTTCAAGAAAAACAAAAAGGGAGAAGTATGATCACGAAACTGTTTTTCAGCTTTTTAAAAAGGTTTTTTAAAAAGACATGTCCTCTGTTTTGCCCTGGTTCAGTAGTAGGCTGGTCAGCACCTGAAAAAAGGGTCACACCAGATGAGTTAGAGACTAGAGAGCTTCCAAACCCACTGATCTGGAAGATTTAGGCTTGCAGCTTTCAGATGAGACTTAGCATCACGGTGCATTGTGATTATTGTCATGGGGCATTTCTTGTTCCCTGCAGTTACAATAGACATTTCACCTGTTTCTCAGCTGTGATCCAGATTGTTGGTGGTCCTTTCGGCCACAGTAATTGATCTGCAGCAGTATCTCAGCTTGCGGGGTTTTCAACTAGCAGGCTGATAACTGTCCATGTTGTGTCCATCAAAAATTCACAGAGCTGACAGTCATCTTTAAGTACAGGAAGTTTGGGAGATAGCAGTTTTACACACTTTACAGTGTGTGCATCATGCCACAGAAGATCATTCCCAGGACAGTTGCATTTCAGGCACAGATGGAAATATTTTCAGGAAGGTATTCAAGGGGATGACAAGAGTCAGCTTCTACACAGGCAGTGGCATATGGCATTATTTCAAGGAGAGAGACTGGCTAAACAAAGTGGAAGGCAGAACAGGTTTCACTGGGATACAGCTTGTATGTCTGCTTACAGCTGGAAAACAATTCAGGATCCTTCTACAGTGCACTGCTGAAATATACTTTTTTTTTTCCTGTCAATCTATAAACGTACCAGGTTCAGTGCAGGGCCTGACCGCACGTATCACATGCTGACCTGACAAAGCATTAGCCCTGGCCTTAAGAGTCCCTATCTCTGCCTCTGCCCACTGAAGATGGTGGAGGGGTTTCTGTGGAGATGAGGATACCTGCTCCTTAGAGGCAGGACTGAGACTTTCACCTCACTTCACATGGGTCATTAAGTCTCATAAAGATGCTCACTTTGGGTACAACTGTCCTGAGAGAGATCTGAACCAGCTACCTTCTGGTTCAGGCCTCATGCCAATGACTATTGATTCAGTCCATCACTTCAAAAAGGCCTTTTAGGTTTAAATCATCAGTTGTTAGCCATGGGACTCAATTGCTACATAAAATTAAAACCATCCTTCTCCTCTAAGATAGTGCATAGTCTACACTGTTACCTGGACAGGGGATAATTAAAACATTTCCTCAATATGAAACTAATGTATTGGCATTTTGTGTGCCTGAACACTGAAATATCTTGAGGGATTTCAAGTTTATTTTGCTCTGACTCAATATCTGATTTCTCTCAGCATTGGCAAGGTTCACTTAGAAGCTACTAAAGCAAATCTTACTGTTCACACATGGAGTGAGAGAATGAGTTGTAACCTCATTTGTTTTCCTGTACTTTTATTTCAGAAGTATTCCTTCTTTCCTACCCTGCAGGCATAGATAGGAAGAGCTCATTTCCAGGCTGATTAAGTCACGGAACTGAAGGCTAAAAAAATAAATTGTTGTTTGATGTAACTGCATTGGTATTTGTAAATCTAAACTCAAGTACAAAGAATTTGGTTTAAAGGTTTTAAGTATTTAACAGAAACAAAACTGTTTGCTGTAAAATTTGGATTTAAGAAAGGAACACCTCTTAGATAAGAGCAACAGGAATGAAGGAACTGAATAAACACAAGTGGAAGAATAAAATATAAAGTTAGAAACCTAAATTTATTGGTTGGCTTATTCAGCGTTACAAACTGAATCTTGGCATTAATGGTAGATGTCAATCTGAACAGGAGGTGATATATACTTGGTTACATACTTATAATTCTCTATCACAGGATGTAAATACAAAATGCCACCATATGTGACTTACCAAGCAGTCATGTTATTCACTGCACAAGCAGGAAAAAAAAAAATTACTTAAGTGCTAAATTAGGTAACCTGATAACTAGAAACCACTTGGCTAATATGTATCCATAGTAACAGCCCATCTGAACCCAGATAATAGTGCTGGCCCAGATAATGCTCGAGGTAACAAAGGACTCCAGTCCTAAAAAAAAATTATACGAAAGACTAAGTTTTCAGCTCCTCAGCTATTTCAATGGTTATCAAATGTTTCTGAAAGTCATACAACCCTGGATATGATGGTAATAAATAATCTGTTTCTGTGAAATATCCCTATATCCACCATCTCCTGAATGACTTTCATAACTCTGGAAAAATCCCTACCATTAGGTTCATGCCCCATCATTGGCAACACAGGTACAAGAAGGTCTCCTTCATGCTCAGAAGCATGAGGCTTTGGTTCCTAAAATCAACTGATAAACATATTATGCCCACTCATACCTATATTGCAGACAGCCCAAATTCTGGGTGCTAGTTCATCTCTCTTCAGGCAAAATCATTGCTGGCATCAAACGAAATAGGGTATGAATTTCAGATTCTGTCTATAATTCTTTATCATATATGAATTAAATAACATATGATAATTAACTCTGCTGTTCATTCCCAAGCAGCATTTTTTACTTTCAGCACCTACCTACTGCAGTTATCTTACTCCCCCCCCCCTTCCCTTTTCCTTTCTGCATGCTGTTCTGCTACATCCTTCTCCTGAAGTTTTGCAGCCACCCGTTTGCCACCAAAGGTGCAGTTTTCCCATCTCCAGCCAGCTGCTATTCTGTTTTCCAGGCCTCCTCTCCATCAAAGAACCGCAGAAATCAACTATCCCTTTCTTCTTCTGTTGTGCAGACTTCTGAAACAAATGAAGTCCTAAGAGATTGCTTCAAAGCTCTGAACAAATTTAATGCCTAAGATCTACAGAGTCTCACCATAAACCACAGTAGAAAAACCCAAAGGCCTTGATTTGTGGGGTTTATTTCCAAATCCCTGGGATAAGTCCCCTAAGCCATTCCCTCCCCCGCCAAACACATGCACACACATAAAACCCCTTCTCTCGGCACTGCATGCCAGTCTGGGCTGTAATATGATGTCATTACAAATTAGGGTTTCTTGGGTACCACAAATTGATCTCAGATTTTCCTGGGCCTGGAGATCAGGGGTTTTTCCTCTTGAATGAACATAAGCACTTCTGTCAAGCATAATGAAAGAGAAGCACAGCGTTTCTGGCTCATCATCGTGTAATAAAGAGATTTTTCCCTGCTGTTCAAAAAGACTGGGTTTAACTGATTCTTCATGGAGAATATCATGTCATACCTATAACTGGCAATAATAGGAAATTAAGGAAAGGAACAATTTAGGAAAAAATTCCTAACAGTCAGATCTGTTAGATTACAGAATATTCTCCCAAGAAAAGTAATGGAAGAAGCCCTGCTTACAGCTTTTTAACCTTCACAGAGGAAAGCACAGGATAATCCAAACCACAGAGAACCTACAGGATTTTCATGGGAAGACTTCAGTGATCTAATTCTGATGATCGAATAACCTAGATCTCCAATGATCTAATTCTATTAGTCTTTTTACATTCTAAAGGTCAGTGCTTGAGGATTTGGGGTACAGACCTCCACAGCATGGTCTTCTGGGCAACAGCTACTAGCACTTAGTGAGCGAGGAGATGCGTGATGGGAAGCTGCTTCAGTCAAGACAAAAGCTGATAAAGACATAGGTGTGGATATTAGCAGGAGTGTCACCCAGGTGATATGGAAGTGTGACTGAGCAGAGGAAGGGGGACTTACAGTCAGAGGAAGGAAATGCAGGTCTAGGACAGCTCCATGGTTGCAGAGCTGAGAGAGAGAATTAGAAGATCAAAAATTAAGAGAGAAATGGGGGAGCTAACTGTCACTATGCTAGAGGCAGCTACCTCTCCCAAAAGGATGACTATCACGGAGAAATTAAACCAATACAATGGGATAAGTATGCCTAGGTAGTCAGCAGAGTAGAATATGTACATATCCAGGCAGCGAGAGTTATACAGAGCAACGCTAGAAGCAACACAAATTAAAGCTGAAGGTAAATAGCCAGAAGAAAGGGAGGTGCAGTGAAAGGAGCCATGGGCCGAGACCTGAGCTTTCCCAATACAAAGGGAGAGAATATTTTTTGAGCAAAGCATTTTTGAGCACGCCATCCTAAAGCCAAAGAAGGTTTCTTGAGGAAGACAAGAGGAATAATAGATACTGCAAAACATGCCAGAAAGTCCTTAGCAAGTTCACAGAACTGGTGCTGATATCCAAACTGTTACTTATTTAACTCTTGAGAAAAGCAGTAGGAGACCTGTCTGACCAACCCTAGAAAGGGAGTGTTTAGATTCAGGAGACACAAGCATTACCAGTGGTGAATATTCATCATGCACTCTACCCTCACATCCATCACACAGCTGTTGGCTGTAGAATGACATGCTGTTTTAAGCATGGAGATCTACAGTGTGGGAACAGGCAAGTGCACAGTACCAGCCTGCAGAGAGAAACAAATGCATCTGCAAAGGCACATGGCAAAGTCACGTTCTTAGCTGCTGAAGCAGATGTAGCAGCACAGACATTGATGAACCAGCTCATCCCAGAGTTAACAGGGAATGCAGTCGGGCTCCTTACGTCTTGCAACACTGCAGCATTCCTTTTAGCAATAAAGGATGACAGAAGTCAGTAACACTGAAGAGCAGAACTCATTCCTAGGGGCTACAATTTTTGTCTGCAAAAAAAAAATAATAATAAACTGAGGGTCAAAAGATGTACACAAAATGTTGTCACGCCTATTCAGTCGCTGAGCAGTCTAGCCAATCTTCCTGCCTATTCCTCCTGCTTGCATATTTTTATCAGTGAGGCATTCAGTTGAGACTAGCTACAAATGTTAGACTTTCCATAAGCTGTATTTAACCGATTGGATTATTTGTCTTTATTCTCCCTAGTGAAACTATACTGCTGTTTCTAAAGTCATTTGCTTTAAGAAAGCTGCACATTGGATTTCCTTTTTCCTGTGATATGTGTAAGTGTGTTTAAATCTAACTCTGGTATTGGTGGCATACAAAATACATCTAGGGGCTTCCAAAGTCATTTGCTGTCATTGCAATATAAGCTAGCCAGCATTCTGCTTTCAGTGTAATGCAATCTTTAACCATTAATTTAGCAAGATTGTTCCTTCTGCAAGTGCCTTCCCCCCCCCCCCCCCCCGACTGACCGAACCTTACCTAACACTAAAGAAGTTTGGGTTGATTTGAAATAATGAATAGAAAATTTGAATTAAAAAAAATCAGCCAAATATAAGGATGAATCTAGAAGCACAGCATTTATTTGATTTACCTTTTCTTTCATGCTAATTCTTCTACAAAGTCTGGTAAGCAAGGTGTACTGACCATTCATAAGTGAATGAGAGACTGCTTCCTAAATCCAACACACTCATTAAAAGAAGAAGAGATGCTTGCTAGGATTTTCACATTTGTTTGTTAATATACATATGCATTTTGTAGTAAATTACCTAGTTCTCTGCTGTTAAACCACTGGTTTTCAGTTCTATTAAGCCAGTCTTTCCTAGAGCCAGCCTTCGCTGTTGCCTATATACAGAACACCTGCTCACAAGTTTTGTAGTATCTATATTTGATCAATTTATTTATCTGCTGAATGTCCTTTGTATTAGCACTAGTATGATCATTAGTTTTATTATGAAATTAGTAATATATTTCATGTTACATGGTAAAGAACTTCTACTGACTTCCATCACCAAGTGTGTGAGAAGATGCACTGAAAGTCATAGAAAGAGCTCTTGGGTGAGAAAATACTGAACTATTATTACAAGCTTTTGTTGCAATTATAATATATAAGTGTGATCAAATTCCAGCATGATCTCATGACAACAGGAAAGGCTTTTAAAATAGCCAATGGCACACACACACACACACACACAAAAAAAGTCAGAGCCTAAAATAGAAGTTATCAGGAACAAGCATTCTAAAATAACTAATTTGTAGGCTAAACCCTAGTTCCATTAAACCCAATGGCAAAACTCCTGCTTACTTGAGCAGCTATGCGGTTTCATCCTAGATATTTGATTCTTCAGAGACAACATCTTGAGAAAGCTTACTTCCTTCAAACTGGAGTGATGTTAAATACTACACAGTACACTACATGTTTTGCAGTAATAATACATTTGCATAACACAGAATTATTGGTGTTTGTGTAAGGTTTTCAAAGCTTTAGCGGACACATACTACAGAAGTCAAAGAAAGACTGGATGAGCTTTTCATTCAGAACAAGAAGTATCTCAAAAGAATTAAAAATACTTCTCCTACCTTTCAAGGACTTTGAGCTGTCTAGTTCAGAGCCCTTCAGCTTCAGCTGCCACTCGCAAAGGCAACTTGAGCAACCTGAAAGGTTACCAAGGCTTCTCCTCTTCCCAGTCCAGCTGCAAACACCACCAGTCCCTGCTATGAATTTAAGTCCCCACAGACCAGATGAAAGGAACCAATAGAGGCCTCTGGGTGTTTCCCTCCCAGGGAAAAAGCAGGTTTGGGAGAAAACCCCCGCTGCGTACTGGCCTCTCAAACCAGTAGGAAGAACCATTTCCTATTCATTTTATGCTTGACTTCTGGTCAAAAGCCAGAAAGTCTTTCCAGCTCTGTAAATGTGGCAGCAAAGAGCTCAGAATTTTTGCTGAGACCCACATATTGAGACAAGCACTTTCAAAGTATTAATTATCTGAAATTCAGATAGTCAACAGAGAAGGCAGAAGTAAAAAACCTTTTAAAATCACCAGTAGTTGAACACAACACTGCACTCACCTGGCACAACACTAAACCAAGAAAAAAAAAAAACCACACCCCTCAGGAACTTAAAAGCAAGCAAATTATGAGTTATTGGCACTGTTAAGCCACCCACATGACTATTTTAAGCATGTGCATTGAGCCCAACCTTTAGCTTTCACAGACTGACCAGCTGTTTTACTTTACTGTAACCAGAAGCTGTCTTGAGGGAGCTGAAGATTTTAACAGGCTAAGGGCCATTAACATGCATCACTTGCCTTTGCCATTCTCAGTCGCTGGGAGGGGGATGAGCTGAAATTCAGCATGCTTATCACACTGAGCTGCAAACGCCTTCAGATGAAGCTGGTGCACGTGAACTTGTGGGTTAAGACAAACCCCTCCTTGGCTGAACTCTGAAAAAGGAAAAAAAAAGATTCTTTCTAGGAACTCTGTTACCCGAGATGTTTTTAATTCAGCCACATTTACAAGAGATTTGGGAATGCCTGGTCACCATGGAGTTTTGATGGGGGGGGGGGGGGATTATAATTTGACATTTACTATCTGAAGATGCACTCACCAGGCAACCCTTTTACAGAGAGGGAAAGATAGCACTGTAAAGCGGAAAACACACACACCCATACACTCTGCCACCTCCACAGCTAGGGACATGCAAACTGCACAGGGAGATGCTATCGAGCAAGACAGGACTATAGCCCTGGCTCAAGAAATAGGTCACCTCCCCACATTCATCTGTTCCTTTCTTGTTTAGATGTCCAGGCCATCTAAACAAACGCAGAGACCAAGGCAAAAAGTAGAACAAAATACTGACTAAATGAATGCACAATCTAATGTGCAAGTTCCCTTTGATCACATATGGCTCCTTGCCTTATTTGTTCTGTTGATGCTCTACAAAATGTTTTTACCAGCTGGAAAGCTGCAGAAATAGCAAGTTATAGACAATAACATCAGGGAACAAATCCTGACATTCTCTCCCTACAAGCACCAGAAATCTACTCCCCAACTACTCACGCATGAGAAGCACAGTCACAAACAGCCTCAGTTTGGAGGACTAGATGCTCACAAGAGGCTCACAGCCCAAGGGCTTTGCAGGCTGAGTGTTTTCTGCTGCTAGAGCTTCCCTCCATAGCCAGGACCTCACACACATGCAAGAGCAACCACACGGCAGCCTTCTGGCTTCTCTGCATACGAAGGGGATGCAAAGAGATGAGATATGAGACCAGCCCCAAGCACCTCACCTCTCCATGGCTCATCAGACCCACCTAAAGCAGGAAGAAGCAAGAATAGCTAGGTATCCGTTTTTACTGGTTTAAGGCCTAGCATAACAGCAGTTAGCAGTCTTGATTCAGTTCCTAATGGCAAACACCCACAAAACAAAAACCCTCAAGGCAGTTAGCACCTTGATTGACAAGAAGGCCAGAAACTAAGCAGGCTGTGGAGAATTAACTACTCATCAACTCTAAAATTGGCCTCTTTTCACTGATCACCATCACCTGTACCATCCAAGTGGTAAGTAACTGTGCAACCTGTTGCTGCTGGGGGTGGTGTGAAAAATAAAATTTGACCGTATTAGCCTTTTTTTCCAGATTGGAACTACATATGGAAAGGAACCATGAACCAACTGTGATGCAACAGGCATCTAAGGAAAATGCCTGGCACACAGCATTACAAATTGTAAGAGAATCCCTTTTCAAAGGTATGACTTTTTTGATGTGTTCAACAAGCTGATATGAATTGAAAATTTAAGCAAAATGATGAATTCAACATTGAAAACCTAATGGGTGTTCTACCTGAAATCAGGACACAGTTATTTGAAATACTGTCTAAGTAAAGTCCCACTCAGTAAAACGGGACAGTTGCTCTCATGAAACAATAGAGCGGTTAAGAAGAACAAACAAAGCAAAATTTCCCAGACACTTTTCACTGCTCAGGGTTATGATTGTTCAATAATGTCTGCAAAATGCTGGTACTTAAGCAAAATTCATGAATTGAAAAAAAAATGCAAAACACTGCTATCATAAATCTAGGAATAAACCTAGGAGTTAGGCAAGCAGATGAAGAAACACTTAGAAAAAAAAATGTTATGGAAAGCAATTGACAGATAAACCTAGTATCACAGAACAGTTGAGGTTGGAAGGGACCTCTGGAGACCATCTAGTCCAACCCCCCTGCTCAAGCAGGGTCACCTAGAGCACGTTGCCCAGGACCATGTCTAGACGGCTTTTGAATATCTCCAAGGAAGGAGACTCCACAACCTCCCTGGGCAACCTGTTCCAGTGCTCAGTCACCCTCACGGTGAAGAAGTTTTTCCTCAGGTTCAGACAGAAGTTCCTGCTAACACACAGCAGTGATTGGCATGCGGGCTAGACATGGTTTTGTGAAAAATGACCCCATAATGTGGTGTATCCCTCAAGGCCACTTCGTCATATTTTCCTGATGGAGCTCTTTCCCCTGTCATTTTCACAAACTTTCCTCTTCCAACCTCTGATCCACATAGTCCACTCAAAACTGATCCTGAGGTTTCTGCGGAAGCTGCCCGTTCGCTCTGATGAAGGAGGTATTACCGACTGACATCGGCACTGAGACACAGCCCTCCAGAGTGGTTTGGCACCTTTTCTCCACCCACAAAAGCAGGAGAAATGAAGTTTTACCAAAAAAGGAGAGCCCTCAGGAGCAGCTGATGCCCGCGGCCAGAGCCCAGCGGGGCAGGCAACAGAGCAAGGGATGTCCTGCCGCCTGTCTGTGCGCTCACAGCAGGGCACAGCTGGGGGGCCCAGTCCCCTCCAGTCGTGTGCCCCGTTTCTGGGAACAGTTGCCCTAATATCCCACACCGGAGGTTTCTGTCTCCCAACACAGCGGATTTTCTCTCCTATAGCCACGCAGCGCTGCCAACTAGCACCAACGTGCACGTGAAGAAGGGGTTCGTACAAGGCTCGTGGTTTTATTTTGCCACCTCCTCCCTTACAAGCTGCTTCAGGCAGCAAGAAGGTAGCGGAAAACCACGTCTGGGGGCAGAGAGCTGGGTCTGAAGAGGGTAACGCCGCCTCGCTACCACTCGGTCCTGAGAGCAGCAGGCCATCTTCTGGAAGCACTGCTCAGAGCTCTCAGAGATCAGCTCTAGCACTGCCAGTGCTCTCAACTCCTGGAGCCTGCAACTCCTTTTTTTTCTTTTTTTTAAGCTTGAAACCTCACACTTTTACCTTCCTTCCCCCCTGAAACTCCCGAAGCACCACGGAGCCTGGTGACACATAGTGCCACGGGTTCGGGGCTTTTCAGTGAAGGGAAGTGCCGGGCGAGCACAGCCCGAGGGAGTTATCCGTGCCGCTGGAAGCGCTTTCAGCCCCGCCCGGCGGCAGCGGCGGCGACACGCCGCGACATGGCCGCCCCCAGCCCGACATGGCCGCCCGCGCCCCGCCCCTCCCCGCCGCGCCGGGCCGACGGCGCCGCGCAGCGACAAGATGGCGGCGGCCGCGCTGCGCTGGGCGCTGCGGGCCGCTAGGCAGGTCAGACCCGGCCCGGCAAACTGCCTCCCTCCCTGCCCGCCACCGCCGCGGCCGCCCCTGGCCCGGCGCTGAGGAGGGCGGCCGCGGGGGGAAGCGTCTCCCCGGCTGCGCCTGAGGGCCGGGGCGCCGCGAAGCCTTTGAGTAACCGGGTGGTGGTGGGGGGGAGGGTTCATAAAGCCTGGATGATTTTAAGGGCATTTGTATCTCCTGTAAGGTAAATTCTCTCTTGGCTTTTGTACCGCAAACTAAACCGATGCGCCTCCTCAGCTGGATTGCATGCTGAATTTCTTAAATAGCGGCACTGGAGGAAAATAACCGGCAGGCACAAGCTTAGGGGAGTAATTCGTGTTTGCATGGGGTGAATGGTACACGCGACTGCTTCCTATTCTCACCTGTCATGTTTTTGAACTAGATTCTCCCCACACCATGCACGCTGCAAGCGCGGGGCTACTACGTGGACTGGAGGATGCTGCGGGACGTCAAGAGAAGGAAGCTGGCGTACGAGTACGCGGACGAGCGGCTGCGGATCAACGCCATCCGGAAGAACACCATCTTGCCCAAAGAGCTGCAGGTAAAGCCAAGCTGCCCGTCGCCGCGCTTCTGCGCCGGGGCCCTGCAGGGGCAGGACGCGAGCCTTCGCAAGGCCGGTGCTGCCCTGACGTGCCCCGGGCTGCAGGAGCTACTTTAAATATCACATACCCTAAAGGAGAATGGTTTTTTTAAATGTATCAATGTTTTTATGGTCACTTTTATAGTTTCCTAAACAAACTAAATATTTTTCCTCCCCTATTCATTTAAAAACCTGGAAGTCTGATCCTGCCAAAACCACTTACTTAGTTTGAAGTATTTAATTTCGCTTCTTGCATGAGCTACAGGCATGTAAAAGCCGCATCGGATGCGGGAGTTAGATCTCTGCTTAAAAGCATGCACATTCACTGCCCTGTTCTCAGCCTGCCTTAGTAAGTATTAGGAGTAGTTGCAAGTATCAGGAGTATTCCTCTAATATTCCTGAATGCATTAGAACCGACCACGCCTGGTTGTGGAGAGATCCTTTCACCCTTAACTTCCTGGGAGAGAAAGAGTGTGAATCTGCTTTTATGTCCTGGCTTTATGATTCTCTCGGTAAATAATTTTTGTCGGATGTTCTTATGGAAAAAAAAGGGATTGCCACTGGTTCTTTTGCTGTTCCTCTGCTGCTTTTGTCAACTTTTGAAGTCAGAGTTCTAGCAGCAGTTAGAATGAAGGAAAGACACAAGAAAAATAATATTTTCCTCCCTTACAAAATGTTGCTTGAACTCTGAATTCAAAGTTTTAAAAGATACTTAGGCTACAGATCTTCTCTGAAAGCACAGGCTGCTTTCTTTATAAAATCTGAACAATTCTGTAGGTCAAAAAGAGTTCTGCAGGTGTGTGGCTGTACGAGATAGACTATATATATATATATATATATACACACACAGGTATATACAGAAATAAGATATATAACAGTACAAAAACAATAATTGAAATATGGTCTTAAGACAAGTAGTCCTACTGACCTTGTTAAAAAAAGTTGAAAGTCATGTGGTGGCTGTCTTGATCTGGTATTCTTTAAAAGTGAGAATCCCTTTCAAATATGTTATTGCTTTTCAGCACTTTTGTTTAAAGTTTGTTGGAAGTGTTGAAAAACTATTATTCAGCACTTTTCATGCAGCATAATGGGAGTTTGTGTAACCCAGCATCAGATTTTGTTTTACCTTCACTTGTCTTTCTGGGACTTCCTAATGTGACTGAACCCAGGATCCTTTGAGCCCTTCCGTCCTTTAGAGTAGGGCATATTAAGACTACAGCAGTTTGGGACTCTTACCTAAGCTCAAGTGTCTTCCTTTAGTCTGCATTTTCTTTGGTCTTACTGAGCTTACTCTTCTGACATTCCAGTTGCTGCTACCTGGTGTTTCCTGAAAACATGTACATAGACCATTCTTAAGCCTTCTCATTAGAAGAGAGAGATTTTGTCTTGTTCTCCTCTCCTGATAGCTCCTTCCAAAGTGACCTATATAAAATCCCTTTTATTGGCATCAAAGTGTAGTATTACCTGGGAAAGCAGTTAACAGGGAACATATGGAAGTAAGTTCAGCTCATCTTAAAGGGCTAGCCCACCCTGCAACGTGGACAAAGCCAAGCAGATTTGAACTAACTGTTATTGGGCTACGATTGTTCCATGTGTAGTAAGGTCAGATTTTCAGTGTTCAAGCGGAGCATTTTGCATCCGCTGTTAGGATGCCCAGAAAGAAAGGATGAAGTGAGGAGGACATGAACACATTCCTTATCAAACAGTAAATGATACTCAATTAGTAAGGGAAGCTTGTGGTGATAACTGTCCTACAGCTAGGTTTTGAGGTCTGGAAATACACCCTCTCAAAATTCTGGGGAACATACCTGAACTCTGTGCTGTGATCTTCTGTTTTAGGAAGTGGCTGATAAAGAGATTGCTGCCTTGCCCCGGGACAGCTGCCCGGTGAGGATCCGAAATAGATGTGTCCTGACATCCCGGCCTCGAGGGGTGAAGCGGCGTTGGAGGCTTAGCAGAATTGTTTTCCGCCATTTTGCTGACCATGCTCAAATGTCTGGGATACAGAGAGCTATGTGGTAGATCACTGCACAGATGCATGTTCAGCCAAAACACACCAACGGGCTCAGTTTGTGTGTTCAACTAAAGCAAGGCTGTCCTGTCTAAGAGTCCAGTATAAGTATCACACTAATGGGGAGGAAGAGAAGCCATGCTCATTCATAAGATTCACTTACTGGATTGTGATTGGTAACAGCCAACTGATGGGGGGAAAAAGCATAACTGCACTAGGCCAGTCTGTGTTAGAGGCAGGTTTATTTTGAGACAATCACTACCTGATTGTTGCAGAACTATGCTGAGGATTGTAATAAGGACAACATGAAAAATAAAGACATACAGCACAAGGCTCATTCAAGCAGTTTGTTTGGCACAACACAGTAAGTTCACCATGGTGATTTGGATAAAAGCATAAATAAAATTACACAAGTGAGCAAAGAAATACTCTATGAACAAGGATGAGAATGAATTGAAAATAAGATATGGCCTCAAGTTTAGATACTCTTGCAATGCAAACAATATATATTAACAAGTAGGCAAAGAGTGGATAAAGAACCTCTTGGTGTGTTAATATTCCTCTCCTGCTTGTTGCGCCTACCTTGGTCCATTGTTTTAGGAACAAGGTAGCAAACAAGTCCTAGTCCAGGCCACAATAGGAGAATAATGGCTTGCTTAATTCAGTAGATACAAATTCAAATAAATCTGTTCTTGGGGAAACGGCTACTCTGTCCCCACCAGTATGGTTCAGAGGCTGCAATAAACAGGCCAAGTAAACTGTCAGATGGAAGATGCAGAGGCAGCAATTTGACAGTAGCCCACCACCCCCAATTTAGTCAGATTTTGGAGTATAAGTTACCTCAACATACTTCTTGCTCTATTACCTTAAAACCCTTGAAAGTTTGACGGGATAATGGAGGTCATCTCTCTTTTCCTCATATACTGCTAGAGCCAGGGAGAACTCAATATTCTGTATCAGCAGCTCAGTGCTCTCCTGTGACTGCCACTACATCAAAGACACCCCAAGGAGGTCACAATTAGCATAGGGGTTAAAGAGTTGTTTTCATTGTCAAAAGCCATAAGGGTTTAAACAGCCAATAATTCATTTTGGAGAGTAATAAGGTTTAATATCACAGCATAAAGACCATAATGTTTCTGTTCAATGAGCAAGTGCACTGTCCTGAGATAGCAGTTCTGCTTTCTTCAGCATTTCTCCCTTCGTTACATGTCTTACAGCTCAACATGCTATCCCACCTGTAATAAAACACACACCCATGTAGACTGACATAATCCATTAGCCCTAGGTGGGTACAGCTGTCACCTGCAACAAAGCAGCCTCAACCCATCTTAGTTTAGGATTCCTTTTTTACATTCTTTCTCAGGTTCACAAAAGTCTTAAATGTTTTTTTGAAGGAGGGGTAAGGATATACCTATGTTCCACTCTTCAGGAAATGGTGAGCCACTTGACTGAAGGAAATGCTTTATAAGCTATTTTATTTAAATATTTTCTCCAACCTGAAATGGAAAATGGCTGTCTTTGCTTGGAAGAAGGTTGTGTAAACAATGATTTTTGCAGCACAGGAAGTCTCACATGGAAGATCAGTATTAAGGCGGCCCTTAGAGTACTTTCAAATATCCATTGGTATGTCCCCTTTGGACTGTTTTTCTCTGCTTTCAACCCAAGCCTTGTTGATGGTGCGCTTCATTTCATCATCCCCTTCTGCATACATCTTTTTCAAAAGGTTCATAAGCCCTTCACTGGGGTCTGAGGTGTCATAGGCAGCCTTCCTGCAAGACAGATGCACATGAAAAGGCCTGGCATATCTAACAATTCTCTGCAAAAATCTAAATACTAGTATTTGTTAGAAATACCCTGGTAACAGTAAGAATTTTGCTTTGGCAAAGTCTTTAGACTATGGAAATCTTTAGTCACACCTGACTTGGCTTCTAAGTAGGGGGAAAACCTAAAGGGTACATTTAGTAAAAATGCAAGTCTATGAAAAGTAATATATTTGAAGCTGTCCCATCAAGGATGATAGGAAGCATTTTGCAGGAAACATGATCCTTGAAGCACTACCCAAAATTAATCTTAGGAAGCAGAAGCTGAATATAATAGATCTAGAGAGTGCTAACATCTGTCTCTGCAGTTAAGTTTAACAAGAACAGAAAAATGACCACACTCTCAGCCTCTTGAAGTGACCGTATCAGAATATTTGCAACCTAAAAAGCATTTTCTGCTTAACATTTTTTAGATTATCTCCAGAGGTCAAGTCACTGATTTTAACAACTGTCTTTCAAAGTAGTTTTCTCAACTTACGAAGCCAGCTGACAAACGCTGTCACCCACGTGGTGATACCCACTTGATACGCACATCATAAGCATCTGGGTAAAACATGTCCCACATTACCAGAAGTGTATATTGCCATCTTTGTCAAAATTGCCTCTTTAGGCCATTTTCTAAATCCTCCTAGGTGCTACTAGGGTAGCTGAAGGCTACCTGAAAAGCATGCAGATCTAAATAGATCAGCAGAGGGAGCAAGTTCCCCAAGTATGGGGCTAACAGTCAGTCTCCAAGAGCTGAGCACGCAGAATCTGGAGGATGTATTTCTGTAGTGACCCTAACCTGCCATACTATAAATCCTCAACATTTTGAATAAGGGTGCAATACTAATTATGATTGGGCTAGCCAGTGTAGAGTACTTCTTTGCACAAGATGGAGGTTTAACCAAGCGACCCCATCACTCTAGCAACATGCACTAGTAGTCAAGTCACTTCCTCCTGATCTCCAAAGATACAGCTTGAGAGGGGAAGGTAGTTTTGCTCTGGATTCAGCTCTGGTTATACAGGATTGATCAGTTTTAGCAAATCATCCTACAAGCATATGCAAAATAATCATTGGTAGGGTGCTTCTGTTTTCCTCTTCAGAAAGTTGCAGGACAGAACCACAGAAAAGTGAGTGCTTCCAGGCTTCAGTGTGGGTGCACATATTCTCTTTTGGATGCAGACTCCTGACAGCAGGAAGCAGTGAAAACATTGGCAACGTTTACCACCCTTTCATATCCAGTCTCTACACTCTACTGTACAATTGCTCTCTACCACTTTAAGCAAAGTGACCTAAATCAGCTTGATATTTATATAATGATCCATAACAACCAGAGGCCTATTTTTGCCAGAAGAATGCTGGGACTTTTGTGCAAGTACTTCACACACAGATATGACAAAACAGTAATTATTTCAACCAGCATAGCTGCAGGGAAAACGTGTGTATTTTTATAGAAAGTATGTATGCATACACTTAGCCTAAGAAAAGTAAACCTTGTTAGAGCAGTGCCTGCCTGGAATGCAGCTGTCAAGATATAAATGAATCCTTAATTGGTTAATTACCTTTAGCACTCTCCATGCAGGGTTCTATCTATTTATTTCCTATGATACAGCCTTCATCATTAGCAATAAAACAGCAGAAGAGTGCAAACTTAGTAGCTTGAAGTGTATTTCTTCCACTGCCAGTCATATTAGTACCAAAAGAATCCCAGCCTAATAATTCTCAAATAGCTTAAAGGCTTGTCTCCAAAATGAGCAATTCTTACGGTTAAATTGCATAGTCAGTACAGCACATATCTGCTCTCTTGGTGATCCTAATACAATTCCAGTATAACAAGAAACGGAAGGTTAAGCGGGGGAAAGGCACTTACTCTTTCTCTTTGCTTTCTTTTTCCACTTGAGTGAGACAGTCCCATTTTTCTTCACGCTTCTTCCTACACATCACGAGGACCGTGTCTGTCTTTATCTGTATGGAGAACACCAAGACATGGACTTAGAATACTCCAAAGAAGGATGCTAGTCACAGCCACAATGAATGAGATTAGCTTATTATATAAATCTCTTTCTACATTCACAATTCCTTGAAACATTTATCTCAGCTATTGATTTATGTAGTATATAGAAGTTAATATGTACTTAGCTTCAGGGTACCAAGTATTAACCTCACTGTGGATAATTAAAATGGCACAATTATGTATAATACTAGTCTGTGTTAAAACAGAAGAATATACAGCACTGCAGAAACAGACCATTCAGTGATTCTTAGGATACTAAAACCACCTACAACTGCCCCTAAAGGGTGGCTATATTTACCTTTCAAAAGAACTGGAAAACTATCATTTTAAGGCCCAATAAAAAGTGTATTAAAAAGGAGAGAAATTTCATATACCAGTAGAAATCTGGGGAAGTAAGATAAGTATGCACCTTAAACTGTCATGCAAAAGCACTGATCTGCTCGAGACATTTTTATTCTGATCTCCAGGACCTCTTGCCTATTCCGAAACTGACCTTTAGTAGATATTGCTGGTGTTCACTTGTCCCAGCAATACTAGTAACACAGCATTCTGAACCGTACCTTCATTTTGCTGCACATTTTGCTCACAAAGAATTTATGAGTTCACATTTTCAAAAAAGAGCATTAAATATTACTTGTGCGAGTCAACTTACACCCTTAAACTGTTCTTCCAGCTCCAATCCCCCAACCCACTTCTAAGTCTGAGCTGCACTGCTGCCTTCACTTCTGCTATTCAGAAGACAATGGTTTAAGAGTTCTGTAAGGATACCCACTAAGTTCAGGTGGAGACCCTCCCAGTTTATTTCTCCAGGGATAAGAAACTAGTTTTAGACCATTGCTTAACCTTTGCTTGTAATTTGCAAACACATCGCAAAGCCTGGTTAACTGATTGCAACCCTGACCTAAATTTTCCTGCATGCCACAGCAGCCAAGATTCTGCTGGAGCTTCAGCATAATTCAGTAAATACACGACCACTGTTTGCTTTCATATTCTGCTAAAAACTACCAGATCATCGCCCTTATTATCTCAGCTGTTTTATTTACACTGTCCTACTTTTCAGGGCACAGCAGAATTTGGAATTGAACCATTGTTTCTTTACATTAGATGCCACAAAGTAGAAACAGCAAATATTTACAGCTGCACAAGATATTTGACATATCCCTAGACTTGGAAATGTGCTAGAAGCAGTAAAGTAAGGACATTATTACAAGTTGCAATCATCAGCAATAAAATGTTCCTGGTATTTAATTCTGGAGCAACACACCCTAGTGAAGACAGAGGAGGTTTTGGACCACGGACAAGCTATGGCATTATGCCTATATACACTATCCATGATTTAAAACTGCAGTCAAGTCTCTAGCCCTTGTAGTTGCAAACAATTTTTTGAAGATGTTTAAAAGCACAAGCATGCAAACAGATGCTTAGTGGAATTTTTTGCATAATTGTCACCAATTTCTGAAATTCTGTCGGAGAGCTATAAAAAAAAAATCTTCAGTATCTGGCCATCATCTTTTGAAATAGAAGCCCAAGGATTCCAGAAAATATTTCTACAATTATTACAACTACAGATCAACGAGAGTCATGTTTATACTGAAGAGACTTTACAGACAAAAGGGAGGGACTGAAGGTTAATGCTCAGTCTCGTGAACTGGAGTCAGGCTGTGAACAGAGAGATATTCAGTACCTACAGAGAAGAGGTACACTGACCTTTCTAGAGCTGCCTTCCACCGAGATGGGTTTCAGAAGGTTGTTGAAGGTCATGGTGTAGTTCTTCCCATTCAGATTCTTCACTAGCAGATCAAATGACCTAGAACCAGAAGGTAAGGGGAGGAAGGGTACCAACAAAAGTTCCAAGCAGTGTAAGACTATTCAGCCCTGTCATCAAATACAGGGTCTGAAGACCGTTAAGCAGGCATATTTCTTGGGAAAGCAAGCCAGCAGGCTTTCAAATCTTCAGTTGGATTTAATACTGAGCACTTAAAAAGACTCATCCAGGGTTCACAACAAATCAAGATCTTTAGCGTTCTTTCTAACGTCTACCTCACTGAGCTCCTATGACCTTGGAAAGGAGGGGGGTTCACTTAATCTACATTTCAGTTCTATCATCATCAAAAAAAATAGGTCTAACATTACATATGCTATCAAGCATGATGAGGCATAATGAGCATTTGTAAAATTAAAATACTCTGACACCCACTAAGGAGAGCTATTCAGCAGGGTATGTGCTAAAGTACTGTTAAAAGTTAATACTTTTAATAAGTAATTAATTAATGAGTTAATACTTTTAATAAAGTAAAAAAAAAAAAAAAAGAAAAAAGACCCAGAACAAAATTCAACACAACACATTCCTGTATTTCAGATAATGTTCTACACCCACGCTCTCCTTCCTGGCATGGTGCAACAATATGAACTCACCTCTCTGTGAAATTCACCTGCACATTCTCAGCTGGGAGCTTCTGGACTCCATTTAAAGAGATGTAAATCTTAATAAACTTATCTGACTGATCCCAACCTGCAAGTGAGAAAGAGACTGAGTTCTAGCTTACCTCAAAAACTTTATGCATTCCATTAAAAAATAAATAAAAAAAGGCATTCCCTAGCAATGATCATGGCCATGAACTGTGCCTTACTGAAACCATCTTCAGAGGGATAACATTAATTATTCAAGAATAACTTGATAAAAAAAGAAGGTCCTAGCATGGAGCTCTGTTCTAACTCCTGGAAAGCCTGAGGAAACAAAAAGCCATATAGCAGCTCAAGTAAAAGGACAGCAGCTCCGTCTGGGCAGGGGGAGCCAGAAGCAGATGCCTGGTTTTCCTGCACTTCCCTTGACCCACTTTTTCTTATGCTCTCCACATGACAAGTATCTTAAGCAACTCCTTCTCCTTTTACCTACCTGGCGAGCAGAGCAGCCAAAGCTCAACCTTCCATTCTCGCTAAGCCGTAGGCAATGGAAAAATACTAGTAGGCGCATCAGGGATCACTAACTAATGTGTGCCCCCAGTAAAGAAAGGCTACACCTAATACACACTGTGGCTGGGACAGAGCAGTAAGCATGTAGTAGCTTTTTAGCGCAGTCTGTGGTGTGGTATAAACATTTGAGAATGCTTCTCTATAACACTAAATGGCAACTAAAACTCACACTAATACCACCCTGTATTCTAGTCAAAGCAGAAGACTGAGCTCTATTATTTGTGTAGAAGAGCAATCCTACCATAGTTGTTTATTTTCACTGTATACCCTCCGAGCAATGACTTTTCTTCTTCTCCTGCATCTCCTTTCAGCTTTGGTGGAGGCTGATTCTTCATTTCTATCTCTAGCTTGTGTTTTTCAGTCGTGAGGACATCACGAAGTCGCTTCCTTGTGGCTTTCGTAAGCAATTCTTTAACCTCTTCCAAATCTTTCTGTAACTGATTTAAGAATAAAAGATCATGCACAAATTAAATTAGATACAGCTCTTTTTACTCAGGGTTCACACCGCTGGGCTCTTTCACTTCTGTCAGTTTTGGATTCAGACTCAGCAAGTCAAGGTACACTTCCCTCTATACCCTCTTCAGCGTGAAGCCATCCATCTGTCCCTTACTCCACGGCCACTAAGGTTTTAACTTCTCAATATCAATCTTCAAGCTTTGATCAGCTAAAAAAAATGGAAACTGATAAAAGTTTAACATTTGGAACACCTTCTCAAAAGGTTTTGGATTATGCTAAAAAACGTATTGCACAATCTCAGGAAAAGTGACCTAGAGCAATCAGCAAATATTCAGACTGAAGACTCAGAAAAAGAAAGTCAAATGCGGGTAAATGTCTCTTATGCCCCAGATTACAAGCTATTTAGCTACTGCTGCCGTGTACGTCTGTCAGCTGCATAAATCAAAAGCAACATCTCACTGTACATTATTAACCTACTTTCTCCCTCAAAATAAGGTTCCTTATTCTAAGATCTAACAAATGCAAAACAATAGGATCAAAACCACTCAAGCTATAAATGAGGGGAGACGCTAAGAGGTTGTGCTTCCGTTTTAGGTGATTTATTGTAGAATTGTATGATTCGGGGGGGGGGGGGATACTCCACATGATAAATGTTTGCTCTTTAGAGAATCCCGAAATACTAGCTTTGCTTACGATAGAGGAATATTACAACTAGTAACCTGACCAGTACGGAAATATGTTTTCCACGTTTGAAACTTCTTGTATTTCTGTATCTGGAAAGCGTTCGGATTAACGCTGCAGGGGTACTGTCGGCTCAATCTCAGGACAGAGGCAAGGGGAACCCACCCGGCAGACGCCTAAAGAACCCAAGCGGCTTGCGCACAGGGCCGCTAAAGGACCCCCCCCCTTCCCCCGAGCTAGCAGCGCTGCGGCCCGGCTCGGCTCGGCCCGGCCCGGCTCGGCCCGGCAGGCCGCCCCCCGCCCCGCCGCCGCCCCTGCCCCTCACCTCCTCGCGCGTGGCGGCCATGGTGGCGCGGCGCGTGCCCGGCGCTGCCCCCGCGGCGGCTCCCAGCGGCCCCTCTGGAACCTTCCCGGCCTCGCGCTGCGCCGCGACACGCCCCCTCCCCCCGCGCCGCGCTCACGCGTCGGAAGTGGCGCCACCAGCCCCGCCCCTTCCGCCTGCTCGCCGGAAGGAGAGAGGCGCGGCTCCCCTGGCGCCTGTCAGTCGCCGGCGGGCGTTGCCATGGAGGCACGCAGCCGCGTCAGGCGGCGGGGCGGGGCCGCGCGTGCGCGCCGTGCGGGGGAGGGGCGGCGCTGGCGCGACCGTTAGGGGGCCGTTGGCGGCCGGGTGAGGGCGCGCTGCTTTGGTGGGGGTTCAGCGCTCCCGCCCGCCAAGCTGAGGCGGCGCCGCCTGGCGCTGCGGCCCCGGGTCGGGCGCCCTGCAGCCGGGCGGGGAGGAGGCGGACGGTCCGACGGCAGCCGCGGCCGCAGGCCACCGGGCGCATTTGCTCCGGCCCCAGGCGGTCTCTGAGGAGGCTGGAGCCAGAGGGCACGGCGGTCCTTCGTGTGCCCCCGCGAGCTGCGTACGCGTTGGGTACGAGTCTGTGTCTTGACACCAGGGTTTCTCCCTTCCGTCTATGATTACTGTAATTTGGAAACAGGACCATAACCTGCCTAAATACGCTTTTTCTGAATATTGAAATCTTTCTAGTAACCCTGCTATAGGTAAAGAAATCTTTCATGTACAGAAAATTGCCGCATATGCTGGTGTGCCAGAATCTCTTAAGTGTCAGTAAAGCTTTCATGCTGCCTGAAGTGCTTGCTGGGCTCTAATTCAAGTTGGTGAGCTTTTTTATTAAACGCAAATTTTTTGTTAAACACCAGTGCACTATTTGATAGCTGGGCTGTATTAGCTGTGGGCATATAAAGGGATCAGTCCAGTTAAGCTGAGCCCCAGAGCGCTGTTTGCATAAAGCTAAAAAGCATCACCAGACAGATCAGCTCAATGCCAGCATGATGGCAACAGCATCTGCTCATCTCTCTTCGCCTTATCCCAAATCAGGCCAACGCTTGACAATAGGGTACTCTGGAAAGAAAGCAGCCTTTGTAATAAGTGACTTTCATCAATTTACAGTGCACCAAGGTTGGAAAACTTGCATGTTCTTGTAAATGGCAGTTGTTTTGTGCACATGTTTAGGAGTACAGCGCTGACATAAACTGAGTCTGGAACTGAATTTTTTTTTTTCTTAAGTAGTTAAGCCTTTCTTCTGGAAATACTCTGCAACTTTATGTTAAGGGTTTTCAAAGCAGAAATCACCAACCATGAGTTCTTTTCTGATTTTAGATTCATTATAAAAATCTACTTAAATTCATCTTGAGTTTATAGATTCAAAAATTATCAGTGAGACACAAGCTGTCCACTTGCCCTGGGAAGTAGTAGTTGGAAGCCATAAATTTTTTGGTGAGGATTAGTGATTTTTGTTCTGATTAAGAGGCAGCCACAAATTGGAAACCACTTCAATTGCAATATAGAAGTCAATCATTATGCCTTTAGAGAAGAGTTGAAATGACCTTCCTGGGTATTACAACCTCAGTTGCAATTGCTCCATGGAGAGAGTATTGCAAGGTGTTTCTCACCACCTTTACTAAATCAGCTAGGAAAAAAAAAAAAAAAAAAGCTGCTGTATTCCCAGGTCCCAGTAAGCATTAAAATTTCCCAGAAAAAAAAAAAGCTGATGGAATCTTTCTGTAAGTAGATAAGTGGAAGAGTCAACTTTTGCCTCCAAATGTCCTCATAAAGATTGGAACACAAAGGAGTATACAGCCACTCGGTGTTGAAAAAGTAGATTTCTCTATAAGATAGGTTGCCAATTATAGCATTTAATTTACTGAGTTGAGGAATGCCAGCTCACTCTCCAATTTATGGGCTTAGTTCTTTTTCTCTCCCTGCTTCTAAAGTGAACATAAATAATCTTTAAAGAGAGTTTTTTGCAGGGGAATTGGTGAGGGTGAGGGAGGATATTAGATCAGATTAAGGTAACAGATTCATAGAAAATCTGAAGCCAAGAACTTGCGAGGCTGTGTTGCACAATGCAGTTTTAATAGCATTTACCGAAATCTTGCTCATACCCCTCTGGTCCAGTGTTTCAGGATCTGCAGCTGAGAAACTGTCAGGAAAAATCTGCATAACTAACTCTGTAGTTACGTTTAATTTTCATAGAACTGAGCTTCATCCTGTAGATCTTTAGCAATAGCATTTGAAGCTGGGCTAGTTGATTTTTATCTGGAAATTACAGTATGGTCAACTGGAATTTACTTCTGTGGCATGGTTATTTAATTTGTTGACAGCAGTTGCATATTCAGGAATTGTTTCCTTATGATCTTTCTGCTGAGCAGCCACTGAGACAAGAGGAAACTTTCCTGTGATATTTCCTTAACTACTAATCTTTGAGTTTCTCCACTCCCAGTTGTGGTCTTGCGTTAAGACGTTCTCATAGCTTTAGAATTTAAATTGGTGTTGCTTTATAATTTAATTTCTGGATAGAGGAGAAAACATGATGTGTTTCACTAATACATAAATGCATGTGTAAGTGAGCCTGTAATTCAGTCGTTCGCTAGACATTTTGAAAACCAGTGCTTATTTTGTATGCTTAAATCAGGAGCCTTCTGGTGCCCGTGACACTGCCATAGAGTGACAGCTTACAAGTGGAAGAGTTTATCTCTTTTCTAATGTAAAAATATGTTCCACACAGCTCTTTGCATGAAGCCGCAGTAGCATCTGGATGCTGCATCCCCCCCGGTTGGAAAGAAAAGAAAGCCTGACAAAGCCCAGTTTTCTGTGCACGTTTTTCCAAGTCGCCAAGCGGCAGGCACTCTCGAAAGAGAGAAGAATCCGAACAGTCCCTGAGTCAGGAAGGGGAAAAGGAGCTAGATAAGGATTGGTGGGAATATTCAAACTCAGCTAGACCCCAATCTACTCTCTGGATGACAAAACACTGTGCAATACATTGTTTTTCAATGATCATCGGCTCTAGGGACAGAAAAACAACATCTGGAAGAGCTTCTAAAGGATGTGACCTCCTTAGCTAGCCTGTAGTAGCCCTTCCTTCTGTGTGTAGGTACTGATCAAAACTGATGGCAAACAGTCTTTGGATAGTGATGTGGACGTTAATCAAAAGCAATGTCTTGTCTGGTGAACTAATTAATTACAAATATTTATCTTCAGTTTTTCTACCCTTATGCCTTGTTATCTTCCTCTCAAGTGCTGTGTGCTTTTCCAGTTATGCAGGCAGCAGTGGCTGTTCATCTAAATAGGAAAAAAAAAATCCTTGTAAAAACTAGATCGATTGTTCACATGGAAAAAACGGTTTTATAAAGCATTTGAATACTTCTAATTGCTAACTTTAATGAGTACTATAACTTTTATTCTGTCCTGTTCTTGCCTGGCCATGCTTCTCTGTTATAAATAGGTTTTCTGTTTCTTGCTGGTACCTTCTGCTCCCTGATCCTTCTCCTCCTCTAGACGTGTCATGGCTCACTTGCCTGTTTCTCTTGTGTACTTCCAGTGAAGCATCAAGTCCTTAAGAACAGCTCTTATTTCCCCATCTTTTATATCAACAACCTTCAGGAAAAGCATATTGATCAGGATATTCTCTGTGTTGTAAACTTCAGACTAACATTTGGAAAAGAGGCCCCACATGACCTGTTAGCTCTCCAACATAGTGCCTGTCAGATTCTTGTGGAACAGGTTGCTTCTTGTGAACAAGGACATTATACCAACAGTTTGAAATTAGCTATGTAACACTCACATTTTGGATGGCTTGGCTGCTAAATCACTGTGTTTTAGTACAGTAGTGCTGCTTGAAAATAACCAGCTTGAGTAAACTATGTATGAAGACCTGATACAGTAGTTATTTATTACTACAGACACATTTAAACTGTTTCTTAAGCAAGTGGCTTATGAAAATAAGCACCTTATTCCCGTTTTGTTTGCATTTCCATTTATTTTACAAGGCATCATTCACACAATGATAACAAGGTACTGATCCAAACAATTCTGTAACAATTAAAAAAGTAAACATTTTTTGTGACCATGTACATTAAATTGCACTTTTAATAACAAGCATTACACTTATATGTCCATATTATACTTTATATAATACAGGGATTTGTTGCACAAGAACTGGCAGTATTGGGTTGTTCTCAGTTAAAGGTCTTACACCACAATGATTCTCCTTTTTCCTAACCCTTTAGCAAAGTGTATTTTTATGAACTAGGGACACGCCCAGATAACAAACTTTGCCTGAGTAACCCCAAATCTGGAAAATGTCATTGTGGATCACAGCTTTGAAGCTGGTCTTTATTTTCAGTGTTGTGAAGTGAATCAACCTTGAATTACAGAAAGGGAGGGATCTGACTCCATATTGTATCTGCTTAGATCTGTTTCTGCTTTCACTTACCATCTTTTTGCTGTTTGAACAAGCCATAAAGAGTCGTCTTATGTGAGAAACCAACAGCAACTCCTGGTACAGCTTCTGAAAATGGTAGCTGTACCAAGGCAGCCCTGGGAATTACTAGAAGGAGGGAATTGGGATCTGAACAAAAATCTGAGAACATCTGCTCTTGTTTGCATTGGTAGTAGCATCCATGTATTATATAAAATACAAAAATAAGAGAAACTGAAAGGAAATTAGTACAGCCCAGGATTCTCATGGTATCAAATCACAAATGAAACTTATGATACCAAATCCTTTTGATGTATTTATCCCCTTGTTACTCAGTTTCCTATATATTATTCTATATATAAGATATAGTTTTCCAAAGATACATATATATTCCTTTACAGGTTAAATAAAAGCGAGTCCCACTGAATAAGAAAATAAGAGGAAGTAATGTTCTAACTTTCTACCTTTTCTTTTTAAGGTAAAAACAGCATGAAATACATTCAGTAGCAAAGCAGTGGAAATGCAGAAGAAACGGAGAGCCCTGTATTCCTGGAGGAAAAACCTGTATGTGTTAAGTCATGATCCTGAAATAAATTATGTAGACTTCTGAGCTGGGAAAGATAGGTTCTTGGTCAATGCTGAGAGTTAGTGATCCAGTTCCAAATTCTTTGAATTTCTCTAAATGCCATCTGCGAATTAGCTCAGTTTTAAAGGGTGTTGTGATGTATATCTGTTCTAACTCAAAGGTCCAAAAATCAGTGCTTCATTGTGTCTCCGTTTAGTATTATTTGGAAGGAGGTAATGGGACAGCTCCCAGTAGGATATTAGCATAATAGACAGTAAAAGAATTTAGTTCACACCTTTGTGTTTGCCAGAACAAAGCGATGTCTGGTTCTGTGTATACTCACGGCCCTGGATATACACAGTGTTACATGTCTCATGAAGCCAGCTGCTTGTACAACAGCCCATTTAGCAGGGTAGCTCTAATGGATGGTTGCTTGTCAACCAGAACAGTCATTTAGTCTTCACAAAAATCTCTGCCCTGATCTTCACATTCTGAAAATGACATGCACTAAAATTTTCTCTCTAGCAGTTGGAAAAAAACCCGCATTATGTAAGACAAGAGAGTTCCTGTTTTCAATGCCAAAGGTTTTTAGGCTTATTAGATTATGCAGAAGTGTGCCAAATATCCCTGAGTCTAACAGTTTAATAATCAAAATAAGAGGTATAGTTCTCCCACATATGAGAGTAGTTTCATGGACTTCAATGCAACTACTTAGTATAAGGAAGGGAACTCAGCCGTACCAGTTTCCTGTGGAGGACTGTGGAAAAGCATGACTTTCTTACGTAGTTTTAAGTCTTGATACTTTAGTTTCAGTAAAGTTAGATTATTACTTACTCCTAACATAATTGCCCCATTTAGTTATTGAGTGGCATCCTGACTCTGAAGTCAATGGGATACCTTATGCTTTGTCAAGGTGTCTGAATTTTTGCTGTGCTTGACTTTCTTTTCCTAATGAAAGAAGAAACCTACCAGCTTTTTTCCCATCTCCCTCTCCCTTTGTAAACATCTGTTTTTACTTTGTTCTGTTTTTAACACAATGGCGTGGGTGAAAAGTATCTACCTGAAAAGAAATTTCAAGGGCCAACCAAAAAGCCCTTTCAGACTTCTAACAGGAAAAAAAATGCTCATCTAATATGTAACTTAGCTGTAGCAAATTAGAGAATAAACTAATTAATGGGCAGGGCAAGGATATGTTTGTCAGCTGGCAGTACTGATTACGTGGCTGACCACCTTTCCAGATACTGGTTTCACTAGACATTAATGCATATGAACCTCAGGGAATTTACAGTTTCTTGGATTAAAGCCAGGCAGCGATATTTTTTATTTTGTTGGTTTTAATTCTGTCTGGATAAATTTATAATTTGTTAAATTAAGTGAAGTAAGCACTATTATTTTAGAGTATCATGTTTGATTCACAAAGATAATATGAGACTAGTTCACAGATCCACCACGTAACTAAATCAACCTTGCTTTATTTATCCTGTAAAGTGTTACAGTCAAAGTAAAAACAACTTCTTCTGAAAATGGAAAAAAAGATTCTTTCCATATTGGGCATCTCAGGAACAGATTAGAATCCAACAAAATCAACAGTTGTACTAAAAATATTCTTTGGAAGTTTGCACCTAATCAAAGTAAAGGCCTTATTTCAAAAGTTTGCGTTCTCAATAAAAGTAAAAAACAAGATTTAGTTAAGATTTATATTAATATAAACTAATATATAGATTATTATATAAATTATATATTAGTTTATATAATCAAATTACTTCTAATATGTTTGATGTGGACACATAGTTTGATACTGACTCTGATAAAAACATTTTTTAATCACTCTATGCTTGAGAGCTATGTTAGTTATTCCAGTGCCACATGAACATAGCAGTTTTAGTTAGACTTTGATTTAATGAAGTTTCCTACTGAAAATCTAAACAAATGCAGAATCTGCTATCCCAGAGAGGTCAGTCACTTCGGGTATGTGTATATTTCCAGAAGGTACTTAGCATTGTCAGCCACAGCTGAGAGGGCTAATTAAAACCCAAATATTTATCTCATAGGAAACTTAGTATCATAATAGTACGTACAGTCAACAGGTAGAATTTAAGGTAGAACTTTAGCTTGCCTGTTTTAATCCTGCAGTCTTGCTACTTTCTGAGTTTCTGAACTATTCTTACTCATCTAGAAAATTACTTTAGAAATGCCATAGAGTTATTTTGCTGCTTCTTTCAGTAATTTTACGACGACTCAGTTTCCAAATATAAATATTACTTTTCCAAATGCCTCTGCTACAAACACTACCTGGCAGCTACAGATGAAAGGTGAAAATTATTTACTGCCTTTGTTATTGCCAAGAGAGAGAATTCAGCCATTGCCTTCTGAACATTTTGCTGATGTGTGAGGCACAGGGAAAGCTAGCTTCCACTCCTACAGGTGTTCGGACTCATCATGGCTAGCAGGGAGCAAACATGTTTTTGTCACAGAAACTTCTAAAGTCAGAGAGCTGCTACACTGAGAAAGAAGATGTCATGTCAAAACTACGATTCCATGAGACATGGTGGGCTTACTTAACAGCTCTTTTCTGATGAACTGGGGAAGTCCTGCTCCCATTTTCCCCTCATTCTCTTGCACTCATTGGGCCCTTTGAGATTAGTTAACTCAATAACTTGAAAAAAAGCTTATTAGCCAAAAAAAAAACCAAAAATCCACCCACATTTTTTTTTAATCATCTCCAGTATGGGCCAGAACAAGGGAAGGACATGACTGTACAACAGGGAGCAGAAGAAGTAAGATCTTTCAGCAGCAGTGAGTTGTTACCTTAGCTCTGCTGCTCAGGGAATCATAGTCTTAATCATTAATTATTACTGCATTTTTCCAATCAAGGTTTTAAATCCACTTGTGAGTATGATTTAAGTTAAATGAAATGAGAAATCTGGACACTCGTCAAACCATCAGTGTCACTCATCAACACAGTACTCTCAAATATAACAATCAAAGGTTGACCAGGTATTCTTAAATGTCACTTCCACTTTATTACATAGTTTATTTCAAGTGTGAAATGGTACTGATAAATGAAATAATAATGCAAGGGTTAGACCTTCCACATAATGGAAACATTTATGCAAATATTACTAGCAAGAAAGTGACTTGGGAAAGAAAAAGATCTTTGTTTTACTGGCAAAACAAAATCCTTCTGCTTTTTCCACATAATCACTGTTCTTGCAAGTAAGTTTATAAACTATAAAGACTAAAAATTTTAACTCCTTACTCTTAGAAGATAGAATCTGCATTGTCAAGTTGCAGAATAGTTGTGTCAGAACAGTGATTATATTTTGATCTCTACTTCAAACAGCTGACTGCCTTTCAGAATGATCCATTTGGCACACACAAACATTAAATTTGTACTACCCTGTTTAAAATAATTCACAATTATGCTTGACAATAAAGCACAAGATGAGTATCATTAAATTTTATTGTACAAAACTGACAAGATATGGCATTCCTTAGAATTAAAAAAAATAATAATCAAAACAGAACTAATGTCCCTGGAACAATTTTGTAAATGGAAAAATTAATGCGCAACCTTTTGTCCAGCAATGGTATTTACCTGCAAGACCTTCTTATAGATGTGTCGGATATAATTAAAAAAATATTCCCATCAGTTCAAGCAATAGTTTAATTTTCCATGAAATAAGTATTTCTATAAACACTTTACGTTAAGTCAAAACAAATGCCTTTGAATTTTCTTCCTTTAGAGATACAAAACAACCAGATAGATTTGGGAATCATCAGAGAAGTCTATCCCATGGGAAAAGTCTAGATGTTGTATTCCATTTGAAAATTTTTGTATTTATAAAAATAAGTAACACACCAACGTAACATTTCCTAACCAAACACTTACAGCAAACAGATCTTGTTTCTGTGATGCTTTATTCACCAGTGCAGCAAAAACCTTTTTTTTTTTAATTTAATGCCTCATTTCTGTGTCAAATTCAAAATCTGAATATAGACCCAGGGAAATTTTGTCATTAATTGTATTCATAAAACCTACCCTTTATTGCACAGGATTCACAAAAAGTCAAACGTATGCAAGGTCTGCACTCTGCTTCTTGGCAAAAAAAAAAAAAATCAAATAAATGTTGAATAGTTTTCCCTTTCTCCCAGTGGAAGGAATTATATCTTGGAATTTGTATAAAATGAAATAGAAAAAGGGAATAATTTTATGTTAAATTCCAGTTCAGCTGTAAATAACATTTAAACAGCAGTGCTACTTAGTGCTACAAAGAATTGCACTACTTGCATTTCTGAAGAAAAAACAATCGAAACTGAAATTATCAGGGAAGCGCAAACAATTGTGCCAAGAGAGCACAAGACTATCTTTGCTATGGCCTAAGCTTTACAAAAAGTGCTTCTCTGCAGGACACAGTCACAGCAATAAAATTCTGAGATGGTCCTAGGGCATGAGTTATTCTTGACACCCGCACACACACTAGTACTTATTACACTGTGCTTTCTGTGAAGAGATTATGCTTCAGTACTTTACATTCTCCATTCTCTCTCCTCCTCCTCCAGAAGAAGAAAAAACCTTTTATGCAAGATAAAAATAATTTTGAATAATTAGTCATGTATTAAAGACCTAGTTTTGAATTGTTTATTCATTTTAACATCTAGTCATATAAAATAAATTGTAAAAGTATGAAGGTATCAGAACGTGGCTTTCAGCAAGGCAGTTGGGAAATAGGAATTCAACATAAAACACAATTTTCTTTTTTATTTCCCTTTGAAAAGGGTCACATCAGAATGAATGAAAAACACCGAAGAATTTCACTTCAAGCCTGCACTCCTGCCCTTTGTCCTTTCCCCAAGAGGAGAGACCACTGGAAGAATCCTCCAGGGTTTGTCTGAGTTATGTTGTTCTTTGTGCTCTTGTATCGGGGGTCTGGCTGGAACTATGTACTGCTCTCTTTGGGTGGCAGAGGCGGCTGAGGCTGCTGTGGTGGCTGTGTGCCTGTGGCGGTTTTGATAGAGTTCAGGGTTTTGCTAAACCAAGAGTTTTTGGCAGCTTGGATTTCATTCATAAGGGCTCCTCTCTGGTGCTCCAGCTCCTAAGAAAGCAGAATAGTCAGAATTGATCAAAAATAACAGTTAACAAAAGAGCATCTTCAGACTCAATCCCTGCAATCAAACACTTTCCGTCCAACCTCCCAGGGCACTAGAGGAGGACAAACTGAAACCAAGCAAACAGCTGAAGCTATGGAGGTATTTCTACATATGAAGACATTTCTTTTTGTTTTTAAAGACAGAGGAAAGTAAGATTCTGGAAGTTCACCAGTATACATTGGTAAAGGTATATGCTCCCTTTAGGAACAATTTTTCTGCATGATTCAGAATTACCATGTACAGAGTGCAACGAGGTTATGGAGACCACCACACTGTAGTCGGATTCCATGTACCTGAATTTTGCACTTGGCTTCCACCAGCTGCAGTTTGGTCTGTGCAAGTTCCAGCTCCATCTCTCTCAGCTGCTTTGTGAGTGCATCCTTCTCATCATCCGTTTCTATTCCTTGATTCTCCCTGCTTACAGCAGGCACCTTCAGTGCCCCCTCCTTACTGAAAATCTCACTGCAGTGTTTGCACGCCATCACTTTACCCTGAAAGAGGCAGAAAGCTTGTTTTTAATCCATGTTACAGGAGTTGCTGTTTTCTGGAAAAAAACATTTTTATATTAGACTGGCTTTCTGTTAATAATGGTTGAATGGTATAGTGCTGAAGTTTTCAGTAAAGAATTTGAGAAGTTCATGAACTTACAGGGTATACTGAACAGTAAAAGAATCCCTAAAACTACCTAGCACATTCTGTTTATGCACAGAGACTTTGCTTTTAGAGTAGAATTACACAAACCTTTTTGTAATCAAGGCATTGTAATATTTTGCAGTATTAATGGCAGCAGACCGCAGAAGAGAAAATTGTACTCTAGGGACTTTTTGTCTTGCATAAAAGCACTTGACCAAATGCTGAGGTTAATACAGTTTTTGATATTTTAAAGAAACGCAGGTAGCTTTTCCATATTTCCCAGAAGCAAGCACCCTGTTTTGGCTGCAGTGGTCAGTATTGTCTTGTTGGCAGTGGAGTTTAAGCATCTTACAGAATAGCCCTTTTTGTCAGCAGCATCTGATGCACAACAGTAAAGTTCTTAGGCTGCCTGAAGAGGTGAACCACTCATGGCTGAAGATGTAGCACAGCTGGCCTGGCCTCATCCAAACAAAAACAAGCTATTGAACTATTTCAGCAAATTATAGGAACATCAATCCTTGTATTTATTTTTGTGATAAATAGGAGATAAAAATTTGCTACCAGAAAGCAACAAAGGTTCAGCTTGAGAACTAAGGAAAAACATAGAAGATACAGCAGACGGAAAACAACTGTGAAAGGAAACAGCCTTTAATTATTTACATCCCATGAAAAATGAGTGCGGGGCTATCAGTGCAGCTTGACGGATGCCACTGTTGTTATAGTTAACTTCATTCATATTTTGATCTGTATCACTGGCATTTAGGAATACTTGAGTTAGAAACATCTCATATTTAGAGGCATCATTCTCACCTTCACAACTTCCAGCTCATCTTTACTGGCTGCCTGCTGTTTTTCCAGCCTGGTACTCAGCTGGGAACAAATCTGCAGGACAGAAAGCAATACCTTAGATAAAGTTTACTTTACTAAAATTTAACAAGTACTTTTGAACAGTGATGTTTGTTAGAGCTATGTCTTAAGCTCTGCCTCACTCAGATATGCATTTCCCTTAACAAATCCACTGCTGGTGATAACAAGACCGAAAAAGGCAGTGTTCAATATCAAACCTTAACATGGAAACTGGAACATTTTATGGACAAATTGGTTTATATCATTTACACTGCATTGTGTCACAGAAGAAAGAAGCATTTACCCTACAATACTAAGAATATCTAAAGGATAGGTTATTCTTGGTTCCCTAAATTAGCAGCCTACTAGGAAAACCACATAAAGAATTATAATAGACTATAATGCTTGCTCTCCAAAAGCTTGCAATGTAATGCATCTTATTTAAAGGATGAGGTCTACAACTCTGAAAATTCAGCTCTCAGGCTGAAAAAGTTTACAAGTAAATATGAGAGAGTTTCTATGGAACATTACCTGTTTATACTCGGCAATAATGGCTGTGGTTTTCTTAATCTCAGATTCTGCCTTCTCTAGCTGCTTCCTGAAGACCTCCTTCAACTAGGAATTCAAGGAGAGAAGTTACACAGTATGCTGAAAGAAGTTTTCAGTATGGGTGATCAAATTGTTCTCAAAGCTTTGCTGTGTTTATAGCAATACTACAGCTTTTTCTTACCAATTCACAGTTCTTCAGACAAAAGTCTGGTTTACTCAATGTACAAATTATATACATTATATTCAGTTATAGCCCAAAAATCTCTCCAGTCTACATTGGGATACAGTGTATCCCTGCTTAGAGCATTCTCCTATATAGTAATTTTCTCTCTCTCTCTGTTAAATGGTGTATCATGGTCCAAAGAATACAAAACAAGACCATTACAGACGATCTTAATTTTTCATTTTGTTTGTTTTTTTTCCTCTGTACACTATACAACAGGTTTGGGGAGGCTTGGGGGGATGGGTTACCTGTTTGTTTGTTCTGAGACTAAACAGGGAGAAAAATCACTCCAGCATTATCATACTTTCATCTCCCTAACAGGAGAAACAATTCTGGTTTCGTCTGTGGCACTGCAATAAAATACAGCTAACTCCTTTCCTTACCATTCAGAACCATTAAGCTTTGAGAGCCCTTTCAGTAGGGAAAAGGCCTCTACGGCCTTAGAGCATAGAGCAAACAGATTTTGGCAACCTCCATTTTAGAGAGAGAGAAAAAATTACTGTTCGGTTGTTACAGTCACTGTTGTCAAATGGCAAAAATAAAAATAGAAATCAGAGTATCATTTCTGAAACGTACTTAAACATACGTCATTGTTCAGCCTATAGATATGTAAACTTAAAAAATAAGATTGAACATTTTGCAGATGAGGCAGAATGAGGCCAGGTCTAGTTAGCAAAAATACCCCCAAACCTTCAACTCTATTGTGCTGTTGGTTCTAGCTTAGGATAAGAACATTAATAGCTTTATTTCAAGAGCCCAACAGCTGAATCCAGAATGACCTCTTATACATTGGACATTCAGAGCTTAAGTAAAGGAAGACACTAGCAAATGTATCACTCTTAAAAACATTTACCGTGGTGATGCTAATTTTTTATTGCCACTACAGTTTGGAGACAGAATCCTTTCCATAACTGCAACATGCTTTTCTACATATCCTTTTGCTTGTGTTCAGCTAAATGGAAAAAGTTGGAATATGTCTTACCTGAGCAGTTTCCTCTTCCTGCTTCCGTTTCTCTTCCTCAGTCTCCACTAGCTTCTGTTTGGTCAGGAGAAGTTCCTTGTTCAGAACATCTGCTTTGTCTTCAGCCTAGAATTAGAAAAGCCAGTGTAATCTAGGTGTTATCTGTTCCAATAGAAACATATTCATGTATATATCTCACATATATTATAGATTTAGGTTCTAGAGGTGCCTTTTCTCGCCCTCAAATGGCTCACCTGACCTATTTTTAAAGGAAATACCCTTTTCAGGTAGCTATTTTCTAAGCTATTTCATTGTGGTTCAACAACTGAGCAAAAGGACCCTTTTGCCAAATCCTATCCATGCTCAGATTACAGGTTAGCAAGGATCACGGATCATATGTCTTTATGCAAACCTAATACAAACAATGATACATAGAATATTTTTGTTGGGAACAATATTAATCCAAATGAGGGCAGCATGATTTAGCTCTTGTGTAATCTTAGTTAACTCATTCCATTTTTTACACCTGTAAATGGGGAAAAACAGATATTGCAGAAAAGGTTAGGTGCTTACACTGTACCTAACAAAGTGTCAGGGTTTAGACGAGTATAAAGGAGACAAACAGGACTGTCAGGTAAAAAGGTTTTGTTAACAATGCAAAATAAATACTTCCAGGAGGAGCCAGATACTCTGTGTGTACTGGAGAACATCAACTTTCTCCTTTCTGTGAAGGGCCAAGAATATGGTGAAACGTACTGGGGAATGCTTTGGTTTCATGATAACTATCCTTACTGATCACTAGGAAAGAAACATTTAGTCAATGTCTGATTATATTTTGCTGACTACCTCTCCCCTCAACTGGGAGATAAACACTGCGTCGCACCACTCATTCTGTTCAATAACTGGGTGCTAGAAGAAGCAGTGGTTGTGGTCAAATAACACATAATTTGTTGAAAATGCAAGAGGGCAAATGGCACTGTAAAACAATGGATAACAGTACAGAACTTGTCGCTGAATTACACTTTGTTTTTCTACCGTTACTGGGGATATTAGCTTATCTATCTGCCACAGTGTTAATTATTAATGAGGGTGTTACTGGTGATAGCAGAAGCAGTTCCATTAAGGCCACAACCAAAGAGATGGACTGAGGAGTCCTGCATTGCTTAGTCTGCAAATGGCTGTATAGAAGAAAGGGATAGAGATCAGTAAAAGAAAGGAAGAGGGATAAGGTTGACATCTTAGGACAAAAGAAGTACAGGATAGCAAGGACATTTATGATAAAATACCTGTTTAAAACCTAAGACTGGCAAAGGGTACTTGCTTGACAGCTGTGTCCTGATACTTCAGAAAGCAACATGGGGAGGAGCAAACGTTAAGCTTGTTCTATATATAACTATTCCTGGGGAAGACAGAGCATCTCAACACATTATTTTTGGCCTTTACATGAAAAGACCCCACTCCACCATGCATCTCTGGCTGCTCTTGCTCACCAGGATGGCTCAGATTTTTAGAATCACATAGATCCAAAATAGCAGCGTCTAATTCTCAAGGATTTCACTAAATAGAAATACAAATTGCAGCTACTGTGGTCAATGACATGTTAACAATTTCCAAGTTAGATAAAGAAAGTCTGAAACTCCTGAAAATCAAATCGAGAGACCCATACAGGAATAGATTTTACATTACAAGAAGTACTACTGTCTTCACTGAGGAAGGTGCTAATCACCAAGGACGGTGGAATATGGCCCTCCTGTATTCAATACGTTAATAACAGCTGCTAAGGAATTTATCAGTATTATATAAAACACTAAAGCAAAGAGGAGGTTGGAACATGTAATTCTCTGAAAGCCAGTTCTAGGATAAATGGCTCTGAAAGCTGTTGTCCTCCACACTCCTGGCTTCATAGGAAATAAAAACAGTTATCAAAGGTCACCCAGGAACCCTGTTAATTTTTGGTGCCAAGCTACTTCATTATCTCTGAATTTTGTTAGCTGTACTGGGAACTACTGTGGAAAATAGATCCAGAAAAGGTAGCAGACATTCTGCAAGGCAACTTCCTTGAAAGCAGTCTTTCAAGGAGTATGTGATACCTTTTTCAAGTTATGTTCATCCTTTAATATCTGCCTAAAAGATTATGGCCTATCTTTTCTAATACTGACCCCAACAAGACGAGTCAGTGTCCATGTCTTTAGGACACCACTGTGTATGCCTACACCGGCATGCATTTGGAAATCTAATTTTCTGACTGAATGAGAAACTAGGCTGTCAGGAAAATAAAGGCACAAATAATAGTGCTTTTAATTTTGTACTCATGCTTTCAGCTGAATGTAAAACAGGGCTCCTACAGTTGGCGCTGCCCGGTCTAAGCTTGGACTCATCGCTGCTGGTGATGGACTCACCTGGTCCAAGTCATTCCGTAAGGCAATTTTGCTTGTTACGAGTTCATGTGCAAGGTCATCGTTCTCCTGTTCCAGCCTCATGCTAGCCTCTTGGAGCCTGCGGTTCTCCCTCTGCAGGAAGAAAGGAACAACCAGAAAAAGGAGTTAATTCTTGTCAATGTTAAAGAAAGGTATGTGAGTATATTGTGTGTATAAAACACTGAGAAGGCAAGAGTGCACATTAAGACAGGACTGCTGCTCTGGGAAACAACAGTGAATTAAGCCAGCAGTGCAAATGCAGCGATTCCCTTCACATCCCAATGGCTATGTTTGAGACGCCTAAGTGCCGCACTGATTGTAAGGCTTCTCTGTCAAAAGTAAACGCAGTCCTCTCCTCAAAAGCACTTCATTTCTGCTTGGTCATCATGGAAAGAAATTAGGCAGATAAAATCCCACCCAGCATCAGTGAAGAGGACCTTTTAAAGAGATAATAGTATTTCCAAACAGAAGTAGAAATCTGTCCTGCTCCATTTTGCATAATTTTGCCTGCAGGTAACCATAAAAATAGTCCATTTTGTAAATGCTGTAGTGACAACCACCCATCCTCTGCTGGACCAGTAAAGAACAGCACTTAGCTGGGAACTTCTCTGCAGCTCATATATCTCCATTTGTGCGCTTCCTCCATAATTTGCACAAGCGACAACAGTGCTCATTCTAAAGGACACCTGCTGAGCCTAAGTGCCAGATGGAGAGCGGCTCTCGCTTTCTGAGCGGCAGGCAGCGTTCCAGGACTGTGCTTTGCAGGCGAAGCCCGACACCACAAAATGCAGAACGTCAAGACTGCGAGCCCTGGTTCTCCCCTGCACTGCACTCACTGCCACTTTGCAGTGGCATAAATGACTACGTACAGCACTAACTAGTGAAGGTAAGTATACTGGAGAAGAATGAAAAGTAGTAATCCGTGTTTCTTACAAAATCAGTTGGAGTGGCTGTTCTGCTAGGGCTGACAGGCAGAATCATATTTAAAAGATGTCTCTGGGTCAGTGGACTTCCAGGAGTCCACATCAAACACGTGGCTTCAGAAGAAAGCAGCCAAGTGGGCCAGATAGAGGTACCCTCCTCAAACGGGTTTGAAGAGGGCAAAGAATTAGCTGGCCATCATTCACACGGTGCCCATGCATCTTCTGTACAGAACAGACTGCGGAGCAATCAGTGCGCTATGGAAACTCCAGGAAAAATTGCAAGTTCATGTGGAAACTCACTGATGGAGGAACAATAATCTACACGCTGAGACTTCAAAAATACCCTGCGTTCACTTAAAAGGTAAGTTATGTTCTCCAAGGAAAAACAGTAAAAGGAAGTATGTATATCATCATTTAGGACAGCAAAAAAGTTTCCAAAAGTCATTCAGCTAATACCATCCTACAACATGTGATTTCATTACATAAACACATTATTCATCTTCCTTAACTGTCTCCTGCAGCTACACTCAAGTATTTTTTCTTTTCAAAACTCAACACGGTGAAGCAGCCCTGTTTTCATTTCTGTTGCAAGAAGATTTTGCATGCTTGTCTTGAACAAAAAGGGACAACTACTGCTCCAAGAAAATGTTAAAAAAAGCAAATCCCTTCTGTGTCGTTAGCTTCCTCCATGGCAGGAAGCAGAACCCCTTCACAAATGCCTTCTCCTTAATGTGACCTGATTGTGCAACTGAGCGCCTTAAACTGTACGCTGCTCTGGGCCGGAAAGTAAGTTTGTTTCCTCTTCAAAAGATCATACTTTAAATAACTGTTTTGTTACAGAAACCATAAGTAAAATACTTTTTTTGATTTAGCACAGTTAAAATAACCATTGCTACAAGATGCATAACTTTTGATTTTAATTGCACTGTACTCTGAGACAACGAATTGTTAAAAGTAAAATTCTTCCATAAGGATAATATATAAAGTGTGAAACTAAATTGCAGTCTTTAATTAAAAAAAAAGCTCTGATGTATCTTTATTTCTTATTTTTTTCAGATAATCTGAGACCGTTATTTTATAGGACACAGCTCTGCCAGTGAGCAGTTATCAGAAAGTGACTAAAGTTCACAAAGAAACTCAGACTAGTTTGGAGATGGAGATGATAATAAACGGATAATACTGACAGCTGCTGCAGCACCAATACCTCTCTATAGGAATGTTGTTTAGAGGAAGAAAGCAGCAAAGTTTTAGACTTCCACAAAATAACCCCAAAAGACATTTGCTTTAACATTTTTTGCTATGCTTTTGCCAAAAGCTTCAGTGTCTGCAAAGCGAGCTGCACAATGTGAAGTTTGAAGTTCCTGCTCTGCATTCACAGACAAGTGGATAAGCAAGCTTCGTGGTTGGAAATGCGCTATCCTCCTCTTAAACTGGAACTCACACGGCACGTTTTTAGTAAGTTAAATCTCTCTTACCTCGGGCATCCAGTCAGTAGCTATCAGCGATTTTAATCTTGTTCTCCGTATTTTTAATTTCTAGCTGAAAATCTCTTATTGGGCCACCTTTACTCTTCCTCCAAACAAGGCAGTATGTGTGATTAGACATGGTTTGTCTTTTCCAGCTCCTCCCCCAGATCTAGCAGTGAAAAACTGCCTCTTTCCTTGGGAGGAAATTCTTAATCTGCTTAAATCCAAATAAAACCTAGCATTACACAAGACAAAGACAAAAATACTAAGCAATACTACTTGTATGGAGCAAACTATTTCTGATGGCTCCAAAACATTTACAGGGCTTAAAAAAGTATCATTTGCAATGGGAAAAAATAAAGTTCAGTAGATGGAGGTTGTTAGTTACAGGCAGACTCACATCAGAGACAGTATTTTGTAACCTGGCATGAGCCAACTAGTCAGACCTGCTGGTTGTCCTCGCTGTAAACAAACAGCTTCCTGCCCTTTCTCGGCATGACACTAACAATTTAGCAACTACAGCATTTCCTTCTCTTTGGTATCGTTCAGTTTCTACAGTCAGTAAAATACGAGACTCCTCTTTCCCAGAGAGCCTCCTCCCTTTTGCTACAAAGGGCAGCTGGTGAATTCTGGCCCGCTTTTAAAAGGAGGATACTGCATTTCCAAAAGGGACAAACACTGCTGTCACGTACAAACACAAACAAACTTACCTCCTGCAAAGTCACAGACCAAATACTGCTTTCAACCATTGGTGTAAAGACAGTGAAAACAGGATATAAAATAAAATTTTAATACCAACAAAAACAGCCAAAAACCTAAGAAAATGTTGCTGATTCTTCAGTGGGGTTTTGGTTCGGATTTTTAAGGAGGATATACTCCAGCGTCCACCACACGCTTGACTGAAAGAAGGCAAATTGGAAACCAGTAGGCAAGCCTCAACTCAGGCAGACTGCGAAGGCTGAACTCCTCCCTCCGCTACCTCCCAGCTCGCAGGAAGGAGGAATACATGGCGGGATTAGCAGTGACGATGCATCCTCTTGTCACCAACCCTGTTAAGCAACCCAGTTGTCACATTTTCTGAGGACTGACACCCCACACCCCACCCAGATCTTTGAAGGGGAACAGGTCCCCAGTGGTGAAATGAAAAGACTGATTAAAATTCACATTCCTGGATGTGAGCAACCTGAAGTCTTCGTGAGCCAACTGGAAAGAGCTCTTAATTGCAAAGGCAATTCTGAAGGCCAAAAACTGAGAAACAGCCATCTAAAAAGCAAACTGTCCAGGAAAAGCCTCAAGTGAAGCAACACAGAGGCTTCTGGAGGAAGGTTGGTGTTTTGTTTGTTGACTCTAACTCAAAAGAAACTTTCCTAAAATTGTCCTAGAATATTTTTTTAAACAACAAACAAAAAATCCACACTGAGTTATCTAATGTTTTTCCTTGTTAGGGTTATTCAGTTACCATAACTCAAAATAAAAATGACTGGTGTATTAATTTTTGCTTGTACTTCAAACACACAAGGGTATTATGTCAAAATTACATATTTATTCAGATTGACAACTTCTCCTTTGCACAACAAGGTCCATAGAGGTAAAGGTGTTTCTACAGTCAGAACAGAACTCAGTGCACAAACAGGGGCTGTTTGCAGGTCTCTAGCCTGTCTTTATATTGTTATATCCTTTTTATTTTAAATAAAAAACTCCCAACTCAAACTCCAACAATTTTTCATCAAGTCAGTCCCAGCCTTTTACATATGAGGTGTTCCCAGACACAGAAAAAAACCCATCCACAGTATATAGAAAAATATTCTTCTGAACTACTTTGCTATTTTTGCTGCACATACAGATCTTTTTCTTGACTTGCTTTTATAGGCAATCTGTAATTTATTTTAACCCAAAGTCATGAAATGTGGTGCCAGGCAATAATTTAGAACGTGTTTACTTTTGCATATTTGAAAAAGCTGACAAAAATGTTGGGTGATACTTTGTTATAAACAATAGATAATAAAATTACTCCACTGTAAAGGCATCCATAAACAATCCAGTTTTCCCAAATATTTGTAAATACAGAAGGAAATAAACCCAAAAAGGAATTTATGGCACTCTTTAATATTGTTTTCTTTGGCAAATAAAATCTCTCACAATCCACACGTTAAGATATAGGGCTGGGCAGGAACTCCTAAGGCACATACAGCTTATTGTAACACGTGACTTCAACCTGTCGAGGGAACGTGACTGATTAGCGGTAGGTCAGACGCTGCGAAAACAGCCCTTTTCTGGCATATACGGGGAGCTGGGGTCGGCGAGCTTGCGGGAGCGCTCTGCCCCGTGCTTGGGCCCACCAGCCGCACCGGGCACGAAGACGTCTCCTCTGGCGCGGCACGCGGGCTCTTTAGGACGGCTGCTCCGCCAGCCGCTCCGTTCCCCCGCCCAGCAGCGTCCTCCGGGCGGGCAGCGCCGAGGGGGCAGAGCGGGCTGTGCCACTCGTCTCTCGCTCTCCTCTAGGTGCCACCCCGACTGTGGCTACCCCGCGCGAGACCTGCGCGGCTCCCGCCTGCTCCGCGCGCCTCGCTGCCGGGCCGGGGCTGCCGAGGCGACCGAGGCAGCAGGAGAAGGGCCCTCGGCGAGACCATGGCGCGCCGCCCGCTTCCTACGCTTTCACCCAGCAGCCCCCTGCGCCCCTGCTGCGGGAGGCCAGTTGGCCGGAAAGCGCCCTACGCAAGGCAGCCTCAGCTCCTCATCGCTGCGCTCCAGCAAGGGCTGGTGCCGCAGCCTGCGGAGGGGCGTCCCTCCGGTCACGGCAAACCTGCACTGGCAACAAGAACCTGTAACACTGCAAACGGATAGTAAAAACTGTAACAACTATAGCTAAAACCTATTAACAAACTGAAAACAGTTTTCATTCTTGACCTGTAAGAGGACTTTTCTGCACGGATCTCCACTCCCAAGATCCCGTCCAAGAAGCACCCAGTCCTTCTCCAAACAAAGCCCAGCCGGGCAGCGCCTGCCGCTGATGCCAACACAAGACGCGTTTCTAAACCCGCGGGCAGCAGCGCTAACGCTGACGGCCCACGTGAAGCTGCCTCTGGCTTTCTGCCTGCGTGGATCTCACGTTGTTTGCTGCCCCTTAGAAGCACAGTCTTTAAACGAAGGCTCCCACCAACCTCCGATTGACACGTTAATAAAATCGAACACGCAAGACGAGGGCCAGAGAGCACTTAGGAGCATTTTTCCGTGACACCTACCGGCTGCAGAATGCATCCAAACTTTGAACTTAATGTTGTTCTAACCAGTTAGGGGGACTCGCTCTAATCACAGCATCAGTAAGAGGGCTCAGACCCAATCCAGCTTCATAAAAATCACACAGCGAGTTGCAAAAGTGCAAGCCAAAACCCTGCGCTGGGATCTTGACTGACAGTGAGTCGTATTGGTCATGGCCAGAGTCACTTCTATATCCTGACTTGCAGTCTAGGGATGATATTCCTCACTGCTCATCGTCCAGGATTAACTATTTAATATGCTTCCACAGAGTTTTAAAGATGCCTTCTGTATTTTCTAAGTCTTATTTCAGTTCTGTGGTAGCATAAGCAAATCACTGAAAGAACACTTAGAAGTTCATCAGCAGCAAATACTGTTTTCTTTCTAAATAGGTATATTGACAAACAGCTTCCTGACTGCTAATGCAGTCCCAGTTCTCACATAAAAAAATAATCTACACCTTTTGACATAAAAAGAACTACAGTCAAAACATAGTATTTTTCACAGGTAAACACTAAAAAAAAAAAGTCAGTTTTACTTTCTCTATAACATTAACTCTATCTCAGCATGTTTATGAATTATGGCATAGTCTTGCACTACATGTTTTCACACGGTGGTCTTCTGAACATGGTGCGCTTTCCGTAAGTTTACATATCATGTAAATCTGTTGCATCCTGTATATTAGTTACTACTCCATATTCCAGACAGACTCTGTACCAATGGCAATGGACTTACCATATTAAGGCACAATGAAAAACAGCAGGTAAACAATACAGGTAGCTGTAAGCAATGTCAGTTCCCACCTAAACTGGGCAGTAAAGTGCTTCAACTCTGGCAGCTTCACCTAAGGAAAACTGACCTTTTTTTTTGAAAAAGGCTAAGTAGGAAATGAATCCTCAATACTAGGTATATACCTAAAGACAGAGCCTCTATCGCACAAAAATCTATGGCAACAAAATGTAGCAGTGACAATAAAAGCAAATACATAGGAAAGATAAGCAATGCTGATCCATAATTAAAGCGCTATTCCTTTTTGGTGAGCTATCAAGCTATCATATGAATAACTGAAGCTTTACTTTTCTGCTCCTTTAAAGCAGGATAATTATTACTATTATTTCTATTGCAGTAGTATCTTAGGATCCCAGAAGAGCTCTGGGTCCCAGTGTACTAGGCACTATATTAACAAAAAATTACTATGTTTGCTATAAACAGAGATGAATAAAAAGGATCTTATGTCAGTCAAGGAAGAGTTCATCTTCCAAAAGTCTTTGTGGATGTGACTGCACACGGCTTTTGCTAGAACAATGTGTATTTTCTCCTTTTTGTGTCAGTAGCTGAGAATCACCCTTTGTCTCTGCGTCTCATGAAGATCTCCCGTAAAAGTGCAACGGCAGGAGAGTTACCTACAAACATATAAACTGAAAGAAGAAAAATATTATATGTGGCTACTTGAAGATGTCTCAAGAGTTACAAATCGTGATTGAAACATTCCTGGACAAACACTAAGCCCAAGAATTCAAAATGAGCATTCAAGAACTGGGCTGAGTTTCACCTGCCACTTTAACTCCCTGTGAGCTCTATCAGCAGATCCCGGGGGAGGCGAGCGCGGCACCCCCACCTCCGCCACACTGCTGGAACCGGATCGCTTCCCACGTAACCTAGCCAGTGGCAGAGGTGCCCCAGGACCAGCTCCCGTACCTTGTATCTGTCCATCGGATCTTCCTGTTGCAGCTGGCTCTCTCGCATTGTTTGGTACTCTCGCTCGTATTTCTTCAGCTTTTTTGTTGGCACCTGCGGAATACATTCAGAAAACATGCATTTAAAGATTAGAGAAACACCGGAAAAACTGCCTGAGAGCTCTGCTTACAAACAGGAAGCCAAGGAAGTGCTGGAGAGCCCCTGCTGAATAAAACAGCTCCCCAGTGCCCCCCTCCTCTACTGGTGTTGACAGCGAGCCATGTCAAACACTCACCAGGACAGTTCACAGCGACAGAAATCCTTCTGCGCCTACTGCTGTTAATTCTTCAAATGCTTAAAGGAAAACAGCAGTGAAGTTGAGGCATTTTATTAGGAGAAACGAGAAGAAAAAAAGCATGAGCAAAAGGAACGAGAGGGCAGCGAGGAGGAAAACATTCTTTGGTGCGTATCGTTCGCTGAAGCAGTCACGGCAAAAAAGCTGTCCAAAGTGAAATTAGAGGAAAGGAGTGCGCACGCAAAAGCCCTGGGCAATTCACTGGGGGAGAATTAGAGTAATGGCTTTTATTGCTGAAAGAGTTTGAAACTCTAATTTGCTAGCACTGACAAGCTTGTGACCGATGCCTACGGGAAGCCTGGCATCAGGCTCCCGGTTGGGAAGGGGGGCAACGCTGCGGGGTCACTTCCAGCCGCAGCAAGGAAGCGGCGAGGCAACGACATATCCCACACGCAAGCACAAGCAAATTCGGTCAACAACCAGGCAGCAAGGTCAAGCCTATGCAGCTTCACTTCTACGAAAACACGGCTTTGAACTAAAACCAGGTATACGCTGAGCGCTTGCATTTTTTTCCCCAAAGCACGGGGAACCTCTGCTTTATTTCCCCCTTTTAACCGGCCGGGCTGTGCAATACGAGCGGTCCCAGGCCTCTCTCTCAGGAGAGCTTTAACGGCGTTACTGTGTCCCGGCCGGACAAACAAGCAGCCGCCCCGTTCGCCGCTGGACCGCACGCTGGCACCAGGAGGGATCGCTAACCCCACGCACCATCGCGACTTGTCAACGCGTACGCTCTTTCTGGATCCGATCCTCTAACGTCTACTGATCCCGTCCAGCCGACTTCCGACACCGTTCACCGCTTCACAAACCCCGGACCCGGGCTTCGGGCTGGCACGAGGGGGGCGAGGCAGCAGCAGCGGAGCTGCCGGCAGCGCTGCTCCACGCCGCTGCCACCCCAGGGAGCAGGCACGTGTTTACGTGTAGTTTTGGTGCCGCTTTGCCTTTACTGATTTTTCCATTGGATACCTCCTTCCTCTGCGATACAGGAAGGGACCGAGCACGTGCTCAGTGTTGCTGTGGAGGGGACGACGGGAGCTCCAGGTAGGAAACCCGAAACCCATGATTCGCCAAGCAAAGCGCCCAGGGAGCTCCTGCGTTGCACAGGGAGCGCCGCTGGAGAAGCGGAGAGCACAAAAAGGCAGCACTAAAGCCCACACTTAGAGACGAAATTTTAAACTAAACCCCCTAAAACACAGCAAAGAGACGAGGGGAAACAAAAACATTCATCATTTTGGACAACCACACAAGGGAATTTCACTTTGATGACTCCGAATAACTCAAAACACAATGAAATTTAAATGATTTGATCAGCGGTGCTGTTTTATGCTTTAACAGAGCAAAACTCAAGATGCAAAACCAGAGCATTTGGTCTTAGCTGCAGCTTAAAACTGTTGAGGCTCCTTAACGCCCAAGAATTTCAAAGCAGTGCATTAACTGAAGCGAACCAGCTGCACGTGGAAAGCCTGAGCTCGTCCCTCCTTGCTGCGACTCCACGATGGTCACCTGGACCTTTTTCAGAGCCAACGATCAAGGTGCCCGGACCGATGTGTTACCAGGACACCTTCCACAACTCCTCTTGTGTTACAGCGCTGTTTTACGCCCCTGTACGCTCCCAGCTCACGAGGAGGAGAGAGGAAGAGGGGGGAGACACAGCATGCGCTGACTGAGCGCCCCGGCCAGGCCGAGGAGCTGCGAGCGGCTGCCCCTGCACGGGGAAATGCTGCCTTCCAGCCCAGCACAACTCTTTTGGACACGGCTGGAAATCTTTTATTACTGACAAGGTAAAGACATTGGGGAGTGGTACTGCAAAAAGGCAAACACGGGAGTAACTTAGGAGAAGATCTCTTTAATCAAACAATTTTCCTGTTCTTAATGCTTTTAATTAAGACTGCATCAAGCCGTTAAGGCACACTCAAAAAACAAGCCACACTTCGCAGAGTGAGAGCTATTTGGAGGGCTTAAACCTAGCTTTAAAAGACGACGGATGGACATCAGCGTCTTACGAGTGAGCGATACGCGGCAGCAGCAGGGCAGGCGCGCTGGCAGCTCTTGGTATCTAGTGCCTTTTCCTTGCGCCCGCCGCTGGAGGCCAGCCCCGATGGCGGAAGGAACTGGCACGACACGGCCCCTGCGGCGACGCGCTGATGACGGCGGCGGCTTCGCGCTGCGCCACGATCGCCCTTTGGGCCTTAACCGTCAGCTCTGCTTCACCTGCTTGCGGACCGGGATCCTCATCCTCTCTCTAATCCAGGAGATCTTGGCAAAACGCAGTGCAGAGACAACGGCCCGGGTAAGCAACCGCTGCTGCCCGGCCAGCCGGCTTGGGTCTGGCGCACCGGCGGGAAGCAAAGGCTCCCGAGCGCTGCGCTGCGCCGCGCCGCGGCTGCCGCCCGTGGCCGAAGCAGGGGGCTGCCAGACCCCTGCTAGCAAAGCTTGCGCCGGCAGCCAGCCCCGTGCAGCTCTGCTCGCCAACGTTTTAAATGTTCGGTTTTTAAGCTGCCCGAGAGCAGCCTTGTTTCTCGGGCATAATGTATTATTCTCGATGCAGAAGAGGCAGAATTTAACTCCTGCAGATTTTCTTTGGCACTTAATCACCTGCCTCGAAAACACACACAATTACTCTGAACCCGCTGAGCTGCTTCTCTGCTTTCTTCACAGTCCCCGTTTCCACTCGCCGACAGCTCCCGATCATTCCTTAACACTTGATAACTCTTCCCACCAACTGCTTTTATTTATAAGCTCTTTTACTGCCTTAAATTTTAATTTATAGCTGCAGGTAGGATGATGCCCTCTGTTAGAAAAGGCTTCCGGGCTCGTTGTAAGATATCCCGACTTAAGCATGGTAATATCTGCTTATGCGACAACCTTAACTGGAAAACGGTGCTTAAATACAGTGAAATTCTATCTTAAGGATTGGGTCTGGGGGGAAATTCCTATGAGAAAAACAGTTCATACTAATCCGCTAATCCCCTAAATAAAAACTGGAGCAGGTATAGCTCAGCAACTTGTGCAGGGACTGAGCTTCACTACTCCGGACTCTTCAAAGGAGCTTGCGAATTTATTACAACACTTTCTTCTTCTGGGAATCACCAGTAAACTAAATAAAATAAGATAAATAAAATAAAATACCCGTTTCCATATTCCCCAACTTAATTTCTTTAAACAGCTTGCAAATTCAACAGGTGACTTCTCTCCAAGCCCTTTCATAAGGAAGCGCATATGGGTGGCTGCGCTTCAGTCGTCACGGGCTGCTCCTGAACAAAGTGTGCTCATGCATTTTCTGTAAAAGCTGCTGCACTATCGATTTCTTCCTTCTTTAGCAGCATGGGCTACATTGGCTACAACTGCTGGTTATCATATTTCGGAGACTCCGAGGGTTTATAAACATCGCTCATCTGTTTGCCTCGCTGTCTCCTCTTCCCGACTCCTCCTGTTTCATCACTGTGTTCAAGCGCAAAATGGTGCCACAGCCAGCGGGGCGCCGGACCAGGCCGTGCAGCCGCTCCTGCCGAACGCCCGAGCGCAGCGGCTCCCCGAAAGCGCAGCAGGCCCCGGGGGGACGGGCAGCACCGCGGCCAGCCGGCACGGTGCAGCGCAGCCTGCGAGGGCCCGCAGCAGCCGCGAGTTCACCCCTCGGGCAACGCCGCGCCGGCAGCACCTCTGCGCTCGCAACGTTCTTCCTCTCTAGTTCACACCTCGGCGTGAAAAAAACCCACCCAACTCAAAACCCCAGCCAGTGACCAAAACGCTCCGTGCTCCCCTCTCCCTTCCTTGGCAGCAGCAGTCAGTTTTGCCTCTCGCTGCCCAAGGGTTTGCTCGGTGTCTCGCGCCGGAGGAGGGCGACTTGCACCCTCCGAGCGGCAGGGCTATGCCGCGCGGGCCCCGGCGGCCACCGCAGGCACTGGTCGTGGCCCGACCTCGCGGCTCTCCATCCGTCGCGCACCTCAGGCCGAAATCCCAGCGACCGCCCCAGGCCATCCCTTCCCACTGCTGCCGCCGCGCAGCCCCGCACCCATCTTGCACTTAGGGCCAAGAAGGACTTACGCTCTGCTCTTCTGTGCAGTAGATCCCTGCACTGTCCCTTCCTTCAAACGCGACTGCCAAGGGGATGAGGAAGTGCCCTGCAGTATCCGCCACAGGGAGTGAGATTCAGAGGCAGATAAGCAATTTATTTTTCTTTTGGTAATGAAAAAGAAAAAACAGCCCCGCTGTAACACGTTGCCAAGACACAACAGACTCCTCTCTTGGGTCGGGCTTCAAAGGGCACGGGTGGGATGTCACGCATGACGTTATGCAAGGCGAGCTCAACCGCCAGCACACCTACCCCTTCCTTCATCCAACGGGGAGAGCGCTCTTCCCGTAAGTCACCTCGTTGTCAGCTCTGTCGGCGTAAGGCTTCCTGACGAGGGGCTTCAGGGTAACACAAATCCAATCTGAATGCTAGCTGGAGGCAGAGGAAACCTGCCTTGGTGTGAATTTTTATTTGTGTTTTATTCTACGGCATCATCAGCCCACAATCAAAATCTCAGCTGCAGCTGCAGGACCCACAGGAATTTACAAAAAGAGAGAAAAGGCAAGTTGCAAATTCTTCCGAATTCCTGCGATTCCAGGTGGCAGCAGCCAGAGTCAAGGACGCTGGATGACTTCCAATACCAGGCCCTTTTGTCAGACCTTAATCTCCGTAAGGTATTCCCATGCACCTCAACCTGCTGAACCTGGCATAACATGTTATTCTTCTATAATCCTGCTATTTAAAGATCTGCTTAGGTAGGCTCACTTAGCCGTATAGTAAACCAAGCTAAAAGAGCAAACCGAGACCGGGAGAGATTCAATCAGCCCCACTACAAAGCAATCCAGCGGCAACGCAAGGAAGAGCAGCAGAAACTCAGGCTCCTGGAGCTGCAGCTCTAACCACCGCGGTGCACTTCTTCCACGGTCTGCACTGTGCACACATATTGACTGCAGGGGAATCTGCATTAAAAAAAATGCTCGAGGAAAGCATTTTCTGGCCTATAGCAGAGATTCTTCAAAATATCCACCTTCAGATCCCCAGGTTAGTTTTCCCCACTCAAAATTCATTTTCACTTTAAGATACTGTGAGCCTATTATCCACTTCAACTCCATTTGTTTTAGCCAAAAGGATGCAGCCCGAGTGGCTTAAAAGCAGCGCTTAGAAATAGCTTATTATTTTGTATACTGGCAGCTGATGCCTAGCAGCTCACGCAGATAAAACGTGCTTCCACTCCCATACAGATAAGGGCTTTAGTACCGACATGCACACTGTGAAAACAAACTGCTATATCCACTTTGTCAGCAAGCATCTCCTTTGCATTTAAATTGGCTCTGGTCAACAGCAATAATACAGCTACGGATAAAAACATTCCAAGCATTCTAGATGGGAAAATACCTGTATATAACTCATTTTTAGTAGCAGGCATAATTTAAGGAATGCCTGAACAATGAGATCTTTGCCACAAGACTATATAGTCTAAATGAAACTATCTAGATATCCTGAGGACACAGACTGAGAAGAAAACTGGGGGAATTTTCACTCTGACCAGATGTGGGACAAGGTCCCGTTCTGGATAACACGGTTATTATGAATAGTGGCAGCAGAATTTATTCATTGGTTTCTACCTCATTACAGAAACGGTTCCATTTACATTACAGAAACGGTGATTTTAGGAGTCCTATATACATACACCTCTGGGTGTAGAGCATTTGGTGATAACGGTGTTACACATCCTCGGTGACTGTGCAAAATCAAACCCTCAGCTCCCACCCGCTTAGAGGTGTGTCGTTCATCTCCATTCCCTCCTAGCCCACGTTCCCAGCAATGAGAAGAAAAGAGGAAGGTTACATTACGCTACGTGCAGCTACAGCAGTTTAAAGAGATCCTGTCCTGCCTCAGTGCAGGGAAAAAGAGTTAAATTCAGAAAAAGGTGAAATTATTGTTGTACTTCGGGTGGCAGGGATGCCATGGAGACACGGCCAAAAGCGCTCCTTGAGGACGGCTCTTTTCACGGTGATGCCAAGATGGCACGGTCAGTAAGTCCCACCGACAGGGCAGATCCAGTGACCGGAGGTCCCTCTGCAAGGCAAGTCCTGCGCGAGCCATGACTCGACACGCTGCCTAGTGCTCTCCCCCAGGCTCAAGCTGATTTTTTCACATGTTGCTGAGCTAAAAATCTTAAGACTCCAGTTCATCTGGAAAACATTACTATTAGCTCTCTGCGTGGACCCACCAATTTTTCTGAAAGAGAAGGAGTGAAAATATACCCTAGGCAGCAATTCTCAGACTGTTTTCCGCTTTCACTGCAACACACCACCATCAGTGGGTGACGGCCCGGGAAAGGAGAGCTACAGAGTCTGTGGGTGCATGGCAGAGAGCGTGTCGTAACACCTGGGACAAATAAAATCTATTTCCATGGGTTGGAGATAGCCATGAAGCTGTCCGAATTACCCCTTTCCCTCCCAAGCAGTCACGCTGCTCTGCTTGTCCCTCGGCCCCACGTGTTTACCGCGTGACTCACGCCACCAAGCAGGGCGCAGGCCAAGCCCTCGCCCACGCCGCAGCAGACCTCCTGGGGAGTCAGGTATGCCTGGAGGGACTGCACAGGCCGTGCAAGTAGGACCAACTAGCATAAGTGACAGAACGTGGCCTACTGAGCCAACCTCATTTGGCTTAATTTACAGCATTTAAGATTTTAGGAATTTGGTTGTATTCCTTGACACATCACAGCAATAAGATGGAAGGACAAGCAGGCAGAGAAGTGAAGCCTTCATCGCTGTCCCTGGGACAAGAGACTCGGTCAGGGAAGAGTCCCCACCGCTTTCCTTGCGTCACTGGGCGAAGAAACCTCCTCTGCACCACTAGGGACGTGGCTGCGCTGCGGTAGGGCTCGCTCTCCAGCCTTACCTGTAGGATGCTGAACCCACCACAAATATCTCTTACGTTCGTACAGACGGGAACATCGCCAACCCGAGGCTAGCAACCGACAAGTAACCAGGTTTGAAATACTGCTATTAGCAAGGCTGTAAAACCCGTCACGCTAAACGTATTTAGCACGCAGAGCCAACAACCTCAAGCTAGGGAGCCCTCAGCTGAGGGCGCCTTCGAAGCCTGCCACGAGACGGGTGCAACCGTCGGCTTGCAGGGCTAGACGCTGCCCCGGCCGAATCGCCCAGGCCATGCCTCGTCACCAGAACCAATTCCAGCTCCTGCCGCGGAGGATGCCTCGCAGATCTCGGCTTGGAACCGTAAGCCTGAGTAAGCGACAGTCATCAGTAAAGAGCATCCCGGTATTCTCTGAATACATATTCAGTTTGTTAATAGTCTTTGGTATCAATGCTGCACCATAGTATCAATAAAATTGTAATGCCGTCAAACTTTAATTCTGCAAGTATCTTTAAAAGCTCAGCCAGGCTTCTCTCATGCACAGTGAGGGCCCTCGATGCTAATACATCTGTCATTACTTCCACGAATATTTCAAACCCACAAGTTATTAAGAGCAATTACTTTTAGTGCATCACTCTACTAGCAGGAAACACATACCTTTTCTGTATTAAAGCTAAACCATTATACACTTAGGTTCAAGGCTCCATAGTCAATTCTGTTATATCAAATACTTACATCTATGTTAAAGTAACTAACAAAACTTTTAACTCCTCAAAATGCCTTGCCTTCTTTCTATTTGCCCAACTCCATAAACACTGCTGCTAAAAGCCTTAAAATAAAAAAATTTTTTTAAACCTTGGACAACTCCCAAGGTATCAGAAACCCTCACTGAAGCAAAGCACAGCATTTTAACACAATAATGAACCCTCTGTTCTCTCTACAACCCTTCACCTGCTGAGAAGGTTTTCCTCAGGTCAATTCAACACCTTTAACGAGGCTTCAGGTTTTGCTGTATTTGCACCTACCGCTCTCTCCGGTGCCTGTGAAACGTTTTGGCATGGAGCTGGAGGACGTGCAGGCCAGGAGAGATGCCGGGAGTTTTGAAGCAACAGGCAGAGATACAACGCGGCCTTACACATTTGCAAACTTGTATATCCAAGGCTGCTTTGGGGGTTTTGAAACCTTCTGCTGTTTCACTGACACGTCTGCGGTTCCCCCAGCAACACCAGTCCTACAGCCCGGAGCCCTGCGCTCATCAGCGGCATCTAGTTGAGGCTCCGTCAGGTTAAATCCAGCAAGGAAAATCCAAAGAGCATCTTAAACACTGACAAAAGCCAGAAGTTTGCCTAAGGTAGGAGGGGCTGAAGGTGGAAGCGGAAAGCTGCTCCCGCTGCCACCTCCAGCTGGAAAGCCGAGCTGGCTGCCACCACTGGAGAAAGGGCGACAGTTTGAGAGTCCAGGCTTTCCAGGGAAAAGGAGGGCAGCTAATGGGAGCAGCAACATGTAGCCCCCACCACATCCCTTCTCTGGTGCCTCCCCACCTCGGCAGCAGAGAAGCAGCAAGCCCCGTTTTCCTTCTCAGCTCTCCATCCCAGGCACCAACCTGTTCTGTCTCCTGCTCCTCTCACCAGGGAAAGAACGACCTGGCTCACGACCTGCGTTTTGGGATAACAAATTTGGTGTTGCCTGAACTGCTGTGCAAGTTCAGCCTGACTCTGGTCAACCTCTGCAAGCTGCTTCCTGCCCACACTCAGCTTCTAGGATCTCCAAAGGATGAGCAAATACCATGACACCTACATCTGGGGTCACTCTGGTGACTCTACGTGGTAGTAAAACTATAGTGCTTTGTATTTAACCTGAGCTTTGTCTTGGCATAGTTAATATCCTACCCTGAGGTCAAACCCTCTGGGGTTTTCCGAGCAGAAAAGACAAGCCTAGAGCTTTAAAACATCCGCAGCCAGCAGAACCAGCAATCCCGTCAATGTAGTACAACTTGCTTTTTCTCTGAGTTAATGTTGACACAGCTAGCAGGAAGCAGTTAAAAAAAAAAGTGTATATCGCACACAGTGTACCAAGAAAGCACAAACTGAACAGGACACAAAATAGTGAAATACACTTCCCACCCTCTGCAGTGAATTTAAAAATACCAAGTTTCCATGAGACCTGAGTTCAAAAAGAGTGAAAATAGTCGTAGACGATGAAGACAATATTAACTAACACATTCACCTGAGGGAGCTCTGTATTCTGTCTACCAATAACTAAGAAATTGGGCTTCTATAAAGAGATTTATGGCCTTTTCATGTAGTTTTAGCATCCCTTTCAATGTGGACTATAGTGACATTCACAGAATATGGATAAATATACGAACTTTGCATTTGTAATGGCAACACAAAAAGCTTTGGTTTTTGCATATAGCCTTATTAAGGTGCAATGTATTATAAAGCAATATGTATTAAATTACCGGGAATTTACAAATAAGGAAAACGAGGCAGGAAAACTGAACGAGTCAGGCTTAGAATCTGCCATTTGACCAACCTCACTTTCCCAGTTAAAAATTAAGTTTACTTAAGTTAAATACTGCCTTACATGTGACTTCTGAAAAGCCATTACTCTGTTTGAACCTGTTCTGCATTTAACCACAGAGATATGGCCTAATGCAACCGAGTAATTCACCACCTGTTCTGTAGTTGCAAGGCCCATACTGACACCAAGCATGTTCATGGTCATTGCAACTAAAGACCCAAGGAATCAATAATGTCTAGAAACTTAGTTCCAAATTCTCCCTGCAGACGGGCTTGTAACAAGGGTGGAAACAGGAGCAGAGTTTCTGTTGTATCTAGAAAAAAATGCATCAGTTTCACTGAAGTTCCTTTTAAGAAGGAAATGCGAAAGCTCCAAAATATTCAAATGGCCCACTTCCGCATGTTTAATGGCAAATATTCCACTTTTATTTCAAAAATGTACATTTGCGACATTACTTAAATAAGTCCTTCTTGAGTCAATGACGAATGCCCTTGTATTCAAGGGCAACAAGAAGAAAAGTACACAAAAAGGAGGAAAAGCATAAATAAACAGAAGGCAGTAAAGCTTACTGATTAGGACCACAGAAACCGATAACAAAAGCTAGACGCTGAAGGCAGAAGTTTTGGCTTCGGCCTGATGAAGAACAACAGGGAATTTGTCTCGGAGCGCATCAGAGCCAAGAGGCTCCCTGGATACTGTGGAGGCGCAGGAACAGCGAGAGGCGGCACGGAGCTAAGGAGGGCGCAGGGAGCCGAGCGGCCGGGCGACGGCTCCGCGCCTGCTGCCCAACGAGGACGGCAGATGAGATCTTGCTAACCGCCGATGCTCACGTTCAGTACGTCTTTCCGAACACGGTAGGAGACTCGAAGAAAATCATGCCTTACCAATGTTCCAAAACGGCAGATCAAATCCCCTAGATCCCCTATTCTTTATCGACGGGTTTGACTGATAAAAGTAACTCTGCAGCTCTGAGAGTCTTTTCTAGCACTGGATTCACTACCACATGGTAGTCTTAAAAATAAATAAATAAAAACAAGAGCATACAATAAAAGGGTGAATTAAAAGCTGAGGAACTGGTTAATGGCTCAAAGCCATTGTCCAAGGGAATCATTATTCAATGACATTTTGCACTTTTAGTTAATGACGTTCTAAAGGGGTCCTTCTAGGGCTCATATAAGATCCAGCACTACTAAACGTCACATCAGTGACCTGGACATAAAAGATAAAATCCTTTTAATAAAACGTGCAGATGAGACAAAGATAAATTGACCAGGAAATAATGAGAAGGAAAGACCAGAAAACTGCACGGATTCATTCGAATTGCTGGTAAAGAGCCCACTCAAACAAAACACACCGCTGGGCCGAGCCCGGACCACACGCGTGCAGGGCTGAACTACGGCCTGGGGCGGCAGAGCTCCGGCTGGGGCCGAATGCCCCGGGGAGCCCCCAGAAAGTGCCATTTGGGCTGCGTCGCTCTGCCCGGTTTTCTTCTCTCTGAAACCAGTGAGGGACGGGCAACGAGAGGCCCCAGCTGAGGCTCTCGGCAAAAGCAGCAGCCTACCGCCGGCGGGACAACCCCTAGCTTTTCCTCCCCAGCGCCCTCCTGTCCCTCTGCGCAGCAACAAGGTGATGAAAATCACCCTTCAGAAAGATGATTATTATTATTATTATTATTTTAATTTAGAGAATTCTAATAATCCCAGTTATCGCCCAGTCTGGGTGTGCACTGGCACAACCGAGGAAGCAATAACTTGTGGCGTGCGGCTGGGAACAGAAACGGGCGCAGGGGAAGGGCAGGTCACGATAAAGCAGCTTTGCAACCAGAGAACCGAAACCATGCCTTCAGAGCCAGGCTGGGGCAGAAGAGCTAATGGGAGCCCTGGCATGGTAAGAACAAGACAAAACAAGATGAACAGGGAAGATGCATTAACCCTGGATCACCAGCGGGACCAATACTGGAATACTGCATCCAGTTTTGGGATAACTTGGGGAAAACCATGAAGAGAACGCAGAGCAGAGCCACCAAAATGGTTTGTGCACTGTACAAACACCTCCTAGTAAGAGGTTTAAGAGCCCAAAACAAAAACGCACTCAAGAACCAAGACTGGAAGCTGAAACCAGAATGAATCTAAATGAGAAGTTAGAAACGTATTTTGAATAGTGAAAGATTAATAGATTACCATGGAGAATGATACTTTGCCCAGCACCTCCTGTTACATTCAAATCGGAGCTGGACGCTTTACCAGAAGAGGCACTTCACTCAAAACAGGTTTTAATTTTCAAAAAACGCTACTGGGATGAAGTTGAATCAAATGGATGAAGTCTAGAGGATCTAAAGATGAAGAGCTGTCTAGCCTCAGCCTCTGTGAATCCGTGGGCAGGACTAACCACCCCGCTTACTTCCATGCAGTTTAACCCGGCTGCCAAACACGGGCTAGACAACGACCCTGTCGGATAGGTATCGCACCACGGAGCGTTTAACAGGAACAGGGAAACCATTAGGCTCTGGTGCCGGAGCCAGCGACACGGACGAGGGCAGGGCGCAGCTGAGCAGCGGCTCTCACCTTTGGACGCAAGGAGGAATCGCCTCGCCAGCCCTCCCGGGGGCCAACCTTCTTCCGCCCACGCACTAAAGGCTACGGCTTCACCTTTGACAGTTTCTGTTATGCATTAAACACACACAGCAGCAAAAATCTGCTGTACTTTGAGTTTTTAGGATGGCAGAAAGCAAAGGGGATGCCATAGGAAAATAAATAGCCCAAGGAATGTTGTACTGCTTATTCTTTCCCATATTTAATAATAAGTGAGTGAGGAAGGTTAAATAAGCAGGAACAAAGGTCAAATTACAGGCCAGCTCCTCATTACCGTAATGTAAAACACACTTCTTCACTGTTTGCAAGTTCCATGGTTGGAGCTAAACTTGTGCGCGTTACACAGCCACGCTGGGAGTTTTAGCAGCCGAGTGTCTGCTCCCTAATTAAGCTTTTCTAGCAGTAGCAGGGACTTATCCATTGCTGAGATTAACTCCTCTCTGCCCACTGCTGAAGATGTTAAACAGCATCAGCCCCTCTATCAACCCAGAAGAACAACTTTTAGCCAGCTGCCAGGTAGACCTCGAACCACCAGTCTCTACTCTCTCAGGCTGCCAGTCCAGCCAGTTTTTCACCCACTTTGCACCTCTTCAGTTTGGCTATCGGCATTCTCTGGGAAGTTGTGCTGAAAGCCTTGCCACCGTCAAACACCACCCACCGCTCTTCCCTCGGGCACACAGTCAGTCACTTCTTCACAGAGAGCTATCGGGGTCGTCAGGCCTGATTTGCCCACGCTGGCTGTTCCCAATCACCTTCTTGCCCTTCGTATGCCTGAAAATGGCTTCCACGAGGACTTCTTTCATACTGTCCCCACAAACTGAGGTTAGGCTGACTGGCCTGTAGGTTCCCCAGACCCTCCTCCGTGCCTGTTCTGAAGATGGGCATAATATTTGTGTTTTTCCCCCATCATCAGTGACCTCCGCTGCCCGCCCGATCCTTCCAGAGATGATGGCCCCACAGGAGCCTCAGCCGTCCCCCGCGCTGCCCTTGGACGCACCCGGCTGGGTCCCAGGTGCCCCCAGGTGCCCATCGCTAGCCTGATCCTCGCCTCCCGCATGTTGCACCTCTCTCCCTCAACCTTCGCTCCCAGGCGCAGACTAGGAAGCCCGTCAGAGTAACAGGTTTTCTCCCTACGTGATACAGTGACGCTTTCTGAAACTATTTCAGTCTTTCAATTTACGTATCTGATGCTCTATGCCTTCACTATAGGCAGTTACCCCGCTGCAAAATACATGTAAAATCTAACCGGTCCTAATGGTAGCAAATTAAACTCATTTTGCACACATAAAAGTGATTACCTAAGACAGAAACCAACAGAGGAACATATCTATAAATTTCTTTTATATTGACTACACAGCAAAACAACCATGTGTCATGGTCACACTGCAATATGACTAATTTTTAGAATAAAAATATATGTTAGAGGATTGCTCTCATACAGTCTTGCTTTGGAGCATACTTAACAAAATCCCGTCTCAGATCATCTATCTTTTTGGCATCTTGTGCTTTAGATTATTATTTTTACTAGTTGCCCAAAATTGTTTAATAGAATTAATATCACCACACATTTAATTGTCCTTCAAAGATACAGCAAGAAACTTGTTGCTGTTGTGCAGGATATCTTATTGAGGAAAATATTCTTGTTTAATGCTGTGGTATTTATGTGGATCAAAGGAACGCTGCAAAAACACTGCCAGATTTTCCACTGAAAATTTTACATTTTCCACTGAAAAATACAACTAGAATTGACGTGAACTGGGAAACAGCAAAAACTCAGGGCTCATTTTCCTCGTGCGAGTTCCTCACCTATGGAGCCACCAGAGCTGTACGTCTTGGGTTAAGCAGGGCTGGCTTCTCCTGCGGTCTTACCATTTTTCTGCGGCTCCTCCCTTACGCAGCAGCGAGACGGAGGGCTTATAATCTGTGCCTGCTTTGCTTTCCGTATTAACCCTCTGCAACTTTGCATCGCAACACATGGCTACCTTATCTCTGCAAGAGACCACTCTGCGTCCTGGCTTGTTACAGAATCTGTGTTTCTTTACTAGTTGCAAGATTTCCTGATCCACAACAAAGCCATCCTGGCATCCAAAACCAGGAGCCTGGCTTAAGTTATCACTGGACTATTCATTAAAGAACATTTTTAAGCTTTTCTCTGCAATCAGAGAAACATGCTAGGAATGTCTTTAAGAATAAACGAAACCTTAATTTTGCAACTAAACAGATGAATCCCAGATTGCAAAACATATCTGTGATATTAACACAAACTCTCAAAATAAAGAAAAGCTTGACATGGCTAAAAAAAATTATCATTAAACACTGTCTCATGACAATTCATACTAGAGAGCACTAGACAGTTGAAGTCTAATATTTTTCAGCTCTCAGGCCAAATGTGAGACTGGCAGGGAAAGAAAACTTCTTGTAGCACTTGCATGGCAGCACTGAGGACCAGAAACCTGGCGGGGAGCAGAGCTCAGTCAAGCCTTTGGTACAATCAGCTCCCTATAAAATAGGTATTCAGCTACTTCTGACAACAGTAGGATTTAATACCGGTCTTAAATTCATTGAGCATTTTAAAAAGAAAACAAACCAACAACCAACCATTTGGGAGACAAAATCCTTGCAAGTTCCTTCTGCAAAAATCTTACTTGATGTAAAGCAGCCCACCTTGTGCAAAGCGGTAAAATGACCAGAACAGAGTCAATAGGATTTGCAGCAAACTCCACTATCAAACGCGGCAGCAGAGAGCTGGAAGGCACTTGGAGTCACCCAGTCCCATCCCTGAGGAGCACAGGCTCCCACACACCAATTAATCCAAACCTAATTCTGTCTAATTGTGGCACCTTAAGCCTACAGGTTGTTTGCCCTACTATTTGCTTATTTAAAATACTTCAAAACCGACTTAAAGAGCGATTACGTGTTTTCTATGTAAATCCTGTTTAAAAAAAAAATCTTAACCTATTCGCTGGTAACATAACGTACTGAAACACGTTAATACTCTTTGATTCAGAACGAAGTGCCGCAGCGCTGGTAAGAACACACAGTTACTCTGAAGTTAATCATTCATATCTTATCAAAAGCAGTAATAGTGATATTTTTCCCTTCTACAGTTGTTCCGCCCAACTATCTCTGTTTACTGGGAGATAAGGTGTTACTTCACAGAGAAATAATTTTTAAATACGCTCTTTCATCATATTTCCAAAATGAGCCCGGGCGGTAACGCGGCGTTCCTGACCCCAGCTCCTCCCGCCTCCCCTCCGCGCAGCCGATTTGGGGAAAAACACACACAGAAAGGGAGAGGCACCACGCGCTCTCCTTCACGTGTGCCCCCAAACCGTGCAAAACCTGGGGGCGAGCACCGCATCCACTTAAGCAGGCCTTTCCGAGTGATAGCGTAAGCCACCCGTGAAACGGTTTTGTAGCACGACGGTTTCCCTCTAAACAACCGCAGCCGTGGCGGCAGCGGGCGACGCAAGGCAGCCGCTGCGCCGGGAGCCCCGCTAGGGCCGCCGCGAGCTCGGGGACGCTCGGCACGGAGCCCGCGTTGCCTGGCTCCTCCCGATCGGATCGCAGCACGGGTGCCCGGCTGGAGAGACGACACTATTCTGGGCTTCTGCTCAGAATAACAAATGCTGCCCGAGCAATCACCTACGACCGACAAGGCTTCATCCAGACAAGGAATTAAAGGGTTATTACATATTTAGAAAATCCAGGGTAGAAAAGGATGCCATGCCTAACATGCTGGTTAGGTTGAAGCGTACTTGGAGCTCTGTCTCTAACCAGGTCAGGTGAAGCATATTAAAGCACATTTTTCTCTACACTGGATTTCCATATTTATTAGCTAACTATGCTAATATACCTTTTAAAGTCTAGCTTAGATGAAGCCAGAGACAAAAAAAGGCGTCATAACAAATGGGGACTGGGCAAAACTCTGCTTCAGAGGTAGAGGTCTAGGGGAGATGCAGGAGAGGCGAGTTCATGCACCCGGGATTTCCCGAGCAGGGAAGGGCAGAAGAAAACAAACAGCAAGTATGTGCAGAGAGGTTTTATAACACAAAGCAATTTTTTTCCAAGAAAATTTGATTTGTCACAGTTAGATGAGCTACCTCAGCTATATCTAAGAGTTACGCAGTGCATGGATACAAATACATACACAAATCAAACTGTGCAAACAGGAATGCTTAGCTGGACTCCTGAATAATTAACCTGATCTGTATTTGTACTGAATATTGATCTGCATCTGCCTTCCAGTTAAGCTCAACACCCATGCATTCATTTTTATTTTCAAAGACTTCTTTTGACTGATTCAAGGTGGGCTGGCTCGCACTTGGGGTCATCTGCAGAATCTGAGGCCAAAGATGAATTCTGGTACCTAAGTTTAGAGTGGAAAACAGTGACTTCAACACAGCTAGCTCCATGGAAGTGCTGGAATCTCCCTGTCTATATTATACATGCATATATACTATTTATGAAAAAAGGAATTGGTAGTTGAACTAAAAAAATTTTTTTTACAGATGCTTATGCGGATTTCAAAATATAATATGGTATAAAAGTGTTAAATCACTGTTCTCACATAAAGGCCGGATTCTCTGCCCAGATTTCATGAACAACAGTGACCTACACTGCAGACCCTGGCTGTCTCCTGAGCATCCGGCCTGAATCTTTAATTGACATGCTAAGCTACGGAAAGTGTTTACATCACTTCGTATTGCTTCCACTGCTAGAAAAATTCAATCATTCTCTTGTTTATTTTATTTCAATTATGTCAATACTATTTCAAAAATAATATTTGTTTTTTTCCTACAGAGCAAGTCATTCTCTTCTAACGTCCGTAGCTCAGAAAAGTATTATTTCAATAATTTTACCTCCGTTAGAATAAATTGTTAATTTCTGAAAAATATAGTAAAAAGAGAAAATAATTACTACCTCGCTTTCAGCAGAAGGCCTGAACTACTGGAAGAGTATAACCCTAGGCATTATAGGCAAAGGAGCAACAGGACCACCTACCACAGACTTGGGTTTGCTGACCGCCACCAGATTGGCCAGAAAGTCTTCATCGTACAGCTGGCTAAAGACGTGCGCGTCGTAAGCCACCATTATGGAGATTTCTTCCATCATTTTGGGAGCGGACGGCCGTTAGCAGCCAGCGCGGGTGCGCAGGGCGCTGGCGAGCCGAGCGGAGCCGAGCCTCACCTCGCTTTGCCGCGGTGGCTCCCACCCACCTGCAGCCGCTAACGAGGAAGGAGCGTCACGGGAAAGCGTGACCCAGCAAATCAGCTCCCGCAGGTATTTCCCTCGCCGGGCTGCCTCGGAGCCTTCCGGGGATCCTGCGCGCACGAAACACCTGCTCTCGTTCTCGACAGGCGCCGCCGCCGCGGCACCTGCTGCGGCTTGAAGAAATCCTGGGAAGGAGGCTGGATTCCAGCACGAGGCCGCAGGCGAAGACGCAGTAGCCAAAGCGGATTATTATTAAGCAAACAAATGTCCGTCAGTGCCTGACGGCAGGAGCGGAGTTATTTCTGTTCGCCTCCAGCTTTTTTTGCGATAGGTTTTTCTTTGTATCCGGTTTATATCAGAAAGCTGATATTCCTGTTAGCAGAGTCTTCCTTCCCAATGAATTATTTCTTTTGGCTTATTTTGTAGATTCGCAGAGAACAGTGTAATGATGATTTCTTTCAGGCGTTCTTGGAATTTTCCACGAGTTTCCAAATCTTCCTTTAGAAACCCCCGAAAAGCGCTCACGTTTTCTTTTACACAGATCTGAATTGCATCTTGTAGCAGTCAGAGACCTTTAGGTTTTAGCAGGAAGATGACGGTATTAAGTCACAACCTCACCCCCCCCGAAAACCCTTTCGTTTCCATTTGTAACACAGGGTACAACAGTCCTCAGACGCTCTGCAAACTCTAAGTTGTTCAGCTTGTGCCTCTCCAAGTGAAATAAAACCAGTTTATCCAACTGATCGCTTCCAGGGCTGAGGGTCTTTAATATGAATCTAGGACTGGTTTGCTTTTAATTGCAAAGAGATACGGTATCTCTTGCCTACGAGTCCTGAACAGCGTAGCAGCTTTCCAAACCACTTCTGGCTTGCCAAGTCATTAATCCTAACACCTACCTGATGCAGAGGAAAAGCCAGCGCAAGGGAAAAAGTTGGGAAAGATTATTAAAAATCAAAATTCTCAAAACTGTATTTCAGCAAGAAAAAACATCTCACCAAGCTAGCACTTCTCTTCAGACTCATCCACTACAGTTTCACTCTCGCTGGTAGAGGCGTGTTCTTCTGGGGAAAAATCCTACCTGCGCAAGCGATATAAATCACTTCAGCTGTGCGTTTGCCCCCGATAAGAGTATGGGCTGGCTGCTGCAACCCTTGCAGAAATGCCCAGCCCGACTGTCCGCAGCATCTGGTTCCACTCTCGCTTTCCAGAGCAAACAGGATAAGAGCAACCTTGCTTTTCTCTTTTCCTGCGCTTCTGAAGTATCTTTATCAAAGCCTGCCCGGCTATCTAAACAGCACCAGGTGCTATTTGCATTTCAATAGGAAACTTGAGCAACAGCTGTAGTGTTCAGGATTAAAACTCAACATCTCCTTCACTTAACTAGGGGGGGGGGGGGAATTTACATGTGATTGCTAGGAAACAGCCTTCTAATAGGCTTATGGCAAACAAAAATGCAGCACTTAAGGTACAATCCTTGAGACCAAAGCAGCTTCTGATCATGCTTAACCCTTGCAGGAGGAAGAAAGGTATTTTTGACTTGAAATACACCTAAAATGCATTTCTTTTTACTACAAATTCCTGTTTTTCTTCAAAGACACCGGCTTGCAAAGCTGTTGCAAATACGTCACGCAGGAGGGAGAGTCCGGATGGGCTGCAGAAGCGATCTCCAGCTCACAGGCTGCTCTTCCCAGCCCGGTGACGAGCTCATACTCGCTGCGCCCCAACGGGCTCAGATCTTCAGGGGTGCTTCCAAGGATCGCTTCCTCTTCAGTTTCACGGTTTCGTTTTGCGGGGGGGTGGGGAAGGGGTTTTCCTTCGAGCAAAAATTAAAAGCCTAATGCTAGAAGCCGCTCGTCCTTGGCGCGCAGGGCTGCAGCGGGCTGGGCTCCCCGCACGCACGGACACACGGACACCTGCCGCCAGAGGGATGGCGAGCGGCTTCCCACGCCACCGCGCTGGCGACCGCGCCGGGGCCGAAATTCCCCTTGAATCGTCACGCGTGCAGGGAGCGAGCTGAGCGCGCAGCATGCCCACGAGCACCGCCGGGCTACGAGAGCCCCACTGAGCCCTGCAACGAGGGCAGGAGGGGGCGAACGCAGGCCGTCGGCAGCTGCAGCGCCTCGGCTCCCTCCCTCCGTACAGGCTCCAGGGACTTTTATTTATAAGAAATTACAGACCAGAATCTATGCTCCCTTTTTTTCCCTTAAGCAGACAGGGTCCAATGATTTAACACCACCAAACCTACATTTCAGCGTTGTGTTATTGGCTGGATCTTTCTTCTCATACGTATTCTTAACTGCGGGCTGGTAATTTTGGCATGTTCTAACTAGCAATCGCAAGAAGCGTAACTACTGATCTGGATGCTGACTAATGTGTATCCTTACTTTAAAAAAGATGTTTTTCAGCTTGAATTAAACCGCTTGAAGGATGCAAGTCTGTCCAGACACAGTCCTAGCAGGGAAACCGGAGAGGCAAAGGCACGCACAGGGCCACGCTCGGCCACCTCACCGGGCTGGACCACACACGCTACCCCAACTTAAATACAGCCTTCCCCCCAGCAAATGTTTCCCAGTACTGAACGGATGAGCTATCAACCAAAAACCACAGAAAACATGCAGGGCTGCGTCCTATTTCTTGGCCTCAAACAGCGCTTCTGCGTATAACACCAGGTCTGCCTTGCAGCAGCCTTCCTCAAGGCCCGGGAGAGCAGGTCCCCCCGTGACACATCCTCGAGAGCGCCCCTCCAGAGCCGTGATTTGTACGGCAGTAATTCCCGCAAGCAGCTGGGAAGGCGGCAGGAGGGCAGGGGGGCTGCAGAGACCGTGCGGCGGCGCCTACGGCCGCTCCAGGCGGTCTCTGCTACCCGTCCACCCCGCCACGGCGCGTCTCAAATGCGTTTGTCTGTGACTACAACCATCAGTGAAAAACACGCAGTTACAGGTTAAATATGGTGAATGGCAAAATAAAGTTACATCCTCTCCTCGCCCAAAAAGGGCCGCTGACAATCAGAGAACAAGAAATATCCCAAATATTTAGTTTGCACCCTAAGTTTCCTGAAGCACCCCAGGATACCAGGATTGCCGTCCTCTGGAAGCCGACCTGCCGTGCCGAACCCAGATGAGAAGCTTTGCTAAGAGAACCAAAGGCTGGGGAGTGTCTGCCTGCCCGTCACAAACGTCTTTAGCCTGGGGAATTAATGAGCAAATCATTTACTACCGTGCTGATACAGCCTTTGCGAAAGCGACAGTTTTATTCCTAACTCTGCTCCAGTTTTAAACAGCAGGAAGTAAGTATCTTTAGACTTTTTTTTGATTCAAAGCAAGCACTGAATACCAAGCGATTGCTCATGACGAATGCCCTCGATGAAAGCAGCTGGCAGGCTCTGGTTAATCTGCACATTCACCAATTGCTTCTCCAAGTTTTATTTAAAATGTCAAATAACAGGCTTTTTTTTTTTTTTTTTTTTTTTTTTTAATAAATGGGTGTACGCTCCTGTGCTGCTCCCCAAACAATCCTCAGAACGCGTGGACGGATCAGGCCTTTACGCGCCTGAGCGTACATACTTACACGAGGAACTCCTCCGAATGTGCAGCTGTGCCGCATTCCTGCGGTTTGCAAGCAGGCAAAATTGTGGAGTCGTTTTTGCAGACTGCAGCCGGGGCAGGCATTCTGCTCGGGAGAGCGCACGTCCCTCGTGCCACGGGAGCAGGGGTCAGGGCGCCCGCGAGCCCCCAGCGGAGGCTTTGCCAGCAAGCCGGCGCGCTGGAATGCGCTCCCCCCTCCACCTAGCTCCGAGATGATCTTTAAAGCTCATGGAAAAAAAGCAAAACTATTTATTAGCCTCACCACGAGCACTGTGAATGGTGGGATACCAGGCCAGCCGATAGCTCCCCAAGCTTCTGAAGGTCGCTTGCTCCCCATATTTTTAAAAGCGTATTCTCTATTAATTCTGGTCTGCGTGCTTGCTGTTTCTCAAGGAGAAGGTTATTAATGCATGCAGTTTAAAAGGGTCCGTGTCAAGCTTGCATTGCGTTTCAGGTTTTACATTTACTTGAAACTACGAGTAAATCGCAGGAGTGTGAAGCTGGCCAAAACAAATCCACCCATTCTGATTTCTAAAAACGACATGAACCTGAAGAAGATGGAAAAGCAGCGCAGCTGGAATGCCAGCCGACAGGTACAGCGCCATTAGGATTCAGCTCGGTCTGTTCCAGATTATTTTACAGCCTTTCAAATTAACTCTCTCTCACTTTCTAATTAATTACACTCACATTTTTAATTTATGTTTTCATATCTCTTTCCCATACTGCCCCTTGCACTTTCTAAGGGCACTAGCACTTATTTCCTCTCTTGAACTAAGTTTTCTGCGGATGTCAACTGTCAGACAGAAATATCCCCCTTCGTGAAGTTCCTCCTCGCCTGCTGGAAGCGGGTGCAGATTCGGGGTGCCTCTTTGCTTGCGTGCTTTTGCAGGGCGCCGGGGTCCTTCCAGCGAGGCGGTGGAGCGCACGGCCCCCCGAGCAGCCACGGTGGCACATGGGACGGAGGCAGCGGGGCAGAGGAGCACGGAAGGCGGCAGACATCTCTGAAACGGTACTGCTAGCAACTAAAAGGTCTGTCAACTCTTCGTCTGAGATTTTGGGAAGCCCTAACCTTTGCCTTTTGAAAAAACAGATGTTGCATCACATTCAGGGCATACATTGGATGCAGAATCTCACATAACCTGCTTAAAACACAGCTGAGCCTATTTCTTCCATAGCCGTCTCTTTCCTTCAGCAAAATGGAGGATTTTGGAGGATTTAGGTAGCGAGCATGACGAGCGACAGCGAGCCTAGGTACGGGTACGGCGCCCGGATGGGGAGACGCGGGTCTGCGTGCCAGGCGTGCCCACGGAAGCCATCCGCAAGGCCCAGGCAGGCTCCCACAGCAGCTCAGAGCCCAGCTCCGGGCCAAGCAGCAGGCCCGCGTCGTGCTTCGCCCCTTCTCGCCAGGGGATTCGTTTCGATCCCCGTTCAGTGACAGCAGACCCCCACAAACACGCAGCACCGCAGCCGGGGGAGGGAGCCCAGGCAAGCGCCAGAGCGCCCCAACCAAGCCTCAGGGCCGCGGCCGCTGTCTCCAGCCTCTGCCCTCAGCGCCAGATCAATGCAGCCAGGCCCATCCGGCTGCCGAAGGGACAAGCAGGAGCGGTCTGCTTGCCACAGTAAGCGCCTGGGATATACATTCCCTGGGGCTCCCAACGCAAGAGCCGAACAACATCCGTGTGGCATTTTGACCATGCAAATGCCAGTGAGAACTAAGCTCCGCAATCAACTGATCCCACACAGTCCTTACTGTGAGATTTATTTTAAAACTGTAGCACTTAATCACATCAACTGATATTTAAAAGAAAAAAACTGGGGTCAAATATATTTTTCAAGAGAATTATTGTAGTAGTACTGCTTTGCACTCAGAATTATTTATATGGGTTCCTGGACTGACTTCAGTATAGCTTGATTCAGAGATCTGAGGATCTGAATATTCAAATATCTGACAAGCTAGAACAAGTAGATTTTATTGAGAAAAAGCTCCATTAGAGGAACATCATCTTCACATTAACAATAACCATACAATAAACATATAACTATCACTATCTTCAACCGTGGTCTACTGGCTTTTAATTGAGCGAATGAGATCATTAATCAAAAAGATATTAATTAACATCAGGTAGCACATTAAAAAGTGGCCTTTGTCACATGAAGAGACTCGGATTGGGGTTCAGGACTCCTGGCTTCTAAAACTAAACCCGCATCTGACTCTGTTTCTCAAGGTGGCTAAAACTCTATAAATTTACCTTTCCCTCCCCAAATAGGGATTAACAGTTCCCACCTCCCTCACAGTGGGACTGAGAAGATGAAGAACGGTAAAATGCCTGGCAAATGCAAAACGATAGGTATCGTTATGCCGCCAGGCACAAACCCGCTGTCTTGCAGCCCCCGGGGCGATGAGGAGGCAGGGCTGCGAGGGCAGCCCTGAGCCCCGTGTAAAGCCCCACGGCAAAGCCCTGGAGAGGACTCTGCCCCCCGATGCCCCAGCTGGACTCTGGAGAGAAGCCTAATGGAAAAGAAGAGACCTTTCCATGTGAAATAGCACGATAATAATGGCACATCCCAAAACATGAAAAATAAATCAGCAGGATGATTACCCGGAAGACGAGATAAAGATAAGAATAATTAAGGCCGAAATGATGTGGGTGAGCAGGAAATGGCACATGGTATTAGATAAACTGCACCAAACCGGACAGACTAGTCCAAGCACCTGGGTGGCTGAGGTATAAAAGTGAGACAGTTTGACTGTGAGAAGCAGTCTAGACTGAGGAATGCTTGAAGACTCTGAAATGATACTATTTCATGCATTATGCATTAAAAGTATAAACTATTGATACAACATTGTCTCACAAGGCTGCAGTTAAAAATTAAAGCACTAACTTGGAGGTCAAAGTACAAAATGTAGCCAAAAAAGTACAGAAAACAGAACTCATAGTACATATCTACAGCAAAGATAAAGGACAGGGATCTGATAAAGAAAGCATCCGAGAAGAGATCCATTTGCCGGAGCGGACGGAAGTCAGCTAAGTCTTCGTGCTCCCTTGGACAAGCAAAGGTGGAGGAATTTGTACAGGTTAGGTTCAGACGAGGAAAGGAGATCAGGGCTGTGCAAGCGGCTCAGCTACCAGCGGCACCCGCTAATCTGAGGTTCGCATAATCCTTTCCCACTAAGCCCCTATTCAGCACCACACAGCACAGTGAAAGGGGAATTCTGCTCGCAGAAGATGATTTGGGAGACAAACTGTTTCAGTGCTTAACTGTGCTGATCTAGTCTCCTGCTGGGAAAATTTGCATCTCCATTTAATGCTTCAATATACCACAATGAGAAAAGCTTCTGTATTTACATATGATTTAAAGATTAACTTGTCTTGATTCCTAATAAGCTTATTTTCCGAGCTCAGACAGTCTGTACGGAGGGGAGAGCAGGCAGGTTCCTACACAAGCGGCTGGAACGTTCTCTACACGGTAATGAGGCATTTCTTCATCCAGACATCAGAGACCGGAGGTATTTCCACATCCTATTTCTGCCTCCCCAAGAAGAGAACTTTCTTTTGCTTTCTCTCTTTTTAATGTTGCTTATGAATGACAAGGCCGCAGGTGCAGCCTCCCTTCCATTCCTATTTGGAAAGACCTGCTCTGTGTTTACAGCTGAAGCTAATAGGGAGGAAAATCAGGCTGTGCCTGCATTTGTTCACAAAACACTCTTTTGCAGACTGCAAAAATAAACCCTGAGGGTTCTTTCGTCTGCAACAACAGTAAACTGCACCATTTAAACTAATGGTGTAAACATGATACCACCTGAAAAAGAAGGAAAATAAACTAATAAACTAATTAATAATTAACAGGAAAAGGAAAAGCTATGCTGCGGTCTCCATATGGATTCTATACGCAATGTAAATCCAAATGGCATATGTAATGTTTTGACAGGTTACAGATGCCCTTTCCTGCTGCATTTGTGGGGGAGCGACTCCGTTTCTAATTACTCGGTAAAACTGGGGAAGGACTGGATCCCCTTTCTCAACCAGATGGCGGTGGTTTTACCGGAACACTACGCAGCTGTTTTGCTCTGTAGATATGTCTTGCTGGGGAACTTCATAATAACCTGGAGGCCTACAGACAGACGTAGCAACGCTCCCGGGGCTGGAAGAGTTGCCCAGGGACTGGCAATTGATTTAGCAGTGCATTAACGAGTGCCCCCTGCCCCGAGTTTTAAGGTGAGTGAAATGAGTGACTCATGCTGGCAGTTCTTGGACACAGCCTGTTCCTTATGTTGCGCGGTACTGGCATTACTGAGACTGCTGGTGTCCCTACTGAACCATCTTGGGGGAAAAAATAAAAACAACAGGATGGTTTTCTCAACGTTATTTAGGACTATGAAATAGAGAAAGGCCAGAAACGTTTAAGTCAGAGTCTTCTTATCTCTCATAACAGAGGATAACAGCAGCAAGAGAAAAAGCTTACTGTGAGCTAATGATCCAGTGTCCTTACTTGGGATCTCAGTGCTTTTGGCCATCTGTTATTGGTACATTGCAAAACATTCAGGTCATTTTTTGGACAATACTGTATTTTTAATTTCACCTTCTTTATTCTTCTATTGGGAACATATGATCTGTGCTGCCTGTGTCAGTCTTGTTTGCATTCCTATGCAGATTTGGCACCTGTGCATGTACGGAGCAAAAGCCCAGGACATCAGACGAGAAAAGCCCCGGCAAGAAATGTGGAAATCCCCATCTGCACCAGCCCCCTGCCTGTTTCTGGGTGCAATTCAAGGTGTTAAGAACGATCTTCAGCCCCCTAAAATATCTGACATCTTCCCATACGAAAGATCCTTTTCTTTCTTTGATTAATGAAAGTAAGATCTGTTGACTCAGTCTTGCTGAAAGCTCCTGAAACAACTTCTCAGGGCAGTACTAGTTATCCTTGGGCATTTCGGATCATTCTAAGGCTCCTTTGTTTTCTTCAGGACTTAGCTCAGAGAATACCTGAAATAACTTAAATACTTGCTGGAGCACCCAGCACATTTCTGAGCGCCATGTGAATAACAGCACCAAAATGCACGCACTAACACAAACAGCACAACTTGGCTTGTGAAATCTCAACCATATTAAAAAAAAAAAAAAAAAAAAAGCACGGAGGGTAACAGATCAGCTAAGGTTTTGGAATCAACATTCCTCTGGGTGCACGTGAAATATGGACATCCAAGTGATAGATCTACATCATAAATGACAACAAAACCAAGAGTTCATTCTGAAAAATCCAGAGTACAGCTAGCTAAGAATGAACGAGCCAAACCACCCTCTCAGAAATATCTGTGTTCTCCAAAATGGTAATTGAACGCTCAAAGTAAATAAGGGGAAAATTCAATTTGGACTTAAAACCTCTCTTTCCTCATCTTCCTCTGATGTAAAAAAATTACACTCGGCCTCGTGCGCAGCCCCTGTTCCGCAGGACTGCATGTACAAAATCAAGCATTTATGGGCTCCTCTTTGTGCTGCTCCAAGGAACGGATGCACCATCGAAGCAGGAAAATGTTTTTCTACCAAGAAGAAGCCCATGATGAAAACTCCAACAGACAGACAAAGAAACTGTCAGGCAGTTCGCAGCCAAAGGCCATAAGCAGAGGACCAAAAGGCAACAGCTGTGGGAGAAGCACAGTGCAGAGAATCAGCTCATGAATATTGGGTCTGCATGCCAAACAAAAAAGGGGAAAAAATATAAAGGGAAAGAAGGAAAAAACAGTTTGGTACCTGTTGTTCTAAATAAATTTTGTTGTTCTAATAAATTTGGGGAGCACGACTAGAGAAGCTGGTAGGCTAACAGCTCGGTTACCCTCAGCTACCCTCGTCTGTCCGTGGGCAGCTGACGACAAGGTCATCTCCACACCACAAACTCCCTGGCAGCGAGTCTGCACAACAAACAGCGTATCAGTAACCTGCTCCTCCAGCTGATACAACTAAAGGCAAATCTGTGCCCTGGCCCCTGGCCCAGCCCCACCCCACAAAAATGCAGTGGATCCTGTAGCACCGCTTCTGTGCTAGGGCTTTTCCCAGCACAGCCTTGGGGGTTAAGGATAACTGTCCTCCTCGCAGTCTTCACCGCTCTAGCTAGGCTCAGGGAAGGCTGGAGTGTGGACACAGCTGAAGTTAAAGCAGCCAGAAATTAAGTAAGCATAAAAATGGCTTAAAGCCATCTTTGTTCTGTTCCTCCTCTTCTTCCATCAACCGCTGGGACCAAATAGGTTCACAGCTGCTATCTCGCACCGAAGACAGCGGTCTGCGGCCAGCCATGCCTCTAAAAGACACTGTCTGCAAACTCATAGATGCCGCTCCTGCTCAACAGATATCATGGGGAGTCTGTTGAGCTGATGAACAGGAAAAACAGAAAAATATGGTAGTGAACGCTGTTAGAAAAAAAGACAAACAGATGTCCAAATAAAGTCACAACGCTGCAACTCAGAGGCTTACAGCTTTGCTTCCAAGTTACGAAAGAAATCTGTTTAGCTAAATAAATAATAATAATTAAAAAAAAAAAAAACTAAATAAAGGCCGGCTGCAGAAAAGCAGCTCGATTGTGGCCCATTCATTATTTGGGATGTTGCTTAGCAACTGGCTCTCTGCTGCAGGGCTAAAGCAGCATGAAATTAGCAGCTTTTCAGAAAAAGACAAATTGAATGTGAAGCTGGGGAGGTGTCCTTTGAATGGCAGAAAGGAGAGCAGCATTAACTTGTTAATCAGATATGGTGGGCATCTTTAAAGGGCGTTTCCAGAGTGCGCAGGATCTTTAATTAACGGGGCAAAGGGGCTTTGCTCTGCATGTGTACCCATACGTTCCAGAGCACGCCTGGCCAGGTAATAATTCAATCTTGATTAAAATGACGTCCTTTACAGTCACCTCATGGGTTAATTACTTATTAACGATCTGAAATGGCTCAAACCCGATCATATCAGACCACCCTTGCTACATTAGTGACAGCTGACTATACGGCACGTTTGCAGCTACGGGGTTCTCTAATGTATTTCCCACCATTTCAGCTCCATGTTATCTTGATGCCACCTCTGCATTCACCAAAGGAATTTGCTCCCTAAGAACCCTTAGAGTGACCAAATCTCGACTTCATAGATGCCCTTGTTATGGCCAAATAATTCTTCTAAATCATATTCTTTCTCGCACCTCCTGGAGCCAGTCCCATGTGAATGCTGAGCAATCATTATATGGGCAGTACCAGTTAAAAGAGAACTGACCAACGAGAGCAGCAAGAACACCACCACGTGTATGCGTTTCATGGAAGACTTAAACAGGAGTTTTGAATGAAAGATTTTTCTGGGTTACTGAATTTGGGGCCAGATTGTAACAGTTAATCATTTTCCCCTGTCAAATGTGTGTGAGCTGTTCTCTCTCGGCAAGGCACAAGCATGGATCCATACACCCCGAGACCCACTGGAAGTGGTGCGGGAAGGCTGTCAGGACAGGAGGGCAGTGTTACGTGGCTTGTCTGTGCTCTCCATGGAACAGAAGAGGGGAAACAGTGGCCTTTTCCCTTCCTCTAAAGGAGCAGTGATAACTTATTCTAGGCCTCCCTTACCAAGTGCCTTGTATTTATGTAGTGCTTTAGAAATAGAGTAAGACCTACTCTTTGCCCTCCTTGTGTCACCAAAATCGGCCTTTTGGTAACACTTGGGCACGTGAGCCAAATTTGCTCTTTAGTTGTAAGAGCAGGGAAACTCTTCACCTACATTTGACTCTACCCAATGCCCCAAAACAACACATTCCCGTGAATGGGATGAAGTGTGTACAAGCCATTATCTGCTTCCCAGGCAGCAAACTACGGATTCTGAAGAATCAGCACATTGGCCGTTTTCAATCCTCATAATTACGATTTCTGGGTCCTGGGGGGCTACGCACTCAAGAGACACCTTTGGCGCTATTTTGTGTTTCAGTTTGTCTGGGGCTGAAAGGAGGGCAACCGAGGCTCACTGACATGGGAGACAGTAAGGACAGATGCCCTCCATTTCCTTAATGAGCCAATTAAGAGAATCTATCAAAGATAACCGACTAGTCTCAGAGGAAAGAAATGGAGATAGAGACAACAGATTGTCCTGAGAGATTCCTAGTACACATATACAAGAAAATGAGCTACAGGCTACAGTAGTTAATTGGGAACAATATGAGGCAGTTGCTAGAGAAGCACATCAATGACTATACCTGGACATTTTCCTTTTTGTGCTGCTGCTGTGTTAGGTGTGACTGAGCATGCAGTTTCCACCATCTGCTTCAGCTTCCCCTCCTCTGAATGGGAGATGACAAAGTTCTGCTTCACTGAGTTGCTGTGATACATTCGTCTCCAGGATATTTGGAGAGTCAAGTGTCTGGTGAAACTGCTGGCTCCCTCAACTTGAGCAAAGTGAATGACTGGAAGAAGATGCTCTTATTTTAGGTCTCAAGAACCAAAGACTATATCAAAACTCAAAAGGGAGGTTTTTCTCCACTTTCATAAATGAATCTTTGCAGATGTACTTCCCCAGTCTTAGCCATGACCCAATATTGCTCATTTTCCAGTGCTTAGCCCCATTTATAGGGAAGCAGTATGGCTTGCAGGGATAGCAGCTGCCTTCATTGCCTGTTGAAGCTGGCCCAATAGTATATGCAGGGCTAAGGCTCAGCATAATATAGACGGGCTCCATTCACCCTTTTCCTGATACTGTCAGGAACCTTCTTACCATCAGCAGAGGCCAGAAAAGGGAAGTTACAGAAGTACAAGCACAGATGGGCTTCCCTTCCTTGGCAGGATGGACAGAGGGGCCATCAGTCATGGCAGGAAGTCAGTAAGGACCTGAGTACAGACGTGGAGCCAGGGAAATTCCGGGCAGTGGAAAGTCGTGGGGAGAAGTGATTTAGTACGCGAAAGTACAGACAAACCTGAGTCTTGGGTTCTGAATGCGTATTAGGAGTGTAAAAGAAGTGCAAGTGGAAGAGCAAATAGCATCAACAAAGCTTAGGAGTTTAGAAGAGAAGATAGGCTAAAAACACATGAAATGTCTTGAAATATCATTTTCTGACAATTGTCATGGTTTCCAGACTTTCAGATTGAATTACATTGTAACTACTTACTATTTGGACAAGGTCACAAAAATAAAAGCTTAATACCTTCCTATATTATGGTCTACTGTGTGTTCTTTACACTTCTGCAGCAGCAAAGCCTCCTCTTCTGATATCAGCAAATTTTCCTTTAGAATAAAATGGTGGTTTACATCCATTAGCATAGTGTAAGGCACATTAAGAAGTTCAGAGCCATCATTACTGCTATTTCCGAGAAGCCTCCCTGAGTGTGTACTTATATATCCTCCTGCTAATTGTTATAACTCATCTTCATCATAAAAGCAACAAAAAAGGAAAGAAATATGAAACCCAGACACATATGACCATACGACATCTGGCTGTTCTACACATGCCTTCATCATTCCCTAAAGACCTTAGGAATCCCTTATATCAGTGATTTTCAACATTTTTCAATCCCCTCACCCCCCAAATTCCAGTGATGATACATAATCTTGTAAAATAAACGATGGATCAAAGGTTGAAAATCTGTAAGGCGTATAGGTAAACAGTTCACCTGCTTAAACAGAGGTTCTATAAACACTGCTTGCAACAAAAGCCTGTACAGCATTACTCCTCCTGACCTCCTGTGGCTGTGGCAATAAGGAAGGCTGGGAGGAAAATAAAGAGGGACTCTTCACTGTTCCCAGCAGAGCCAGCATTCCTAAGAAGCATCTACGCGAGCTTTCAGCCCAGTGCTGAATCTGTAAATACGCTGCTTGTTTCCTGCTTGCCGAGGCCATTAGGGCCTCGCTGTGCTTCCTCAGGAGAAGCTGCCTAATGGAGAGCGATTTGTGAGAGCAGGCAGAGCATGAGAGGCACTTGTGGCGCTGCCCACCACCACCCTCCCTCACTCCTAACTCACTCACAATTCAGTTGTGACCGTGATGAACCCTTTGGCTTCAGAGCCGGAGGTTTTCTGGTGTCGGAGAACAAGAGGAGGGGGATTTTGAGGGTTACCAAGTCCAGGCAGCACCTCCTTCCCATTCACACCTTCCTAGGGTCACTTCCCCAGGCCGCGACTAGGAATTTCTGTCGAGTCCTGAAGCGCTTGGGTTTGTCCCATCAGCTGGGGAAGATGGCTCTGGCTCATCTCGGAATACAGCAAATGTGTGTTTCTAAGCCAGGACTAGATGGTTGCTGCCTTTGCAAGAACACATCCAACCACCCTGCTCTGAGACACGCAAACTGTCCCAGGCTTTGTCCTTAATGGAAGATGCTGGTTTCTTACGTTACGCCTCTCCTCTTCAGAGAGGCAGATACACCCTGCTCCAAACTATGCTTCAAAAAGGAAAAAACTAAGTACACTTGGAGGAAGTTCACTACCACACAAACTTATATTTCACTTTATATTACAAGAGAAATAACGCCCACTTTGCCTCTGAGTTTCCTGCTGGTATGAAAAACAACGGGGTTTGGGTCTATATGGGCCCATGGGAAGATGACAATGTCCAGAAGAGCTTCAGCAAGGAAGAAAACTAGCACCATTGCTTTCAAGCAGCAGCTTGATCCAGCAGTGCAGAATCAACCCTGTAACCTATTATTTCCATTATCCCAGCTTTTGTTTACAGTAAGTTTGCTGGGATCTATATTCCACAGTCACTCAACTGCAGTTCCTTTCACCACAAGAGACCGCTTTCACTTCTACCTCAGAAATAAAGAAATCACATTTACCATTCTCAGGACCTGTTAAAATTTTAAAACATTGTGGGCAGCGATAAGGTGAAGAATTTTTTTTTTCTGTTTCTGCCAGGTCAGCTAGATTGCAAACTCATGAAAACTTATAGCCTGACTTTTTTTTTTTTTTTTTTGGATCACTAAGGGTTGAAAAAGAAAAGAGCCCAAAGTCAGGAAAATAGTTTAGCAGAAGGTGCAGACACTGTTTAACAGCAGTTTGCACCAGGCTGCCTTTGGGGAGAGGAGGAGCATGAGGGGGAGTGAGCAGAGCAGGGCAGAGCATCCTCGCCGGGCACGCGGGATCAAAGCCTTGATCCGCTTCAGATTTCTTCCACTACTCATGACCAAATGAAATGCAATCAATATTCCTGACTGTGTCAAGACGGGACGTCCCACGTGGCACGACCAGGTGGCTCACCCCGACTGTTATAAAACTGTTCCTCATGGGGATGTATGATAAGGTCCTTGATCTCGTGCCCTAAACTATGGATTAACAAGGGGATTTCTGAGATTAACAAAGAACAGTTCAGTCACTTGACTCTGCTAAGAACTTTAGCTCTAGTTTTATTTTTTTCAGCGGTCAAGGCCTTAACCTCTAAGCCTCCAAACTATGTAAGCTGCGTTGCATTTATGTTAGTGACCGCACATCTATACCTCCTATTTGGGAAAATGCTGAAGAATCCCCTCAAGGTTAGTGAAATGTAGCTGCTCTGGAGGTTTGTTAAAGCGAAACCATTTGCAGGTCTGTTGTCACAGTAACTGGGTGACTCCATGTGACATGCAGTTTCTGAACCCAAGCTATGCACGCACGATGAATTTGTGCCTATACTTCCCAATTTCAGAGTATGTTTATTCTACAGATTAACTTCTTTCCACCTGGACTGTACAGGGTTTTTTCTGAAGCTCTTCCCTGTGATGGGATTTTATGTTTTCTGCGTGGCTTTCGACTAACTTCACTTGCATAATCAGATTTTACTTAAGAATTATTGTCCAGGAAATTGCATTAATTAAAAAAAGGAAGTTGAAAGACTAATACACAGATCTGATAACATAAGGAGGACTCAATCCTCATCTGCTGCTTCAACAACGGAATAGAAAAACGCTGATATGTGGTCAGGGTTTCCCAATACACGGACCCACAGCAATGCTTTGCTTTCCACTTCTTCCTATCCTTACAACTTTTGTTGCAGAAATAAGGGATGTTGGGCAGCCTGGGCTAGGAGGAGCAGGAAAGTGGCATGTGAATGCTGTACGGAGCTCGCTTTTGGCAGCCTTCAATCTTTAGGGTGAAGCTCTAGCTCCCTCTAAACTTACACCTTTATTTGTCTATAAAGGATCCCCTTTCAGTACCTTTCTGAGCCACTGGCCATCCCCAGTCAATGACTAAAAGCTTTCACGCAAAAAGACAAAACAACCTCCCCACAAAACCCACCAGGCTTCCACAGCTCCTCAGCACACCTGCACATTTGCAGCAGCTCCCTGCCTCGGTGGCCACGGTACTGCAGGAGACCTCCTCATTGCACCGGACGTTACTTCAGGCTTAGGCAACGAGTGAACGAGTAAAACCTTACATTGTCATCCTTACTTAGAAGGAAACACCTCAATAGAAGGAGATAAACATACTACGACATTTCGATATAGCTTTTCAACCAGATCCTCCAAAGCCTGCTATCTCCAGCCCCTCCAGTTACCAGCCTGATCTAAGTTATTTATGCCTAAACACAAACAAATTAAACATCATCGACAACTTAACTCGATGCTTACTACACTACTTACTCTCCAGAAAAGAAACAATGTTGTAATACAGTAAATACAAAAGCAAACTAACAACAGGAAACCAGAGAAATCTGAAGTGATTTCTGAAGAGATGAGGGGGTCTTAAAAATGTGAATATTACCACTACAAAGCACTCCGCCAAACTTCTGCTCAAATAGCTTAAGTAACAGTCAAGTAACCACTCACTGGACTTAACTTAGAACAGCATCAATAATGGCAAAAATAATCTCTGGGGTTTGCAATGGAAAATTATTAATGAGGACTGAAGTTCTGAATTCTACTGTCACTGCAGACCTCTGCACTTAAAAAATGCCTACTGCCGTCGTTCTATACTTAGTTTTGTTTGCTCACTTGTTTTTTGAAGGAGAGAAATTCAATTGCAGGTGCTTGAGAAACCAAACACCAGAAAAAATGCAGAAAGACACTGTCCCCAATGTCTTATCTTTGTTCATTAGCAAAAGCTTTGATAAAAAAAGAGGAATATCGTTAGCCTTTGTCCTTAAAAAAAAAAGAAAAGAAAAAGAAAAAAAGTTGAGCTTTAGGTGTTAGTATACCACAGTGCTTCATAAGTTGCTGCTTCATTTCATTTGTCAAAAGCACAGTCTGGACCCAACTGTTCTCTGCACTATTCTGAGAGTGAAACAGTCACTGGGTTTTTTTCCCCAAAGCTACTGCATGCAATAGCCATTGCCTCTGCTTTACCTGAGCTTTGTGCAACAAGCCATGACTTATGGTTACAACAACCTGAAGTCTTGTAACACCTACAGAAATAAAATAAGCATAAACGATGATGCAGAGTGCTTACAGTATTTGCGAGAAAGACATTCATCAAAAAGGCTGATCAAATATGACACCAGGCTGCTTGAAATTTTTGCCCAAATATAATCTCTTCCAAATGCAAGTCTGCTGAGATTTCTAGGAATAGAAATAAAAGAAATTTGCTTTGTTGGCACTGAACTGCTAGTAGACAAAGGAGTTTCTTCCTGTATTGTTCAGAAAGAAGAACAGAGAGTTTCTTTGGTCACATGAATTGGGTTTAAAAAAATATATAGAATATTCAGTGTCCTACAGTCCAAAAGCGAGTTCTCACAGGCAATACAAAGACTTAGGCTAGCAAGGGTCTCAGCCTCTTGGCACCAAGGTCTCTGGTATCTGAAAATAGATTTCTTACGAATTACTGCTTTGCTACTTACTGCTCAGCTTCTATCAGTTTCCTTAGATCTGACTGCTTGAAAGAGTTAAAGAGAAGCATATATGAATTTTCACCTCCAAAACAATTTCTCCATTTGAGCCTGAATTCTTTTGTTAATGCTGAAGACAACAAAGTATACTGAGCACCTCTTCCTGGCCACCATAAATATGGGGCACAGAGATCTTCCTAGGCATTGCTACATCTATACTTTACTTACATGTCTTCTGCCACAAAGTGTGAAAGCCTGGGGTCTTGTTTGTTTTCCATTATAGCTGTAAGTATTGATCTTGGGATACATTTATTTTTCTCTACAGCCTGTCCTGCATCACAGAAGTGTCTTCATAAAGGAAAGCATCTTATTATGAACTTACTATGTTGTTCTCTGCATCGCTTCCAGAATCCCCTTCACTAAGAACATGGAAGATAAAATGCTGTTTTTTCCAAAATTAAAATCTGGAGTTACGCCTAGCAAAAACAATCAATGATTCCACCTAAAATCATAACAATTTTGGTTGATTCAAACGAGCTTTTTGGCAAATACAATATTTAATTAAATATTGTTGTTATGTTCTATTTGACATACTCAGTCATTCTGAATTAAGGTGAGACAATTTAAGATTATCTGGGAAAGCAGAGGAAATCATTACATATAAATGCTTACAATTTTGTGCTATCCATCTGAGCCTACACAATGTCCTCCTCATATATGAAGGCTAACGGTGCAGGTTCACAGAGAAATGATCACAAATGTGTATCATGTGAGATGTCTAAGAAAAGCCATGTTATTCATCCAAGAAACCTGTACGTTAGGAAACCAGATATGCAGGACTCATATCAGTAATTCATAGCAAAAGCTGATCTTTTTAACTGTGTGCCGCTGGGTCGTTACCACTGATCACCAAGATGACAATAATATTAAAGGTCAGGTTGCGCTGTAGACACTCCAATCTGATTTTTGGATGTCAGTTCATTGCACTGTGTAACACGACAAAGCCAAACGGAAAGCAAGAAGCTGAAGTTGAACACAGAGCAGGCATTAAAAAACATGACCCTCCTTCTAATGACAACAGGGCTCTGCGCTTCAGAGATAACAGCGCAGACATAGCAAGGGGAATTGATCATTGGCTTTTAATAAGAAGTCGCATACAGGCACAGCAGTGTTTTCTATAGATCTAAATGCAATTCTCCTCAATTTGGTATGGCCTTTTTCTTTAGAAGCTGATAAATGAGCAATTTTTTTTCCTGTCCGTTACATTAGAAGATTAATTAGATACATCACTGGTAGAACCAAAGGAATAAAAAGCTTGTGCAATTTCAGAGCCTTTCTACAGTTATCTCCTTTGATTTTTCTGCTGCATTTGTGTTATTTTACCACCTCTCACAATAGCAAAAGCCCCCAAATATCTAGATAGATACACATATATACATATAAACACAAAGAGGGAGAACATGCTAAAGAGTGAAAAGCAGAGAACAAGCGAGCTATTTTTATTACGTTCCACTGAAACTCACATAAATCAATATATAATTTCTTGCTAAACCGTGCCTGCAAAAAAATTGCTTCCAGATAAAACAGCAACAGACGTGTGGATAAAGTAATTTGCCCACCTCGGTACGGTGTTAGCTTCAAGATACGTGTTTGAATTCAAAACATTTAAATAGCAACATCATTAAGTAATTCCATTTTAAAACCATATAAAGAACCATTTTTGATTGAGAAAAAGTTTAGCATAGCTCCTGCTCACTTAGCTTTTTCTTCTCGACTCAGCAGGGGAAGCTGTTACCATGAACCACGCGATGGCCTTGGCACAAGCGCGGGTGTGCCAGGAAGGCCCGATAACCTTGGCAGTGTACTCGGCAGTGACAAGAATTTGCATGTTTGCTTTGTATTGAAAAAGCCACCATTTTTTTCAAGGTCATTTGCTTCTCTCCCCTAAGGTGTTGAGAGCAGCAGTGCTTTAACGCTGCTGGGTCTGCTGAGGAGCCTTATTTGCTCTTCCTGGGCTCCAAAGAGGGGAGAGATTTACCCAGTTAAGAAGAGGCTTTTCTTATAAGAACTTCAATACACCAAGTCTTTTCCTCCCAGTGATGATGATGACAGAATAGAAAAAGACTCAATGCAATTCATGAGCCATGTAAAAGAAGGTATCCTTAGAGCTGCTGTCCTGTTACCCCAACCCTTTTTTTGCAGGTTCCTTTATCCGGTTGCGGCGCAGCCCCTCCAGTGCGTTCCTCTGGCCTTCACCGGGCAGGCGAGGGGAGAAGCTGCCATCAGCTTCCTGGTATTTCCCCACTTACCAGGCCGCTACGCTCGACTTCACAGCATTTCTGTGTCTGCAGGGTAACCAGTTTTCAATGTTGTATCTGCTCAGTTTCACAAGATCACAGGATGGTCAAGGCAGAAATGGGCAGAACTCCCTTCTTTATCTGAAAACTGTCAAACCAGCATATTCGTATGGAGAAAATCTCAGAATGTGACTTCTCACTTTCTACAATTCAACTGACTAAAGTCAAATGGAAGAATAAAGCTGTAGGCTTCCTAAATTAAAATCAAAAACATCACCCTTTTCTTAGGACCTGTACAGATCTTGACATGAGATATTGCACTGAGAGATGCAAGAGACAGCTGAGGCAGATTGAACGAGGATACAGAACGTGTTAGTTGTTTCAATAAAGTAGTACATTAAGTTTAACTTTCATTAACCTAGAAGAGGCTCTTTCTTTCTTCATTCATTCCTTAAGCAGGGCTTCCAGAGACATAGAAAAACCTTTGTAATCCTTCATCACAGGAAGAATGTGCAAAAAAAAAAAAAAAAGCCAAAATATAAAAAGCATGAGTACAAAAAGTACTGTCAATCATTCTAGGATGTAGGAAATTAGGGTAATTCCTTATTCTACAGACATAATACACAGCCTGCTCCGATCAGCTGGAAAATTCTCACCCCCAAACCCATTTTCACCTCACACTGATACACTAGGAGGAACATCCCCTTCTCACTGCACAGGCCATTGCAAAATGAAAGGTATGGTCATTTAACAACTACAGACTAGAAAAATAACTGGAAACAGAGAAGTAAAAATCTCCTATTCATTAACTCTAAATTTTCATCCTTCATTAACTTTTTATTAACCCTTAAATTAACATCTTGACCTCCTGCTCAGAGAATTAATGTCTTTCTGCTCTGACTATTTCAGAGGTGGGAAAGAGAAATTTGTATGATATTGGGCTCTGTCTACCCTAAGAGTCTTGGCATATAACTTCATAAATTCAATCTTTTACAGCTGCATATATGTCTTGTATTCTGCAAATGTGGGATAAAATACATTAGCCAGGCATTAGCAGTATCCTAACTTTACAACTATGCAACATGTACATGCCAAAAACAACAGAAAGTTTCTTAGGCAGTATTATTGCATAGTATGAATTACTACAAAACAGTCCCCCCAAAACACAGACTACTCCAATGATTGCTTGCAGGAAAATAACACCACTATTTCTAATTCCACTGACTTTGATCGCAGTGCTTTCCTCACTGGTAAAAGATCCAAATTCAGACCTGGTGAGTAATTACCAAGAATATTTCTAAATTGAATGAGATATTCTCTACCACATTTTATATACAATTTTAAATTAAAAGAAGCTTTTTTTTTGCATTTGCAGAACTGTTCTCAAGGGACAGACTGATGCTATATTCTTTAATTTGTTTTAAAAATAGCATTATAAAACTAACATTACCAATACAACATCTTCAAAATCCATGGGTTAGATCCTGCAATCATGACCTAAACTTAGAAGCTGTGAAATTAAAGGGAAAAAGTCTGAAGCACTTTCTCCATTTGCCTTCTCTAAAGCCAAGACAGGTAGAGCTAAAAAAATTAAAAGAGAGAGCAAGAGCAGCTGGATTATCACATGTTAAAACTCCTGTTCTGAACACTGAAAACAGTATAGCAAAAGTATGATACCTGGCTACACCATGATTCTGCTTTCAAGTTTTTGTGTCTCAATCATTAGTTTAGAAACACAGTGAAAATACTCCCCAACACTTGTTGTGTGGTACTTTTTCTAAAAACAATCTGAGGTTTAGTCTACACATATCAATACAGAAGTGAGAAGCAGCACAGTACCTCACTCACAGCAGAAAAAAACACGTTCAAGGGTTTTGTTTGTTTTCTGAACAGAACAAGTTTTGCCCCACCAACAAGACAGAAAACTACTTCATACAACCTCTGCATTCCCTGGGACCTCGTCTAATGATAATTATCAAGACTATAATTTCCTATTTGAACATGTCAACTCTTGTAATTATTAGCTCCTGTTTGTAAATAAACACCATAATTCTAATATCTAATTATACAATCATAAAGGAGCTGAGGTTGGAAGGCACCTATGGAGATCACCTAGTCCAAGGCCCCTACTCAAGCAGGGTCCTGTACTGGGGAGTCCCGCGCTGGACCCAGCACTCCAGATGTGTCTCACCAGGGCTGATGGAGGGGAAGAATCACCTCCCCCTCGACCTACTGGCAATGCTCTGCCTAATGCAGCCCAAGATGCCGTTGGCCACCTTTGCAACAAGGGCACTTTTCTGGCTCATGCTCAACTCGTTGTCCACCAGAACAACACAGCTGCCAAGGTGCTCTCCAGCAGCTCAGCCCCCAGCCTGTCCTGGTGCCTGGGGTTATTCCTCCCCAGGTGCGGGACTTGGCATTTCCCTCTGTTGAACTTCATGAGGTTCTTCTCTGCCCGTTTCTGCAGCTTGTCAAGGTCCCTCTGAATGGCAGTGCACCATCTGGTGCCTCAGCCACTCCTCCCAGCTTTGTATCATGTGCAAACTTGCTGAAGGTGCACTTGGTCCCATCATCCAGAGCATTAAAAAGATGTTAAACAGCACTGGCCTGAGTATCAAACTCTGGGGTACACCACTAGTGACTGGCCTTCAGCTGGACTTTGTGCTGCTCATCACAACCCTTTAAGCCTGACAGTTCAGCCAGTTTTTATTCCACCTCACTGCCTACTTACCTCGTTTGTACTTAATCAGTTTGTCTATGAGGATGTTACAGGAGACAGTGTCAAAAGCCCTGCTAAAGTCAAAAGGAACAACATCCACTGCTCTCCCCCTCATCCACCAAACCAGTCATCTCATTGTAGGAGGTTCATTAAGCAAGATTCCCCCTTTCTAAATCCGTACTGACTACTCCCTATCACCTTCTTCCTTATGAGCTGCTGATTTTCTTTTTTGCCTATCAAATAGTTAACATGCCACCTACAGTCAAAGGTTACCTTCCTGTGACTCAGATTTGGTTCTCATTTCAGTTGGCAAAACGGAGAAAAGTTGGTCCAAAGAAGCAAAACCTGTGAACTTGAAGTCAATTCAACCTTTGGGTGCTTTAATTTAATGTGGAACACTGAGTCAACACATTCAAGGCACCATACAATCGCTCCACAGAGATCTATAACAAAACGTTTGGTTTTGAATTGGTTCGAATGATTGGTTTGAATGAAATATGAACAGAAATGTCTGCATGCAGAGGTATCAGAAGAAACAATATAGAGAAGGGTTACAAGAACGGTGTGTATCGATAAGCAAGGACATGACTGACAGCAATCAAAGCGGTAGACAAAAGAAACATCTTGTCACGGCTAGATCAGCTACAAGGCCATAACACAAAGGACCAGTCAGTAGAAGACCTGCAGCAAGGTTACAGCATGTCACTGCTGAATCACCCACCATGAGGAACTGAAGACAACGGGTAGCAACGTTGTCCACCATTTACAGAGGCTGAAGTAAGCAAGACTCTGTGGCAAAAGATCACACCATAGTAACTGACTCCTAAAGAATACAAAAGACTTGTCTAAAAACCTGTTTATTCTCAGCAATCAAGAGGAACCCAAGAGACGTAGGGAGGACTAAATGGCTGCTGTGCCTCGCCCTCGTCACACACAAGCGATCCTGGCCAGACATACGTCTTGCTGCCTTCGAGTCTGCGGGTGTGAGACTGACTCAAACCTATGCCAGAAGGAGTGCGAGTGAAATCAGATTTAAAATAAATATCACCTACACTTCCAATAAAATCTTGCACCGAGTTTTGCTACATTGAGTTCCTCTAAGTCTTTCACATTTTCTGCCGTATTCCACAGAAAGAAGCCTGGAATAACCCCACCACCACAGGCTGGTGACTCAGTAAAGCACAGAGCTGCTCTAACCAAAGGTTCATTCACCGAGCTAAGACAAGCCTATTTCAGACCACCACCGTTCTTAACAAAAGTACCTACATTGCATTGACTGTTTTAAATACTCCACCATGTCTACAGTGTTTTCACTAGTTTAGATCAACTTTCCTGCCTATCCCGTTAATCCTGACAACAACCTTACCTAGGCTAGAATTTCAGTTTGCTCCTCTTCATGGGCTTAGCTGTTCTTAGCTTAACTCTGCAAAACTGCCCAGTAGGCAGCTGAGATCCCCTCGTGCCCCTGGTACCTGCACGCAGTAACGCGCCGCGTGCCTAGTGAGCCAGCAGAGCCAGTTAGGCGTCTTACAAGGGTGGCGTGTTACCGCCTAACACAGACGGGGGACGATAATGCGAATCTTCCACTTTCTCCCACCCCAATAACCCTGGCATCGTTCCAGACCCTGAATTCTCCTTCCATGCCAATAATTCCTCCTTGTCCTCACGGACTTGCGTAACACGCAGGGGAGCACTTTGCCTCCGTCTCTGCCGAACTCTCCTCTCTGCATCCGTGGCCAGAACGTGCAAAACTCTGCACACCCAGTGGATTCACCATCAAGCCGTTCAGCTGCCTTCCCATCCATGGCAAAGTAAGTTTACATTTCTTGTCTTTAGATTCGCATGGCCCCATGTGCTCAAACCATATAAGGTACTATACACTGACCATCTGCCTCAAACGGATTTCAAAATACTTTCCAAACAAAACACAGCATATAAACACATATCAGAGACAATTCGAAAAGTTAATAAAAAAATATCATCATGTGGCACACAACACATTGCTGGAGAAAAAAATGAGAGAGGTCCAAGAAAATGCATAAATATCTCTTTCAAGAAGTACCATGAGGACTTCTATTTTAACCTTGCATCAGAAAATCGCACACTGAATAAACAGCATAACGATATTTTTATTGTACTTGGTAAGTCTCTAAATTACTTATTTTCAAGAATTGAGCTTATAGTCTAAAGGACTAAACACATAAAATTGAATTGTAGTCTTCCACTCTCAAATACTCTCATCTTTCAGCAGCAGAGTTCAAATCTCAAGTCCAATTTAAAAAAAAACAACACAACTCTGCACAGAACTTCCTTTTTCTGGCTGGAACAAACATCAGTACTGCAAAGCCCCCCCTTCCACAAGATCAGTGTTTTAATGAGTATGGAAAAAGCCCTTGCTCAATAAACTACTAAATCAAGCAATACAAAAGTAAATGAATACAGATATATAGAGATATAAATAAACATGGGTGTTAGAGAAGAGTACTTTCCAATGGTATGTTCTCAGCCCATTGCTGGGCTACGCCAAACATGCATTTCCCACCACTGCTCAAGCTCCAAGAAATAACAAAACCACATTTTTTCTCAAGATCAAATGTTAAGCCCATCCATTGCTATACCTACTCCAACAGAAAACGCCAGAAAAAAATCCCAGATCTGCTGAAAGACAGCTTTATGAATTTCTGCAGTCATTTTTAGTAAAATATTTCCAGTCACAAAAGCTTACAGTCAGGATCCTGTAACTTGCCATCATTCATTAAACGATCAATACTTGTGCTCCAGACCTTCAAAGAAATCTGCCTTTTGACAGCAAAGTCTTCAGCAGGGTACAACATAAAAAGATGTTTTGTCTTGGCAAGCTTCATACACAAAAGAAACTAACTTTCTACTCCAATATAATTATATGATAAAGCAGCAGTCTGCAAATAAACAGCCTCAAAGTAAAACAAATAATATTTCACATATCATTACACGATTACATGATATCTGGTTCCTTGTTTTAGTGTTATGACTATAAAATAGTTAATGCATTTGGGGGCACTGACGATTGAATTTTTTTGATTATGCATCAGTTTTATATTTTAATTATTAGCTTGAGCCAAAGCAGACAAGAGGGAAAAGCTCAGTGCTTTACTTCCTTTAAATGTAAAAATCTCATACACACATATACATAAAGTAATTAATGAATGATTTCAGTACAGTGCTGCCCGCATCCTACTGCCATTCTTAGCATCCCACCTTATTTTCTCTGCATAAAGTCTGTGTGAATGAGAGGAAATGAAGATGGCTCTTACCTTAATGTTGCAAGCTTGCTCCATCAGTCTTCGAGCGTTCTCCTCAGCTCTGTACCTCTTGGGCAACTGCACCCTGAAGAATTTTAAAGCTCCTTCAAAATCAGCTTGTAGAAGGTCCTCTTTTGAGGTCTGCAATTAAACACAGAGAACGACTGTAAACACTGAGAACATGTAGTCATGCTCTTTTACTGGATTTGTCATTTACTGAACGTATTCCAAACCACATTAGCTCAAAAACACCCTCTATGGAAATAGTTCTCTAACCTATATCTCATAAAACGAAACAGAAGTCAGAACACGTTCAAGGAATCCCAGGCAGAGCCCTGCGATCGGCGAGCTGTAACCCACTAATGTACTTTATTCTTCTACACCTACCAGGTAAGAAAGGGAATCTGGCAAAGCCTGTCAAGATGCAATTCAGCGAGAAGAAAAACGCAAACCAACCAAACAACAAAGATCAATGAAAATTTATGCTATTTTTCAGAAAGTTTGTGTTTCAGAGCACCGCTGATTTTTATAATGCTGTCCTGAAAGACAACGTATATATAGATATACATGGTTGCAGACATGAACAGCAGAAGCAGAAATGCCTATGACTCATAAGAGGCATCAGCAAGTCAACGTGCAGAAGTCTGTGACACAATTTCTCAAAGAACACTGTGCCAGAAAAAGTCTTACATGTTTATTTCTGTATCTTTTATAATATTGTATCTCTCACCGTGGTAACAAGCCATAATCATAACAGGTTAGAAAATGTTACAGTTTCAACATTAATTCAGTTCTGCTACTGATAGAGTAATATGCTTGACAGGACAGGGACAAATATATTCATCTCTGGATTTACTAAGAGCTGCACCAAGACATTTTACAGCCGTACCATACCAGGTCTTTAAATAGCTCATTTAAAAGGTTCACAAAGACTGTATGTCCAGACAAGACGTTTAGGATGCTATCTCAAAATGTGAATTCCAAGGTCTTTAAACAAGAAACAGTGAAAAAAAATGCAGCCACTTATAGACTAGTACCATGGAGCCTGGAACTGAGTGTAATAGTACTATTGCGTATAATTCAGGAGCAACGTAGCTCCCTTTGGCTCAGGTTAACTGCGGAAGGAGAACCCAAGTGGCCATTGCCAGTGTTTTCACCCGCGCAGACTCTCCTTTCTCATGAGCAAGGCGCTCCGTCGGTTTTAGTCTTGTTATACGCAGGTTCGCACATGCACCCAGCCTCAGAGGGAATCAGCTGGACTCCTGACTATGTTCACATCTGTTCAAACTCCTTTGCCATCTCCAATTTCAGACATTGTCTTTCCAAAAAACGCACTTCAGCCAAACGCAAGAGATTTGGCTCTACACAGGGAAAACCGGGAGAAACAGTACAGCCCGTGACAGACAAGAGATGAGACTAGATGATACAACTAGTTCCCTTGGCTACTAAATTTGTTTTAAATAAATAAATCTAATTCTTGGTACATCACAGAGGAAATTACACTCATGTGTTTTGTTTATGAATCATCACTACCCACCCAATAAACTAGCATCTCTAGCTCACTTACATGAAAATAATTAAATCTGCTGTGTAAAGCCTTTTTAAAAAGTACAACATATTGTTTTCCAAAACAAATTACACTCTAATGTAGTACCGCAGATATTGGACCAACTTAACAGTAATATTCAAACACAGCTCGACATATTCCCCAGTCCTGCTGAAAACGCTACAGCAGCCTACCCAGAGGGTCTCTCGAAAATAGCAATTTAACTAAACTGCTAAGAGGATTTTTTTTTTTTTTTTTTTGAAATCTTGTAAGATTGAAAAGGTGTTTTCATTTGGCCTCTAATTTCTCCTAGGAAACACTATTCAAAATGAGAGAAACAATTTATTTGGAGGGGGAAAGGGAGAAAGGTTTTTGAAGGGATTTTAAACTATTCCCTGAGCTTGGAATAGCGACAGAAGCCAAGAGGGTGTTTTCGGGGTCAGCCAGCCTTGGTGGCCATGGGGAGCAGAGGTCGACATGAGACCAACTTGTCACCCAGGCGCTGCTAATCTTCATTGCTCTGGGTCCAGTCTTTTGCTTTGGGAACCGGCATTGCACAACATCCTCTCATTTCCTCCATCAAGACCATATAAAGACAAAATCTCCGTTGTGCCCATTTACTGATCCCCTGGGTATTTTGGGAGATTATAATACTGTACACCCACGCTGGGCACGTGATTGGTTTTGCTACCTTGATCACCAGGTAGGAGCGAGACACCGCCAGACACAGCTTCAGCGGTCTGGTTCCCTGCGGTCGCAGCAGAAAGCTTTAAGACGGGCAACTTCCTACCTCCAAAACGCTGACAGTTCTCCAGCTCCATTGGATCCTCCCTCCACTCACAGCAAAGGGAGCTGCTGGGTCCTCACCGACGGGACACCAGAAAAGCTGCCGTTAGGATGCTGATGAGAAATGCTCAGCTTTATAAAACAGCTTACAAATCGCGTCTGATTCCATCCACGGAAAACTGGCAGGAGGGTTATTTGGCGGAGACCCAGTCCGACCGGACTGACGGGGTGCCGGCAGAAAGCTGGGGCAGGCAGGCAGCTACTGAATCACACCCGCTCGGGGCTGCAGCTATGGCCAACGCGCCCGTTCCCGCTTCGTAATGTCACGTCTGCAACTATTTCTCCCGGGCAAAAGTTTTATTAAGGCTGGCTTTGCCACCTGGGACTAGAGCAGTTTCACGTCCCCCAAAGGGCTATATTTGGGATTATTGGCAAGCTGTAGACCGTGGTGGTGGCCCATTTAGCAGCCTAACTGAGACAGTGCACAGCAGCCGCATGCCAAAACCCGCACTGGTGACCAAGCGGCTTCTGGGTAAAGGTCGGGGGACAACGGTGACCGAGCAGCGGCGAACGGTTTGATAACCAGCTCCCTCGAGAGCCACTTCTCTCCTCCGCTCTCAGTGGCACCGAGGGCTGTGACCGCGATGCCTTTCAAACGGACTGCCCCACCACGTCGCAGAGGTACCTTCTGGGGGACAAGCTCTGCGCGACCGCCGTCCCGATTGCCTCCTCTTCCTCACGCGTGCACCATCTCCCCCCTTCCTGCAGAACCCCAGCCCCCGGCTGAATACCGCTGCCGCCGTGGCGGGACGCCAGCTGCTCCGTGCCACGCGTGCTGCTGCTGCCGCCGCCGAGGTCACCGAGGCGGCGCTCGCTCCGGGCAGGCGCTCGCCACCCAGGCGGGATGGCAGGGCCTCCGCGGCGGAGGGGGGGCCGCTGGCATCAAGGCTTCTGGACAGCTCTCCCCCCCCCCCAAACAAACACCAACCACGCTGCTACCATGTCATTAGGAGCTCAGCCAGCCCGATTTTAATAACTACTCTTACGAAAGGTCCTGACTGGACATTTTTATTAGAATTTTGTATTTCATTTTACTTTTCTTAAATTAATATAATGCACTAAGAGTTTTAGACTTTTTTGTTGTTGTTTGTTTAGAAATCAGAGGGGTAAAAAGCTAAAAGAAGTTAGTAACAATTAAATTACCCTGCCAAACTTTAAGCCAGCAGATGCACCTAGCCTTTATATCCATATCACTCCATTAAAAAATAAATACAAAAAAAAGAGACAGGGAAATATGTCAGAACGACGGCATTTATATGCAAAACACTTAAAGGTAGCTTTAATACTCTTATGCTTCTGCTTGAATCACTGGTATAGTAATGCTTTTAACAGCTCCAAAGGAAATTATTCATTCAACGCTGTAACCACTGAGAACTTCCAGGGCCCAACCCTGGAAAACCTCTACTCAATGAAAAAACGGCGAGAGAAATGGTGATTCGCGGCAATAAGGACTTCTGTCACAGACTTTGCTGGACCAAGATTACAATTATGGAAAAATATAAACCATCAAATCGTACAGCCTGATAAAGTGAGGGTAGAGCCCATCCTCTTTGGCTCTTTCTACTCTGCTGTGTATTTTAGTTTCATTAAAATTGTTGATCAAAACAGAGATTCACAGTTAAAATTGCAAAAAATCAAATTAACATTTTGAGAGCAACATTCATTGGGTTGCAAATTCCGTATATTTTATGCTTTGTTGTAGATATTACACAAACAAAACTCTACAGATTAAAAACAAGAAAAGCAACAAATAACCAGAATATATATGGGGAGCAAAATATATATAGCATTGTTGGTATCCTACAATGCACATATCTTGTCATTTTGTAATTTTAATCAAGAAACTGTAAAGGCATTTCAGGAACCTGTTGGCAGCTGTCTGACAGGCAAAGATTTGTAAATTGGTTTGTTTTCGGCTCTGCAGGCTGCGGAACTCAGGAACAACTTCACTAAAACATCCGGAAGTTTAATGAATCAATTATTCAGGTTTGCCAGGTGCATTGTATTTTTGTGCACCTAAGGACTTCCGAGCATCTTCTAATGTTCAAGAGTTACTTTTCAAATAATCATACTTTTGGATAAAATGTTTTCTTTTAAACCAGGTGAAAAGAGGAGACCTCACTGAGAACTATGACCATAACAAGTCAGAGTTAACAACTTTTAAGGTCTCAGCTTGCCTTTTAAGGTTTGGCTGAATATATGCTCCCTAGAAACTCCTTCCCATGCGACTTAAGTATTAAACATTCATAAAATTATCTTATATGGACTAGCTGAAAATAAGGAAAAGCACTTTTGAATAGGTATACAGAAACTTTCAGACCTAAAGGTAACATTCTGGGAAACCACAAATTCTTGAAAAATAGGAAAAGATAATATCAACTTTTTTTCAGAGAATTATAAATTATACTAAGTGAACTTTGAATTTTTTTAAGTAAATAATGCTAACAATGTTCTAACTAACTTCCCCTAAAATATTTAGGGAAATGTGATTAAGACAAAGGACCAAGACTTGGCTTTTTTCTTTAATTTAATTTTACTATCTTCAATTATTAATTCTGCAGTCTCATTCATTACTGACTATATCAGCTAAGTCTCTTATTCCCACCTGGGAACTAATAAATTAGAAGAAATTCAGGATCAACTATATTATATTTTCTTCACTTAATTCTTCCTCCTGTAGATAAAAAAAAACTACAGTAATTTCTGTAGGATTCTCTCTATACAGAATATATATTGAGAATTTCTCTAGAATGTCAGTAACCATAAATTGTTACTAAATCAAAAAACAGTATTTTACACTCTAATGAACAGGTGTCAGGAACAAGACACAGTAAAGGGCAGAAAAGAATCTGGCCAAACTCTACACCACTATTTAATTTGCTACTGGTAAATTCAAAAAGCTTACAAGCATCCGTACACTAATTTTTCAGAACGTATTTACTCTGCAACATAAACAGATGTGGGTTTAAGTTCTTTCAGAAAATGCAAGGAGATACGCAGTGTAAAAATCAAGGTATGCGCGCCGTTTTCTCTAACCTGGTAGCTGCCTGTGCATTGGCAGCAACAGCCTGCAATGCTGCGGGTTGCACGAGTTTTCACTCTGCTGCCCTTAAACACGAGCCCCAGATCCGACATCCGTTAACCCCCTCCCGGAGGAGAGCGCTGACCTATGGCGCGTCCGGGGAGCGCGAGGGAGGATGCGCTCGCCATCAAGGGCTGCACAGTTGGACTGGTAAGGCGACACTGCCACAGGTATGCCGACACACGCGTCTGACACACGTACACCAACATATATGTACACATATATACACCAAGATATATACTAGCACGCCTATCCTCTTACTGGCATAGCTTATATCCTTTTCCCTAATGCAAAGATGACGCTGGCAAAAACATTCTTTCTAGACAAAAGCTGTGCTCACCCTAAAACACTGCTCAATATAGAAACGCCACGGAAAAAACACAGCATCGCTACCCAGGCAAAAGTTTGGGGAAGGCGTAGCTCCAGCTCCGCGTGCAATGACTTGGCATCCCTGAAGGCACTGAGGGCCTTGTGCGCGCTCCGTGCGTACGCCTGTAGCGCACCTCTGCTCAGCCGTCCCCGCGCAGCTATGGGCAAGTGCAGACTCACGAAAGGGAACGGTAATTCTGCCACGCAAAGTACTAATGAACGCGTGCAAGCCCAAACACAAAATCTACCAGCTGCAGCAAGCCACAGCCGTTCCAACGGGGGGAAAGCCACGCCAGGCCAGCGCCGTCGCACCTGCCCACCGTCACGGTTAGCTGATGCCAGCGAGCAGGCGATCCGAATTCTCCTAAAGCTGCCATAAATGTTCTCCTAAAGCTGGCATAAATGTTATACGTTACATTTTTCACATAATACTATGCCGGCATATATTCTGCCTATCCGAGGCATTTATTCACAGTAGCACAGCAAAGGAATAAGCTTATGCATTTACTAAAGAATCTAGACCTTAGCTTTACAAAATGGAAAAACAGTTTACTCTTGTAGTATCTTTAGTTCTGATTAAAGTACAAATTCTTGGTCCTCAGAGATTTCTCATCTTTTAAAAATCATTAGAAACACAGTCGCTCCTTATCTATGAAAGGGATGCATGTCAAAAGGGATATATCTAGGTAATAAAACCCGACAGGAAACCACGCTGATTCCACAGATGACGACTCCTTAGTAACACAAGCATTAGGTTTATTCCTTTGCCTTTTTTTTTTTTTTTTTAAACAGATACAATTATGTCATTCAGTAAAGCAAGGATGACAGGGTGATGAAGTATGCTAAATTTCCCGGTATTCTCTATCTGGAGAGCCAGATACAAAGCCTGATTATGCCGCGTGAAGACGACCTCAGTGGTTTTGTCCCGGCTTCCCTCGGAGCTCATCGGGAAAGCCTTCGGCACGCTTTGGCAGCCCCTGCCCAGGAGACGGGCAGCGCTGAGGCAGCAGCCCGGGCTGCAGGAGCACGCAGGGACGCTGAGGGGGGCTCGGGTCGCGCTCGCACACGCAGCGGGTTCAGTCACACACTGCTAGCCCCCGTGACAGGCGCTGTACCGCTGCTACGAGTGCCTGGAGGGAGCCAAACTCGTCTTCGCTTTGCTAGCGATCAGACGGTGAGCGTTTTCCGTGGGCCGTCTCACAAAGCAGGGGGCACGCCGGCGCAGCTACTCGCTGGTGTTGCGCTGACCACCCTCATCACCCAGAGCACATTCGCTCGCTCGAGCATCCTGCAGAACACGGGGCCGCGTTTCAGCAGCACAATAAAAACGCGAGCCGGGGCACTCTACCACGTACTGCGCAAACAAGGGAAAGGCACCGTCCCGCTAGGAAACGGTACGGCAGCAGGAAAAGAACTCCCTTGCCGGGCGCAGCGGAGCAGAGGACCTCCTGCGCACAACGCCGGGGCCACGCGTGCCTCCAGCTGCAGCTAGCTTCAGTTACAGGACCACAGAGCAGCCCCGGCCCGGCCCGGCCCCCCCGTTTCGTGGGCTTGGGTCTGTTTTGCACAGCAATACAGGTCAGACTCTCTGTATCAGCACATGCCACGCCGATTTCAGGCCATTTCACATATACGCACATCATTTGTTATGAGGGCTAAAAACACCTTTAGCAATTTATTTCTCAGATGATTTTTATATGCATACTTTAAACTTTTTTTACATAGTGTCAGCTGGCTTTTCAAAGTCAAACACAAAACCAGTAAAAAAACAAAAATACATCAACATAGCCTGAATTTTTACGAATGTTTAAAACCTTTGATGTTGCAACCATAAAATCGGAAGCGTGAGCATGAATTCACTTTCCATCAGCATCTAGAAGCAGACAGGGCACGCTGCTGACTTGGAATCATTACAGAAGGGAGAACAAAAGCATTCACGGCTTTAGAAAAAGACTTTTTTATACTGCAGCCCTCGCCGTGGCCCTTCAGGCTAGTTAAGGAGTGGCACTGAGCCCCATCAGCGGCACTTGCCCCCGGCCCTCCCGGGCTAACAGGAGAGAGACAGACCCAGGGCTTAGAAGATGGGTTGGGTGAAGCCAAGGGAAAAACCAGGAGACCTCTCCTTCAATGTAAAGAATCGCGGGGGGAAGCAGGTTTGGGAGGGGCGATGGCAAATGAATTAATCTCAAGAAAATGTGATCTCACCGCGAGCAGCCGAGGCACGAACAGGCGATGCCCCATTCCCAGAAGTTCCAGCACCCGGCATGCATACTCATTCACCAGCTTGCTTCTCTCGTCATGCATGTCCTGGGACTTTTTGACAGGTGGTGCAAGCTTGGCCGCTGGGGTTTTGCAAGGTACCCCTTCTTCCATGAGCAGTAAATAATAAGTATCCAGAGTGAGAAGAACAGGCTTTTCACCACAATTTCAAAAAGTGCAATGTTAGCAGAGCCAGCCTCGGATCTCTGAAACAGGCTCAGACGGCTGCTACAGCAGCAGATGACCTTCTCAGAAAGAGAAGAGCATCTTTGCTAAGAATCGAGGAAAAATATGATCCACCGTGCTGGCTCCGCCAGAGTCCAAAGTAGATTGAAAAAACAAACCGAAGAAAACATGGATCTCAAATGTATCTAAAAAGCAGGAAAATGGCAGGAAAGGAGCGCAGGGAAGCTCTGATGGGAGAAAAGCAATGGAGCGCTGCAGGGCCCGGCGTGCCTGCGGATGCGTGTGCGAGCAGCCAGCAGCAGCAGTAAGAGCAATAAAGCCGGGGCAGCTCGGAAGCCGCAAGGAGAAAGGATGAGCTCATTGCAAGCTGCGCTCCGTGACAAGCGTGGCGGCCGCCGCTGCCGCTCGCCGCGCATCAGTAATGAGGGGCTGGGAGGAGGGGGATGAGCATGCAGAGCCCGGCTCCGCTCGTCTCGGGGGAGAATGCCGTAATAAGAAGCCAATAGTGAGTGGCTGGACAGACGCGCTCCCCCTCCCCGGCTACCTGCCATCAATTCAGCCGTGACAGCTTTTGCTGTTGCATCCCGAGCTTACAGATGTAGACGAACTGCATCCGCTAACGCCTGATGCTTGGGAAGGAAGCAGCCTGCCAAGCGCTATAGCGACTCCCGTTCAGCGAAACCCCGCACACGCACGCGGGGCCCGGGCCCAGGCCAGAGGCGCGCTGGGAGGGCAGGCGCCCCGCAGCCCTCCCGCACCGCACCGCGCCGCGGCGAGAGGCGCAAGGGCACGGCGGCGGCTGCCACCGCGGCGAGAGCGGCAGCCCGCTCCCCAAAAGCTGCAAGGATGCAGCCCGCCTTTGCGCGGCTTGTGCAGGGTTGAATTAAATAATTGAAATCATGATCATTTCCAGCACTGCGTTCTCAGGAGGCATTTCTAAACCCAGAGACGAGAAGCAGGGAGGGAAGGATTTCAGGCACATACCTTCAAATTGATTCGAGGAATTAACTGCAAATTTGTAAGGAAAATGCTCTGAGGTCACATGTGAAATTGCCTTGCCCTTCTCCTGAGCAAGGCGCAGGCCAGGGGGCCTCTGCCATCTGGTTAAAGATAACGTAGTAGGTTTTACTTCATTTTGTAGGTCTGTGTTTTAGAAGCATCTTTTTCTTATGCTTCTCTGCTTTTGAACTGCCTAATTATAAAATGGGCTCTACAACAGAACAATACATGTTGGTTTGGAAACTAAAATAGTGTTTCCAGCAAATCAGACAGTGATATTCCATAGATATCTAACATGCAGAAAGGTAATAATCTGAAATATTATGAGGGTCGCTACAGATCTACAACATATTAATTGCAAACGTTTCTGCAAATGCAGATTTACCAATAAAAATTACTTGTCTAACGTCAAAGATGATCATATTTAGTTAAAATGATACTGATGTAAAGTGAAAATCAGTAGCCCAGGGTCATTAAGCTGAAATAATAAACACACGAGCAGTCAAAACACAAAAATAATTTTAACTTACAGTGAGCAAGCCTAGATTAATACTGCAAAAAGAGGAGAAAAATAAAAAAGGTTAATTTCATCCAGTCTGATACACTATTCATACTGGACTCTTTTTAAATATAAATAAGTTTTATTGGATGGGAAAAGAAATTTAGATGGAAATTATTAGCAAAAAGAGCCCCATCCCCACAGGTCACCTTGGCTCACAGTGACACATGAAGCAGGTGGGAAAATGATTAAAACAGAAATAGCAGAAGTCATAGGTCAGAGATGACAGATGACGCCAACGAGCCCTTAGCAATTTATACTGTGGTGACAGGGGATTTCAGACAACTAAAGCACCTGTACATTTTGTGCAGTATGAAAAAGCTATTTAATACAAGTGGTCTTCTAAAAGTTGATGCATCTCAGACTGTGAAAAAGTATTTTGCAGAGGAAAAATCTTCCATAAGCACCGGCCTGGGGAGCAGGATTGTGAAGAGGTGGAGGCAGGGGCATTTCTGTCTAGGCTGAGTTTAGGAATATTTACTGAGATCCTTTTAAAGAGAAATTATGCATGAGTTTTGTGGGGGGGGGGTTGTTTTTTGTTTTTTTTTTAATGAAAAAAATAAACCACAGCCATCACATTTCTCATTCTGGATTAAGACCATAGTGAAGACTGTGATGGGAATGCTCCTGTACTTCTTGAACTCCCCAGTGTCATGAATGTTCCTGCGCATGATTTCAGACCAGCTACAACATTAAAATTGCACTGCAAAAAGAGTCAGGGCTCAAACAAGGCAGGGAAAATTAGTAGATGCATTCGCTTATGACAGTACTGCTCTTTATGAAGCAGCCTTGACCTGCTTGAGGACAAAGCAGAAATAGGCAACGCTGCTGCAGCGAGCTGGGGGCCTCAACGCGCAGCTCCAGACACTCCCGTCCATGCAGTGTCCAGGCAAACACCATAATGCCGATCAGTTCTTCATCACAGATTAAATCATCAGCTTGCCAAAAAGTATGGTTGTAGGGAGAAGGGGTTAAAGAAACAGTACTTCTTCATATTTTTTCTGAATTTTTATAGTGTTTACATCCAACACAAATGCCGGTAAGCATGATATTCTAGAAACATTAGGTTCTCTTGTCAACATGCAAATGAAAATATTACTCAAAATATTGAAAAGAGAGGAATGAGAGCATTATACTGTGTGTATTGGGCAGCAAGAAAGTCATAGGGCTGACTGGAAGCATAGAGGTGAAGAGGAAGAGTCACTGGTGACTTCAACACAGTCACAGCTTGTGGGTAAACAAACAGGAAAGAGGACAGATAATTCAGAAGACTGTTCATTTAAAAAGACTTTAAATTTTTTCTTGCATATATCAAACTTCAATAAGTGAATAGCTAACTTTTACTTACAGAAATGTAGGGTTTCTTTCACTTTGGATAAGGTTACGAAAAAAGAAATGGAATAATTATTTACTAAAGTCTTTAACTCTAGAAAGTTATAATAGGATCCAATAGTTAGAAGCTAAAACTGAACAAATTCAGGCTAGAAATAAGGTGCAAGTTTTTAGGAAAGAGGAAAATTAACTACAGGACTGGCTTCCCAAGAGAGGTGATCTAATGCCATATGACAATTTTTACATCAGGCCTGGACTTCTCGTTTAAAAAGAGGTCCTCTAAAACCTGAAACGTTCTGAGGCTTGATGAGAGAACCTCAGTATGAACCAAAATCCAGCGCTCTGTGGTTTGCAGGAGCTCCTATGAGATCCTATCACAATGGTCGCGTCTCACTTTTCATTTCACAAAAACTTTGGGGTCTTTTTTTTTTTTTTTGGTGAGTTTCTTCTTTGGGGGAGACTAGAACGGGGAAGAATAGAGAAAAACTAGCAGTACATCGCAAATATTATGCCAATTCTTCACACGGAGCATGACAGTTAACTGTCACTCAGATCTGCAGTTTGAGACTTTTTACACTCCCTACCATTCTTAGGCACTTGTACATTGTAATTGAATACTATATCTTATTTTTATTCATGTCTCATCAGGAATTACGATTTTTCTATCATGTAGACTTCACTGCTCTTACCCACACCTTTACCAGCATTAGATTATTGTCCTGTATTCTTCAAAAAGGCCTGACTCAAGTCAGCTCAAAACTCAAAATGGTCTAGAAGGCAATAATTTGCACACTCGGTAGAATGGGTAAACACATAAAACGCATTGCACTAGTGCCCGTTTTCCATGTTACAGACTACCTGTTTTTCAAGTACAGTTAAATTCTTTATTTCTGGCTTTGGGCCTTCCCATCCACAAAACTGCTTCTTCACTCATGTTGCACTGCCACAGTCAAGGTCACCAAAGACATACGCAGCTGCGGTCCACTGGACTCAGAAGAAGTGGCTACTGGCAAAACGTTCGCTACTCAATTCAAACCATATAGACTCTGACCTGAGACTGCCTATATTTTCTGAACTCGCTAGCAAGATACCAAGGATCTTTATGCTGAGCTGTTTACAAATCTTTGTATTTTAAAATATGTCAAAGGAGATGTGACTCCCTTTTTATGGAATATAAATATATAAACACGGAGAAAATATCTGGGGAGGGCTCAGGGGATTCCAAGGAAAATTATGGGTTTCTATCTGAGGTAATTAGTATTTTATGACAGTTGAAGTGGGAGCTTTGTGCTTCTTGGACTGTTTTCTATGGGGAAAAATTATGTGCCACCATGATCATTGCAGCTTCTATCTTTAATATTTTGCCAAGAATGCAAAATGCCTGAAGAAAACTGTGTTATGTTTTAGGTGTTCACACTGGATTAGTTCTCAGGTAGCAGTGTTCCCACTTGCATATTTAACAAGGCATGACAATTTGCTGTAAAAGCTGGCACCTTGCCCACGCTGTGTAATTTTAAAATTACGACCCTATGTGAGCACCACAGATTTCTTTCTCCCTTTCTCCTTCCTTTGCTTACCCACTTTCTCCCTGCGCAAGCAGTGTAAGCCTTCCCTGTCTCCCCTCTGCTCCAGTCTTTCCTGCAAAACCATCGCTAGTCTTGCAGGGAAAATCCATACGAATGATATCATGCTCACACAAGAGCATCACCTCTTACCTTATCAGAAATTACTTTGCTCTTACTGTTCTTCAGGTCTAATCACAACTGTGTGATCTGAATTTAGTTAAGTTTACGTCTTTAACGTTATTAGAGAGAGCACGACAAAACAATTAATTTTCCCAGTGGATTCCATCAGGGATCTGTGCTGGGGTCCATGCTAGCAAACCTGCTCTTAAGTGGCTTAGAAACGCAGATGAATGCTGGGGTGACAATGTTTGCACATACTACTAAATTGTTCAGGGTTTTAAAGACAAGAGCTGACAGTAAAGAACCGCAGAAGGACTGTAAGAGACTGAAGACTGGGCAATAGTATGGTAAATGAAAGTCAATGTAGATAAATATAAATTTATGCATATGGGGAAAAAACAATCTCAATTTTACATATAAATGATAGACTCTGAGCTGACAATTACTATACAGGAATGAATCTTGGGAGTTATCAAGGACAGTCCTATGAAAACGTCAGCTCAGTGCTCAGCAGAGGTCAACAAAATAAATCAAACGTTGGGAATTAACAGGAAAGGAATACAGAACTAAACAGAAAAGGCCATTATTCTACAGTATATTGAATATTATGCACTATCTTGAATATTGAGATGGTCGTTCCATCTCAAAAAGGAAATAATAGAGATAGAAGAGGTACAGAGAGAGACGACAAGGTTCAGCAGAGGCTTCCAAATGAGGACAAAAAATAAACAAACTAAGAGTATTAAATCTGAAAAATAACAGTTGATGAAGGATATGGTAGATGTATAAAATTATGAATGGTCTGGAGAAAATGAAAAGATATCAACTGTTCAAAATCCCTTTCAACAGAAGAATGAGGAGTCTCATATGAAACTAGCAGGTTTCAAAGCAAACAAACTGAGGTGAGTCTTCACACAATCCAGAATTAAGCTGAGAAAATCGCTGTGGTTGCTAAAGCTTACATGTGTTAAAAAGGCACTGGACAAACTCATGGAAGAACAATCCATCAGGGGTTATTAAACAGAAAAGGCACCACTTCTTTCTCAGATAATGAGACACACACTGTTGCAGACAAAAACAGTATTATTGCTCTGTTCTTATAGTCTTCCCTATCTATCGTTGGCAATGTTGGCTCAATACAAATACTAGAAGAAAGATCTGTCAGCTTCTTAAAAAGTGAATTTCTTGTCCTCTGCCTAATGGAGAGGACCTTGAAAACAGAACAGTTGACACCGATCACTAGCAACAAAGAGTTAGGATCCACTTCTGTACCAGAAGCTTCAGCACTGATCCTGTGGGACCATCTACCTAGAGAAGCTAAAGTGAACTTAGCATGAATATAAAGGGCAACAGCTATTTTAACCTAGCTTCTAATGTGGACACTTCTGTTTTATTTTAAGAGCAGCCTCTTGGAGATTTATCTTAGTGCACTTACAAAGTGGACTAAACCAGATTACCTTAAAATCAAAAAAAAATTTAGGTTGTCAAGGAATTCCGTATGACATTTCATCCAACCTTCTGCTTAAAGCAGTGCTAATTTCAAAATTTCAGGCTCCTCATGGCATTGCACATGCAAAGTAAGAGCATATGCAGAACTAGAACGAAATAGCTATTTTATCTCTTGAACACAAGGCCCCAGCCCAGTTGCCTACACACTGAATGCATTTTTGATGTAATATGAATCACTTTCCAATAGCTCTCAAATAGTTACAGTAATTATCAGAATTTCATCCCTGCCTGAAAGACAATTCACATTTTTTAAATTATCTGTGCTGGCAAGGTGCAAGTTTTACCTAAAATAAGCACCTGTCTAGTCTTCGTTGATATTCTCAGAAGTTTAGCTGGTGAGATTATACAAAATATCAGTATCTTATTTCAAGAAGATATGGAAGATCTCTGTTGCACAACTTCTCTGTTCCTCTTTTGCTGCTTGCTTTCACAGGACTGATACAATTTATTCAGTAAGTTGTTATGACTTGCACCCTTCGGCTTCTTCCTTGACAAGTAAGAGGCTGTAATGTTCAAACAGGTTTGAAGTAGGTGGATTTTTTGTTCGTTTTCTTCAAACACTACTTTTTAAACACCAGTGCCCCAGGCAAGAAAGTGGCAAGTGATAATTTCAGCAGAGGGTATGTGTTGGGTGATAAAAGGAGGCATGATCTTAAGGGGTGTCATTTTGGTTTACGCTACAAGCCACACAGCTCCCTGAAGAAACAGGCACAGCTTACTCATGAACAACAGTAGCTGAGACACACACGTATGCATTACTGCTCTGGCTATCTTTGTGCTTGCCTGCTTCTCATGAGCATAAATTTTTGAGCTATGCCTTCAACACAGAACAAAATTTCACATCCGATTTTAAAGTACTGGGCTGGTGCAAGCGGCAATTCAGGAGATAAAAGATGAACGGGCTCTGAGACAGATCAGGTCAAATGTCTATCCAAAGAAGACAGCATCTTGCGGAAAAAAAAATTCAACAATTTGTAACACATTCATTGAGAAGTGAAATGTAAATGTATACAGAAGCATAGCACAATTTTATTCAAAACTTCTACCCTTACAAAAGTCTGTACCTGAAGTGGTGAAATAGCAGTTGCAGAGCCTCTGGTTAGCCATGAATATCACTCCATACAAACGGAAGAGACAAACGCAGTGCTCATTGTTATCAGATAAAGCAGATTTTCGAGAAATAAGAAAAAACAGTATCAATACAGAAGACATTTTGGGACCTCTCAAAGATCCCATCATTACACCTTACAAGATTAATATAGATTTGAGGAGATGCAGAAGAAAACTACTAAGATGATCAAGAACCCAAGAATATTGGTTTATTTAGTAAAGAAACATTGGTATCTATAAATACTTCACAATGATAAACACCACTGTGAGTGTGTCTGGAAGGGGACTATTTAAGCTAAAAGACAACGCTGATGTAAGAGCAGGGGAGTGTAAAATGATCATTAACAAATTTAGGATGGAATAAGAGAAAGAGCCTTCCCACAGCAATATTGCTGCTGCTATTAGCTTATAAAATGGATGCCACGTCACACAGTGGCATGCAATAGCAAAGGAGAAGCATTTCTCTAGCCCAGGAGGTCCTTTTTTAGTCCATGTACCAAATGAAATAACGATATCAAATAATGCTTCTAATACATGGTAATTTTGACTTTTTTTAAAAAACTAAGAAGCTTCTGTATCAGCTACTTAAATTAACAGGACCATCTGCCATGCCTGCCATTGCAACTGGTATTCTCTCTAGTCTGTTGAACACACACTGACACAAACAGGCTTGAGACTGAAAGGTGACAACAGAAATAACTAAGATAAATAACTGTCTTGTTTGCTTAATGTACCGTTATCACTTGATAACATGCGGTGAGAAGGACTTTTAGAATTCACAGGCACCGTTAGAAACGCTGCTCGCATTAGTCTAAGCTCAAGGAGGAATGGGCAGCGGTACTGTTTTTCAGAAAATGCATGTACTGAAGTGAATCTCTGCAAGATAATAACAGTATGCATTAATTGGGAAATAGAAGCAGTAACAACACGCTTTACTATTTCTCACAATTTTCTACCCATTTCAATTTGAATATCACATACTTTGCTTATCAAAACACTGGCTTTTCTCTGGCATTAAACAACATGTTTTCAATGGTTACTGGGTGAAAATGCTGTTTCAGCAGCCTAGATATCAAAGGTTGTTATGAATCATTATCTGTGAGTAGATTATCTCCATAAAGAAAGCTTGGTTTGGACCTATTTTAAAAACTCATGGTAAATTCTTACATTTCTATTAATTCTTTTCTTCCTTTACAGTAACTTAATCTCGAGCCTTATTTCTGCACACTCTCACACTTTAATACTTTTGCTAATTCTAAAATAAAGTTTGCATTTAATTTTTCTTTCTAAGGCAGCAAGATCAGAAGCAGAAGTTTAGGGCAGTAATTATTGAAATGTCCAAAAATGAAACAAAGCTTGCTGTTATCGTTAACTTTTTCTTACCACATGCAAAGATTTTCACCTTTACTTTGTAATTTTCAACAAAGAAACTAGCTAGCTTGTGACAGAAGGGATCCGAAAGCACCCCGGCGCTGAAACGGTACACTTCCCATCACTCGGAATTAACAGGCCTAATAGGGGAGTCTTTTACAGGTATCAGGGCAGCGCCGCTTGGCGCGTGCCTCCTGAAGCTGAGCTTTCTAAGAGCAGCTGCCTCTTCACCACGAGGATTCACCTTCCGCTCCAGCGCTGCCCTATGTTCTCGGCTGCGCGGAGAAGGAAAGGGAGGAGGCCTTAGCCTACCCGCTCAGCTCACCCAACGCTAATTCAGGGGCTGTGTCCACACCACATACCTAAATGATTAATGTCACATTGGCAAATACTGCCACCAGCCGGACAAAATGACAGACGTGCACACTGTGGAGTATACAAAAGCAATGACTGCTGAAGGGCATGTCTAAGCAAGCATAATATTCGGATACTATAGAAAAAAAGACTGTATTTTTCCTTAAAATGCAATCCTGCAGTAAGAAATCAGACTAATGCCCTATTACGTCCGATAGTCTCCATAGACAAAGGACTTTAATCAACGAGCTGTTCATTGTTACAAACATATTCCAAACCTGGGAGATGGAAACGGAAAGGACCTCCCTGGTCTCTTAGATAGGTTTTTATTTTCCGAAGGGTACTACATCAAGATGCCTTGGGTAATTTGGTCACAGAAGTAGCCCTGGCATTTCAAAACTGAGAACCGTTCAGTTTGAATGTAAGCCCCTGGTTGCACCAGTGAGAAACTGCAGAGAGCGAAAAGGGAGCTCAATAAAAAAGCTTCAATTCTGTTGCTATTTAGCAAGGGATTGCGAGGCACAGACTTCCCCAGGAAGGGAGGAAAAGTGGCATTTACACAGTAAAGACTCAAATATTCTAGTGATGAATGATTCCCCCTCCATATTAAAAATAATCCAGAAGGCTGCGGATAAAAAAACCACTAGCTCCATTTTAATCCTTAGGGATTGTTCTCACTAGCTTCAGGATCAGAGAGAAATGAAGTCCTCCCAAACAGGTTTTAAAGTTGTTGTTCTGAAGCAGTCACATTCGGTTCCTGTAATTTAAAGAGACTAATAAACTAAAATCACTTTGTTTCTAATGATTAAAAGAGATTATGAACACATCTGAATAGCAAAACTTTATCGCAGGCCCCAGAGCACAAGACTGTCTTCCTCCCTGATGCCACAGCAAGTCTGCCGACCGCGAACCACGGAGCTACAGAGCACCACTCACCGGTGGCTCTGACTCAGCATCTCGTCTGATTGAGCTGTATTTCCTTTGCACTTGCTTTTGCCTATAATACAGAAATATTTTCTGAAGATGACACCTCCCTTACCATTTAGGGCCTATTACTGCCAAATCATACAGATGCATCATACTGTATAAGCATAAGAAGAAATGCTATTAGCAGAATTAAAAACAATTCTTAAAACTCTTGAACTTATAAGAAAATAGTGACAAAGTACTTTCTTGAATTTTCCTCTTCTGGAACAGCCAAAGAGAAACGCTCAATTAGAAAAGCAGTATGTTGTGAAATATATATATAAAATGAAAAAAAAAAAAAGCAAAAAACTTTCTATTAAAAGAAACTTGGGCTGATGATTCAACATAAAAAGATGTCCTTACTTGCAATATGACATCTCTGAGTTAAGGAATATAGTTCTTTCCAACCCTTATCACATGTTTTTAAAGTTGCTCCTCTTGCTAAGCTCAGTTCCACCGTTGCCGCTAGCGGCAGTGGGAAGCCTCAGGAACACGCCGGCTGGGCGCATCCCCATGGTCCAAGAGCCATGCTCGGTAACTAAACTCAGGGCAAGGCTGTCGCAGGCCCCTCTCCTAAAAACCTTGCCAGCCACTTTCAGCACCGTGCACGTACTCCTCCCTCTTCTTTCTTTTGCCTCAGTTTTAAGAGCCATAAGCCGGTACTTCCACCTGCCTCCAGAACCAGTTCTTACTACTGTGGCAGCACTCTCCATCGTGCCATAACCTGCTGGATTTCCCATTAGCCATATTGGCCTTAAAAACCAGAAGATGACCAAGTCCCCGTAGCTGCAAACAAAGTACAAAACAGGCAGAAAAGAGCACACCCTTTCTTTCCCCCCTTTTACAGACCCAGCTTTGCGTAGGAGCACGGCCCTGGAAACACACATTAAACCAGTCTCCTGCTCCTCGGCTAGTTCCTTTAACACAGCTGCTGATGCAGAAAGTGACAGCTTGAAACACTAGCTGTTCTGTGTTACGTTATTTTGGACACTTCCTTACCGTAATGCTACACACCGATCCTACAGCCGCACTGGGGTACTTCAGCCAGGTCACCCTACCTCGAGTGAACAGGTAGGCGCTTTGGGCTTTCCAGCCGCTCTGCTCACAGCAGCACCACGCACATTCACCAGGGCAGAGCGCCAAGACTTCCGCTGCCGGACTCTGCTGCGGAAGTTGAGGCTCTCTTGAAGTGCTCCTCAGGGCGCAGCTCCACCACCAGCTGCCTGCCCTTCCTAGAAAACGGTGAGGCACTGGGAAAACACACCGCAGCACTGGTAACAGCCAAAGGTGACTCGTGGATGCCCACATTACAGACGTTACAGTGCCAGCAGGGACAGGCTGCACTACCCTGAGCTTTTGCCTACATCATTTGACGGAAATATCCCTTGAATTTGAAGGCAGAATTTCAAATCCCATGCCACGTGTCTGTATGTAGACTGGATCTGAATTAGTGCCAACTTGTGAAGGACAATGTAAGTGAACTTCAAGCTATGCCATTGGCATCAAAGAGGCCTAGGGTTTACCCCTGGTTTAGGTGAACTGCCCTCTATCTAAGCCTAAGATGGAAGTTACCCACAAAACAAAATACTTCTAATTCCTCTCTTAATATTACAAATGCATTTGGTATCTAATGATATCCAATCATATGTTTCTTGACTATACAAAAGAACCTAGGCACAAAATAAATAAGTCGTGAAATGAATCAGAACCGTTTTCTTAATAGCAGTTACACAAGACATTTAAATCCCTATACCGTACCTTTTGTTCCAAGAACCTTATTACATTGTTAATTTTAATAAAAACAGACCTACCATAAGTATAGTTTTGAAGACATCCCTACCCAAACATATATTTCTCTTCCCCTGCTTCCCCCAGAAGTCCCACTATTATTGTTCCCTTTGATATGACAAATTCAACTAAGAACATATTCCATACTATTTTTTTTCTATTAGAAAAAGCTTCTAATCAATGACTTACCTTTAAGAGAGCCAAGGCTACATGAAAGATAATGTTCAGACCCTGAGAATAAGAAGAAAAAGACTTCAGTCAGTGCCAGCATACAAATCTCTTTTCTCTATTAGTTGTCACCATTAAGTACCGTAACTAGATGCTGCAAACCTCTACAGCCCGCCTCTCTTTTCCGTGCTACACTTCGAAGTTCAGCATTAAAGCCCCAAGGTACAGTTTCCAAACTCCTGGCTGGGGAGGAGGAAGGCTCTTTGGAATCTCTCTTTCCAGTTAACCAGGTGCTACGCATGGCACAGGACATCCCACCATCCTTTCAGGACCTGCCAGTCCTGGTCTTTCATGAGCAGCGCAAAACACTGCAACGAGTGGGCCATCAAGGAAATGGGATACATATTTTAGTCGATAGGATTTGTGCCTGTTCACTGAAAGCTGTGATTAGCCATGTACAATTTTTTATGCTGAAACTATAAAAAACTCCAAGAACAAATATCTTTTGTTCTGATATCAGTCAAAAAGCAAGATTGTTTCAAAGTTAAGCAAATTGATATCTGTATTAAATATTCTTTCCGATTTGCAAAAGTTGGAAAAATATGCACACAAATCCATTCAGTAAATAATGAAATGGCAATGTCCAATTATTTAAAAATCTAAGAAAGTAGACAATTACTCCACTTACTGGCAACACAGTGGTGAAAACGACTGCATTTCCACTTTATGTTTTATATAAAAATATGAAATACCACACCCTTGCTTGTATTTAACATCTTTTTATTTTGGCGAGCAAGACCTTGAGATTTTCTCTGGGGAAAGGGGAATAAATGAATGAGGCCCCTTTACATCAGTCTAACTGAAAACACACTTGGGGTCATGCTTGCGAAACCAGCCAAGCGCAGCTCAGCCAAACAGCATGGACAGCCAGGCAGGCAGGACACACGTTTCCGCTGCTGATGGAAGAGACTCTCTTGTCTCTACCAGCTTTGCCTATGTATCTTGAATATTTAACTTTCTAAATAGCTTTGTGACTGCCCAAATATGAAAAATACCATATACAATTCTCATTTGTTGCCTTATGTGTTCAAACTGCTGTATTCCTAGATTACTTTTTACAAATCTTCTTGCCTGTTTGTTTAATATCAAGATAAACCTCTTCTTATAAATGTCTTTGAGAGCTGATATCTAAGTGTCCCCAACAGAACTGCACACAAATAATACTGTCACTATAATACGTATCAGTATGGGGTAACAACAGGACTTTTTATATGGGAACCCTCCACTACCCTGCAACAAGATTTCAATTAATTTCTTGCTAATGCTGCACCACAAATTGTTTCAACAAACTCCTACAACTGAGTGTCTGTAAGAATCTCACATATTCTTAAAATAAGTGGATAAACTGATTTGGCAAGATGGCAACTTCTGAATCTTGTTGCCTTTGCACCAAATCTGAAAGTTTTAGCAGCACTTTAAAAATTACCTCTATCACATGTTACCACCAATATCCCACTACTAAAAGCTTCCATAGAGCGGCATGAGAAAGCACCTCGCAAAAGGGAGAAAACTGGCCGCGTGTTTGGGAGCGAGCAGGAACGTTCCATGAGTTAGGACTTGCCTCTGCTAGGAAAGCCCAAAGTCACAAAACTCAAGAGAGAGAGAAGCTGGGCAATGATCTGCCGCTGCTACAGGGAAAGCTGTGGGAAGACCCAGTGGGTCCCCTTAAAAAATATTACAGGTTGGGACAGACAGCAGCAGCCTCCCACTTCAAGACGTTTCTGCTTCTACAACTGAGTAATTTTCCAAGCCTGTTCCTGAAAATCAGAGATCATATTTAAAACAAAACAAAACAAAACAGAAAAGCTGCAGAGGTTTACACATGCCAAGAAAATCAGCCTTTACAAAAACCTGCAGAAACTCTTCAGGGGCATTCTTAGGCAGAAATTTTATTTTTTTCATATGGATAGTATGGTGCCTCGAAGGGATTTTATCCATTAATGAGTCTTGGAGTTAAGACTACATGAGACGTAATGAATATTGCAACACTGCACAAATTAATTGGTAACTCTATGCATAATCATTATGATAACAAACCGACTTTTTCCACTAGAGGTCACAATTGTAGCAGGGCTGAATCAAAGAAGCAATAATGGGAAACCCTTTTCCCAAAGGTGGTAATAAATATTTCAAACACAACAGAAACTACTTTAGTTTCTATACTTCATTTTAATAGAAAAGTGTTTGACTGTGAATTCCGCTCATGAGGTTGATCAAACCAGAGCACCAGCAGCAGCAAGGTAAGCTCGCAGTACCTCCGTACCAGCATCTCCTGGTTATATTCCAAAAACCCTTTTCAGTAATAAGAATGAACCGAGCACTTTTAACCCCAAGAGCCGCCAGCAGCAGGACCAGGTAGATGCGGTGGTTTCCCTGGGGCGCGACCGCAGCACAGGCAGGCTGCTCCCGCCTCGCGCTTCCCTGGGGGCTGCGGCGGCCCTGCGGGCGAGGGGCAGGTCGCGGGCTCCCCAACGGCACACCAGACAACCAGGGCACCGTGCAAGCGCCCTGCAGTCGGGATCTCCGCAAGGACTCTTCCAAGGGAAGGGCGATTCTCAAACCGAGGGGATATTTTAGACCTGCGAGGCAGCAATTTTGCAGGCAACGGCAATTTCACACTGCCCGGCGTGGCCTTTCTGAGCCCAGAGACTCGCAGCCCTTGCCAGCAGCGCGGGTCGGAGGGGGCGCCCGCAGGAAAGGCTGCCGCTCCTGGCTTTGGACGTACAGCAAGATGCTTTAGATTTCAAATGTGGTGCCTCACCCACCCATTCTCACAACTCATTTTATAAGCACTGGTCCACATACTGCTCGAATTGTTTTTTCCAGTGCTCAGAAGACTACCCTGACATAGCCAAGCTTGTGTAACGATTGCGATTATGAAAAAGGAGGCTAGCTCAGCTCATTTTTTCACAATCTCTTATTTAAAATCCTACTTCATTTACAACACACAGATTTATAAGACTCAGCTTACACTTCTCCATCTATTTTAGAAGCAGAAGTACCAAAAATACCAATGTGTACCAGACAAATAAATCATTGCTAGCAATATCCCTCCAGCAATTTTATAATGGAAATATGAAAGTACATACAAATCATTCACAGCTGGGAAAAAGGAGAGCGCCCATACTAAATAAGCTTTAAACAATTACTTTTCAAAACCAAAGCTCACATGTTTAACTAGGTATTTTGAAATAAACACTTTCATATGATGCAGATCTCATCTTAATAAAATATTAAAAAACCCCTTGCACATATGAAAGTTATAAATAATTACCCAAAGACTTGCTTGCTTAATATACAACAGCCAAAATTAAAAATCTAGAGTATTATTCAACAAGAGCTACACTTAGAGCACAGGCACGGTTAGGGGCTTGTCCTCGTGTCCTGTTGCTCCTCGATCATGCAGCCAGTCTCCTGGCTTTCAACCTGAGAGGCTTTGCCGCTAGCGAGCAAACGAAGGGGGAGTATGCGATCTGCCCAGCTCTCAGACATTAAGTCCACGGTGCCAGATCCCAGAAACGAGGCATGCGGATACATTTCCCCAAGGCGCTAGCTGCCTGCAGAGGGCTCAGCGGTTCCTGTGACACCCTGCCTAGGGGGCTAGCTGCCTAGCTAAGCATCTGCACAGTATCTTCTTTCTTCAGACAGGTGTCATTTAAGAACCCTCGTAAGCTTGTGTAGAAGCCTAGAGCATTTTAACAGATCTCATTAAGCTCAGGAACTTCGGAGAATGAACAAGCCCGTCTCAAAGCAGACAACTCTTGACTATCCTGCAGCCAGAATGGGCCAGCAAAGGGAAAAATGCAGAGTTTGTGCCATCTGACAGCTGCTCGTCAGAACCTGCTTACGGCTCCGACTGACTGCACCCTGCCTGCTCTCGACTTTACAAAGACTTTTGAGTTACAGAGAAAGAAAGAGAGAGAGAGAGAGTTACATATATTCAAACAGAAACAGCACACTCGCAACAGAACCCTTCATACCTACTGGCATGATAATGCTATGTGAACATTCATCATCCAGTAGCTCACCATTTTCCCATTCAGATTTCACTTCATAGAAGCATACCTTTATTTTAATTTATATGGCAAAAGATCTTACTCTCCAACACAGATTGTAGCTAACGTTCGCATGGGCAAAGCAGTGAAACCATATCTCACAAGGCTGTAAAAATGTAACACCTCAACTGCAAATGATACGCATGTGCACTGAAATTAAGGCTGGCTTAAAATAATTGGAAACCTTATCACGTTAACTATCTTCTAGAGAGAGATTCTTGCAGATGCTTAAACTCCCTCTGCAGCCAAGATTCCTCCTGCAGACAGCAGCACTTTTTCAGAAGCCCTCAGTTTGAGTCCCTCTGCTCTTTGAGACAAGAGATGACTTTGGAAAATCCCTTAAAGGAAGACAGAAACAAAGAGGAACAAGCAGAGATGGCAATGACCCCATTAAAAGATTTGTAAATAATGACATCTCCATAACGGGAAAGATTCCTTTAGATGAGAGGAGGTGTATTTATCCGTTTGGCCTAGCAAGCCTACCAAGGGGCAGATAAAAGGGAGGTAAGGGGGCAGCCAACTACTACGTGCTGCTCAACTAACGAGTTGCCTGAAGAGTTAAGCCAAACACTTTAGTAATGTATCACCTGGACAGCACTTGCACAGGGGGCTTCTTTGGAATTTCTCTCCCATTTTAAAGCTTTTCTCAGATGGCGGAAGCCTTGTGAGAAGGTAGGCTACAATACCAGCGCTGGAGGGAGAGACTGCCACCTCTCCCTCTCCAATCCAGACCATCTGGATTTTTCTATGGTTTTACAGCAGTACCCTCTGCATCATTTCCACAAACAAAAGGGAGCAAATCTCTTCAAAAAATATATCGGAAATTCAAGTAATATTAGTGTTTCTTATCTGTGGCTTTGTTCCTAGATATGCATGACCTGTAGGAGGAAACAGTGACAATATCGATACAACATTCTCTACAGCTCGGCATCAGGTAGCGAAGATAAATGCGAGAGTCAACCAAGCACCTCTTTAAGGTCTGAAAAGCTTCAAGACTCACATGACATGCCATCAAAAGAACCACTTAACCTGTTCTGATTTTCTAATAACTGAATGTTTCTTTTTTTAAAGACAGATTAGCTATTCAACTGAAGTTAATTTGAAACTGTTTCATAATTATGTGTTCACTTGCACATTTTTCAAAGGAGCAGTAAAGGGTAATTGGGGTTACAAACTCAAAAGAAGAATTAAAATTCTATTTATGTTTTGGATTGCTTCCAGCAAAATATTTGTTTGGCAACTAGAGTATGTTGAGAACACACAATAAACTTTAAGAATATCACAAATACATTTATGCTGCTGACACCATAAATACAAGGTCTGAAGCTCAAATGTCTCTTTGTAAGTAATGCAGACTTGGAGCACATTCTGCAGGGATATGCATATTATTTAGTATTTTTTACTCTGATATCATTTTTATAGTATGTACACGCATTCTAGTTTAATGACAAGACAACTAAGGAAAAGTTTCAAATAAAGCAAAATGTAAAAAAGACGTTTCTGATGACAAAGATTTGCTGTGCTCGTGCACAGTGTGTGCAGGCACGTGCATGGGTGTTCCAAGTCATGCAAGTAACTTACTTGCTTTAGTTACTGAAACACTGTTTGAATTACTAGCTCTTGCTAACCCAGCAGAACATGCACAACTCAAGGGAGGAGTGAGAGAGACGGACAGATAGAGATCCTGTTTTGGCTCACACGTCACCAAAAGAAATTTTAAATTCCACTGGAAAAGTCCTTTATAATTCTTGTTGTAGTAGGCTGAAAGAAATTTAATTTTCACATTCTAGGTTGACTCCATAGAACTAAAAACTAGAAAATCATGATCTCATTATTGTATAATATAGCAAGGTTTGTATAAGCAACAGATATAGCTTTCTAAATAAACAGTTATCTTGGAGAGAGAGAGAGAGATGATAACATTGCAAAGAGACCTTACTGCCAAGGAACGAGGCAGCTTCTCAAACCAGGCTTCCTCCGGTGAGTCAGTATAAATCACCTACTATGGTAACTCACACCATGAAACACACCACCACCAGAAAGAAGAAAAGAAAATAGAGAAATCGCCATCCTGATACTACGATGATATGAATAATATACAAACCCAAATTAAAACCAGTTGGCTGAATTATTAGACAAGCAGATAGCAGGGAGATGGTAAAAGGGGCGCCAGGGAATTCAGCATTTACTGTGTCACCTTCTGTATTTGATACTATGGAAAGGCACAAGATAAATACTACCAGGCAACCCCCATCCTCTATCAGTAAGTTTGGCATGAAATTGTTTGTTTTTTTAACAGAAATGAAAATGATTTGGGAGTATAAGGCAATATTTAGATGTTTCAGGTGATTTTCACATAACTTGCTGCTGAGACGTTGCTATGGATAGGCGAAGGCAGACTGCTTTGAGATTAATACTTTTTTCTCTTCAGCTTCTGTGACAATAATAATTACAACCATGGAATAAGTCATTTTCACATATAAAATTGCTCCCGGGCATCTGGTATTTCTGCAGTGGTACGTTCTTAACTCACAGGCAGCCGGGTATGGGATGGCAGCACGCTTTCTTCGTCTGCTTGACCAAGCCATACATTAACATCAGCTCCTGGCATTTCTGGTTTTCAGAGGTATAAAGCGGGGGGGTTCAGACACTCCTCTCCCTCTGCCAAACCTGATTAATATGGGGACAAAGAAAGGGGCCTGAAAGCACACTGTGCATCAAGGGCCTTAGCAGGCCTCTTATATATACATATATATGTGTGTGCATGTATATGTGTGTGTGTATTTATATGAAGAGGATAGAAAGAGAAGCCTCAAATCTCTGCAGAAAGTCAAGGCTTCCAGCTCACGTGTGGAAAGAGGCAATGGCCGTGTCTCTCTCTGCCTTCACCTCTCAGCTCGTTTTCCCTTTCCAGCAGTCGTCCGAATGGGAAGGGCACTTGCTGATTTTCAATACTTTACGAGAAAACACACTATGGCCTCGGAGGCCAATTGCAAAGTAAGGGGGAGTGTTTTGGCAGAGGCAGACTGCGCCATCCTCTTTTTTAAAGACGCTCCCCAAACTGGCGTAGCTTCCTGGATCTGCCCGCGCAGTGCCACCTTCCCACGTGCAACCCTTTCCTTCGGCCACTTCTGCAGCGGTTTTGGGTCCTGCCAAGACTGCCTCGAGTACACTGCTATTCGCATACGGCAGATGGCACTAGAGTTAAGTGAGCATTACGGAAATTTACTGCATTCCTAGAAAAATCAACCAAGTGAACATCAACTAGTACGCGGCTAAAGTATTTCAGCAGCAACGGAGAAACTAATTCAGAGACATATTGGGACATCGGACTGGATGTCTCTCTCCTCTACGGCCCAGACCAGGCTGTTCACTTAGGTCCCTCATCTTGGCTAACTTTGCACCTGTATCTTAAAAATATTTTCTGAAACAGAAGCAGCCACAGCATCTTACGACCACAACATTTATCAGCATCACCAAAAAGCTACCTTCTGTTCACAGAAGTTATCTTGAATTGCAGATTGCTGCAAGACAGTTTTTCCTCTGTTCATGCAGAGCATTTATCGCCAGCCTTGTCCTAAAAATGCCCAAGTTATTTGGGGGATAAACAAGCTGCAACTATGAATGAAAGACACACAAATTATGGGTGCTCACGGGAACAGCCGCACAACACAGTGCGGAGGGGTACGTTAAACTCGTGGCTCTCAGAGAGCCTCTTGGACGTACTCTATTAAAATACTCTTTCCCTCAACCCAGACTTGAGTTCTTTTAGATTCTGTACAGCTTTAAAAGTGAACTGAACATTTTGTGTTCCCCTGTCCCCGCGGCAATTCAGAACGTTGTATTACGTACCTCCAATATTTCTGCTGCTGATTGAAATTTCATATTCAAACCCCTAATACTTCTTATGACTTTGTTTGAAAATGACTTAAAATTCTTTATCATTGTAATCCAAATCATTTAAACAAACACCTACAAACACTATTAAAAGTTCCTCATCCACAAAGTACGCAATCAAATATGACATCTCCTTTCCTTTTTAGTTTAATTTCGGTCCAGTACTGAAAAATCCACAGTGGAATAGAGCTGTAGTCATGAGACAAATTAAGCTAAAATTACTTTTAGCATGGCCTTAAAAAACTCATCTAAATACATAAAAGCATAAAATTCAGGGTCAGAAGAGCTGAGCTATCCCCACTGCAGACCTCAGGTTTTTTTGCAATGAAAAAGATGATAATAGCTGACATGTCAGCAGATGCTTTTTCATGCATAAAGCTAACTCCTATTCTCAAAATTATCTACATATGCATGTATTTCTATAGGGTATGCATCACATTAATCGTCTTGCTTTGTTTTGCCTAGCAACATTTAAAGTCACATCTATTTAATGAGGTGAGAGACTACACATAGTATATGCATACATTTTAATTTTTAATCACACAGCACGTCTGTAGCAGGTTTTTTTAATAAAAGTAATGCTGGGAGAAGCTTTGTAGCGACATTTCAGCTAGAAGCCCTCTTCTTCTGCGCTACTCATACTATCTGTTGCCTTATAAACATGACTATGTTAACTGAGAACAGTGTCATCTACTGCATACATACATACATACAGGTTTTGATAATAGCAACTTGTGCATTAGTATGCAGCAAGAGAGGCAAAACATTTCACCTGCTCTCAGACAAACTAGCTCACTTGCACTTTTTCCTTCCGACCAGCAAATCCTGACTCTAGCAACCCGCATCACTCAGCTGGACATATGTGTTCAAATCCCGGCCTCTCCCCCTGGCGTCAGAGCAGCATGGAGGCGACCTATTCTCTTTCCCTGTCAAGGGCCTTCTTAAATCAATTCAAAGCCACTCGCAGTAGTCTCGGGAAGAAAACCTCTCCAGTCTCGCTCCATGAAATGGCGGTGGCCGATAAAGGCTTTGGAAAGCAGAGGTAGCTCTCTAGCAGACGTATGGCGAGGCGCTGTGGACAGGCTAAAAAGAGACAATCTAAATGCCAAAGTCTGAGTGTCTATATGCATAAAAAGGAAAAAAAAGATCAGGCTTTTCCAACTCACAAGTATGACATTGACTTTAGTTTTGTAAATATTATTAAATACTGCAGGAAGTTTCAGTATAGATCCGTATCTACTTATAATTTAAGTCCAGCTTGTAAATATATGCTGTTACTGTTCTAAAATAGGTTTTATTTTTAGCAAGCCCAGTCTCCCGCTGTATAAGCATTTATTAAAACACGCATCAATGAAGGGCTAACAAATGCAGACAATGTGACAGACGATAGTCAATTCCAAAAAGTTCAAATTTGCTTCCCCTATAGATCTACAGACGACAAAAAACTGTACACAACATTTGATTTAATTCACATTTCATCTGAGTGTAGACTTGCAGAGGAAGTGGGTTTGTTCCTGACAATTCCAGAGGAAGTTTAACAAATTAAAATGTTAATCTGTTCTTTCTCAGCTGAACTCCCCTGATGCAATCACAGAGGTATTTGACAGTGACGGATAAAAAAATAACAGGCTTTTGTGATAGCTGCTCCTGAGTTAGTACTAACGTGCAGCGACAGCCCGGCACATCGTCTGAGTGATCCCATACGGCTCAGTGTTTCCTGCCACATCCATTTTTCAGCAAGACGTACATAAGACAGGCATCGACTCTTCAGTGCCAATAATTATCATTCTTGTAACATTTCCATTATTTCATTATGCAGCAGTGCTCCCAGCGACCACGTTTAACCGCCACAGTTGCACATTTTAACTCTCCAGGGGAGCCTATTTCCTAGCACCGAGTCATGTCTTGCAAGGTTTTTAAAAACACCCATCAGTCTCCACTATCACTGACAGCTTCTCAATACTGACTATGAAGGTTATTTTATACAGAATTTTGTGTGCGACACTTCATAAACAAAGGCCAAGGAATGGCCGTATCTAGGTTTCAATTTGCAGTTCTTCCACTGTTCTGCTGTGTGGCCCAGGGAAAGGTAGCTTCACTTCTCCGTTATTAGATAAATTAGCAAATATTAAATTATTATTCAAAAGTGATAGATAACCAGTTGCATCTCCTTCTATTCAGTCTTGATCATAAAATGGCACCTCAGTAGTCAAACTATTAATTTTTGTAACAAGACTATGTGATTACTGACACTAAAATATAGAAATATCTGTACCAGCCCAGAAAAGGCAGCATGTAGTAGTGTTTTATATACACTCCTTAAAAGGGGAGAAACATAATCCTTACGTATTTTATATCCCCAAGAACTGTATGCAAAAACAGCCGTACAAACTTAAAAGGCAGGTTCCCAACGAAGTCTCAAAATTCTAGGTTAATAACGGGATGACAGCCTGAGCTTTGAACTTCCTGCGTTTTGGCAATATTGCCTATACTGTTTTAAGCGGGTTTTTTTCTAAGCAGAAAATTTAATGAAAAATCATAAAATGCTTACAGTTTGTCTGTCAACTGATTTTCTCTCTAAATGCCTATTTAAGAACACTAACTCGTTGCTTTTTAAATATATATATTTAAATTTTAATTTTAAATTGTAAATTTTAAAATGCAAACCAAAGTTAAATGGCAACTCCATGATCTTATGTATCGTTATCCAGGGGCAACTCTGACACTGGGCACAGCTCTGTCTAAATCACATGCACGTTGTCTAGGTAAGTCACTATTTTTGAGGGGGACTTTAAACAAATAATTTAAAAACTGGTAAAAAGAAATGGCAAAGCAGAGCAGGCTCTCAAAGAATTCAACAACAACGTCATGTTGATAGACAAGACTGACAAGTCCAAATACAACTCTGAATCTCATCAACAAAGTTCTTCCTTAATGCAAACAGAAATAGCAAAAGAAGAGGAGATTAATGAAGCAGTCGAAGCAGGCAGCTGAAGGGAGCCTTGCAGAAAGATCTCCCCATGATGCTGACGTGTTAAAATTCATCTACTTCGCCAGGCTCAGGAGCACCCAGTTTGCTGTAATCACTGGAGAACTTTCAACTGGATGAAGGGGTTGGTTGCTTTGTTTGTATTACAAGCAGTCAGACACAAATTAAGCCTTATATGGAACATGCTACCATGGAATATCTCTGAGAGCCCAAGATTGTCTTCGAGGTTTTGTCATAGGAAAAATGACGATCACCAGAACATTTCCTGCCCTAGATGAGGGTGGCTGACAGATTCTGTCCTCCAACTACAGAGGCATTTTTCTGAGGCAATATTCTAAGGCCACTGGAAATTTGGGGGTTGAATCACATCCTCAGTAGCTGGACATGGGGAAAAAAATAGAAAGGAAGGTCAGAGGAAGACACTAGGATATTAGGACTTGAAAATGTAGAGGACATTCCAGTTCCAGAGGCAACTTCCAAATTAGTATGAATTTAAACAAAATTGTTCTATCAAGTAAAGTTTAATGTGAGAATGATGAAAAGACCTTGATCATAAGAGCATGCACTAACTATTTTAATGAAATTTTTAAAATTTCTCAACAAAAATAAATTCTCACATTGCAAAATCAGCTACTTAAATTTCCTTTCTTGCAATTTTTCTCCCAAGTTTTGGTATTGCCTATTTAACAAGTCTCCCTTCTCCCTTTCCGTAACATTTTGCAAATCCATCCTCACACACAGGCACATACACACTGCCACACTCTGGTCTCTCTCTATCTTCTGCATTTGCCTTCCTCCTCCCCCTACTAGAATCTAACATTCTAGAAACTATTTTTCTTTAAAAAAAAAAAAAAAAGTAACAATAATTTCACCCCCAAGCTACATTAAATCTCGCCCTGTTCCCATCAATCCCCCATTCCTCCCAAACCTTCACCCTGTCACTGGCCGACCCACCGCCTGCCTTCTTCTGCCTGCTAACAAGACCTCCTGCACATCCGGCTGGAGGGCCGGCCACGCCAAGTGCCGCACTCGGACTCCAGGGATTATCCCTCATCATGCACGTGATTATTCCCCATAACGACATCGATTATCTCTCCCAGCCACAGGTAAGAACTAGAGAGACAAATCCCGGTCAGAAATTCCCAGGTGACACAAAACGTCAACCCACAGTTCGAGCAGTTTCCCGGGGACCGGAGAATCTCCCTAGGAACGCCCAGCTTGCAGCGCCCGTTCAGCTTGGGGTTTTTTAAAACTGTTTTTTCTCCCCCCAACTTTTTTCTTTCATAAAAGAGTTGCTTAGGATGTAAACATTTTGTCAACTACAGGCCAGACAGGGATAGGGAGAACGCACAGTCAGGAAGGAAGTTAAAGGCTCTTTAAAAATCATCTGTATTTATGACAAATTAACGAAAAGGCTGGAAGCTTGATTTAAAAAAAATACAATGCAGCTCACTTCGAAGGCTTTTTGGTTTTTTGAGATTTTTTTTTTTTTTTTTTTTTTTTAGAAGAATACATTCCACTGTTAACAGCTGCAACTGTTTTTTTCTCCTTCCAGTTGCTGGAACTACAGGCATGCTGTTTTGTCAGCGATAAAGAGCAATTGAATGCAGACACAAAATATTTGTGCCTGCTCCCTTGCTCCTGCTGGAGGCTGACTGGGCAGGCAGTTTCACAGGATGATTTCAGGCCACCATTAAAGAATTACTTCTTTCTTATCCTGGCTATGCCATATGCCTTCAGATTTCATCTTCCTTCTAGGATGAGGGTCAGCTAGGTTTTTATTTTAATACGATTTTAATCTATGCTCCTCAGACAAGTTCTCAGAGCTGCGTGTTATTTCAGACTAGCTGATTCCTGAAAATTAAGAATGGTTTTCTGAGAGTCTACGCTGTCGCCCCACTACGTCATCTACACATTGCCCCACTGTTTCTCAAGAGGTCTGCATGCATCTTCTCACTTAAAACCAATTTTCTTACCATTTCTGATTTATTTTTAGCTGCTGTAAAAGAGGCTCCTTTAGCGTTACGGGATTACCCTCCCCAAATGCCAGCAAGTTTCCCTTTCTCTAGCAAATTCTCCTTTTGCTCTCACTTTCTCCTCAGGTTCTTTCACCTTTTTTCCAGAGTAATTCCTTCAGGCATGCTGAGATAAACACTGACAGATGTGACATGAATACAAATGTTTTAAGAGTTGTTGCTTTTTTCATTCTAAATACTAAAGCTATATTAACCACGACTAAAAGATTTCTTCAGCATATCTTATCATCAAGCTTAATATAATAGAAAGCACAAGAGCTTCACACAGGATGCAACTATACTGCTAGCACAATAATCACCACTATGAAATGATATTTTTTACTTTTTGAAAGCAGTTGCTTACAAAGGTCATTTCTGAAAGCAGCTGTACCTCAGGAACAGAATGAAGAAATATACTGAACTGACAGCAAAGTATCAAATCTACATCCCAATCCCCTCCCGAAAATAAACTCACTAACAATTCCCAAGCGATCAAGGTATTGTGTTCATCCACTGCTTGACTACCTCTGCAAAGAGGAGGACAAGGGCAGGAGAACTAGCAGAGCTCCTCTTTTTTCTTCTCTATTTGCTGCCTTAAAATAATAAGACTTTGTGAAAGAAACAGAGCTCAGATATGTCCAAAGTGAAACATGTTTACGTGGAAAAGTGAGAGCATTTCTCCTTTACTCCCTTTCACGCTTACTGGGTACCTGGAAATATTTACCTAGCTCTTTTTGATACCTGAGCACCAATATACATAAGAAGCAATACTCTTAAGGAAAGAAATACTGAGTTATGAGCGGTATGTTATTTGTTTAATTTATAATGAATGCTATCAATGTGTGTGCAGCAAGCCTGAAAACCCCCAAGTAAAATACTTCACACTAAACGATAACCAACAGCATGTCATATTTATGAAGCATTTTCCATTTGAGAACCTCAATTGTTTTATTTATTTGTATATAAAAAAGAGCAAACAGGATATGACCATCTCTATGTTACAAACAAGGAGGCCAAGAGTAATGTCTGTGATTCATCTAAAGTCAGAGAGTAAATCAGTGGCAGATTCAAGAACAGGTTTAATTTTACTGATGCCCTAACTTCTCACTGACAAAAGGAAGTACTAACATTTTACCAAAAGAAGTATTCCAGACTATCAATCTATTCTATCTTTTTTAAAAGGAAGTGCAGATATGTCTGCAATACAGAAACATAACATTCTGTGTCTGGAACGTATGCATATTTTGGCTGAAACAATAGGAAAAAAAGAAAAAAAACAAAGCTTCATCCAATTGTGCTCTTCAGCAATTCTTACTAATTAATATTAGGTTATCAAAGCAACTTGCAATACCCTTACCATCTTTGGACATTCTGAATTGGGAAATCAGTTTAGAGCTTTCCCACCAAGAGCCTACTCTTGACAGAGTATGAGGTATCTTCAAAAAATTAGAATCCTTAATTTTGAATCAATTATTTAACAAATTAAATGAAGAACAGATGTGTGCATCAGAAATTTCTATTTAGACCCCCTAGCAAACAATGAGGCAGTCCAGAACACTAATTTTAAAACCAAACCAGTGTTTCACTGAACATCTCTTCAATGTATCCACCAGTTCTGAAGAATTTAGTTATACACTGTTTGAAATCAAACAATAAATGACTCCAATAAAATGAAATCAAAAGAAAAAAAGTTCTTAGCACAAGTTCTTAGGTTTTTCTGATTCAGGTTTGTGACATTTTACCTCACAGAGCAGTAAGTCAATGATGTGGAAGACCATGCAGAGCGGAAACTTGGCAGTAAAAAGAGTGAGAAACCACTGGGATGCATACATATGAGCTTCCAAATTCAGGTCTGAGAAATGGCTATACAAGTCAGGCAACTGCTCCTAGAGTAAAGGAAAAAACAGACGCTTCAATACCTCTCATTAATCTTCTGATTTCATGATAAACATTGTCTGTAAGTACCAGGTTGCTAAACACTGAAGAACAGAACAAAATGAAACCCTGGCTACTTCTGAGCAATAGAAGTATGTTTCTTCATGAATTTCAGTGTCCATGATTATGTTTTTTTTAGTGAGATACCCACTATAGATTCTGTTTTAGAGAAGGTACTGCAAGATTATAATAAGAAATTACAAAATCTTAAACAGAGAAAAGGCAGAGTAGTTGTGAAACGTATGCCATGCATGGTGTATATTTTTAAAAGTTATTCCTTAAATGCGCCTTGTTATAAATGTTTCTGCTAAAAAAAAAGAAAAAAAAAGAAAAAAAAGATACTGGAACAAGGAGTTCAGCCTGCAGACCATAAAACAACAAAGCACATTATAACTTTCACAACCGCATGGGACAATTTCTCTAGCTAGGCAGCATATATGAGCAACGTAAAAGAAGTGCTGATAATTCTAGTGTACATTAATAACATTATGCATCTTCAGTTACTAAATAAAAATTTTTGTTAAGGTATGTAATGTAAATACTGAAAAGACTATATACCAAAGTAAAATATCAAATGAATTACATATTTGCTATGCAGAAAATATGCATAAATCAACAGCTGTGGTCTGTGAACTGTTTTGTTTGTTTTTAATACATCTCACAGAAGGAAACATGATCCCCTTTCTGCTCTGGGCAGCTGACCCAAACAGCTAGCTTTCACTACGGTAAGAGAAGCACAGGGCAAAGCTTACTGTTAATAACTGCTTATTAGTCAGCACAACAACTTGTAACTGTTCATTTATGTTAAGTTGCTCTGGACATGAAATAATTACATCTGAGAAAAAGGAGCAAGGTATTCAAATCACAGTAGGATCTACAAAATGACCCAACACTCGAATCGTATTTCATCATCACCAGCATGTCCTGATTTGCCAGACCACCACCACCACAAGTCCCAGAAAGTAGAACACTGATGGTGGCAGTCCAAAAGATTCCCTGGCCTTAACAAACCACAGAAATTCTCTTTATGTGACATCACAAAATAGGGACGAGAGAAAGTAAGCAAACAGAGACAGGAAAAAGAAAAAACAAACAAACCCACTCTACTTGGATACAAAGATTAGCAGTAAGATTTTGTATATGAAAGCCAAAAGAAAACAGAAATAAAACTGACTCACAATGTTTGGATTTAGATATTACACTTCCCTGCATACAGGGCTGATGTATCCAAGTTTTGGTTCAACTCCACCTCTAAAAGGAGAGGCTTTTTATTGTCCAGTAAGTTATGGAAGAAAAGCATTAGCCTCCTCCTCACGCCAGTATTTCAATTTATGAAAGTACAAGAATTTTTTACCCTGGCCCCACCTGCATTAACTTCTCCAGCTGGAAAAATTTACAATGGAGATCTTCAAAGTTATTTCTGTAGAGGTCCCTCAAGCCGTAGTCATACATTATTTTCACCAATACACAGAATGCTTGCTCCTCTGGCATCTGTTTGGAAAAATACACAAAAATAAAAACAGAGCTGAGGTTGGAAATTCCTTACACAAAAACACACACATACATCCACACTTAAATCATTTATGCATGATGGATTCTAAACCAGGGATATATTAAAATTTTCATTACAGCACTCTGTATTTAGAATTAAGCAACTACAATCTCAAGGGAACTATTCTCCTTGATGAGGACCTTGATCTGGCTCTGTAAAAGTTTCTTTGAAGAAAATGTGGGATCAGATCATAGATTCATAGAAGCAGACCTGGCTACAACTGCACGACTGTCTGGGCACGACTGGTATTCTTTCTACCAATACATAAGAGACCAGCCAGTACACAATTCCCTTCTACAGAACAACAGTTAAAAAAAAGAGAAAGAAAAACAGCAACCCGAGACAGTGATTTGTACTGAGAGAGACTTGGTTAACTGGGAAAAATGTCTGAGGACACTAAGGGATAACCAACCCTTACTGAAAATAATGCTTATTTACTTTCACCCAAACCCCAGGATGTCAAATGCTCTGAAGGCAGGCTTCCCAAGATGGATGTGGAAATAACCAAGTTGCCTTCAGAACCTCATCGTGAGACCAGGAGGGCTGATTCCATCCGTTAACATCACGGCCTTTTCAGGAGCCTTATCTCTATAAACTCCATATTTCATCTTGACCAAAACTCCTTATCCAACAGAATTATAGCAAGCAGTACTACGGGACAAACTATGTGAGCCAGTCTAAAATTATGTTCGTTGGCTTGAGCCCATTGAAAGCTGCGTTTGCGTGAACGCTTGTGCCATCAAACTTCCACTGGTGGGACATCTCCCCCATTCCCCCTGCCTTCAGGGAACATAAGAGTAAGATATGCGTAAGCAGAGTCACTGCAGACCCCAAATCAGGTCATCAATCACTTAAAAAAAAATCTTCCTTTTGCAGGCACCAGATTGTTACAACTGAAAACAATTATCGAGAACCAAGAGTGACAATTCTCGACCTTTTAGTATATCCCTTCATTCACCCTCTTGCCAGCCCCTCAGCAAATACCAGCAATAGATAAAAGCTCCGTATTTTCTTCAAAGAGAATTTTAGTCTCTTGATATTCACCTCCAGGGTTTCATCTTTTATGGTTTAGACTATGATTATGCTCTGTCTCCAGGGCCCCAGTTGAAGCAGACGCTTTCATTTTCAGACAGCGTATGTGACAGTAACTAGTTAACATCAAGAAATGCCAGATCCACTGCTAGCGACCTGAACGGGCTAAATTCACCTAGAACAAGCTGTTATGAATTTCAGATCTCTTCACCACAATTTTAGCTAGATAGAACGATCCCCACTGACAGCAGATAAAGGCTGCAGACAAAGTTAAGGGAAGAAATAGCTTTATGCTGACCAAAAAGCTTGAATCTGCTCTATAACAAGATGAATGCAATTTTTTTTTAAAACCTATTAGAAAAGGAAATGTTATAAATGGTGTATTAAAATGAGTGTAATTGCCATTTGGTATTCCTTCTGTACAGGGCAATTTTTTCTAACTCCAGAAACACTAGAAATGAAGGTGATCCTCTATAGTAATGATAGCATATGACTAAATCACAGGAGCCAAAGTATCAATCAAATGTTAAGAATGTCATTCATTTCTAAGCAATTTTGAAAATGGATTATTTTTCAAGTGGAAATTAAAAATCCTTCTTTAGGTAAATTTTTAATTGCAAAAAAGGCATAGATAAGCTCATTTTCACTATATGTGGGATTGCAGTGTGACTAATTTCACATTTATCTTGAAGAATCTAAAGCTTCTCTGTAACACTTTTATTGGGCAACATGCTCCTTAAATCTGAAAGGAGTCACAGATCTCTTTAGGAATTATGACTTATAGTTAAAATAATCTGAATTTGATTTCTTGGGAACTGTGTATGTAATATATATATATATATATCCCCAACAGCCCCATACAGAACCACACTATGAAATGATTCTAATCATGATTAATAATTTATTAATTAAAGCTTGACAGAGAAAGCAGGCAACAGCATAAATAACAGTGGTTGGGATTTGTATTCCCCCACCCCACCCCCATGTTCTTTACAATACTCATACAACTTAAATCCACTGCTTATCCTCTGATATATCGTGGAATTTAAGCAGATTGCAAATATAAAAATTGTACATTTATCTATCTACACACACACACATATATATATGAAGTGAAAGATCAAAGGTTTTACAGTTTTTGGTTACAGGCTAAAATATCATGGTTCAAATTCAGTTTTCATTCAAAAGATTTTATAAAATGTCCTTAGGAGAAAAAGTCTCATTGAAAATTAATGGGACTTTGCTCCGGTTAGCTGCCCTGAGAACACCTCCCAAAGTTGAATTCCTCATAAATGCAATGGGAGTTTACCTAGATGAGAATCAGATTACAAGAAAATATTAATATATAACAAATGAATTTCAGGTTTTGGTATAAAAGTACTTGATAATTTTAAGAAAGATAACCTCTATTGTCAAAAGTTAAAATGCTACAAGATACATTACTTTCATCTACTAAAACCCCTAATTAATCTTGAATTAATGGATTTCACCTAGATAGATGAAATACACATTCATAAAGATAGAAACCATTTGTACACTATTTGCCAACAAGCAATAAAAGGATAATGAATATAGACAAATAAACAACAGTTAATACCTGTCAAACAGTATGTTACAGTACTACTGTTTTTAAAGCTGCTTTAAAGCTTTCATTTTGCAATGAACTCACATGAAGAAGTAGCACAGCTGCAAGGAAAGACTGTCCCTGACAATAGCCAATGTCTTCATCATAGACAGAATACGCCTAGAAAAAACAAAAGTGACCAAACATTTCAAATCTATGTATGCATTACCAAAATGTATTTTAATCAATGAGATATTCAGAATATGTAATATTATGGAGGCTAAAAAGATAACGGGAAGGAAATTCTAACCATGCTTGAACAGGCTTTCAATACATTGAAAACACGCACAGTTCATCCTCAGTCTTACACACACACAATATTTGTAATTTTTTTTTTTTTTTTAAATCATGGAAAGATTTGGATGCAATTTCCCTTCACTTAAACCAGGGATAATTCTGCTGAAGTCAGTACTGATATAATGATAATAATATAACAAGTAGGAGCTAAGGACTAGGCTGGTTTGTGTTATGGGGAGAGCGCTTGTTCATTTGTTTTGGAAAAACAAACTCTTCCATGAGTTCAGCAGAGGACCTGAGGATGTTGGTTAGGAAGCCACTGAGGATTATTCCAGGCTGAAAACTTCAGCAGATGCAACTTTTCCATGTCCTTACTATGCTGAAAAATGAGTGAGACTCCTTTTGCTATGGTAAGATTGCCATACTACCACGAATCCTCACTGAGGAAAAAAGCTTTGCCAAGCTTCTGAACACTGAGTTCAGGAGAATAAATTTAACCATGCACCTTTCAAACATCTTTTGTACTTTAAAACATTTAATAATATTTTACAATTGAAACTGATTTTTTTTCTCCTGAGGCCCTAGAGTGATTCTTTTCTTTCTTAAATGTTTTAAGAAACTGAGAAGCAGTTCACAGTTTTGACATTAAAAGCATTATCGCTGGCGCTCACTAAAATAAAGGGTTAGCGCCTCAGAGAGACAGCACAGGAGTTACCCCACGTCACTGACAGATAATTTTTCCAAAATTATAACAGATAAAGGCTATAAGGAGGTAGCCCTTTTCTATTATGGCTGTATTTGTTATTCAGCTCAACTGGAGAACGACGGAGAAAGACTCTCCATTTTTCTGTCACGCAGACCTTATTCACATCAGCTTTTAAGTGACCTTATGGTCATTATTAATAGTAGAAACGTCCTATTTGCTGAGGCCAGCCATAGGCTGAGTCCTTCTGCAGAGAGGATGCGGCATGGTCCAAATCTGAAAAAATTCTGTACATTAACAACGATGTACCGCATGTAACGCGATGATGGACATTTCACGTTGCCTTACTTTTCAGAAGGAACAATTTATAACAAATAACACTAATATTTCTGTAGTATCCACATCCCAACCTGTCTTGAGTATATCACAAGTGCTGTGGTTTCATTACTGCATCCGTAGAAAAAATTAAAAGCACTAAAACTAATACCCATCTTCAGCATTCCTACTGTGCCCTAACTGTAATACATTACGTCTTTATTAGAACGACCTTCTGAAAGATGAAATATGGGGGACAGACAATAAACTCGCTCTGCAAACTGCAGAGTTCTCGCGATGTGCCCACGAAGTCCCTGACCACACCTCTGCACCCAGGTTCTGCTGAAAGGGCTTGATACCGTCCCTCTGCCTCGTTTCCTGCTCTCACGAGGCCACATCTTGTGAACGCAAAAATTGCTTCGTAACCTATTACACCACTACCCCAGTTTCAAAATGAAGGTCTAAATTTATTATGTCAATATCAGGGGTCAACATTTTTTTGAAAAGAGTGAGGATGACACCGCTAATGGTAACTCGGAATTCCCTGCTAAGGCTACCTCTTTCTTACTATTAAAAACCAAGACCCAAAACGAAAATAACCAAACCTTCCTTTCCCCTCACTCTTCGGGGACAAGAAAATTGATCCTGTTTTTAAAGAGATGTCAGAGGCAGTCAGCAATTTAGGAGGGAACTTGAGAAAGCGCAAGCAGCAGCAGGACTGACAGCAGGGGCGGCAGAGGCGGCCACGGCCGCCGCACGACTGCGCTGCACGTACCATGCCCAGCACGGTGCTGCTGTCGCACCTCTGGACCATGCGGCGTTCTTAAAATAATAGTATGCGCTGAAAAAATGTATCGTATCTCTTTATGCTGTCGGAAGCAACCCAGCTACATGAGAAAAAAATTACTGCTTTAAATATTAACCGTAAGAAAACGCTTCGGTCTCATTCATGGCCTTTCGTTGTCGCTTCCCGCCCGTGAACTCAAAACCACGCGTGCCCATCATGCAGGGTTTCAGAAGGAGGCTCAGCTCTGCCTTCAGAAGATAAGAACTTCGCCTCACAGGACACGCGACTCCTTTCCAGCCAGCGGGGTGAACGCAACTGCCAGTACGGTCCGGCAGAAACGCTGACGTGAGACCAGAATGCACGGGAAGTCTTCAACCCACCGGTTCCGCTTTCAATCGGATTGGCAGAAACCAGGAAAGAAAAGTTTCTGAAGAATTCTGCAACGATTCGAGCTCTATAAAGTCCAGAAAGCGAATACTCCTTTAAAGGGCATTGCTTATAAGCACATCCTTCCTAATACATGTGGAGCTCGGTAAGAAGCTAAACGATGACTTACAGGTACTGGCCGTTGGTCGATACGGCCGACTATTCTCTCCAAGTGTGGTAGATGGGATTAATTAGAACAAAGGTGACAATAGGCCACGAATATGTTTTATTTTCATTGGTCAAGTAAATGTAAGACAACTAGTCTCACACATTATTGGGGGGGGAAAAAAAAAGGAAGCAATTTTCAATCCACTTGTCTAACCAGTGCCAGCCACAGATGTAAATACACAGAAGAACTCCATAAGGGTGTAATAGCAGGCTCAAAACTTTGACTCCAAAAAACCGATGCTGTCTTGAAAAAAAGAGTATTTAAAATTGCTCTCCTTTTCTGCATTGAATTAACAGAAATATACTTTCAGCTTTTAAATTAATATTGCATATGTCTAATTAGTACCACCACTGGTTGTTGTTAATAATAATAATAATAATAATAATAATAGAACTGAAAAAAGAAAAAAACCAGAATCAGTTAAGGAAGAATATTTTTCTGTGTGTCCAGAAATCTACAGGTATACAGATGCCTAATATTTTATTTCTTTAGTATTCCAAAAAGATGTTTCATTTCTGCTTTTGCAAGGCTAGCTCCATTTAGAAACAGATATGCAAAATAACAAGTAACAAATTTCACTGATTTTTTTATACTATATAAAAACACTTTCATTTTTCTTAAAAAAAAAAGTTGTAAAATTAACAGGAAATGATCAACCTGTGCGTGGGTTCTCGCTGTTCTGAGAAACATTATTAACACAATAGCTAATAATTTGCTAACAACAACAGCGAATTAATCAAACATGTTTTAAAATAAGTGTTTAAAAATCAGCACATTGGAGCAAACAAATTTCCTCCAAACCAGGCATGGATAAGCAGAAAGATAAAGAAAGGAAGATAAAGGAAGCAGAAAGATATTCCTTCTGAAATTGTGGAACCGGCTGCAACTGTGGCCAAAGGAGGAAAACAAGGGAAAAAAGAACCACCACCACAACCCAAACTCTGCAGGTTCAACACGGAAACATCAAGGCAGACCAAGCGCTGCTCTCCCGAGTAACTCCCCCAACGCATTAAGGCGAGTAACGAACCTCCTCGCAAAGCCGCCCAGCGCAGCAAGCCCGCGTCTCCGCTTGCGGAGCCCCCGCTTCAGGCGCAGCGCGTCCGCAGGCCAGAGCGGAAGAGCCGCACGAGGGCAAAACACGCTGCTCCACGGCGGAGCAACGCGGCGGGTTTCCCTCCCGCCGGGCCGCTGGCCGACAAGGAGGGCGGTGAAGGAGCTGCCTCGGCTTGAAGGCAGAGCAAGACACTACGACTTAAAATGAGGAAAGCAAACGCTAAAAGTTTATTAAGGAGAGACCGTACTTGCACCAAATGCCTGAAAGGAAAATAACTACAAACCGGCAAAGCACTAAAGGGTCGGTTAAACTAGAAGAAGAGATGAGAAATGTGACACTGCTTTTTGAAAAGAGGTGATCCATGGAACTGCGAATCCGTAAGTACTGGATAAATTCGTAGAAAACAAAAACAAAAACAAGAAAAAACAAACACATTAGCGGACACAGAGATACATAAGATATATGAGAGAAAAAAGCCTCATTAACAAACCTTGGAAGAAACCAATACCTAGGAAAAAAAACCAAACAACTCATTTGATCTATTTTGATTTTTACAATAATTTCCGCTAGTTCTCTCCCCAAAATCTAATCTTCACCAGCAGCCCTTATCAGATACTTAGACACTAACTTCATTTCAGCATGAGAATTAAATCAAACTGAAAAATCCGCTGCTGTTAAGTCCAAGCATCATAATCTTGGCAACTAAAGACTTTTTTAAATGAAGTCTTCAGAATCTATATAATTTCAATGTACTTGCCCAAAGCAAACAGACTTTTGAAGCTTTATGTATGCTACATTTCCAATTATACTTTTTTAGTTTTAAGTAACCTATGGTACTTGATAATGCTGAATATACAATTTAATTAACCAAAATACCCTCAAAAATAAGGATGCTGCCTATACCACCATAATTGGATATCAGCAACATAAGATCTGAGATGAATAATTCAAGATTTATCCTACTAAGGGCTTTAGGAGCACTAATTTTGTTTTTCCATACTTTGAAATAGGCAAACAAAACAAAATCCCAAATCCCCTAATTCCAATGAAGTCAATGTGCCTTTACTTTTTAATTTCGAGAGAGGGGGGTTTTCCCAGGACAACCCGCGACAACGTTGCAAACTTTCAAATCATTATTTTTTTAATGTGCCTTGGGAATCTCCAATTACAATGCTCCAAATAAATAAGATTTTAAATATTCTCTCTCATAAATAGGACTTACTGAGCATTCTTACTTAAAACCTACTTTAACTCATTTTAACTAAATGACAAATTCATCTACAGAATTAAAGACTCTTTTTAATAGCTCTCTGTCTGCTGGAAGAGATGAAGTACTGTGCACTCATTAGTACAACATCACCAGAAAGCGAATACTCCAGAAGCAACAGTCTCCTCAGAAAAAGCTAATGGTATCGAGCTAATGGTATCCAAGGTTCTTGGAAAAAGTCAATGAGAATCCAGAGACGAGGAGAAATTCTTCTTTAAAGAATTACTGGAGGAAAATCAACTGAGATTATAATCTTCTGTAGATACGAGATCCAAATAGGTACCATTGAAAGGATGAATAGAAAGGTTGCTGACTTGAGTTTAAAATCTCAGGTGTGGGATTTCTGCAACAACTATGTATGAGGCCCTACTAATTTTAAAAAATGAAGAGTAAGGAGTACACCTCAAATTCCAAAACAAACTGTTTTGCATTTTTTTGCATCCTCAAGTGCATGAAAAATCATTGCCTGTGCTTGCTGAAGGTTCAAATGTACTTGAAATGGCAAAAAGCAAAACACTAACTGCAAATATCAGTAATTTACAATTACAAATACAATTACATTAATTACAATTACATTACAAACTGAAACAGAGCTCAAAGAACACTGCGACAGCATCTGCCTTGTGAAAAGGGCTTTCTCTCGTTTGCCACAGCTTCCCCTTCCCCTCGGGTTTCGCAGCAATGCAGAGGAAAAGGTACGGGCAGAGTCTCTACAGATCTCAATCTCTCAGCTGCAATAACAGTCTCGCTCTTGTCTGGAATAACGTTTTCTGGCACAGGAAGCTCTCCCTGCTCTGCAAGAGCGACAGGCGTACTGGCAAGACGCTTATTAACAGGTACGCTAGCTATCCAGCAACCGTGTCCCAGAAAAAAGGAAAATATAGTAGGAATCAAATGTAATTTTTAGGATTATTACAAACCCAGTTTGCTCTCATTACTTTTTTTTTTTGTGACCACCGTAATGATTTGATATGATTGAGGGAATATACTCAACGTTTGATACAGAAACCGCTCTACTATATGCTAAAGTTCATTTTAGTAGAGTTAAAAGCCTTCCATTGTATCTGAACAGCACCATCGTTCTGCGAGCTGATTCTAAGTTAATTTTCTATTTTCTGTGGGCCAGGTGGTTTCTCATATAATAAATACTTGAGTTTCTTCAGTCCTCAGTGTGTCTGTGTCAAGAGGACACCCAGGCTCTGATGTGGACTTCTCATGCAACAAGGTATTTTATGATATGCTTAGTCTCTGGATAATTGCAGTGATAGCATTATTTAAAACTCCATACCTAAATTCAGGGTAAGGCTAACAGGCTAAGAGCAATGCTATTCCTATGACTGCAGCATTTTGGATGTATCACATCCTACAAAACATTCTGTGTTAACTGAAACTGTATTTTTAGAAATTATTTACTCATTTATGGAGTATCAGAGAGAGGCAGCTATATTTTACCCAACAGGCCTCCTGCAGAACTGTCCGCACAATAAGGGCCCAGGGAACGAAGAAATCGCCACGGTCGTTTCAGACAGGCCTCCTAATGTAATAAAGCTTTTGTTCTCTTTCCAGCACTCAAGATTCACAATCCTGACCTTTTCACTAGTACAGGCTCAGCAGAAAATCCATATGCAGGAACAGTCCTACTGCTTCCTTGCTGAGCACAGATGCACAGAGAAGGAGCCTTATTAATATGTAAATTGAAGAAGACAAGATAACATTAAAAATCCTTTGCATGAAACAAGACAACAATATTTACTAAAATTGCTCTTCAGTGCAGGAGTGCAGAAAATAAACAACTAAAAATAGATGAAAAATCATTCTTAACTGATTCTGTTTATGGCCCTTGCTTATACTACAACTGATGTCAGGCTGCTGTAGGAAAGCAACAGAGCTGCCCTTTGACAAACAGCTAAGCCAAGGTGGACAAATGCTGCAACTTCCTATCAGGAAATTTTAGAAGATACTAAGAAAAGTCTGAGAAATGTAGAATATGTGCATTGAGAAAAAACAAAAAAAGACGCTGCAAGGAAGTGAAATTGAAAAAGACGACGACAGACAAACAATCTACAGGGCAGCTTTAAGCAGCAGTTCGGCCACGCTGAAGGATGAGCCCAAGAGCAACCCATCAGACCTCGCTTATCATGGCATAAAAGCCACTGGCCAAAAAAGAGCAGCTCGACAAGACATGGTTCACATTTCAATCACATCATCTACAGCTGCGAAAGCCAAAGACCAGTGGTGGATGCCATTCAGTATTAGCTTGGCTAGAAAAACAGTTCATCATTCCCTCTACACATCTGGATACCAACAAACAAACGGACCCCGGGACAGCTACTAAAACAAAGTGTTGGTGCCCCAGTAAACCAGCTACCGTACCGAGCCTGCCCATAAAACTTTCAGGCAAGTATGGCTGGGATTAGCAATAAACTACGTATTTGCTAAACCAAGGAGACAAGTATTCAGTAACCAAGTGCCTCATAATACAGATGATTCATATCCTTCCATAGTGCCTTTTTCACAGCAAAAACACTAAGACCAGCTTTGAATCGCTGAGATAAAATTCAACTATTTTCACAAAAACTTCTATTTCTGTAGTTTGCCCAATAAGATTACTAACCTAGTGAAACTGATTGATTTCTCTGCAACATATTCCATTTCTCTTATTAAAGTCACAGTGGTTGTTTGTCAAATAGGAGTTACTTTAATCAGAAAATTAGAGAAAACACGTCACGTTAAATTGTGCACTGCAGACACTCCAAGCAGTTGAGAGGACTATTTCTGCCAAGTGCTTTGATTTCCTGAAGCATAGAGCTGTTAACTACATATGTAAGCATGGAAGTAGGTCAAGAGTATTATTCTATTATTCATCGCAACACGGAGAAGGAACCTTTCAAATACACCTAGAATTTTCATAGCATTTAAACAGAAAGGGCCCAAGAAACAGAAGTATTTTCCAAAGATGTCTGCTCCGTACAAATCTGGCTCATCTGATGTCCTCAGGTGAAATCGCAGATCTAGAAGCCGGAGCTGCTAGCTCTTTCCTTTCATTGCTCATCACCATTGTCATCCTTAAAAGTTTATTTTTAGATACTTTGTCACACAAATGTTCTGCAACAGAAAAAGTTTCAAGCTTTGCTGGTTTCCTACTGTTCTGCAGGGGAGATGAAGAGAAGGAACTAAAAGTGACAGAGCCGCTGAAGTGCGGCAGTGAGCTTTCAACGGTTTCCTTTTTATCTGACAGCTCAGATCACCTCGCATTGCAGCAGGCCGTGGAGAAACTGCTCTCCAGCTTTTTACCCTCCTACTTTAGGACAGACTTTTTCTAGCCTTATTCAATAATCGCACTCTTCAAATATCTCGTTTTCCTGTTAGAAGAAGCGCACCATCACCCGGTACCTCTGCCAAAAGCTATGCTGCTAATAGAAAGCTGTCACAACGTTACTTTCAACACAGATTTTTTTCCAATGAAACAACAAGCTTATAAACAAATTAACCGGTTTTTAATAATCTTTCTTTAAAACTCCCCAAGTCCCTCACAAACTCAAGGCCCAGTTGGCCACAGACAGATCATTTGCAGACCATAGCCGTGGCCATTTGGGAAAACAGGGCACGGATGGAGGAAAAGGGGCTACCTAGGAAGCTACACAAAAGTTAAGTCTGATCTCCAACCTGGCAAGTAGGTAGAAACCATCAAGAATAAAATCAGTAAACTCCTGAATAATACCATAGGGGAGATTCAGTGTGGCTGTTGCACAAGGAAGCAATGCTTCACAAACCCTTCTTTGAAGGAGCACCTAAGAAAAATGATCCGGTCCATACAGTCTACTCAGATTTTTAGAAAACCGTCAACAAGATCCCTGCACAAAGACTTTTAAGGAAACTAAGCCACCATAGGAGAAGGTCCTCTTATGCATTCAAATAATTTATTAAAGGAGAGGAAACAAAAAGTAGGAATAAACAGTTTTCATCCACAAAATGAGGGTGAGGCGGCTCCCAGAATCTTACAGAAAGACATGCTGGGGCTGGTACTGTTGAAAATATTCACAGATCCTGCACAAAGCATACAAAAATAGCAAGGTAATAAAGTTTGCTCATGATGCAAAGCTGTTCAGAGTAGCAAATCAAAAGCTGACTGCAAAGATGTTATGCGGGACCTTTTCTTATCAAGAGAAAGTGGCAAAATGGCAGAGGTGATTCAACTGCTGGTAAATATAAAATACTTTGAGGGAAAAGCAGTCTTAAACTTGTGATACATACTGGTAAGCTGTGATCTAGACCCTTCAAGGAACGTGAGGATGAGAGGCCCGAGATCTGCAGGTCCTCTCTCTGCAGAAGGAGGGGCCCTGAGAGTGGGGAGAGCTCCCAGCTTTGGGAAACAAATGAAATACTTCACCTTTACTACAGAAAACTCAGGAAGAACTGAAATCTCTGCCTCTCTCAGGCTGCCTGCTAGAGAGAAAATTCCTCCAAGTCACTTCTAGTAAATCAGATTCATCTCTTTATCTTCTTTTCTTTATTACACAAAATAGACTGAGCTGCTCGAGTTTCTCACTCTAAAGTATGCTCTCAAATCGTTGAATCCTTGTCATGGAACTTCTACAAATTCTTTCCAAGTCAGAAATCATCATCTTTAATTCTGGACACAGTAATCAAAATCAAGAGCAGCTGCTGTAAAACACTGAGGTACTCAAGTCATTCTGTTCCTACATCAGATTCATCTATTTACACATCCTCTTGCCCTTTTTATTATTTACCATTCCCTCTTCTCTGTGTCACATACAAATCTCTACCAAAAATTAATTTTTTTGTTTTCTTTTAAGTGACTAATATAAGTGTATCAAATAAACAAGTGAGCTTCATGACACTTGTGTTTGAAATACATTTATTCAATGCTGATAATTAGAGATCTTCCGGCTAGCCACCTTTTAATTCTTTAATGCGTAGCTTGTTCATGTTCTAACTTGTCTAGCATTTACAATCTTTGTGTGGCATCAGACTAAATGATCTACAGAATTTTGATAAAATTACTTTCACCAACCAAACCTCTATTTTCTTTTTTTTTAAATTAGCTTGTCAAAATCTATTTTCAATAAACCCATAGGCATTCATTATATTTTTCACATTTAATCCTCGATAGAGCTGAATGCCATTCCATCATTTTTCACTTAACTGATATCAAACTGACAAGCCAACAATTACCTGCATTGTCCTAGTTATTCTTGTTAAAGATTGACACAAGAATGGTTTTCTCATAGCCCTCGAGAACACCTTTAGTGTTCCAAGATGAGTGTGAAATCAATATAATTGGTCCAAAGTCCTTTCTGCTCCTTTATTTTTTTTTTTAATGTGAATTACCTAGGACAATGAATTCGAACATATCTAACCAAAGCAGCTATATTTAACAGTTGCCCAATTATTGTTTGAACAGGAGACTGTAACACCACAGCACATATCTGGAGAATAGGAGGATGCATCATCATGCCCCAAAGGCAGGACACTGTTTACCAAACTCTTCTGGCTTTCCTGCTTGTTATTGACAATTCCCTCTCACAGACATCTGTGTGTTCATCAGTTGGAGGAGGAAAGAGAACAATAAGGAAAAAGAAGAGAAGTGGAAATGGCTTTGTCTAAGGCACTCATTTATTCTACATGTTTAACAAAGAAAAAAAAGAAAAAAAAAGAAAGAGGATGATGGCCAAAACCACAAACAAAATCTACAACTGACAAGAGTGGAGCCTCTAGCTGCGACATTCCCTCCGGCTCTCTCCTTAGCAACACGCCTGTCTGTATAACCCAGCCAAATCTGCTCCCTTAATACCTCACCTTCCCCATCTGCAAATTGGAAAAAATTATAGATACTCCTTCATCGGAGGTGATTTGAGAGCTATGCTTGGAAACTTATACATACATACTGTGAAAAGATCAGCTAATCTGTTCTCTAGGTAACTATCTCATGGAGGGTCTGTCTTAACCTCATGGCAGAGTTGCTTTGCTCTGCTAGTAGAAGGTTCAGAGAAGAAGCTGCAAAGCGAGTTCAGCGGCTCCCCACACCTACTGAAACAGCCCTTTGACATCAAATCCCCCGTGAGTAAAGCTAGCGTGAGCCTCACGCTTCCGATATGCATCTTAGGAGATAGGAAAAAATGGGAAGTTGCAAAAACTACTTCAGTATATTTAGTACTGCAGAAACACTACAGTCTTCACGTACAATCTAAATAAAGCTTAAAAATCCTACTGAGTAGTGTTTTGGATCAGAACAGGTTTACCGGGGAAAAATACAGTCATAGAAAAATATGGAACACTTTAAAATTCAGAGCACTGACTGTACCTTACAGATTTTGTATAGAGATTCCTGACCGTCTCCTTCTGTATCTTTGAAATAATCATGTGCTGGAAACGTACGATGAATATCTCGGGTAATGACACTCTCTTGAGCAGAATCCTGTAAAAAGAAGAAAAAAATCCCGAAGTATTAGCCCGGAAACAGTATAATTAAACACATAGAATACAAAATTCTGCGTGCAGTCAACATGGATACATTAGATAACTGCTTTACTGACTCATCCTCCAAAAATGCATTTGAGAAGAAACTGAAAAACCTCTAGTCTCAACTGCAGTAATAATGTGACTGCTTAACAAGAGCAACGTGGCATGTTTTCTGTCCTTCAGGCTCACAGTCCAACTTTAAAGCTCATAGGAAATGAGTAGCTATTTAATCGCAGTTGCTTTTTTCCTACAGAACATATGCTTACTGTATTTCTCTGGAAGTAAAAAAAAGAAAATTAGACTTTACCACCTTTCTCGTAACCTCAGATGTACCAATTTTCAACATATATCAATCTACCAGAAAAACTGTTGATTACAAATTAGAACTATTACTTGGAAACATTCAAAGTTTACCACTGAGAGGTCCTTAAAAGAACAAAAATAGAAAAAAAGAAAAAAGTGTTATGCTGTCAGAGAAATCCCATGTATTTCTTTGCTACCAGAACATCTCCAACTCAATTATGTTTTCACATTGACAAGCAATCAGAGATAAGTTCAGGAGCCTAAATAGGGGTGCTGAAAGCCATCTTAGCAGCGCTGAGGTACCCTTGCCTGGCAAGCAGCTGCTACTGCAGAAGGATTCAAGTCTCCTGTAAGTGCTGCATCATCTCTGCAAGCTCCATGTGGACAATCTGCATATCCAAAGACATTTAAAATGACACTAGATGCCAATGTTTGGGCAACTGAATTGTTCCCTAGACATACCTAGCTCTGTACATAAGGAAGAAATTGCTTAGAATACTGTATTTTTATGAAAAGACTGGAAATGGTTGCAGTCAGACCTGGGAAATTCTCCTCTGTGTACGAGAAGTGGTAACAAACTGTCAGGGTTACATCTACAAAGACAACTCAATTATCTTTAGGTTACAATTACTCTCAGGGTGAGATAGTATCTTTAGGTTGGTAAATGTCAAACACTGCTTTTCTCTATTACTTTTGTAATCCTAAAGGAAAAAAACAACAAAATTCTCACATCTGACTTAAAACAGAAAATAAATCCGTTATCAGTACTTTTGCCTTGAAAACAAAGTGTATGTATTTGTTATATAGAAGCTCCTAAACCCTCAGACCGCAGAGTTCATAATCCAGGACCATCCACAAAAAAATCTTTGAACACGCTGGAGTCAGCTACCAGGGAATCTCCCTGGTTTAGGTGGTTTCTTGTTCATGTTTGCTATGAAACTTTACCATGAATGTTCCATTAATGGTGTCCTAATTTCCAGTTGCTTTGCCTTTGCTAAGGAAAGGAAAGCTTACAAAGAGAGTGATCTTTTTTTATTTTTATTTTTTAAATCAGACTACCTGGCACTAATGGAGAAAATAAACACGCTTTTGTGCTGAACCTTTCGTCAGGTTCCCATCACAATTTGCAGGATAGCTAAGCATCATGTAACTACTAACAACAGAAACTAACCACGCAGTCTAAACAGCATGCAACAAAACAAAGAATAAAAATCTAAATAATGAGCAGTTTGCCACCCAGACTGCTTTAATGAGCATTTTCATTTACATGGCTTTCAAACACACGGGAAGCTAAATAACTGCAGTATTCCTCTCTTAGATTGATCTACCAATTTTGTGAAATATTATGAAATGCCTTAAATGCAATTTAAGATCTAGGGGTAGAATACAGTTACTGAGTCCATTTAAAAATCTGTTAAGTTTCTGACACCAATTGATATAACCTGGTCAAGTAGGAATTCAGCTCAGCACTGACTGTAGCTCTCAAACTTCTGGACTCACATTGCAGGCTACAATTTAGTGACCTCAAGTCAGCACTCCAAAAATGCAGCCTGAAAACAGAACTATGTTAGAAATACTTCTGTCACAGACACATTTTACACTGCTCTAAACCCTTGACTTCTACAAGATCACTGTAAAACCTCAGGAGAACTATTAGCACACACGCAGAGAGACAATGTTGGAAGAATATGCAAGGATTTACAGGTTTCCTCCTATTGGTACTGAAGAAGAACTCAGGAAAAACAGCAAGGCATAACTCCTAGTAATAATTAAACTTTCCTTTTAATAAAAGTAGCAGGCATCAGAGTGCATTGCTCTTGTGTTTGCTCCTTAGCTGGGAAAAACAGGAACTGTTATCCGGGAAAGTCCGTCCCAGTCTGAATGAGAGGGCTATGCGCTCACGACTGCAGTGCGTGCTGCAGAGGCACGCGCCAGACCGGCTGGTATGGGAAGTATTAGAAAGAAAGGAGCTTAAAAGTCTTTCCTCCCTCCCATTAATCTGAAATACTTTGTAGAAGAGCCACCAATTATATCACAAAGTGCTTGGACTAGACTTGTGAAGAGAGTCAAGGACTCTCATATAAAGATTTCTAGTTACCCTTTAAAACTTCCTTGGGAGACGGAATATCCTATTCCATGCATGTTCTCCACCAAGCAATGTGAGCCAATTCCTAGGAGAGGATTCAGGTAGTATTAACTCACTCCAGAGCATATACTCTGACAAATTTAAATACAAACAAGCCAAAAAAAAATTTTTTTTTGAGTACAGACTTTCAAAACTGCATTGTGATGTTGAACCCTACAATGTATTTGTAATACACTGTCCAAAATACCCTTGTTCAAGTGTTACAACCTTGATTTAATCTCAAGAATGCTGTTACAAAACCTTTTCTTTCTCTAATTTTAAGTGGCTCTAAAAAATACCTGAAACATTTAAGCTCTGAAGTGTAAATAGTGAATAAAGACTCCAGTGAAACCTCTCAAAAAAAATGCGAGTGAGAAATAATCAGTATTTTGTTTCCAGACCTTCTCCTTTTTCTTACATTCAGCACACAACTCGTTTTCCCGTACCTTTCATCTTTCCCTAAGTCAGATTTTCCCAAATCAGTATTACCATTTTTCCTATTAATTCTTCAGCACAAACTTGAAAAGAACTAAACATTTTAAAGAAAGTCTAGAAAGGCCACCATGTCCAGGGCATAGATGTTTTTTTCTATCAAGAAGAGAGGTTATGTCTTTTCTGTCTTTTTTTTTTTTTTAACCTGTGAGTACAGCATATAATTGAGTGCACAAAAGTTTACAATGTAGATGTCCAAGGCAAGACCAAAACATATTTCTGTGTAAAGGTCTAAAGGCAAATTCACTTTTTCTAAGTTAAAAGGAGTCAGAAGTGAACTGTTCTTTCAGCATTATGAAGAATAGATGTTTCTAAAAAACTAGAGAAAAGCAATTAAATGATCCCACAATAAAAACAAGGCTAAAAGGTATGAGAATGAACTTATTCTGGGAAGATGACATTCATCTGAAATACTATAAACCCATGCTCTAACAGAAACAATAAATGAGTCTAGAGTAAAAATCGGTGTACAGCACATTGTAAAATATATGAAAAATGTTTTGGTTAAGTTGCTACCTTTTTCCAAATACAACTTGTTTATAGCCCTGTTCCCAGGAGCATCACATCAGATCAGGTTACGGTTATTCAAATACAAGTTTTCAGAAGATTTTTATTCTGCTAAAAGTCATGATTAGTTAATTGTTAATGAAAAAAGACAACCAAAGGATGTAGTCACAACCTGGCTAGGATGTGGGCATATGGTGTCAGAAGACGGACTCTCTTGGGTTTTCAAATACAGAAAACTATGTTAAAAGAAATGTTAAAGGAAATTAGGGCTATGCAGGCACTCAAGAATTATAGAGAAACCTTTGCGTGTGCACATCATGAACTATTTTTTAATTAAGAACATTTCACACACACTCCAGAAAAGACCTCTGCTCATTTATTGTCCTGAACGCACACGCTCTGGAGATGAATTAGGGCTACGCAGCAGAAGAGACTCCTGCAGGTAGTGCCTTGCTTCCTTTGCTGCAAGAATTGGAAGAGAAGCAAGGTATGAAGCAGAAGAGTGCAGCAGAAGAAAAGAAAATCTCATGAGCCACAACATCTCAGTGCTGTCCCTTAAGATACAGATCCTCTCCTTGCCTCTGCCCAGAAGTTCCCATGTTAACACAGGCAAGTCTCTTAAATAAAAAATTTCCTAAGTGGTCAGCTAAGTGTCTTTTACTATATAGCTGCCTGTATTGCAACCTTGCACTTAATATGGAGAAATGCAGAATTCCTTACAGATGCAATTAAAGGAAGCTGGAGTTTAGCTTTGGAAGTTTTAAGTGAATACTGCTAAAAATAAATAAATAAATAAATCAGGTCACAGGTGTTTCAAACTTGGCACTCAAACTTAGCAGTACTTCTGACCTCAATCTCCTTGTGCTCCATTTCCCTGGTTAATAATAATTCCTCTTCTCAGTAGGGCGTTATGAAAATCAATTAACATCTGAAGCACTGAAATACTGCAGTGATGAGTCCTGCAGAAATGCCAAAGAGGAAAATAATAACTTCATCCTCAAATCCTGGTCTGAATGGTACAGAGTAAGGCATGAGGCCACACAGTGAAAAATAATAAGGAAAAACAAAACCCTAGTCGTTAGATAACCACTACCCATTCTGTCCACAGCAAGGCAGGGATGTCGTGAAGAAGAAACCAAAACCCCAGGACTGTGTCATTAAGACTATATCATTATGCATATGGGTAGGCAGGTTTCATACTGAACTTCTTAACTTCCCAAGGCTTATCTTGGCAATCTTATTAAAGTTCTTTCAAGTTTGGCTTTTCCATATATATGTTACAAGCAAAAGCAAAAACATGAGTTGTATATGCCTGCCAGTTAGTACCGATCTATCTGACTGGACGCACTTAAATGGTCTGTATGTCTGCTGAGGTTCAAACAGCTGATTTTTTCATCAAATTGCCCCACCTGTGCTTCCTCTCTTCACCACCAAAAAAATACCTGATTTCAGATTCCCAGGGAAAGGGGGGGGGGGGAAAATAAATAAATAAAATCAAAAGCAGTTTTCAGCACCTAAAAATGCCATGCACTAGAAATCTAGTGTGTCATGTCCCTTTAGGATTAGATATTGCAACTTTTCTATATATTCTATAGAAAGCAAGCTGCCGGGCCACCACAGGTGTTCACCACTTCCCTTCAGACCGAGACGGACACAGGCAGGTTGGTCTGTCTGGCCAGTCTGAGCAGACGGGCTGCGCAGCCACGGTCTCTCCTATGGCGTGGAAAAGCACCGGCTGCTGATGGTGGGAGCTAGAGGTACCCTCAATAAATCTATGCTTCTTAATCCTGAAAAGGCTGCAAATTTAAATATTGGCTTCTCAAGTGAACATTACTAGATATTATGACATTGTTTTAGGATGCTAAGCAGTTTCCTGAAGGAATTTCTTTAAGGTTTTCCTTATTTTGTTCCTTGAAGTTCTCTGTGGTCCTATATAGCTCCATGCATACAACTAAGACATGTAGCTTTACTGAAATGGAAATACAAGTAATAACAACCTTAAATTCTCTAGAAGGCAATTACAAACAGGTGGTGAACACAAAATACACAAAATAGATGAGGTCAGGCAGAACGGGCAAGTAGCCCAGCCCCGGCTATCACCATGGTCCTCCCAAACTCATGCCTCCCATGAAACCTGCCGCCACGTTGTGCCGGCGGATGTACTCGCCCATCATCAACCCCTTTCCTCTCATCGCTTTCCATACACATTATAACCCTCACAGTAGCTGTGTGATCCAATACAATATCCCAGGATCCCTACCAGCCAGTATTTGAAATAAAATCAATAGCTCTTCCTTTTACAAGTCTTGAATAAAAACTGCTTGGCCCATGCTCAGTTCTTCTGCAGCATTTTTGTAATACATACCTTGTAGTTTGGTTCAGCTCTTTTCTATAAATAGCTTTCCTCTCAATCATCATCAGCTTTTATTCAGCTGAGAGCATATAATACCCAAAGAGTACTAATTAACAGAAAAACAGAAACAAAAAAGAGAGGATTACTCTTGAGAGGAGTTCTTTTTTGTCTGTTTGTTTTAGCAGTTACATATCAAGACATTTAAAGTGAAAATAGTGTTGGTTAGTTCACTAAATACACTGATGAACTGAACTTTGTAAATTCTGCCTCATCATCACTGTGTTTATTGCTGCTTGGGGAAAACTGGTTTCTCCAGCCAGGAGGATACAGCAGTTTTGTTGGACGTGGGGCCAAACCAATAGCTCAGATCTGAGCAGTGCTGTGCGGCTGGCAGGTGGAGCCTAGATCTAAATCTAGGGTCAGAGTCACTCCTCTCTTAGCAGCATAATACTCTGGACTACTAATAGAGCTCTGCACAAGGAACTAGACATCATCTCTAACCACAGGAGCTCCCATTCTTCTCAGTTTGTTTTTGACTCATGGCGGGCAGCTCTTCGTGCCCCAGATTTTGAGGAATTCCCAAGACAAGATCCTCAGGAAAGCATCTACTACAGTTGAAATCCATGCCAACACAAAATTATCCATCACTTCTAAATACCTAGTTCTCTAATTATCGAGCAGCTTGCAGGCAGGAACACTAATCCTTTTAGACACACTACAACTGGAATTGGATTGGTGAGGTAGGTATTATATAGTCTATGATTACTATTACTATTTATATGATTCTCAAGGATATCTGGAATGAGGTTAATTCTGAAAGACTACCACTGTATTTCTTGCAATGTTTAAATCAATTTTAAAACCACTTGGGAGCAGGAGACGACCTGATGAGGTCAAACTGATCAGGCATCCAGCATGAGGTTCTTAACCTTCCCAAAATCTGGTGCTGATAATTTTTAGTTATGAGACACTGGACAAGATAGACTTGGACCTGCAGAACAGAACAACTCCTAGATTCTTAAAGACTGCACAGAATAGAAAGGTAATACTACAATAAGAGAGTTACTGGTATAAATATTATTCTATATGTGGCCATAAAAAAGGAAGCGATATTGTAGCATTCACACAGGAAAGGCGGAAAGAGCTCAGATCTTAACAGAATTGAGCCATCAATCAACAACAGACCAGAAGACATTTTTCTGTAAAAATTCACATCAATATTGGATCAGATACGAAACAATGAATTCTGTATATACTCTCTCATTCTCAAAAACAAAGAACACCTATGACCTATCTCTGTGTTTTATTTTTCTTCTCCTTCTCTGCACATCCTCCTTCTCTTGTATACTATTGATACATAATTTATTGCCCTTCCTTTGTCCTACTCTTTCCAAAAGTTGTTCTCAAAAGAAAAATGCTGCCGGTGCTACTGGGCAAGATGGACAACCTTTGAATGCACTGGCTCAATTTTCTGCCATTGGCACGGTATGCTGTGAAATCAGAGTTACCCTTAAACACTTATTTTGAAAGCTCCCCAATTTCCCACGAGAGATAAGGAGCACTGTACACCAGCAGATGATTCTGTTTCTTGCATATGATGTATGGTTTGCATGAAGAGACATGTACATCTATTTGTAGATATAACAGCATTTCAATTTCAATTTTATTGTATTTTGGGCTTTAGTTGGGTCACACAGGCTTTAGCAAATAGGATATCTAACTTTCTTTTACTGAGGATTGAAGAGAATTTTGGTAGCAATGGATTTTGCCTTAGGTTTGTTCTTGTCGTCTCTAATAGCTATTACTTTGAAAGCTTAGCCTCTGTAGAGGTCATGAAAATACTGTAGACCAAGTAAAAGGCATGTTATCCAATTTATTCACCAACACTCCATTTTTTTTGCAGAAATTAGTATAGGCACTACTTAATGAGACAAGGAAAAATATAATTCATATTTATCCATTTAGCAAGTTAATTCTTTCCAAGCTCCTCCTGGTTTGCTAGCTTTTAGAAACGGTATTTGATCACGTCTCCTCTGTTAGATACACGTATGTATTTGTAAAGGATTAAAAAACCTCTTGTGGTTAAACCATAACTGGAAATTCAAATATTTCTGACTCTATCACCAACTCATTGCGTAAATTCTGCAAGCACATTAGGCCTGCTTCTAACAAACAATACTTAACTTCATTATTATCAGACAGATGTGAAAAACTAATGTGAAACTGCAGAAAATGGCAAAGGTAGCATATTTGATTCCTTGACTCCGATGTATCTACTTTAATTGATGGTGCTACAAAACATAACTCAATTGTTATCAAATGCCTCGAAATCTTCATCATGAGAAGCACAACCCCCCCCCACACACAGTTACTGCTTAAAAAGACATCTTTATTTTTAAAGTAAACTTTGTAAATAAAAGTAGAACTTAAAATATTAGTTTACTGCACTGTCACCAATCAACTAGCTGTCTATCTAGTCAGTGTCTCTTCGTCATGCTTTTACAAATTCTGAAAATAAGCCTACTTTTGGAAATCAAAAGATGAGACAATCATTGTAACTGCTCTATTTAAGATTTCAAGAAAGTGTTGCCCTCCAGAGAGTTGGTTGATTTTTCATTTACAAGCTGGGTAACTCCAGCTCTACGAAACAATCCTAACAAAATTCATCACTACATAGATGCCTCCTAATGTATCTTTACCATTAGCATCTGTATTGCTTGCTGCCAGCAAAATATTAATATAGAAAGAAAATGCTGTAATATCAAGTAAGTTTATCTGGTCTGTGTCTTCACTGTTTCTGAGTGCTAACAAGGAAGAGGTGTCTTGAAGCACTACACAGATTACAATTTGCCAGAACATTTATTTTAAAATGTTTCTTAAGCTTGTAGTTGTTGAAGCGTGCCTATTATTTCTTGAAAAAGGAAACATCTGTCCTGAATTTTCTTGAACTACGGCATTCTTCCAATAACGCAGACAGAAATACTTCAGCAAGATCTCCGGTCAACTGTAATGTTTCCAATAAGTAAAAGCACCCATTCAGTTACGCCCAGATCCTCTCCCAGATGGCAGCTACATAATTCAAGCCATCGTTTGATATCTTCAATGCATTGTATCAGTATTTGCTGTGATAACATCGCTTTTACATTTCCTTTACTGGGAAGGTGCCCTGCTGTTCTGAAGCATGTACTTTTTGAACCACTCATCTTCCAGATCCATTAAGATCAACAACTCCGTTGTAGATTAGAAAAGGATCAGCAAATTACAAAGACGATGCAATGACAGGAATAGAAGACATGAAAAAAATTACACAAAGGGAGCAATGATTCAGAGTCAGTCTTCTCCATTCTTTATGCAAGGAACCCACTGACCGGTGGCTGTGTTGACTTGACAGCCCTACACATCACTCAGCATTGACATCGGACTAGAAGACTGAAGACTCTGGCTCCTCCAGTTGTTGGGAGCATAACATCAAGATCATTTTTCAACTTGATCTTAAAGTCTTCACTCCACTCTCAGGAGACAGCGCACTGCGAAAGATGCAGGTCACTCAAATGGTTAGGGGAAAGGACAGGAATACGAGCACATGGTTTTCATCCCTGGCTCTGTCAGACCCTGTTTGATTTCTGCATATACGCAATAGGGCATATTAATGTCTGGGTATCAAGTCCCTCACTGGTAAGCCTCAGGTGGTAACATCCACAAATAAGCAATTAATGTATGTTAAGCATTTTTATTCCTAAAATTGAAATCATTGTGGAGGTGGTAGAGCATTGTACTGATAATAAAAGTTACATAATGCTTGTATATCATTGCACATAAGATTTTATTCTATTCTGTTTGTTGCTGTTTTTTAAGAGAAATTTATGAAAAACTGTTCGTCTACAATTTGGACAACACTTGGTGAATATTTCCTCCCCAGACCTTTTGCAGTCTATCAGACAACTGCAGACAGCCACCAAAACAGCAGTCATCCAGGTCCCTGCTGCGCGAGCCCTGTCAGCACCGGCAGCAGGTCCTGGGAACGCAGCTCTGGAATTTGCTGCAAGACGCATCCTAGCCATGAGCAATTTAGAGAGGCTGTGATGGGAGGCTATAGTTCTTTAATCCTTTCCTCAAATCTCCTCCCCATTACAAAGAGAGGGAATGCAGCGCAAGGAGCTGTGGCCTCCTATCAATGCTACGTGTAGCTAAAAGCAGTTTTAAGCAGGTGCTAGCTAGGGTGATAATGAGTTTTCAATACCTGAGCTTATGAGCAGAAGTCTTTAATATAATCGTAGACAAACTAATGGGGAAAAAGAATGAAAGGGAGAGAAACTAGCACTAGCTCATTCTAACGATATATCTAATTCTCAAGCAAAACGAGCATTTTCAGGCTACATGGATTCCCTGTTTCAACATAAGCCCTGAAGTCCCTTAAATCCCTCCATTAACAGTCGAGACAGCAGAGTAACTGTTGCATACAGCAAAGGAAGGACCATGCTCTAGAGCTCGGCATGTAATTGGGATCTATGGGGTTGGGAGTAAATCATCAAGAGGCTTAGTTGTTTCCTTTACATTTTGGCTTGTTTTATTCCTATTGCTTGAAAACTGAAATTCACTTCAGATTCAGTGTCACCTAAGATTCAGATCAATACAGTACTGGCACTAGAACATATTAACCTGGTCACATAGGGGTCATAAAAATAACAACCAGACAGTGCAAAGACAGCATAGAGCACAAAAAATAATCTGAACTTAGTTTCAAATTGTATCAGTTTCTTATATACCAACACTTCTTCAGCACATTATATAGGCACTGTATAGGAACAAACAGATATCAGGGATGCTTCAGTTGTTTTCTCTCCTTGGAAGGAAACCCAGGAGCTTATACCCATCTCTTATTTGCGAATCTGTTTCATTTATTGTAATTATTCTGATTATGGTGGGGAGGTTATTTGAGTACACAGATAATGCTGCCACTTCACAACAACCTCGTACTGAATCATTATTTTCAAAAGCAACACAAACAAAATCTCTGACTCTCTGTGTACATTTGGCATGACAAAACAAAATTAGAAGCCGTTTAAATATGCAAATCATAAGTGAACCAACACTGCCTTTCTTGGCACCTCTGACATTTATGCCAGGCAGCAGTTCAAACAGAAAACTGCTGCTTTCCCCTCCCATCAGCAGCAAGGAATAACCATGAGACACATGAAAGCAGCTACTTTCATCAGTACAAGATGGCAGTAAACCCAGTTCAATACAAGCCCTCTGGCATGGAAGAACAACAACAAAAAAAATTATAATGATAAAATAATAATAAGACGCAAAAAAGTGTTAATCCCTTCATAAAAAGGATGTTACTGAAAAAATGCCATGAGACAGCACTTGCTTTTAAAGCTACAGAAGCATGCTCCATGCATTTAAACTCATGGCTCAGAAGGTTACTGCTATGTTAATGTCTATATTAAAAGTCAGAAGCTATGTAACATTTAAGTACAGCTAAATTAATAAGCAGTTTAAAAACAAACAAACAAACAAACAAAAACCAGTTGGACTGAAGTCAAATGTATTTTCTTAAAATACGTTTCAAGGGTCACCATCAATTAATAATTTTACAATTGGGGGGTTTTGTTTACAGTGTTACCCAGTTGCTATAGCTGACACAAAGAAAATCATTTTGCATTTTTATAAATAAGGTTGTTTATACACACGCATTAATTGTCATGCACAGAGTCCTACTCCAAGGCCTGTCAAAACACGAAAGCCACCTGTCAGAGCCTCATTACATGCCAAACCTCCCGTTTTAATTCCTCAGCCTACAGGAAGGCCTTGGACCCCTGCCCGCGGCTTGCAGGGCGGCTGAGAGGGCTGCGTGAGCCGAAAGCCTTGCTGTCCTCCCCGCACAGGCAAGGACAAGTACAAACAAACTGTTTCATAGCAAATGGAAAAATGGAAATGGAAAACCAGAAAATTAAATTGATTTAGCAACTTCCCTATTGCCATATCCTTTTCACCTCCAAGAGCATCTTTAAAAAAATACATATGTGTATATATATTTGGCGGTAGGCAGAAGAAGTACCAAGCAGGCTTCCCGTAAGCGGGTACGCCAGCAGCGGGAGAAGGCGCGGGCTCCCGCGCGCGGGGCTCGGCAGGGCCAGCGGCACAGCAGCAGCTCTGGGAACCCTGCAGCTGCCCCAAAACTGCCAGCAAAAACGACTCCTCATAAATCAGGAAAGATTAAGCAAAACCGCTAGGTGCAAAGGCACCCGCAGAGCTGCGGAAGTGCCAGCACACTTCTGTTGCGTAATGGAGGGGAGCACTCGGAGACAAGGTTACAGCGACGGGGTAACCTCGGTTTAGTTTTTCTTCCTTTTTTTCCCCCCCCCCTTGCCTTTCCAGACAAAATAGTTCACGTCAGATTTGCTACTTCATTATATGTATGTTTGCCTGAGGTGAGGAAAAGGTTCCAAGCTGTGGCTAAGCGTTGACCTCGACTGCTTCGCAAATAGGATTATGACAGACTGCTCAGTAACAAAACAGGGAAAAATCCTCGTGGGCTCTTGCCGGGCCGGAGTCGCTGCAGCGGGCTGAAACACAGGAAGGAGCAAAGCTAACACGCGGGAGAAGGAAGAGAGTAAGAGCAAAGGAACAGAAGGGAAGGCAAGAAGAGATGGTGAAATAGTGAGGACCGAGAAGACACAGTGGGAAATAAGACAAGATAAACGATGGGAGATAAAAGAGAAGCACCAGATTGATTATATTTAGTCCTGATTGACTCATAAAAGGAAGCTGTAAATCAAATATCTTACATTCATTTACATCAATGAAAATCAACGCGAAAGACAATCCAAATTAGTTTCATACCATCCAGGCTACAGCGTTCCACAAAATCCAGTTATAGCTATCAGATAAACAAAAAGGTCTTTTCCCTTTTGAGTACTATAAATATATACAAGAGTATTCAAAACAATCCTACTGTTTCAGCAGTTCTTGAACTCCTACAATATACGGTTGATGTAGATTACATTTAAGCCTCTCAAAGTTGCTTATCTGCTTTGGGCTAATTTAAGTGGATATTGCTTCTTTGGATACGACTGCTCATTTCTTGCACTTAATTATCACAGCAAGCGAGACTGAAAAAAACACTGCATACACTGCAATACTCTTTAATCTGGATAATTACAGGTATTACTGAAAGAAGAAAGCAGATTAAAAATGCTCAGCCTTGTTTTCCTCACCGTGTCCGTTCTGCCCAGCGTTACTGTACCTTGTATTCTGCTTCACCGCTGCATTTCTTACCAGCCCCTTTCAGATCTCATTCGGTTACAACGAGCAATTCCCTACCTATTTGACCGTAGTTCACCTACGCTTAGTTTATGGTGTTTTAATAGTGTATTTGGCACTTTTACCACCGTGAACTATCATTAAGTTGCAAATTGACTGAAATATTATTAATTGAAAAATCTATTTAAAAATGTACAACAGTGTATCAGAGAATACTGCAAATAAAGATAGACATCCTCTTACTAATTCTGAATCTACCTTTCTGTAACATCACACATCCATTTGTACATCCATTTCCATCCATATATACATAACACTCCTATTTCTATGTCATCACACAATATTCCTATTTTTTCTATTTTCAGAGGGTGTTTCTTCTGGAATACTTAGAAGCCTTCTAGGTATCGATGGGTTTACAGATTAATAGCCTACGTTACTTCAGATCACTTGGCTCATGAAGATGAGATCCAACCAAGTTTTGGATTGTTCAAGTTGGAATCCAGAAGGTCAAAAGCAATTTTCAGTTCTGTTTTAAAACAAAATACCATATAGTTTTACAAGAATGACTGTATCACTGCTTCCAAGGAGCACAGAACGTGTTCAGAGAATTAAGTAAGTCCCAAAGAACATTGAATGGTACTTTTTTTTTTTTTCCTCCTCCTTTTCCCAACTGCAAAGTAGGGACAAAACTATTTTTAAAAAGTTATTCTTACTGCTGACAAATGTAAACAAGTTAATAACATCAAAAAAGAAGTACCAACAAATAGGATAGCTGACATCCTCCCCTTAAATAGGATGTGCAATTAAACATACACACAAAAGGCAAACAACTCCAAGCAAGTTAATGTACCATATTTGTAAAATCTGGAGTCTTCTAACCCAGCTCACTGCAGAACGGCTAAACGTTATGCAGCAAGTGCCTTCACTTCACGTCACACCCAATGGGCCGAGCAGGTTAGTTCAGGGGTGGAAGATGCTCTCTCCTCTCTGCAGGAGACCCACATTTTCTACTGGCTTTTTGAAATCTTCATGTGCTTTTGGGACACATTATAGGGTACGTCCTTGATATGGATTTTTGCATTGAAAAACCTCCCCAAACTGCTTTATTTCTATGATCCAAAAGGCAAGCCTACCTGATCTACCAAGCCACCTAAGGGACCGTATTCTCACACACAAAAAATATTGTCTTAATTGGCGGAACAAGTGTTGACCAGTTTAGTAGTGGGGCACTCACCACGTTGAGTCTTACCAGCACCTTCACATTCTCAAGATCAAGACTGAAAGCTAAATTTGCTGTTACAGGAAAGTGGGTTGCAGGTTCTCAGGGAGAGACTAAGCAGAGAAAAGAGATTAACATCTGTCTATATAAATGTCTGTCAAGCCACAATATAAAAGATGGAAAACACCAGAAATATTATATAAAACCAGACCTCATTCTAAACAGAATATGGTACAAAGTTTTCCATTAAGTATCAGCAGGTTTTTCTGCAAAGAATCAGTAACTGTAAACACAGATTGCTATTTATAGGCAAAGCAAAAACGTGTGTCCAGGAAACACCTGGTGTCTCTCATTCTTTGGTTCTTCATAGTACTCTTCTACGTGACAACTGCCATTTTTCCAGGTTCTCTCTAAATGGGAAGATATTTTACCTACAGGGTTTGCAAACATATTCCACTTTAATCCTAATTTCTTGCAAAACTATTAGAAAACTAGGGTAACCCATAAATAATGAAAATTTAAATAAACAAATTGCAAAACAGTAGATATCTCAGACTAAGATAGGGAGCTATTTACTTAATAGATAATGCTAGCTTTAATACTGAAAAAGCTTTTATCTAGCTTTTAAACCCCATTAAGTCTCTCTTCACACTGTTTATCTTGAAAATATATAGTGTGACAGTGGCTTAATCAACAGTGAACTACATTAAAGTTCATAGCCCAGTATTTTTAGTTCAGCCTTGTTTTTTCCATTGGAAAAAGGACAAATCACAGAAGTTCAGCCTGAAGACAGATTTTAAAATCACTTTTACTGCTTTCCTCTGGCAAAATTTGTGGTTCCCAAAGAAAGCAGTGACAAAATGACATGAACACTCTGGCCAATCTGAGAGCCAGAGTCAATTACAAATTTAAAAAATGAAAATTAAATGACATTGAAAAAAAAGTGTGGGGTAGGTAGGGCTCCAGGTTTAAAACCCCAGGGATCTGTCGATCTAATGTTACACTAAGCTGATCAAAAATTTTAATCTACCTTATGATGCTTTGCATATTCTGCAGTCTGAGCAGTTCATCACAAGCAGTGCCAGGTGGTGGGAAGAAAGGGAAGGAAAGGCCACACCAGGCATTTCGGACAACTGATTTCAGCCTCAGGGATGACTCCAACCCACAACAGGGCAGGCGGTGTTTCCACCTTCCCTCTGGGCGATGACGAAGGCGGCAGGTATTAGGTTGCGGCTGATGCCGTACACAGACATTGCAGGTTCAAAATGTCCAGGAGACATGTGAATTCAGCACGTTTCCCAGCTGTCCTAATGACATCCCTTCCTCCATCAAGCACATTTTGGGTAGGGCGACAAAGAGGGAAAAAGAACCCACCATGATACAGCTATGAATCAAACCTTTATCAAATTATATGCCTTTTTCTTATAAATGAGTTTTGATTGTCCCTAACACTCAGGCCCATCACAAAATTAAGTAATCCACATTTTAGATTGTAATTATATTTGTAAGGACACACTATTATTCTTTGCAATGACAATAAATAAGCCAATCATCACTGAAAAAGTCAGAGGGGATATTATCCTAACAAACTATTTCCTTTTCATGGGATAGAGTATTTATTAAAACAGACTTTTTTAGTTCGAAACACAGAACATCTTGTAATTATTTCTGATCTACCTCCCCCTGCTAAGCGTATGTCCTTTAATGTATGAAAACAAAATACTAACATACAAAATACTAATTTAGAAGGCATATTTGTCTTTCCATTTGCAAATCACACAATAGCATATCATTCTTAGTCATCCTAGATATGTCATGTATTACAGATTCAGAGAAAGAATATACATAATGCATAAAACTTCAAACAAACTGCTTTTGCTTTGGATTGTTTTTCCCAGTGCACCATTCTAAGAAAGCAATATAAACCACTACAAAAGGGCAATACATTAAATTTGCAGCAAGGTCTTTCATTTGTCTTTGAAATTATTCATTATGAACAAACGCTCCCAGCGCAGACCTCATCAATAATTGACAGAACGACAGGAGGAAACTTTCGAGAGAAAAAGCAGTATGGAGAGCTCTGAAGAACACTAGGGAAGGAAACGCTCACAACCTACAATATTACGGGTCAGAATAACATTCCAGTGATCCCTGACACTGCAATGAGCACAGTAGTAAAGCAGTAAACCAGACGCACTGTTTATGGACCATAAAGGACCATATTCATGAAACAACACAAAACTCTGATAACGGACACAAAAATGTTACATTTGAAGTACACTAAATACATAGTTTAAATTCAGACTGAAGCGCGCTCTTCTCACAGCATTTGCAAACTAAATGTGTTTTTCATCATAGATGGTTTTCACACTGCATTTCTGTTGGATTACTTAGAAATACATCGATGATGTGGTGGACATGTTCTTTTTTTTTGGGGGGGGGGGGGGAAGAGAGACACATGAGTATTCCTGAATCTTTGCAAAAAATAAAATTAAAGCACTTAATTGTTAATTTATAGGCCAATACTCCTTCACGCTTTGTTACGCTCATTATTTACCGTATAACTAGCTCCTGGAGAGAGGAGGCGAGCACCTCCTGCGAAAGAGGCGGCCCCGAGAAGAGCCTGCCCACCTGAGCCTGCCCGGCACGTACCACCCATCGCTTCAAAGAGAAAGGGAAGCGGCCAAGCAAGGGCCTTATTCCAGCAAGCCAAAATGAAATGGAATCAACAGCGGACGCGTTCTCTGAATCAAGGAATAAAACTCAGAGACCGTACTGGAAGACCCAACCGCGTGTACTGTTTTAAGTTCATAACACTACAGCACAAACGCAAGGCACGAATTCGAGTCACTGAAGATGACTTGAACTTCACAAAGATGACGTGGAGCGCGTGCGACCGTGGAGCGCGCGGCTTACGGCCGCCACCGCACCGCACCTCTCCGCCCTCCGGCCGCCTGCACGCGCGCTCTCCCGTGAGCGAGCCGGCGCCAGCACCCACCTGACGGCAGGGTGCTAGCGCCGAGGAAAAGGCGGCATTACCTGGCACCCGGGTCAGCTGCCCGATCTCTCCCGCCCCCGCGGAAACGCGGGGAGGCAGGAACGGCTGGGGCTGTCCCAGTTCGGGGCGGCTTAAGCTACCAAGGAACAGCCTATGTAGCTGTTTGCAAAGTAAAAGAAGCAATTTTGGGCCACAACACATTTCCTTTAGGACAAAGTTTACAGATCTTTTCCAACTGAGAGGACTAGAAGGAACACTCAAATCAAGAGAACCCACGTCCTCAAATGAGGATTCAGGCAGAACCTGGTCATTTATTACTGAATTTGACACAGAATCGCTCAGATTTTTTTTTAACTGCTCTAGAAACGTAGTGGTATCATACTGCTGTACTTCTCAATTTTGAAAATACACTGAAACCAACAAACTTGAGGCTTAAAAAAAAAAAAAAAGTAAATGCTAACCATTCAGGCACATAAGATCAAAACTTGGCCCAAAGACTCCACTGCAAGCTAACTGAAGCCAAAAATAAAAAGCTCAGCTACAAAGAAATGGAACCTAGCCAAGTTAATTTTGTATGAAACCACACAAAGTAAGAGGGCAATACACCACGACAGAATTGGATTTCAGATCTCACATCTTTTCTATGAAAGACGTACAATACTGACAGCACAGATGGCACCAACTCAGTCCCAATCAAAACTAATGAAGTTGAACTTGATACACAACCCTTTAATGAGCAGAATGAATCTCGGTTTTCCCAGCCCGTTGAAAGCTATCACACAGCAATGAAACCATTAAGGCAGCACATTAAACGCACGGCGTATCGTAACAGAGGTAGTATTTTGTGAACACCTGAGAAAGCTAGTAGCAAATAATGACACAGACATTTTCAATTGAATTGCAGGCGGCTTTCCTGTCCCAAAATAAAGTTTAATTGTTATCACATACTACTCATGTTCGAAAGAAGAACTCTTGCTCTGGGTTGTTATTTGAAAAGAAACTTCACAAGTCAACACACTTAAAAAAAAAAAAAATCCACTCATTAGCATTTAAATTCACATGTCGTACATACCCAGCAAAAAATCATGGTAATGAGATAGATGACATTTCACTTCACTAGCAGCTACAGCATTAAAATCTTCATGCTTGAGGGTCAGAGAGAAATGAGGAAAACATGGGGAATAATTAAACAGACTTACCATGTCAGAACCACTAGGTCGGTGCTCCGCTCAGTTCAAAACTAAAAGTGTGCCTTTTTGTTGGTTTGCCTTTAATTCTTTTAAAAATACAAACTGTCTCACGACAAACCATGTTAACTACTCACAGGAAGCCAGAATTAGCGCCCGGCTTGCAGTCAAACTAAAAAGCAACAACAGAAGCATACGACAGGCTTCAAGCGTCAAACTGGACGAGATTAAGCAAATTCCCCCCCGGCACTGCCAAGACGCAGGGCCCTGGGCCTCCGCTTCGAGGCCCCAGCACCCCGGCCCCTCTGGCGGCTCCCATCCCGGCCTGGCAGGGCCGTCCTGCACCGCGCGCAGGGCAGCGGCGGCAGGCTCCCGCACCCGGCGCCGGCACAGCCGCGGCCCACGGCAGGGCACCCAGCGCCCGACGAACACCTGCAGGAAACAGAGAAAGGCAGCGGCCACGGGAAGGCGTACCTTCGGCTAACGCGAAACTTAGAACGCTCTCTCCATCGCTCTTCCTCCGCGCGCACCTGCTGTCAGCCCCAAGCCTGGGTTTTCAGGACGACATGCTGCTCCTTGCCCAAGTTTAACTCCTCTGGTGCACATGGTGGTTTACGAGGCTTTGCATGCTCATGGCTACAAAACCAGACTTCACCTGGACGTGCCCAGGTTCAACACTGAGAAAATAATGTTTCACCTGATTCAGTTTTGGAAAACAAAATTGCTTATGATGAAAACAGTAACATTAATCATTTTAAAAATCCTGCCCTTCTGCATTCCTTTTGGGCAGGATAGCAAGAGTGAGAAACACAGCAGAACAGATATTAGTAACGTAATAGAAACATCCCTGTTAGCATTTTTCATTAATTATCTTCATAAACATATATTGTGCCTTGTGATTAAAATTCAGTGTGCCCGAGTTGCCATGGCAGCAGAACTTCCCCAGAACAATAAATTCTTCAAGCTCCGGCACGGATAGTGCTACAAAGCTGCAACGCCGCCTGGGTTTGGAAGGTTTGCGGGGGGACTGCTGGAGCAGAAACCAAGAGGGAAAAGCAGCAGCTTCCACCGTTTCTAAAACGCATAAATCACTACTGACTGATACTTTCACTTCCAGGGTAGCTTCTGAAGAACGCGAATTCTGACTTTTTCCTCCCATTTTCTTCTCAGCCCCCTAATAGCTGAAAACAATCGTGGCAGACTATTTCGGCAGCGTTCACCTCAGGCAGATTGGCTGAAGCTATAAATAGCCGCTCCTGCCATCTGCCAGTCTATTCCTGTGCTGCCGGCGCTGCGCTCGCACTTCCCCCTGCCAGGCCTGGTGCCGCACAGCCGACAGCGACACAAAACACAAGCGCAAGACAGAGATAATGAGGTGAGGAACAAAAATGGTATCGCTGTAATTAACTGCTGTTTTGATATTCATTACTATAAAGAATTCAGATGAATGCAGAGAGCAGCTTAAAAGTGTAATTAATAAGACTGTGCATCTTCTGCAGGCAATTTCCTCACCATAACATTCAAACACAATTCTTCACGATGACACCGTTCTTGCTTTCAGTTTCGTAGAAATTAGTAATAGATAAAAATAAACCTCAAATATCAACTGCGGTAGCTGGAAATAATCCAGTTAGGGAGCCAAATCCAACTTTCTGAATGAGTCAGCACCGAGAATTTTGAGCGAGTTAAGAGAGAAGGTTTTGCGCTCGCCTCCCCCAGCTCCAGTTCGGTCCGTCGTTACCGCACCCTTACACACCCACCGGCGACACATTCGGTTACTGTCGTTTCAAGACAGAAAAACGACAAGGAGGATGCTTGCTTTCCGTATAATTCAGACGATTCGGACGTGCAGAAGTAAACGAAACCCAAATTCCTGCGCTAAGCCTGTAGCTGAAAACCTTCCACGCGCTGTCCGCCGCGCAGAACCCCATGGCCACCCCGAGCGCCCGTTCTCAAAGTGGCTGCTGAACAGGTGATCGCACTGTAAAATAAATCGCAGTGACGCTGACAGCGAAATTACTGTCTGGCACTGCCAAATAATGTAACTAATTTGGGAAAGAAGATCAGGTATTTGCTTTTCTTTCCTCCTCTCTTTCTCAATCAGGTATTTCAGGACTTGACTCTGCTTTCAACGCAGTCAAAAGCAGAAGTCCTACTGACGGGGCAGAACTGTGGCTTTAAGGTTCGAAAGTAAAAGCTACGTTTGTATAATGATTCTGACATCACTATTCAAAAATTACATAAAACTCAGCAACGTCTTTCAAATATGTATAAATCTATGCTTTGTGGAGTTGTCAGCAGACAGAATTGATGGCTTTGTTTTGAAACACACTAGATTTTCTTTGAGGAAATTTATCATACTCCACATATTTGGTCCCCCAACATTCTTAATTCTGTGAAAATGGAGCCCTCATTTTTCTACTTTTCTATGTATACATTTAATAGAGGAGACCAAGGGAAGTGATTAAAAGCAATGGTTACAAGTTGCAACAGAGGAAATTTTGGCTGAACATAAGGAAAAAGCTCTTCACAAAGAGAGTAGTGCAGCATCGGAAGAGGTTGCCCAGTGAGGTCCTGGAATCCCTGCAGATTTTCAAAATTTGATTGAAAAAGGCCTTGAGCAACAGGGTTTAACTTTGCAGCTAGCCCTGCTTTGAGCCCTCCACAGGTCCCCCGCAGCCTACATTTTTCTGTGATTCTGTATAGTTTTAAAATCTCAAAGACAATTAGGTTGAAAACTTTTTCCCAGCCCAACTTTGGGTTGTTTGCTGGGATTTCCTTTAATGTGAAAAAACTTACTTTTTTTAAAATCATTTTTACAAAAAAGTTGTTTTACATCTAAACTGTAACTTCTTCAGACTTTTCATTAAAAAAAAGTGATAACTTTGTTTTGTTTACTGTAACAAGATCTTTGAAGAATTAAGTAATTTCATAGCCTGTCTATAAGTGTCTCCTGAATCACTCAAACCTACTTTTTAAGTGTTTAAACATTAAATGAAGCAGAATTGTTCCTAAAGTTTTCCTAAAAATGCTAAAGTATCACGTTATAATAGTGCGCTATAAGCTTGACTTAGCCTGCAAACTTCTAGCTTTCTGGAATCCCTCTAGTACTAAAGAAAACATGCATTTCCACTCTCTATAAAACCTAACAGATGCAGAATGTTATTGGGAATTGGATCTTCAGAGCAGTCTACACTGAGAATTAAATGCCAGTAAGCCGCAGTGAATTGATAGCACACTAGCTACTCTGTACAGCAACTGCTTGGTCAAGGTGGCACTAACAGGACTGCCACTAATCTTGATGGAAGAGACAAAAATCACAAAAGCTTACCTACCTCTAATTATTTTTCTTTGAGATGTGTTCTGTCCATGCACGCTCACACTATGGATTCAGCCTGGACACCAGGAAGGTAGCGCATATTGGAACAGGTTACTCAGGTTTCGAAATCTCCATCCTTGGAGGTTCGTAACACTTTGCTAGACAAAGCTGCAGCTAACTTGACTGAGTGATAGCGACAGTCCTGCTTTGAGAGACAGGCTGGGCAAGGTGATCTCTAAACACCCCTTCCCCGCCTCCTAGATGGACCTCGTCTTCACCCCGTCTCTGCTTCTGTTCAGGATGTCTTCTGCGAGGCTTAGAATGTCTCCTTCGGGTTTCAGTGAGGTAGCACTAATTAGGAGGACTTTCTTTAGGACTAATTAGGAGGACTGTGATTAAATGAACAAAAATTAATTTTGATTCAAAAGCTTAATCCATCAAATAAGGAAAAACTTGCATGCAACTGAGGAACAGGTCCTGTTCAGAAGAAAATCTTCCATTAAACCCTCCCAGACTACAAACTTGAGGAAGCAGAATGAGACGGATTTGGAGCCAGACGGACAAATTACCTGGCTCTTGCAATGTACCACTAACGTAGTAGTTAGTAGAAAATAACAAAAATTGAAAAGCAGCATTTTCCACTATTCAAAACATGGGCTGATTCAACATATTCCATGCACAGGAGATGGAACACCACTGCTAGGTGATCAATAAAATCAAGGAGAAAGGATATTGGATTTAGGCAACAAATAGCATTTGTAAGTGTTAATCACTCAGGAAAAAAAAAAAAGCATCAACAGAGCAATATGCCTGGACTTCTGCAATTTAGATGACCTCAGTAAGTAGTCCAAAACACAACACTGGCACAGGGTAAAAAATTTAAAAGCTGAAATTGTCCAGACTGTGCTCCTCTTCCAGACAAAACCAGAATGTAGCAAAACAATCTCATATTGAACAAGCCTGATAAATCTGTGGGAAAGGGAAAAGACAGGGAGAAGGGAACAAGAAATTTTGAGGTGGTAACTGAAGACCCTCCTGCAGAAGCAGGCTCCTGGTTCGGGACAGAAGTCGCCTGCTGCAAACTTTCATTTGTCCCAGCGCAGCTGTCCAGCTCTGAACGGTGCTATCGTGATTAAAATTTTTTTCCCCGATAGCAACTAGGGTCTTCCAAAGCTTTCCTATCTCCTTTGTGCTAGAGTACACAAAGCCGACTCCATGCAAAGCAGCTTAGTTTGAAAGGGGAGTGAGCTACCTAGAGAGTAGCAGTCACTTTATTATCTACAGAGCAAGTTAGTAGGAGGAGATCGCAAAAAATTCACATTTACTTTCTACAAGGTAATCTTTCTGACAAGGTGATTTTTAATGTACTTTAACCCACATACTGCTGTTAACTGTATGCAATCTTGAGACTTTAAATATCCACTTGGCTTCATATGAGAATTCACCTCAGCAGCGGAGCCAGCGAAAAAGGAACATTCCCACTTCCCAGGTAAACGACAGAATTTTAGTTTCCATAAATGATTCTATCACTGACTTTTTTTTTTTTTCAATTATATGTTCACATTGCAAAGTTGGGTAAAACATATCCTTTGTAAAACTTTCATCCCCGAAAAGATAAATTCATCTGCCTGAACAAGCAAAAAGGCACAGAAGAGGTTTCTTCTAAGCACAGCAAAACAAAAAAAACATGGAAAACTTTTGGTATAAACAACATAGCTAGAAAACTTATCAGTACAGAAATATACTGTCAAATTCCAGCAATTTTAAAGTTTTTCTCCTAATATTATAGAGTTACAGGAGAGCTGAGGTTGGAAGGGACCTCTGGAGATCATCTAGTCCAATCCTCTGCATGAGCAGGGGCAGCTACAGCAGGTTGCTCAGGACCGTGTCCAGTCAGGATTTGAGTATCTCCAAGGATGGAGACGCCACAACCTCTCTGGGCGACCTGTTCCAGTGTTCAACCACCCTCACAGTAAAACAGTGTTTTCTCATGTTTAAACAGAATTTCCTGTATTTCAGTTTGTGCCCACTGCCTCTAGTCCTGTCACTGGCACCACTGAGAAGACTCTTGCACCATCTTCTTTACAACCCCTCCCTCTCTCCCATATTTCTACACGTCAGTAAGATCCCTCCGAGCTTTCTCTTCCCCAGGCTAAAACAGTCCCAGCTCTCTCACCTGCACCTCACACATCAGACACTCCAAGCCCTTAACCATCTTTGCGGCCCATCTTTGTAGCCCTCATGATGATAGTCTACTTTCTTTGAAAGTTTGAGAAAGAGCTTATAGAGAGCCCCCTTTGAATGCTCACTGGTTAGGATATGGAAGATTTGGATTAAATTTCGTCTTTGGTTTAAGGAGGATATACATACATATTTTTCATGTCTCAAGGTCCTAACTTTGTCCTGACTTGCTCCTTTACGTTCATGCCCTTCTTGTACTGGGGAGCCCAGCACTGGACCCAGCACTCCAGGAGTGGCCTCGCCAGGGCTGATGGAGGGGAAGGATCACCTCCCGCGACCTGCTCGCAATGCTCTGCCTAATGCAGCCCAGGGTGCCGCTGGTCGTCTTTGCTTCAAGGCCACTTTTCTGGCTCATGGTCAACGTGTTGTGCACCAGGACAACACAGCTGCCAAGCTGCTCTCCAGCTGGTCAGCCCCCAGCCTGTCCTGGTGCCTGGGGTTATTCCTCCCCAGGTGCGGGACTTCGCACTTCCCTCTCTGTCAGACTTCATGGGTTCCTCTCTGCCCATTTCTCCAGCCTGTCGAGATCCCTCTAAATAGATGTCAGGCAACTAGGTTCCCAATTCTTACATAGAAAAAATATAGTATAATTACTGTTAATTCATGTGGTACAAAAACTATATCTGTCAGAAAATGCAGCCTTGTAAAGGAAACTATCTTTGGAAAAAGTCTATCTTTGGCAAAAAAAAGCATCAGCTTGTTAGGTGCATTTATCAGTAAAATCACACTGCAGGTAGAGGAACTACTGGGACCATATCCAAGTGGCATAGACTCTATTCACAGTAGACTGTGAACTGCATCTGCTTATAGTACGACTTGTAGACATTTATGGCAGCAGCTGGTTACCAATGTTTTCACATGAGAATATCCATCTGGACAGCTATGTAACCAGTATCATATCCCTTTCAAATTTATTTGTGACCAAATATTAAATACTATAGACATGAGAAATTAACAGAAGGTCACTTTTTATTAACATGCCATTTTATCTAGATGGCACTTCTTCCAAAAAAACAACATTATTATGAATGGTTAAAAATATATCAAGCTTACAAATTAACACCTTTTCAAAAAGGTATATTTATTTATAGATGTATATATTTAAACAAGACTAAATTTTTTTTTTCCATTTCTGCAGCAGACAAGAAGTTTCCATCACAGTGAGGTTTCAAGGCCAGAAACTACTGTTTTGATTGTAAAACATTAAACCTGAAGCACTACAGGAGAGCAGCAGAACAAAAGGTTTTTATCATTACTCCTCATGCTTTAATTACCTTTATCAAGTACCATCTGAGACTAGCTATTTTTAAATCCCTCCACTGATTCTGCAATTACACTAACTCCAAATAGATTTTATTCCTCCCTACTTATAAAGCTCTATACTAAAAAAACCTTAATATGTTTGTGCAGAATGTTCCTTGTGTTATTTGCACACCAATCAACCTGAAAACAGCAACTCTCAGAAACAATTCTGCGTTAAAGTTGTCAAACACATACAAAAATTATAAAAGGAAAACAGAAGTGATGTACCAAAATGATTCAGCACTAGAGAATCCTGTAGTAGCAGAGGCAAGTTGTCATTAAAAGATTTGTTCTTATGCGGTGGAAATACAAACTGACACAGTCTCTTTTATTGCTGCCTATGCTGTGTCAGCATGAGAGGCAGAGCACACCCATCTCACATCAGCTGTTTACCTCCAGGTTAGGACCTTGAGATGTGAGAAATATGTATCTATATCCTCCTTAAACCAAGGACAGGATTTAATCAAAATCTTCCATGTCCTGAGCAGTGAGCAAGCGGGGAGGGGGAGAGTCTCTATAAGCTCTTTCTCAAACATTCAGAGCAAGCAGACTATCATCACAAGAGGGGTCAAATGACTGACAAAGTACGGAGCTCCCCTCTAACAGGAGAAAAATAATTGATATATTAACATGAAAACCGTATGTCATAAATCAAAATCCTGTTAGAGAGTTCATTAACACAAGTTTAAAAGGTTGAGAATAGAAAGAAGGAGCAAAGATCCCAAAACATAAAAAATTCATGCTGTTTGATTTGCAAAGCTTCTCTCTTCTACACATTTTCAGCTGGACCAATAAGTGTTCTTCAGGAATACCCTTGGTGCTGGGTAACTTGAAAATATGCATTAACTCAAAATATAATGCAAAGCCCCATTGCTCTGGAACATTAAGGGACTGCCAGGTATAGCTCAGAAACTGTCAATATTTTTTAAAATATCTAGTTTGTTCACTCTACGTCCTTCTGCTTTGATAATTTTTCTTTTCATCTCTCCCTGACTCACACACCCAGGCGACCAAAGGAGAATGAACAAACAGAGGTAGGAGGAGAGTTGAGAAGCGGCATGGCCTTGAAGAGCTTTGAATGCCTTCAATCATCTGGGAAATCACAAGCACCAACCTTCTACCTTCTGCAAGCAGAGGCTCACGACACACACTGCTGAACAGCGTTTAGTAGGTAACAGCTAGGTGCGATTGCATTCTAAAGGCTTTTCCTTGTATTTGCGCCGCTTTTAGTTTCTAACACACTATTTAAACAACGACCATAGTTTGAATTTCATACCAGAAAACACAACCTGACTTGCAGGTGTGAAAGACGAGGGAAAACTGAGAGGGAGGACTAGACAGGAGGTCGAGCCCTGCCACTCGTCGGCCACACTGGCTTGAGGCATCGTTACGGAGCTGCTGATGGAAAACTGTATTTTAATTTTATGAGAGAAGGAACTGTGGCAGAGGAAGCAATGTTGCAACTTTTAATCAGAACAGAGCGGAATTGTCATTTGAACCCACGGCGAAGCATAACGCATCAGCAGCGCCACACGCATCCTTCTTCCAAACTGCCTCTACGGCTACCAGTATCTACGGTCCCCTTCCACAAAAAGGAGCTCCTTACATTGAGAAAATGTTGCAGCGTTCGTACTGCAATTATTCACATTGAAAAGGCTTTCAAAGGCAGGATGAGAAAACATCAGCCTTTTATTTTTTATGTTTTAGAAATGAACTCTTCAATTAAATAAAATTTCAGAGTGAATACAACCCTCTAAAATGTTACTACAACATCCTGTTTATATGGGATATAAAACTACAATAAATACAATCATACAAATGGGAAAAATGAATATTCATGATTGTGTTCACAATATTAGGATATTAATTGATAGTCATTTACAAATCTGTAGCAAGCAGGATTTCAGGTTCTTATTTTTAAAACATTCCTAATCTCAATGTTCTACTAATTTTGGCAGCTATTGTCACAGGGTATTTCAGAAATACAGTACATATTCCTCAAAAGAGAGATTACACATCAGCGCTTGCTCTGCCGTTTTCCAGGCAAACCCACACCCACAACGAATTGTATTAGCTAGTTGGTCACATTTCAAGAAAAAGAACCTGATTTTGTAAGAGCCAGGAACTGTTCAGCACTCCCTACAATTAAAAGACAATGGCACATACAATACTTTGCATTTCAACCCTAAATTTAGATAAATATAAATCAATATCTGCAGATTTAACAGAGAAAAACCTTAAAGAAATTATATGTATTGAACATACAAATAACATTTCATTTTTAAAAGAAAGAAGTGAAATATAAATGGCAAAAAAGAATTGTATTTCTAAATCACATTGCAACCTAAGAAAAGAACAGAATCTAGACAGAAATCGAGGCTGTACAATAACAAGATTGCAGGCTCCTTTCCTTCAAGGTTCTTTTTGCTCAAGGAGAAACTGCAGTAATTATATCACTGCTCCGGCCCAGGAGATGGGAATCAGAAAGAACAGAGTGAATCTGAAAGTAATCCATGTCAGACCTGCTAATACCACAACATACATCTCTTTGACATTAACAGAGAGCCAGCAGACACAAATAAAGTGCAGACAGTAGATAAGCGGTTTATATTTTTACCCTGCTTTTTAGTTAAGAATGGATTTTGTGAAATGAAAGGGCTTACTGAAAAGTTTACCTAAAGTTCTTCTGCTATTTTTCAACAATTATTCAAAAATTGTTACAATTAAAGAGAGGAAAATAGTGGCTGATTATTCCTCCTGAACGAGTAAGCCTCCCTGTTGCTATGAGCAAGGTTCTCCATCACTAAATGCTTCATCCTGTTTATCTGATGCAGATGTGTTCAAGAAAATCAAATAACTAGTCATTTTAATTTAACTCCAGAAATACAAATGTTATAAAGGCCTTATAAATAAAAGTATTCCTAATGTCGCGTCTTTATGGATTCAAACTATAACTACTTCCACAATCAATCTTCCATACAGATGTAGAAAAAAACATGATCAGAATCAGCTTTTATATATTTAAATAGATAGGCAGGTAATTTTATCTTTTTTCCCCAATTTTTTTCAGAGGGGACAATGCTTCTTTCCAAGTCCTGCAAATCAAAACAGGATCTCTACCGACACACCTAGGAGCAGGAAGAGCAAGCGGCAGGTCCGCAGCAGGGCTGGCAGCGACCGAGCGCCAGGAAAGCCCGGCGGGACACACGCTTCCCCCCTCACACCGCAGATGGGGCAGCCAAGTGGGTTTCATTTTTCGTGATGGTGGGAGAAGGAGAAAAGTATTCTTAAAAGGTCAAAGGAATAAAACCAAGGTTTCTTTGTTACTCATCTGAACTCTCACCTGCAAGCGCCACCCACTTTATATTATAAGTAAGAAAATGTAAATCCCAAATACAGGAATAGGAATAAGGTAAGGAGGGTCTGGATAAGGAAGTCGCACGAGTAAATTAACTACTTTTATTAGCAGCCGTACGGTCGGGGCCCCACGCTATCCACACCCAACCAGCAGAGGCTGAGCACGCAGGGACTCGTGCAGGCCTAACCCCAGGTATCCTTCACGGAGAAGGGTAACCAGCGGTCGAGCCCGAGCGTGCACGCGCGAGCCACCATGGCGCTGCCACGGCCCGCGATGGGGACGGTCACCGAGCAGGTTAACCAACAGCGACGGGGGGCCGACGTTCAGGGACCTGCCAAACTAGCCGTGGGAAATTCTTCGGAGTAGGAGCTCTTGGTACACTCACCTCCGTTTCACGCATCTATCCTTCTGTAGAGACTTCTGTGAAGGTTTAAGAGATCCCTTACCTTAAATAGGAGCAAAGGCACCATTTTTTAACCTCCTGTACAACACGGTAACATATTTGCCTGTTTATATATGCGACTACTGGAAAACCTCCCGTTGCGCTGAGAGCAGCGCTCAGAGCCCCGCTTGGCTGCCCAAGGAAGCCTCCTCCTTGCAGAGCAGGCAGGCACACCTGAATGTCCCCCTTCTGTTTGAGAAAAGTGCTATCTAAATGTCAGTAATAAAAGGATTCCAACATCAGTAATTACCATCTTCATCTCCTCTTTCTTGCACTACTAACACATATACAACATTAAGTAAACAAAGATTAAGGAAAGAAAAAAAAAAGAAAAAAAACAGGATTTGCTGTATAAGCAGTCCCTCATTCACATATTTTCCATTACACTTTTCCTGCTTCAGTACAAAGAATTAATTCTCAGTCACTAAGCAATTAATTCACAAATTCTAATTAATTATTGTCCAGCAGGCAACCAAAGCCTTATCACACAGAATCCAAAACATGCTCTAGACAGAAAATTATTCATTATTATTTTTCACTCGGCCTTCAGCGCTACGCTAGGGAAGTTCTATATAAATATTAGTGAACAAATTCCTAACAGTCCCGTGAAATATTGCATCTATTTTACAGATGAAGAACTGAAACAGTCAAGACTAAATCTCCAAGTTTTGGCTGCTGCTTTCTCAGAGCAGTTAATGTTATTGGTACTAAATACGTTCAAGGAGCTCCAACTGCACCTTTTCCTACTCCCTGTCTCTCCCGCTCCCGTGCCTTGAGCCTCTCTCTTTGAGCAGCCACTACCCATCAGGAACAGACAACCCCACTCAGTAAGTGTCATTTACACTCCTAACAACGCAGTAATACTGATTACATGTAAAAAAATCCAAATTTTAAAACAGGTTGCAAAACAAGCTCCAAATGGGATTGTTCCACACAAATATCAATAAGTTTACATATCTTATCCCTATATTTGTTTGTGAAAAAGCACTAAACGCATATGTAAACCATTGTGTAAATAAACTACTATAATTATGGAAAATTTTATCTTCCCTAAGTATTATAATTGATTGTACATACTTGTGCATTTTTAACTACTCTGACATTATAGTTTAACTTAGTTTAACTTTTTTTTTTTTTAATTAACTAATGTTATTACAGAGCTGCAGAAGAGAAGCACTTCCAATATTTATACTTGCCCAAGGGAAGGAGCCACTTGCCCCAGTGAGAGGCGGCAGGAACCATACGCCATGCCTCTCTCCGGCTTCTCTGAAAACCCGGACTTTTTTCTTAATTATCACAGATGAAACTGCTAAAATTACAGTCAGATGCATGAGCAGAGTATTTGTTTTCCCAGGGTATACGGGAGCTCTGTCACTGAACACTCTTAACCACCCATACTAGAATGTACATTGGAAAACACCATTCCCCACCGAATAACGCAAATTCAGTCAAAACTCAGCTAGGACCCGCGGCCATCCAAGCGCTGGCTCCAGTGCGGTGTTTTCTACCTCGCTTATCTGGCTGCACGTGAGAAACAGCTCCGTAACTCCAAAGTTTAGCGGTAATAACTACAGTCCCAGTATCGCTTCCTAATACCTGGAGAGCTGTGAATTCCTCCATCGACCTTGCAGAGCTTCGGATTAAATCCATATCTGCGTGATTATATCCTTATCTGTAGGCTGATAACAGTGAACTGCAGGACTGTTACGATCACCCCAAACGGCATTCATAAACACTGGTAAGGCCCCCGCACTCTCGTGTTCCCAGCAAAATCCCATTCAGCCGTACTCTACATCATCACTGCTCTTGGTTTTAACTTTTAGCTTTGATTTTCACACAAAGCACAATACATTACTTTGCTAAGAAGTAATCCTGTGGTTTTTCACACATACAGTATCACAAAATATTTTGCCTGGTTGTTAGCATGGTGGGAAACCAAACTTTAAAAAAAACTATATATTATACAATGAGACAGGCAAATCAATGAACATATGTTAAAATCAAATGTTTTTAACATGAGAAATATGATTAATTATTAAAACACCTGGAAAAGCTGCAAGGTCTAGTTTAAATTGTACGCATACATATAATGTCTTATACACTAAAAGGGGTCTGTGCAGCATAAAAATAAAACACAAACTATATTAGTATTTCACTTCTAAGAAGAAAATGACTTATTATAGTTAAGGCAAATGACTGTACTACATATTCGTTTAGCATATAGAAAATAATATATTGTCACTAGGTTTTGAACATTTTATGCTAAAACCTTTCTTAAAGCAGGTGTCAATCTCTTTGCAATAAGTAAAACGCATTATATATGGCCAATGTTAGCGAGAACGCTATTCTTTGAGACAGTGGCATTCCTAAGGAGTAATTTTCTCTAATTGGCTTTTGCCTACCAGCATCTCAGCCGTTGAAAATTACAGGGGCAGAGAAATGCTGCTGCCGCACAGTACAAGGGCAGCGCAGACTGCAACCGGGAACGAAGACAAGAGACGTTTCAGAGTCTACTGATACTCTTACAAAGTAAACTGTAAACCAATTTCAGAAAGAAAATGGTGTTATTTTAAATAATTACTGATGTAGAGTCATAAAATTAAGAGATATTATATTTTTCTTCTTCCCCCTTAAGAAAATTATAACAAAGCTTAATATTTTACCATGAACACTATTCAACGTACTTCAATAAAGCAATCTCCTTTTGTTTCAGCAGTAGCACAGCCCCAAACTATTTCCCTTTAGCTTCTTACTGCTAACCTGCGTGGCACCCATGCCGAGTGGCACCCCTTCTGCAACCAAGTCCTTGGATCTGCAGCTTCTTGTCCAAGCTATATCGCCACCCTCAGAACAGCAACAGCCATCTATCACCACCACCATCACAATCATCCCACCCACAGGAAGGTCAGGGAAGCACTGAAACAAGAATATAATCTGACTTTCCAGCCAGTTTACTGAAAACTACCATCTCCAAGGTTAAGAAACTGCTGTCCAGATGGCACGAAAATCCTCCAACATTGCTTCAGACAAAAGCAGTCTGTTTATTGTACACTCCACTTTTAATATATTTAATAAATATTCCCGTTATTTTCTCAAGCGTTACTTTGCTGAATTGGTTGAACAGGCTTTATAAAATGTTGTTGGCATCCTGAAAACATGTTCTGTTTCCGTAACATTAATACTGCTGCCTAAACATTGGCACTGGTATCGTCCATACACCATCTTGTCATTAGACGTGTTCATGTTTATTGTTTCTATTTTAAATCTTTTTCAAAAGCTTCATCATCATTCTGTGACCCTAGCTTCTTTATCTTCTCATTCCTATGGGATTTGCTGCAACAAATAACGAGGCCTGCTTTCAGCACCCAATTACGGGAACAATGTTATCCTGTAAGCGCATAAGACAGCTCTTCATTAAGCTTGTTCCCACCAATACATCACTATTAGTGTTGCATGAAAACGTATTTTTAGCCTCATTTCTTATGGAAATGAATCTTCGCAACCGCTCAGTGGGTTCCTGCCTTCCCTCAATTTGTATTTCCTTCCGACATCCATCCGTGGGGAGGAGGGTGGAGGGTTTCTCGCTGACGTGTACAGCAAAGTTGCTTGCAATTTTTAATTGTTAGCCAGCTTATTATTTGCAGACAAGCTGTATATGACCATTAGTGCAGAAACAAAAAATGACGACTTCAAAACCAGTATTTTCACTAAATCATGGTCTTCCTTGCCTCTGCAATTACTGTTGGGCAGGACAGATTTGTAAAGGCATTAATTTGTTCTATCTGTGAATAACGAGCTAGTTATTTAACAAAACTATGTATGAATACGACCTCCATATTTCTTAAAACCTGAAGCATTACATTTGAAATTCTTTCTTTGAGGGCTTAAGTAGGAAAAGGTGGAAAGGTTAACATCCTTCGCAAAATCTCTCTTTGCTGGTTTAAAGGTTGGCCAGAACATTCTTCGCCATCCTGACACCAAATTCCAAACCAAATCTCTGCAACTCTGGACAAGTTGTCCTCACATCCAATTTTTTTAGGTTGCTCATTTTTTGAAAAAGTATGTTATTTTCTAACATTAAATTAGTTAATCTCATACAGAACACCTCAATTTCTTCCCCAAAGGGGACCGCAATTTCACAGAAATACTTTCTCACACTAACTTACTTGCCTGTCCCCAGATCTACACTTTTTCTTTACTTTCAGAGGTCAGCTGCCTTCCTATTCATTTCTGAAGCAAATCTATTCAGCTACTTCCTTAATGTCATCAAACATTTACTTGTTCTTTTGGGGAGGGTAGGAGGATTGAAAGCTTTGTTTCTACACGGACAGAGGAGAACAGGAAGCATCTGACAACCGCCATAACCAGGGTCATCTGCAAACGAAGGACAGCTTGAGGAACACCACAGTGGTACTTGAAGAAATACCGATCCATAGGAATTAGATCTGTCTTTTTTAAGCTGCCTATTTTGAATTAAGATTTACAGTACAGACAGCAGCACTCTGAAATAGTACATTTCTTTACGCTTAGTTAAAGATTCATCTGCAAGCACACTACCCATAAGTGCACGGAGGAGAGCAAGTGCTATCAGGACAGTTTATCACTTGCATAACCTTCCCATACGTAATGCTACCACAACTGTATAAGCTAGTGATTTAAGACTCCATATACTAGCTGTAAGTATTAGAATTACCCTGCTATTTTATACAGGTTTTAGAAAACCAAATATAGTGGAGAACCATTATTTCCTATACACGGGGTTTGCTGCACTAACAACCTAGACTCTTACTTTCATTAGAATTTTAACAATTTATTTTAACATGGCTTGAGTATTAATCATATCTTCTTGTCCACCTAGGACTACTGTAAGCATGAATGACTAACTTTACTTGGAAGCAGGAGATGTGTGAAAAGGTTTGTATTTAAAAAGTCATTAATTTCTCCCTGTGCAATATTTATTACATAACGATAACAAATAGTGGCTGTAATAGAAGTAATTTCTAAATTTTTTTTAAAAAGATTATACAAAAATCGCAGAGGCACATTCTGGAGTGTGCTGACTTCCCAGGATAAACTTTCCTAAAATAGTCACTTCTGACTCTTTAAATATTTTGTGCCAAAGAAATTTATCAATGCCAGTATAAGGTTTTTCTTACTGTTCTCTTTGTAGAGTATACTTGAGGGTTTTTGGTTTTGTTTTCTAGAAAATGCAGCCTCAGCAAAACTAGAGTTTTCTGATCACACTTGAATCAGGAAATTCCCAAGCTCCGGAAACAGTCCTGAGCTGGAAATTATCCTCACAACTGGACTTAGAGCTTCCCTGTAAAAACCCTCAATAAGGCCTCAGTTTCAGCTCACTGCAGGCTAGGAACATTTCCCAGATCTTTAAAAGTAAAGCGATACCGTTTCTAGCACAGCCCTGCTTTGCCCAGCGCCCCTTAAAAGTTATACAAGCTTTAAAAATTGGTAGGGCGCAGGGCAGTTACAATAACTTTTCCAATACTGTTTAACTCTTACCCAATGCTCATATGGAGACAGTGTATACAGATGTAAGAGTGCAACTGCTAGGAAACATTTTACTACTAATCTAATTCTTTTGTTGCAGAAACCTTGGAAGGGGAAGGAACACAGCGAAGGAATGGAGGTTGTCTGCTTCTTGGCATTAACACAGAGTTAAAAAAAATCCTCTGCTCAATGATGTAAGGAGATAGAAAAACAAATGCTGTTGATTCCAACAGAGAAGAAATGGGATTTATTCTTATCCACCTGCCACCCACCTAGCAGCATTTAAAAACAACGCCTCTTATATTAGCTGAAGAATGGTACAAGTGACCTCATTCTACCACACATCCTGGAAACTGGAGAGAAGTATGACAGTCGAGCTAGCTTGCTAAAAGTGCAGCACACCTCAAAATTAAATCTCACTAAAACGTGGCAAGACCAAGCTACCCATTAAGCATGCAACAGATTCGCAAACGGCCCTTTGCCAAAGGAAGGGAAAGCAGACCGAAGCAAGTCACCGTTCGGTTTGCTTCATTTTATTGCATTTTCCGGCGTATGGTTCAACCTCTCACCGGCGGCTCCTACGCCCCCCCAGTTAAGACGCTTCCTTTTGGAAGGCAATGCTGAATCTTGGATATCTGTTTTGAGGAACACAGCTTACCTCTTTTGCAACTGCTCTCTGTTAGGTATTAATTGCTTGTGCCCTGGAAACTTCCAGTTCCCCATTTAACCTCAGAAAAAGTGGTATTTTATCCCAATACCGTAGCTTTAATCCATATTCAGAAAGGTTGCTTAACTTTTCTTTTCTAAACGTGGTTTTGAAAAGGATTCAAACTGTCTGGTTCCTTTCAGTCCCCTCTTCTCACAAATTTTCCTCCTCTTCTCCCATGACGCTGCTTCCATTCGGGATGCCCTTAGCACAATACAATAGAGAATATTTTCCAAGCACATACAGTTTGTTAGAAAAGACTGCAAACATTTGACCGCAACTACAAGGAAAAGGAGAACTGGAAGAGAGAAGACTGACCAAATAGATGCAGTGAGAACAATATAAATGGATGAAAAAATGAGGAACGGGAACAGAAGCCACTCTGCCGAGGCACCCATGAAGTTTACTTCACTGGAGTGCTTATGGCAGCGGCGTAACCTTCAGCTGCAGGAAGCCAGCTCGGCAATCACAAATAAAGAGCAGCTATGCGAAATATCCAAATCCCCAGCTTGGCTGAAGACACAAACAATCGAAGAAAAGTTGGAAGAAAATGATCAAATTTCAAATCTCCCGAAGTTTATAGGCTTTTATCTGTGGGGTTTCTTTACTTGTTTCAGTAACAAATTCACGATTGCTGAATGACTTGACTGGGATTTGGGCTTTCTCAGCAACCCTGAAAAATCACCTCAGGTCAGATCAGGAGCCCCAAACGGGTACTCGGGAACTCAGCTTTAGACCCCCAGGTTTGAAAGGCTGTTCTACCTCTCTGTTATATCTTCAAGAAGATCGTTATTTGCAAAAGCTTGCGCAGCCGTCTGATGTAATTTCTGCCTCAAAAAGTCCTGCCTTTCTTGATTATTTAGTGCCCCTCTGGAAGCCATTTGAGAATGACCTTTAAATTTAAATGTCCTGCGGATAGCTGCCCTATAATACCGAGGCCTGAAAAATGGAGCAGGCGACAAAGCAACACTGACTGATTTGTGCCTGAATGGGAGTCCGGAGAATTCCCATTCAAAATGCCATGGCTTGTTCCTGGGACTTTTCAGAGCAGATTAAATCCTTTTAAGCTTAAAGAAAGATCTTAACTAAAGATCCGAATCAGCTACGGACACAGCACATTAGAAATAGAGGAATGAGGTTACTGATCCACCAGAGAAGGGGGGGAGAGAAAAGGAGAGAAAAAAAGAGAGAGAAAAGACAGAGAGAGAGAGAGAGAGAGAGAGAAAGATAAATGATGACAATCTAAAAGGGGAAAATTAGTGTGAACCTGTCTGATCAGTTCTTGCTCAAATCTGAACACTAAGATTACCTTCCTCCTACCAGAACACGTGACATTTTGCAGACTTACCGGATAGGTAATTTATACCTGAAGTCAGGAGTGAAATAACGTTACTTAAAGTCTAGAGAATATGAACAGAACAAGCTAAGAGTCTGAAAAGGCACCAAAATAGATAAAATTTGAATCTACAGATTTTTTTTTAATTAAAAAAAAAACAGGAAAAAAAAGTAATTTTAAAAAAATTCAAAAAACTAAAAGGAAAATGGTTCTGGCTTTTCTAAGTAATCTTCCAATATACAGATCTAAGAGAATGATTTTTTCTAGAAATGGAACTACCCTAAGGTTAGAAGTTAAAACTAGGAAAGGTAAGGATGGCTGTATAAGCTTCTCTGTTCTTTCACATGCAGTCCTACCGGGAGAAAGAAATTAACTGCCCCCAAGCACAGAAAGAGCACTGTTCCAGAAGCCAGTATTTGACAATAACACAGGAAAAAACAGACTCAAAAATAAGGCGTAAGATTTCAGCCAAAACATTCTTAAAACGCTCAAAACGTAGACGTGTCCAAAGCTTCCCCGACCGACTTTCGGCAAGGAAGGCTTTGTGGCATCGCGCGCAGCCAAGAACCGCTATGTCATTGAGCGCATCCCCGCGGGCGAACGGCTTCCTTTGCTTGCGCTTTGCTCCGCTTGCTTCAAGGTTTCGGTAAGGCGGCTGGCTCGCTGCTGAGGCCCATCTGGAGCTCCTGCCGCAGGCCCCGACGGCGGCTCCGCGGGCAAGCGCGGCGAGGAAGGACACGCTCCGCGGGCCTCGCCTGGGCGGCAGCTCCCGTCACACAAGCCCCAGCCGTAACCCGCCACAGAAGCCTTCGTTCGCACAACCAAAGTTGCAGCAGAATTACGGGGTCATCACGCCACTTCTAGCCCACAGAGAGAGCAGCGAGGCCTATTTAAAATTACATATACGACCGCTAAAATGTGTCTGGAACATCACGCAGCTTCTGTCTTGCACGCTATGAAATTTAGCGTATGGGATCAAATACTCAACCGCTCTTCAAGGGTTTTTAACTCGTAAGCATGCAGGGTCCAAAAAGGCCGTGGCTTCAGCGTTACTTTTGTGAGCTCTGCATGAAATTTAGATTTGAAAGCTTTAAAACCCAAACCGCAGAACGTCAGGTCTAAAAGACTTCAGTATGGACTCGCATCTACTCCTACGCGTCACTTCACCTTCTCTGAATAACTGTATTAGCGATGAAATGACAGCCAAGTGAAGGTTGCCCATTTTGCGACCTGTAACTATCTACATAATCCAGATCTGAGCCTTTAAAACTAGGAGACCAAAAAACAAAAACAGTAACAACAAAATCTTTTCTGGTAACTGTTGAAAGTGAGCTCAGAACCAAACTGATTATCAAACTACTAATATATTATGAGAAGTAAAAAAATGGATCTAAATTTAATGTTCAAATTATTTTTTTAACTCCTAGTATTAATATTAAAATTATTATAAATATGCCTTTTAAGTAGGGTTCAGAGTCGAGATTTTGCTAGCAATCTTCTACTTCTATGAGTTTCTCACGGTTAGCAAGCTGGATGCAAACGCACAAGTAGACAGGCTCTAGCAATTGAAAAACACTGCTCGCATTGTCCCAAAATATTAAATTCACATTCTAAATGGAGCTGTGAATGCAGGAAACTCCAAGAACAACGGAACATAAATGTAACCACTTAATGTATGCTAATATTGCCCTAATTTTGATGGAAAGTGATTAAAGGGAAAGCAGGCCCACTCACATATAGCTAGAGATGCTGCTGCAAAGAACCAGAAAGAAGGGAAGAGACCGAACTCATAGGAAATTTCCCTCAGAACCGAGATAAACATTTTGCCCAGTTCTAACAGCATGACACACAACCAGAGCTTGATTCGTATGCATGGGATTATTTTGTTGTCAACAATAAATAAGGCATGAATAGGAAACGGAAGCGTGACCAACATAATCTTTTGTTCTGCAGAAGATCCTCGGAGGATGCCAGAAGGCCTCCTTCCGCAGGGCCCAAGGAAGCTCGGCAACCAGCTACCAAAAAGCCTCCACAGCAGCACATAGTTAAGCAACAACTTGCATGTTTTGAACATTCTGGTCTCACGTACATAGAACAGTGTGCTTCCCATAAAAAATATTTCACGTTTCCTTGAGCTTTCAACTCCAACTTCAAATGTTCAAATATTGTCGGGCAAACTGGACTGCATCAGCTGACAGTAAAGAAAAACTAGGTTTAATCTTGCCGGAATACATTTGTTACAGGATATCCCAAGCCTTATATTTTCATGCGGCCGTATTTCACTTCAAGGGAAAATGCTCACTACCCTGTTAAACTGCAACGCGAGGCAGTTTTTGTAGAGGAGCAGGGGGGGTCGCAAAGCGAGGCTGCAACTGCAAGTTGAGCCAAGCTTGCTGGAATTCAGACACAATGTTCTAGAGTTATGCCTTTTAAATTGTCTTGTGTTTACCATAACAATCTGTATTTAAAGTCTCTAATAATCTTGTAAAATAATATAGCCTAATAGTCTTACAATTTCTTAAATGGAAAAATTACTATTGTCTTTAAATCCTTCTGGTCAATCTACTTACTTTGAAAATGCTTTGAAAAGATGAAATGCAACGTAGCAAACTGGAGCTAACACATACTCTCCTTTTTTTCTTTGATGTTCCATGCATTTTAGCAGCTTTTATTAACAGAGATGAGGAACATGATTTTTTGAACATATGTTAACATATTGTCTTCAGTCGAGCACACAAACACACAGATGCACACTTTTTTCTTGTGGCAATTATATCCTTATTAGCAATGCTTCTAATGCTTTCTCTTCTACTGCAATGGAACTAGGCATGAGTAATGTGCTGCACCTGCCTAAAAATCAGAAGACCTGTGGCTTTCCGTATCCTTGATAGACCGAATATAGAAAACTGAGCCAAAGTTCCTTAAAATTCCAAGATTTCCCTGAAGTCAATAGGAATTCTGGTTGCAGAAGGGATGAAGGGGTATATATATGGATATAATATATAATTAAAAATAATAAGCTATCACACTTAAAAAGCTGCAAAAATGCTTTTTGATGAAAATATTGCAGCTTCCTGACTCTTAAACTGAAATTTCTCTGTGTATATCAATGTAAACAGTGCTAGGAGGTATGAAACGTTTGTTGGTGGCTATGCCTCCAACCTTCAGTATTTTAAATTACCAGTAACATGACTAATGTTTCCAGAAAGACAATAGAATAGAACAATATGAACCAAATATACCCCTGAAATTTCAAAATCTGTTGCATAAGAACATTCTTTTCCAAATAGAAAGCACATACTCTTTGGTCCCAAAATTAATTTGTAAGGAAGGAAAATAAAAACTCCCAGGGTCTTGCTGGTTGCTGCATGCTCACTTACATCCTTCTACGAGAACATGAACAAGACATCTTCAGTCATGAAATAATTTAAACACTGACACTGCAAGCTACAATTCTGTCTAACATTTTTCCCATTCTTTCGGCCTCCTGAGTTAATAAACAAGAGGAAAACTCAAGCTAGCCTGCAGGTCCAGTAGTGCTGAACCGCAACACCGGAAATCAAAATTGAGCACAGAGAATCAACTTTATGACTTAGCCAGTTAAAGACAAGGCACTAGAGTTTATACAAAGCACTTAGGGATGAAAGGACCAAATACATCCTTGAATGCCTCCTAAATATTACATCTTATTCACAGGACAGCACTACTAGTACCGCTTTTAAAAGAAAATGCGATGTTATTTGGGGCAAGCCCATGTTAACTGATCTAACTGCAAAACGAAAGGAGGAGGAGGAAACCGTTCTCTCCTCCAACCTCCGGCCAGGACATACAGTCATGGAGATAAGCCGACAGGCAGAGCAAACTATCCACTGCGTCCGGCTCCATGGGTACATCTACCCCAGGCCTAGTTTGAATTCTGCTTTCATTTCTGAATGGCCAGATTTCAGGATATAAATGACACGCTGCTGATCACCAGTGGAACAACACTGCATTGTTAGTGACCTCCACGTCATTTATCGTAGCAGCTGGACACAACGAGTTTTCTAACACCACGATGAAGTGGAGCTGACACGTTGGACCTTTGCTAAACCAGCTGGCACTTTGAAGGAAAATGCAACATAGCCACGCACAGGCAACCCTCCTTTTGCACTCTCGTTTTGCAGGCAGAAAAAAGCTTTCATGTTACTTAGATGGGGTTAAGAAGCCCTTAAAAAAACTGCTCTTAACTATTATAATTATTCAAAAAAAAAAAAGTAAAGTTTTTCCCCTAATACTTGGTATGAAAACTCGCAACACAGTCCCCTAGAGCCCTGCTGTGGCTGTGCCCGTCCAGCTGGCTTTTTGCTTCGGTAGCCAGAAAAGATGGGGATGTCTGCGCACACTGACACTTCTGTTCTCCCGGCCACCGGCCACACGCGTACACACAAAGATGTACGGTCGCGGATGTTTATTTTTCACTCCATTTTATTCATAAAAAAACAGTTGTTTGTGCATTCTTTTCCTGACAGACAGAATACGAAAATAAGTATCCAAGGTTAGTACTGGGAGAGTAGTAAGCACGTAGCAAGGCAGCAGCAGGAAGATAAGAGCAGACATTTTAGGTCCACCCATAGTCGCTCTAGCTTTAGCACCGTCTGCAGCAGTAGCTAGTAACAGATGTCTAAGGAAGAGTGTAAGAATAGGACAAACAGAGAGTGACAATTCCCCCATTCGAGTCTCCCAGCCGCCGGTGATTCGCAGCATATGGGCTCCCAAGCCAGACGTGCGATGACAGCACATTAAACGTTATTCCTCCTTGCATTTCTCTGAATCACTTTTTAACCCGTGCCAGCTTTTGGCATCCACAGTGTCTTCTGCCAGTGAGTTCCACAATGTGACTATGCGTGGTGTAGAAAGGTAGTTTTGTTTGTTTTCAGACTGCAACCTCAATTTAAACTTTTTACACTGGAAGAGAGACAATGAGCAACTCTGGCCAGCTGCTCTTCCCCGTGACATTCACGACTCTGCAGAGCTCTCATACTCCCCCATACCTTATCCTTTTCTAGGCTGAAAAATCTCAGTCACTTTAATTTGTCTTCAGAGAAGAAGAGCTCCTTATCTTGAAGACCTTTGCCAGTCCTCACAACTCTTTTTACTTGTACTACCATGGACCAGAATTACACACAATATTCAAGATCCAGACACACCATGGTGATGGGGGTGATGCTTTCTAATACTTCTCTTTATTATTTTTATAATTACTAGTATCTCAATGCTTTCTTTGGTCAGTGACTGCATATTAAGTGAACATTTTAAATTGGAAAAAAAAAATCTTCCTGACAAGGAACAGATAAAACTCATTCCATTAATGAACATGTAAAGTAAGGGCTGCTTTTCTTCAGGACCAATATTTACATTTGTTCCTTGAATTTCATCTACCATCTGAACTTGGAACCTTTCCCAAACTAAAGTATCAAACAGGTATTCCTCACCTGCATCACATTTCAAACCTCTTTTTACCAAAGTAGAAACTTTCTGCTTTTTGTTTTTGTTTTTTACTACAAACAGAATACCATTATTACAAGAATACTTTGCCACCGTTTTTATTTTGGCAATAGGTAAAATACAGGCATTATTAATGAAGTGAAATTCCTAATATAAGATGACCAAAGCACAATTGTATCACAGCCACCAACTGTCACAGACATATTTTTGCTCTCAAAAGCTTCCCAAGCCGGGTAAACCAGCAGAAAGGAGTTGCAAATGTATAGGGATAAAATGGAGAAAACTTTCAGCTGCACTTAAGCAGTGACCGTCCTGCACTTTCATTAAAGTCAGTGGAAATACTGAGAATAGCTATAGCAACATAAAGTACCTCCATAAATCGCAACCAAAATGCTGATTCATGACCGACAAAGAGTTGCTTTAGTTAGTAACATTTACAGATAAAATCAGTAATAAATAATATTTTAGCCCAATAGAAGAGGTTTGTGTTTTTTTCCTATTTAATATGCTCAGATGACAAACATCTGCAGAAACCATTTTTGCAACCTTGAGGAGGCCAGGACACCCAAAATCTACTAAACAAGGTACACCAACAAGCAATTTCTTTTAAACACAGTGGAACGTAGCCTAAGTAGATTTAAGAATAGATGTATTTCCCTTGAAGGGCATGCCCTTCCTAATAGTCTCATAAAGGCTTTTACATGAGTCAAGTAAAGAACACATTTAAACATCTGCAGAATGGAGATTAGTTTAAAAAAGGAAAAAAACACACACACACACACACACACACCCCTCAACCAAAACAAAACTACCAGAGATCAAGTAAAGCACAGCTAGAAATGTCCAAGCAGCAAAGGAAAACAATTAATTGGTTGCAAGTTCCCAAGATACTAAACCACAGAAGAATATGGTCTCCCAAAGAACCTTGCCTGAATTGAAAAAAGGTCATTTGCAACTAAAATTAAAAATGTAAAGAATAATTTAATTATGATAGCATGTAACCAGGTTTATATTTATCAGATTTCATGACGTTTTATGCCATCTTCATGAGCCAACATGGGTAATTACCTGGGCAATGTTAAGTAGCCAACACTACAGGGAAAGTAGGTTTGGATAAGGGGCTTTCATTTATAGCCTGTGTTTGCTGCTTTGGTTGTTTTAGTACACACTTAGTGCTTATCTGACTCTAGCCGCAAAGCGGTCCCCAAAGCCCTTGAAATGAAGAAAAAACCACCACTGAAACCTTGCCATTATATGACTGTTCTCAACCCTTAAGTATGTCCAGTTGCATTAAAACTCATCATAAAAACTGGAGTGCCCAAATCAATCTGATTATAGTACGATTTTCTTCTGAAGATCCTGTTCATCTACTGAGGACATGGATGAGAAAGGGATTAATCTGTTCTTGACCTAATAACAAGTCATTACTCCCAGTGTACAGGTCTCCTTTTTGAAATCACTAGGAATTTCCTTGCCATTAAAACCCCTAATCAACAAGCTCTGCAAAAACCTGGCTGAAGCAGTTTAAGACATTGCTGCCTTCAGCTGTCTTTGCCATTCCTTCTGCAGAAGATTAACGTCACATAGTAAAAATATCAAAAGCAAGCCCACATGCCTCAGGCACGTCAGGGCACTGCCGGTTGTACAGCCCTCCCCACCAGGAAAGGGGCTTGCACTAGGCTTGCAATGGCATGCCGTACAGAAAAGATCTGCAGGAATTTCAGTCAGAAATAGCAAACTATATGCAGTCCAAAACGGCACCGTCTGTATTTGACAAACGCATCATTTTAACAAGGATGTGAACACAGAGACACAGCAACGTAACGGTATTCACTCCATAACCTGCTTCAGGAAAAGAACGAGTCACCCTGTCTTGGGGTATGTCCACCCAAAGACACAACGTGACCGCGTGCATTTGCGGCGAGGACTGCAGGCAAGCCACTCGGAGCAGTTCACCTGAGGAGCTGCCAGCTCTTTTCCCTCGATACACAGTTCCTATACTTGTTCTCCCACAATAAAGCAGCAAACGAGAATCTGAGCGTTATAATCAGTTAACAAACACTGAAAACCCTGTGGATACAGCGGATGTCTTTCATGGGTCTGAACAGCTTTTCCTGATCACTGAAAATATCATTTGTCCATTTACAATTCTAAATCTTGATATCAGACAAGGAGAACTTCTAAATAATACATGCACACACATAAAGAGTATGTGTATGAGAGATCATACACATACTAGAAACCTCCACTGGGTACAAATACTTGAAGATCTTCCCACCTAAAGTGTATGAAATTCAAAATACTTACAGGCTCTGCAACTAACATACTGTGTTTTCCCCCAGGGAACACACCATTATACTTTCCCACTATCCTATTTTTCACTTTAATCCCTCCTAAAATTGACTACTTCCATGAGGAAAAGAATTTGTGGTTATTTCAATAACATATAGAAGAAGAAAGTCAATAAGCATACATATTTTGTTTTAAAAAAACAAAGAAACAAAGAGCAATACCGTGAGCAAGATGCAGAGGTGCCCTCGCGTGACTAACGCCGACGGGCCTGGGCTTCCTCTTCTCAAATTTCACCTTTGGCCACTTTTTCTAGTGCCGCTGGTGGTAAACTTAGATCACAAGCTTTAAGGTGGCACGAATGCTGCATACAAAAAATAAAACCTTTTTCCCTGGTAATCATTGCACTTATAAAAGTTACCTGTGAGCAGAATCACCTTTTTTGGTTCAAATCAAGTCACCTGGTGATTAAGAGTAAATAGAAGAGGCTTCAGCATTTCCGTCACGTTCTTCTCAAGAGGGTTAAGTCTGGTAGCAGTTGGCATAAGACTGTGATAAAATCCCAAAGATCTTCAGGCATTTTTACGGCCTGAAATTGCTTTTCCTAGCCTCCTGTCAACATGGCTGAAAGCACTAGCGTTTCCTTATATTCACCCTATCCTTCACAGTACTTTGATAAAGGAAAAATCCACAGAAATTAAGGATGTTAAAGGGAGATTAGTTTTTGCTACTATTTTCCTACAGGTATGTCAGAACAGAGCCATTTACAGCTTTTCCTCCATTCAGAAACTGCTCCTGGAGCACCTGAAACGCATGCAGCTCAGGTCGTATTTCTGGAAGGATTTTCCTAATATCAGATGGAAGAAAGGAACTATGTCATTTAAGATTGACTGGAAAAATCTGAGTAGGAAGTTATTTTAAAAAGCCTCACAAATTGTTTTCACCCCACTAATCTGTAGGAATGACATAGTCTTTTGTTCACAATTTAAAAAGCTTAATGACTGCAAAGATTTATGTATAATTCAGTATATAGTAAAAAAAAAAAATTTAAATACATATATTTCAAATATAAAAAACCTGATTTTACTTAAACGCCATATTTGGTACGGACAAAAACCATGTAGTCTTTGAAGAATACTATCTTTAAGTTGCAGGAAAATACTGTAAGTGACAAGAAAACAACCTCGGTGATGCTTCCTTTTCCGAAAAGCCCTAAAAGTTAACCAGCAGCTAGTTAACAAAGTCAGGTCTGTTTTGCCATTCAAACAATATACATAAAAGTATTTTATGAAAAAGAAAAAAAAAAAGGCAAAATAACCGTAATTCAGCTCATTAGGAAAATGATGCACCACTCCTCCCATAAAACAGCCTATGGAAAAGGAGAGGGGTAAAGGGGTGAGTAAAGGCAAAGGCTTAAACTTCTCCTTTAGGTGGCAGTGACAGCGAAACAGAAAGATGTGAAAACCAGCTGCTCCTGGAGGCCGGTGGGGAGGCCACGGCCACCTTCGCTGACGCTGTGCCCCCGCGGCCGGCCGGCCGTGGTGGCCGGGGAAGCCCTGGCGCTCTCCCTCGGCGAGCGAGCTCCGTCCAGGACCGCCGCGGTGCCGGGCACGCTGCACCTCAGCTCTGAGACTCCCCGGAGGGCCAAGCCCCCAGCGAGCCAGGCTCCGATGCAGAGACACAGCGTCCTCACCGTTCAAACAGCCGCATTAAAAAGATCCATGTATTTATTTGCTTGGCTGCAAACCCTAATGTGGAAAGATAAAATAATTTCATGTTGAGAAACAACTGTGCGGCAGTATAAAAGCTGGTGCACGTCCCATCAGCTCGATATACTGTTGCAACAACTTCTGCTTCTATTTCAACTCATTTGTCATAGGCTAGATAACAAGCTAACGACATAGCTAATCGTTACACTGACATGCTCTTCTCAATAGCCAATTTCTGATAGTGACTGGTAAGCTACTTTACAAATATATATATATATATATAAAATTTGTTTTTCTGAGTGTGAAATCTAAATGTGATTACAGATATTCAGTTGGCAAACATGAATGAATTAAAAATATTTGTGAAAACAATATAAATGCTATGTATAAAAGATCTTCACAAACTGTATCTATGAAAGGTAACCTCAACAGAGCAAACTACTCCAAACTTTTCACTAGAGGAAGCACAAAGATTTTGCACAAAAACCAACTTAGCATGATACCTCATGCTTCTCCAAATACAATTACAAAATGGCTTTGTAAGCAAAAATGAAAAAAATCTTACTATTAGACAACCAATAGGTAAACATTTAAAATACAGCACTGCGCTTTTCATTACTAGTTTTCTTTCCCTTTACAGAATAATAAAGAGAAATTCAACCTAGCAATTCCAGAAATTAAGGAAGCACATTTTGATAAGGAAAAAACTACTTTTCTGGTAGCAGTTTAGCTGCCACTACATAAACTTTTTTTTGCCTTTTCCTTAGGTTGAAGACATGAGGTTTCAAAACATTTATAGGATCGATCTTTACATAACCTCTGTTACACAAGTTTTCAAGAGAAATATAATGGCACAACAACCTACCTGCACCAAGGAGCCTTCTACATACTTGCTTTGCTTATCTATGAGGCATACCTCTTCAATTTAACCTTTTTATTCAACATTTTACCTATAAAAAGCTGATTTTTCACATGACTGGATATTGTTTTAAAGAACCAGGAGTTTCTAGTGACTCCCTCAAAGTATCAGTACATTGAGAGACTTGATTATTACAAGTAATTATCAGCTCTGGCTTGCGGAATGAGTTGCGCATGTCCGTTTCTTTGGTTAGTGGCAGGTCTCCTATTTACTAGGTACTTTACAATACATAAAGCCTTTAGGTACATGAAAGCAAGGTATTACTCTTACAATATTTTTGGGCAAGAGACGCAAGCTTTAAAAGTCTCATTCCTTACCCTGATTTTCATACAAGGTCATGAGACTATATAAATGACAGAATGAAAATCCTAAGTGATGAACTGGGTGACAGAAATTTCTTTATCCATCAAAGTGTCCAGCCCTGCAGTTTTCTGTAGCACCAGCTGGAACCTTCAGACAGCATTAATAAAACAATAACAAACCTTCCTTGAACAAAATATAACATAATGTTTCTAGAAAATACTTTGAAAAATGAAACCCACTTATTAAACATTCACGTGACTGGCTACTATTATAGGTCAAATTCTGTCCTTGAAAAGAGCAATAAGAAAGGCAGCATTTAACGGTGGTGGGGATGTTTAATTGGACGGATTCCAGGAGACTCAGACTTACAGAGAACAGTGTGATTTTCCAGCAATGGCAATTGAGGGTCCAGATAAGCAAATTAGCATTCTTACATTCACGTAAGCTACCACACGTATGGCCAAAGGAAAAAAGAAAAGTTCTTACATGAAGAGTTTGCAGGGAAAAGAAGAAGAAAAAAGAAAAAGGGCAGTAGTAAAGGGAAGCTATCATTTGTTTGCAGGGTAGTGGATTTCTACTCTAGTCTCTCCATCCAGCTACAGCCTGAGGGAAAAGGAACTCTTCAGTCCCATCTGACAGCTCCACAAGCTCAGCACGATGGCAGAGAAGAGTGCTGCTAATGCTGGCCCCGAGGGCAGCGAGCAGGTGGGCTGCCACGCGTACCTTCTGCTGCAGCCTCTTCAATGTGAAGCTCCCTTTCCGAGCTCCCGTTTGCAGGCAGCAAAGCTTCAAGTCGCGGTACATCAACTCCGTTTGCTGAGGTTATACAAGCAGGCTTCAACTAAGGCACTACGAATACAAATGAGCTAGCTTGTGTGCTTGGATATATTTGTAGTCACAGTACCACGCTAGTAATAGATCTACTACCTTCAGGTTGGGTTCCTTGTTTTTAATAAAAGGCTTGTAAAACCACGGGTATTTTCTAGAACTTCACTTGAATGTCAGGAGGTCGCATAGAAACTTGTCACCAGGAATGTCGCCAGAAGCAGGGAAGAGTCCGAGCGCAGAGCGTAGGTACAGAGCTAGTTCAGTGGTATGAAACCAGTGTAGGTACAGAGCTACCTCACTGGTGTGAAACCAGCCCAGTGAGTTGTGAGAAATTAGATATTTCATTGCTCCTTGACTAATTCTCGCGCGCTGAAGACCTCCTAAACAGGAAACTAAATGTAACGACAGGGCTAAACGAGGTCCGAGTCTCTCTGTAAGAGGAGCTGGGCATGGAGCCCTCGAGAGCCTTCTGAAATGAACAGTAACTTTTCAGAAGAAGGCAACAGACACCTTCCCGGAGATGCGAAGCAGGACGAGGTACGTGCAGAGAATAACACTCAGTTTTGGTAATACCTGTCAGGGATAACTGTCAGCAACAGTTCAGCTTGGCTGGAGGAACGTTTCAAGTCGTATTTCAACCTGCTTTAAAGATCGCACAATGTTAGAAACCGGCACAAGTCACGAAAGACGGCAAGTAAGCAGCTTTGAGTTTGGGATTTTAGAGAGTTCATCCTTAAGTTCTAACCCAAAAGAGCTTCCCCAGAGAACGGAGCATAACATCAGGGAACTAAAGCCAAGGCTGGTTTTGATATACATAATACTACTTTATTCCATTGTTTCAGCTTTCTTACAGCTTTAAAAACGTACAGGGGTTCAGAACCACCTCAGCAGAACAAAGAGCACATACCCCAGGGAGATCGAGACTCAAACCACAAGTGCGCAGATGTGGTCAGCTTCCTTTACAAAAAGTAATAGGCACAATCTTTACACACGCATTTTGGTAAGAAAAGGAATAATAGTGCAGTGTTAAAAGGCACCAATGATCAATAATTGGGCCTTTCTTAAAAGCCAATAACCATCTAAGAAAATCACATTTGGTTCAAAAATAATAATTTAAATATTTCATTTATTGGCATGCATCTGAACCCCTGGCAATTTATCACACAAACCTAATACGCACCCTTGCAAAACAAAAATATTTAATCAGTGGACCTGAAAGTCAGTTCATTACAAAAGGAAATACTGAAGCTTTTTGCCTGTATTTAATACTAAACTGTCTTGCTTACCTCCTCCAAGAACACTTGTCTAACAAATATCTATTCAACAACTGCACAGAAAGTATTTCTCTTAAAGCAAGTATATATTTTTTTATCCTGTAGCACTGACCTATTTCATGTGCTATGAAAACATTAGGCACAGACCACAAGTTACATTTTCTCTTAAAAATAAAAATAAATAAAAATACAGTATGTGCAAGCTAGGTTCACACAAAGGACTGGCAGCTACAACAGTAAGCTATTTAGACCTCCCAAAGAAAAGGTTTTCTTATTTATTTTTAATTTTCTAAGCAGTGATGCACACTGCTGTGTGCCATTATCATATTTGCGTTAGGATTATCTGTGTAGCCGATAAAGGAAAAGCTTTAGTACACCCTAAAGGACACTACATCAATACTGTGTGCTAATTTAACAGGATCAAGGGAATGAAAGATTGAAGAAGTCATTGAACATGGGCGACTGTGCTTACTCAGCTAGTCAGGAAGGGCTATTTCTTTCTGCAGGAAGCGTGATTTGAGACTCAGTTGGCCTTGTAGCACCCTCAAACTAAGCCACTTCTGCATAATGGAACCGAGGGACGTACAGTATGGGAAAAATGGAAATGAGAGGGAGCGGTTCTGTGAAAATAGTATCAAAATGTGCAATTTTATCCAGAAGCATCATGCCCGGTGCACGTTTTATGCATTGCGGATTATTTGTACAACTGAAAATTGTACAAGATGTGAGCAGAGAGAGAGCTGATTAATAATCTGCAACATCTACTGTAAGTCCTCAGGAATATAATTTATGGATAGCCACTTACTGTGTTGTTGATTGTTTCCTCTTAAATATATTTAAGTTCAGAAGGCTACAGTATATTCTGACACAAAGATAATAAGACAACCTTTCTACAAGGGGGAAAATATAAGGTAGTAACTAACTAACTGATTTTACGGGGAACCTCCTTTGATGTGCTAGTTATTTCACGCCCTTTGGAAGATTTGAGTTCTGACTTTCTTCATCTTCTCTGCCGAATTTGTCTCCTCGCAATTTCACAAGAGCTATATTTAAGTTCAGTGACCCCTCTTATAGCTGCCTTTTCCTTTTCTGAAATCCCTTTTAAAATCATCTCTAAGATCATAGCAAACTATTCAAGTAAATATTTCTGTTCTGGCAAGTTTCCAGATATATCAAATACTATCAAAACTCCATGATTGATTACATGCGCCAGTTCTCTTTAAATAGAGCAGGAATTAGCCCGTTTTCTCGGTTTCGGGTCCCGTACATCCCTGTCTTTTAAACACATACAAGATGAACATATTGTCTCTGACAGTCTCCGGAGTCCCAGCCTGAAAACACTGTTGGAGAGGCTATATATCACACAGTTGCAGAAACTATTGCTTATAGCAAGCCATGTTGTCAAGAAGGAAAGTGCTGGGTTTTCCAACACCCTAGAGCTCTCCAGCAGGAAGTATATGATATAAGGGAGCCACAGCACGTAGAACACACTGGTTATCCGAAACAAAACCATGGCATAGCGGCGGTCAGGGCTGTGCCCAGTCTCCCCAGCAGCATCCACTTCGTGGCTAGGAAATCGAGCTCTCCGATCATTTATCTCTTTGGTGTGCTGCCGGCAAATTTTAAAGATGTGGAAATAGGTGAAGCAGATGACAAAGGCAGCAGGAGCATAGAGTAAGCACACAATAAAGCCAGTGAAATAGGCGTTAGTTAGCCAGGAGGTAGCACACCATTCGAAAATATCTCCGTGGTAACCAGGTTTTCCCCAACCAAAAAAGGAAGGCAAGAAGATCAGACAAGAGTATATCCAGATCAAAATGATGCAGAGTCTCAAGCGACAAGGTGTGACCAGTTGATTATAGGAGAGAGGCTTTGTTATAGCGAGATAGCGATCCACACTGATGCAAGCAAGACATGCCATAGATACGCTTTTGAGCACAGAGATGATATATCCAAAAACTTGACATGTCAAGGACTCGTGGACACCTGTCGAATAGTGAAGCAGTGACAAAGTAGGAACCAAGCAGCTAACTCCAACAAAAAGATCAGCATAGGCCATGGTCTGAATAAAATAGCTGGTGGTATAATGATGCAGAAGTGGAGCACAGTGGAAAACAAATATAACAGTTAAGTTACCCGCAATAATTAAAAACGTTAGCAAGACAATAACAACTGTCTCAAGGATACAGATGTCAACTGCATTGTAGTGACCAAATCCAAGAGGGCAGGAGAGATGCTCAGATATGTTCATAATACTACTGCTCACATTCAGAGTCCTCCATTCAATCCATCTGGACTGGTTCATGTTTTATGATTAGGGAACACTGCAATCTGAGCTTTAGGGAGCAGATGACCTGCTTAACAGCAGCTAAACTCTGCTTCAGCGTCTCACGATCTCTCTTTGTAGACACTGCCAGTGCTTACATTTGACAGGGTTACAGTCCCATAGCTGTTGATGCCTCCTCAGCATCAGTGCATCACTCTGGCACACCTTAGCTTTAAGGAAAGAAAGAAAGAAAGAAAAAGAAAGAAAAAAAAAAAAGCCAGAAAGAGAAAGGCCACTGATCAGCTTCTCCAGTGCTCTCGACCAATCTTTAGTAAACACAAGGCACTTCTAAAACAAACAGGTACTGTGAGACACGGAAATAAATACTGAAGAGACACATTCATTTCCCAGGGAAGGAAGGGGGAAATCTGTGACTGTCTATTTTCCTGAGAAAGTCAGTTACTTTGGAATATAACGGGGCGAGGTGGAGGGAGGGAGGGGGGGAGGGAGTAATCTCAGCACAACTCGGGTTTCCTGCACCAGCAGTTGGTGGAGATAATCCTTCTAACGTCTCGATTTAAATCATAGAACGACTGGAGAGTAAAGGGAAAAGTTCATTGTATCATGCTGTCTTTTCTGGCTCTGGTCAGGAGATGATATTCTGTCTTATCCGTGCTATTTGATTAGAAAGGTAAGGAAAACATTTTTGTCAAGGTTAATTCCAATAGACTCACCACTGTTTGGGTATGAATAATGAATTTTATTTGGAGGGAGACAGGTGGGGGAGAAGGCAGATTTGTCCTCTGACTCCCAGGAAAGAAAACATACATCTCGCATACAATGAGGAAGATCGTATCTATTCATTTAAAAATGAAAATAACTTAAGAATAAAATTTGGAGATTTATGTCAATATTCACAATTCCTTTCAACAGTTATAGTCCATTACAATTATTAATGCCAGAAGCATAATTCAAGGTCCCCAGAGACAAAACAAATCCTCTTGAATTTAAATTTTCAGCAATGGTAATTTAAAATAATTATCTTTGGAAACTATGCCAGATCTGCTACAGCAGATGAGTACACCGAAGTTCATAGGTATATCCACGATATTGCTCACCTCTGTAGCAACACCTCAATCATTTCACAGCCCCCCAGACAAGGGGGGCAGAAACTTCCATCCGCATTCTGCTGCGAAGCTAATGACATGCTGGTTTGCCTAGCAAAGCTGCCATTGTTTACTACGCCGATATTCCGGTGTTCGGCTCCGTCTTCCAGCGAGTTGGGGGCTTTCTGGTTTTACCAGACGATCAGCATAATAAATGATTGTTTAAAAAAAAAAAAAGTTCTTCTAAAAGCAGGACATTACCTTGCTCATTTTATTTGCAGTTACGGAGCAAGCATACGTTAAAAGAAAACATCTTCCGTGCTCAGTTTTAGGCGAATGCTTCATTAGTTCAGGAATCATTAGGCAGGTTAGTAAGTGTACACAATCTTGGTTTGGAAAGGCCCCCTAAAATGTTAAAACCAGCTTCAATCGCAGAGTTCCTGAGACTCGGAGGCGGGCGGCGAGAACGAATCTATCCACGCACAACGATTTCCAAGGTCATTCAGTATTGCGCCGGCTCCTCTTCGGGTCCCTCCAAAAGTAGCGGGATCTCCCGTGCCGGCAGCAGGAACGGCGCAGGCTGCAAGGGGCAGCGTCCCTCCGAGCCGGCGGCGGCCGCCTGCCGGGGAGCGCTCGCCGGGGCGCTCATCGCCGCGCGCCTCAGCCGGCTCTGCGCAAAGTCCGCCGCGCTCCGCGGCCCCGCCGCGCGGCCCCGCCGCTGCCTCCCTCCGCCTGCCGGCAGCGCCGCCGCCGCCGCCGCCTCCCCTCGGCGGCACAGCGGCCGCTCCGCCCCGCGCGCATCCTTATCAGCCGCCGCGGAGCCGCCGCCGCGCCGCCGCCGCCGCCGCCGCGCCGCCCTCGCCCTCCCCCTCCGCCGCGAGAGGCGGCCGCGCACCTGCGCCCGCCGCCGAGGTGGCGGCCCCGCCGCTGTCGCTAGGTGACGGCGCCGGCCCCGCGCCCCGCGCCCCGCCGGCGGACGCGGACACGACACGAGGCGACACGACACGAGCCGCCAAAGAGCCCGAGCGCAGAGCAAAGCGCGCGCAGAAGCCGCCGCAAGGCCCGCGAGCCCAGCGCCTGCACCGGCCTCTCCCCCCCCCCGATCCTCGCGGGGCGGCTCCTCGCTGCGGACACCAGCGTCACCCCCCCGCCGGGAGCGTTTAGGAAAACCTACTGGCAGGGCACTAACTCCCCACGAGTGGTCCGTAGGTTGGCTGCGAATATTTAACTTGATCAAATATTTGCCCTAAGGGGAAACAAATTGTCTTTAAAATTGCTTAAAAGACAAAATTAAGGCCCTCTGAAAATTAGCTATTTTCATATTCGAGTTTTGTTTTTTAAAAAAAACCATCTGTGACCAGTTCCAGCCGTGTAGCACATTTCAATTGTTTCAGCAGACTGCAAACATCTTTAAATACAGACACGTACGAGTAACATGCTATTCTTCAAAGGCGTACTTTTTAACCCAATTAACAAATTTCTCCATTTGCATAAACTGATGCTGCCATTCACTGGTTAAGGACACAGCACTTTTGTTTACTTCATAGCTCCTAAAAATAAAACAAGCAGCAGAAGTACAATCACAAAGTTATCTCGCATATACACCCCATTAGTTCTCAGACAAGGGAGAAGCAGCGTATTGAGATATGAAAACACCAACCACTGAACAGTTTTTTGGGCTATAGATAAGCAAAACACATCCGTCAAGAATGGTATCAGAGGGCTTAACAAAGTCAGTCATTAAAAACTACAGGGATTGCAATTCTTTCAGTTCTCCGGCAAAGCACAGGCAAAATTTCACGAAGCTGCTCCGGGGTGAGCAGCCTGTACTGCGAGCACGGCCCGGAGCAGAGGAAGGCTGACTGACAGCTCCGGCAATCAGCACGGAGCACCCAGCCCAAGCGGCAGAAAACGCAGCAGGGTGCAAGCGGTTTGCAGCAACGGCGCGGTCATAATCCCACATTCTTCCCTCAAAGGACTGAAGGAAAAATAAAAGTATTTGCTCGCTCCCGCACCTCCGAACTGCAAATGGCTTCAGCAAGTTTAAGGACGGAGCAGCGCCCGTGGGTACCGCTCAAAGCGGTCTCTGCGTGCTGCAGGCAGCGCAAGAGGAGGCGATTTTTATTCCTCCTCTTCGCACTCCTCCCGAGGGGAGGAAGAGGAGCACACAAGCGTGTGCAAAGGAACGGGAGCGAGTGGGACCCCCCCTGCCCTCCCAGGCCACCTCACGGCTGGCACCGGCGAAACACAGGGCTGAAACATCTCAAAACGAACGTCAGAAAGCCACAAAGACGCGAGGCAACTCAGACAAGCCATGGCCAAGCCTAAAACTCAGTGGACCAGAGAACTACAATCTAAGCATATTTTCCTTGGTACAGATTTGAATATTGTTAGAGCTACCACCGCAACTGTGTCACCCTGCTCCCAGGTCGGACGCAGCTGGTTTATGCAACCTCGGTGCCTGTTACCGTGCACGCAGTGTGCCGAACTCTGGTAACAAGCACTCGTGTCACCCAGGCATTTCGGGGCTCGCACAAGGAACCGGAACGCTGCTAAGGTAAGAGCAGGTAAGGGAGAACAGAGATATCAATGGCAACCTCTGCCGGTTGGTTTCCAGGCAGGTAAAACGCTTTTATTCCACGGTTTATAATTAAAGTGACAAACTGACTCAAAAGGGAGGGAGTTTGATTGCTTTCTTTGCGGAAATAGAAGCAGCCTCCCCTTCCTGCAAAAAAGCCCTGCTGCAAGCTGCCAGGGACTTGGTGCAGCCCCTTGGCTCCCCCCGGATCCCACCTCACCGTGGCATTTTCTAGGAAGGAAGCCGTGCGAGCTGCGGCAGACTGACTGCGCTAACTTAGGCTGTATTTGACGCACATTTGGAGGCAAGTGAAAATTAAAGCAGAAATCAGCTAGTCCTAACAGAACTATGCAGTTCCAGACAGAATTTTACAAGATGTGGCAATACTCAAACTTTGTTTCAGAGGCAGCATATTAAAAAGCTACATGGAAACAGTTGTCTGTAGAACAGGGACATTTAAGCCTTAGACTCAGTTTTAAACAAAACGTACTTCAGGATTTCATTATTTGCATATAAAGAAAAGAAAGTGAGAAAGAGAAAAGTGTTATATTGGAAGAACTTAATGGCTGCCACCAAGCCAATATTTCACCCGTAGAATAAAAGCCAGAGCTGGTTATGCCCAATACAAGGACTGAACACTCCCAAGCTGAACGGAAGGAGCAATTAAGTCCTTTCTTTAGGAATTACATGATCTAGAAACAGAAGTTACCATCCAGAAGAGAAGACTCACCATCTGATGCTGCTGTAAAGAGGGGTGACAGGGCAGGAGCTTCACCTAGGAAAGCTGGCCCGCGAGAGCAGGAGCAGGGTGCGTGACCCCGGCAGGAGGCACGGCACAGCTTTGCCCACAGACCACGTCAGAGCAGAGGTAGACTTGGCAGCTCTGAGCAAGGGAACGGTCTGTTAGCCAGTTCTTTCATTCAGCAAGGAAAAGGACCTAACTCCTAATTTAGGAGTTACTAACTCCTAACTCCTTTTTTGTAAGGAAATAGGGCTGATACAAGCAATTCCTGCAACGCACACAAACAAATATCTCATCCGCACCACTCACAGCTAGTTTGGAGTCTTTCAGGGCTCTCTTTGTTAGAAGATTGGCTGGTCAGCTGGACCAAATGCACAACAGTATTTCCTCTAAAATCTTAAAAAAAAAGACATTGATTAGCACAGGGAGATGCAGCTGAGAACGAGAGATAGGAACATAATAATAGTTATTTATTTAGATGTAGACCTGAATGACAATAGGTATAAACAGCAGTCTGCCAATCCCCTATCTTCTTCCCAACTCTGTTTTTTATTGTTTTCTTTCTCCCACTTTCTTCTCAGCCTACAGAACAAAGCTGTTTCTTCAGCTTTCTTTATTTTGATCTTAAGCCTCTGGCATTTATGTGGCCAGCACATCATAGAGACACCCTGGTTTTGTTTTTAATGCCTGCAAAAAATTGTGTTCTATAAAGCTTGCACAGCTTAAAAAGAGAGGGGAGGAAGGGATATCAGTAGTCGCCTTAAGAAGTGGACTGGGGTGTGTGTGTGTGTGTGTGTGTGTGTGTGTGTTTATATCAGAGACTGGAGTTCAAAGTTGCTCCCTGAAGTCAGATGGGTGCTGTATTTAAGCCTGAAGTCAGTTTTATTTGTTATTTGGGATGTTAAGCTGCTTCCCAAGCATTCTTTCCTCTCAAGGCAATCAGACTCATCCGATAATTTAGGTTGGAAGGCACCTCCTCATGTCACCTGGTTCAGTCCCCTACTCAGAGCAGGGCTGCCTTCAAAGTCAGACCCCACTTCGGATTTAGATCAGGTTGCTCAGGGCATATCCAGCTGAGTTGTGAACATCTCCAAGCGTGGAGTTTTCGCAGCTTCTCCGGGTCCCTGTTCCAATGTTTCACCACACTCACCGTGACTTTCCCCCCTTTTCGCTGGGAGGAGGTTCCCTCGAGATTATTTATAATGATTCTCCCTGTGACAAATGAAATTCACTTTACGAGCTCTGGGCAGAGCTCCATATACCACCAAACTTCTGCCCCTCAAAGCAATCAAAACAAAACACCCAACAATAAACTATCACAAAGTGAATTTACTTGAGGGAAATGCTGTGGTGAAGTCCAATGAATGGTGATAATTAGCATTCTTCAGGAATTAAACATAGTATTTGCTTGAAAAAGCAGCACTTAGGACTAACACTATGTAAGCATGCTATTTACTAACTAAGCATATATGATAAGAAAAGCACAAAAATGAATGAAAATTGACAACTTAGAAGAAAGCAGAAAATGACAAAAATAGAGGAGGATTTGTCTTAGGATGGTGTGAAAAGCAAAAAAAAAAAAAAAGAAAAGACAGACATGTCCTCAGGCAGGGTCATGTGGCTGCCGCTAAAACTAGTCCAACTGTCCTTAAACTAACAGTAGATTAAAAAAAATGTACTGGCAAAACAATACAGGGTTATTAATTACCACTGCTCCAGGCATCCTGATGAAGGGCACTGTTATTTGTACTGCTTTTCCCTTTAACCTCTGCTTCTGGTTACATGTCTAATGTTTAGCTAATGGTTTGTGAAAGCCTCCTTACAGTCTGAAGAGCACGCACTTCATTCAAAATTGCCCCTCTGCATTTCAAGTGCCGTAACGAAGCCACGTACCGTGCAGCTATCCTACTGTAATACATTGCCTCCATGCGCGGCAGTACACTAGGGTGCACTGAAACGAATTAGCTATTAATTACATTGCACTGCTTTCAGGAGACAATTAACATTTTTACCTGTTAAATAAGTCACAAGACAAAAAATAGCAATTAAGAGACCATAAATGACAGCATTCTGAAGCCTAAAGAATAGTCTGAACAGCACAGGTGGTATTACCCTTTCTTTTCCTGCAGGAATCATTCCCCAGATTTTAAAATAATACTTAAAAGGTGATTTTAATACCACATGTTTTAGAGACACATTTTGACATCGTTGTATCTCACTAATACTTTTGTCTACACCAGGCCAGGACAACATTTCATAGGTGTGTTTAAATTGGTATTCTAAAGGCACAGCAGGACCTAGAAAGCATATGTTCCAGAGGAGTCCAACTACCTTGGCAGAAGCATAAAGCTCAGTCAGTATTAAAAGTAATTCCATTTCAGCATAGCTTGAATAACAAATTTTAAGGCTTCTAAGAAAAAGAAAAAAGTTATGATCACCTACTTTGACTTTTCAAATACTGCAAGCCAAGGAGTTATCGTGAACCACAGCATGACATTTTGAAAGATAACCAATTCTGATTTCGTGAGTTCAAATGATGAATAATCTGTCGTAGCCTTGAGTAGGAAGTGAAGTTCCTAGGCTTGCACAACAGCAACTCCTGAGACACCAGCACAAGGATCAAAACCTGATGTTACTGGCAGTATGCTCTAACCATATGCATCCGTCAGTCTTTCAGTACCACAAGTCTGGATGCACTAAAGAATAAAGTTGAAGTACATACAAATATAACTTTATTTCTTCTGCATTACCTTTTTTTAAAAATATATATATATATTTGTGCCCAATGTTATTTAAGTTCTCCCAAAAGCATCACCTCTACTTCATTCTTAAAATATACCTGAGAAGTCACTGCCTAGAGGCCATGCTTGCACAAACCACTGTATGACCAGCTCCACACACACTTCCAAATCCTTTTCTATCTCAATATGATAAAAATTCCCCACTGCAACCTTTGTCTACTTACTTTTAATCAAAATAGGCATTCACACAGTACACAGGGTAGACTAATGGCAGAAAATACTTCTGAATTAACGTGCTGGTCACGACTACTAGGAAGCTGTTCGGAAAGCTACAACACAGGCAGACAGTATCTGCCCGCATAATTTTATCTTTTTCCTCAAAAATAGTTTAAAACCTTTCAGAGTTATCCACTTCTATTCTACTAAAAATCGTTACTGGCAGCTACATGAAATGACAAGCGCACGGATGCACCTCACATGGATTCAGGTCCCCTGGCAAGAGAGGCGGCTCCGGGGAGCTGGCGCCGGCACGTTCCCCCAGAGCAGCCCGTGGAAGGCGCGCGGGCTGCAAACTCCTGCCTGCTCGCAGGGAGGCTTCCGTTTCCATTTGCTTAGAAGTGACATGTTGCCCTCCAAACTTTTCCTTTACTAGAGTTTTCAAAATAACACTTCCTCAAGGAGACAAGAGGGGCCCCGGGCTCAGATACACCCTGAACAACTGGCACCATCCAGGAGAAAAGGCCGTAGCCGTCACCGCTGGTGCAGACAGTCAGTTGAGAACTAACATTTCGTTACTGGTTTAGTGCAAATGCTACCGAGGAACATGCGGTATTGACACCAAACTTGAACTAGTAACACCAATCCACTATCTCTCGAGAACAATAGAGCTGAAAACCACCCAAGCAAACCTGTGAATTTGGGAAGACTATCTTTAAGCAATGTGTTACTCAGTATTACGCATTTACCACTTTTGTGAAGAGGTGGAAAAGAGAGGACTAGCAAAGGATGGGGCACGAAAACTATTTATAAACTGAAGTGTGGCCCAATTTCTTTTTATGGATTTTAAGCTCGGCTTCCTTTCTCCCCCGTTTTCCTGGCAGCCGGAGCTGCGGAAGCGCTCCTGCAGACCGACTCTGTGCCGGAGGAGCCTCGCCACGGCCTCCTGCAAGAGCCCTAGGGAAGAGGCCCCGAACAGCCGGCTCCTGCAAGGAGCCCAGAGGGAGAATTGAGCAAACAGCCACTCAGGCACACGTCTTGGAAACCCACGGAAATGGAACCGGGCTATATGACATGAGGTACTTAAAATGCTGCTGAAAAAAATACCCATTTTTTCCCAGAGTTAGGCTAGCTAATTAGAATTTCTAAAAATCATCTAACATCCGATAACTATGTTTCAAGCTTAGTAACATCTAAATACATTCAACCTCCAATAATTAGAGAATTTCATCTTAAATTAGTTTGATTGTATTACATAATGAGCGCATTTATTTTTATAGCTAGAAATTGGCACATGTAAAATGTTATGTGATTTGAGAAAAGAGTCTTGATATTTCTTTTTTGAATAAAAAAACTGACATATTTCCCAGCTCTCCAAGAAAAAAATGAAATTAAATATATATTTTGTCAGTACTGAAAACAGGTTAAATACCTCTTTAATAAAAAAGTAACAGAACTGAAGAACTGAATTTTCAACTTTTACAGTCTATTACCTCTATTCTTTTTTTTTATGATGTCCAAGCAGAGACAAACTAAGGACCCTCCTTTTTTGTGCATTTATTCTGCTTTCAAGATTCTGCAAGTATATTTTATCACATTGTCCCAGAAAACCTACGACTGAATATACTTTTTTTTTTTTTTTAAGTATCTGTTCTATAACTTGATTTTAGGTCTTGCAAAAACACTGCAAACGTTTGAGGTCAAAGTTGGTCTGATAAGGTCTCTAGAGAAAAATCAAAGAAAACCCCAAAAGACAGATAAGTTTTGCTTCCATGCATCCTGAAAAATTTGGTATAATTGCTGTAAGCAAACACCAATTACTTTATATTCACTTAGTTTTTAATTCTGCGATGCATCTACTTGTATAAAACGCTAGCTCTGAGACATCCCAAATACCTGCACGCCCTATAACACTCATTTATTGGGCAAATCATGTTGTGTATTGCTAAATCCCAGGCAAAAGACAGCATTTTTGAGAGAAAATGCAAGCCATTTTGGAAAGGACACTATCACGGAATATAGAGGTCAAGTCTATAAATTAAGTTCAAGTCTTCTTTCATCAATATTAAATTCACACTTAAACCTCTCCCCTCTGCTCAAAATTATGGTTTGAAGCTAAGTGCAAATCACTTCATATATTTTGATGAAACATCCCATATAACTGCCCAACACTTGGCATATAAACACACTGAGTGAAATAACGACCTCTACCTACTTGATGTTATGGCAGGAAGAAATGCCATACGGGAAGCAAAGGAAGCACCGCGTTCTACCTGCGGTAATCGCACAGTCTGCTAGCGGCCAGCTTTTCATACGGCCGCTGGAAGTCATTTGGCTTGAAAAGGCACACAGCATTTGTGGAACATCCTTCTCCCCAGCAGGTTGCTAATGTTTGCTGCAGAACAAACTGAGCATAATTTGTTCCCGTACTTTTAACGAAAGATAAGATAAAGAATGACATGACAGAAATGGAGTTATTGGCTGCAAAACTTCAACAGTAATCTTTAAAGCAATCTTGCAGGAAGAAAAAACAACAAAGAGCGACAGCTTTCAATAGCGCAAAGAAAAAAATATGCTTCCTGTAGCAGTAGCAGTTGCCTATACCTTGTTTACAGCCATTTGTTATAATGAAACAAAAATATCGGAAGTGACTACTTAACAGTTAAAATATTCTAACATATTAAATATACTGCATATAAAATGGAATTCCAAGAGTAGTTTTCTACAAAGGAAAGGCTTAATACAGTGATCTGCATTCACTTTTGTGCACAAGTTATGAAAATACTTAGTAGTCAAAAATCTCTCGTAGAAACGGAGTAAGAGTGGATGAAAGAATTTATTTTTCAACTTATGTTCTAATCAAAGTGCTCATAGCGGAAAAGCTTAGCTATATTTCCTCTCCTCCCAAAAAAGGTCCTTTGTAAAACAAAGCAAGAAAGTGAGGAAAAAAAAAATGGCTACATTCAAAAAGCTATATTTTATTGTTATGGCAACTGATGTGCTAAAAATAAAGAAATAAAGTTGTTATGGCAACTAGAATTTTAAAGGCAGTCAAAAGTAGAATAATCAAACATTCTGCTGGCTTAAAATGTAACATCTATGACTCAATTTTCAGAAAGAGCTTGAGAGACAAGTAGCGTTCTTTTTTTGATTCTCCTTTGGAGACCACAATTAGTTCAAGTTTCAGCGAACTCCGTAACAGAAAGGGAGGAAATAAAGGTGAATAGAAAATTAGTCACCCAGAGTTCTCATGGTCAGAGGGAAGAAATCCAGACTTTATGCTACTTAATTAATGTCCTGGCAACCTTACCTAGATCCAGGAAACATAGCAGCTTCTTACTAAAAACAGCAAAAAGACAGCATTTATGATAGTCATCACAGTGCTACCTAGATGGTATATAACTAAAGGTTACTTAGTGTAGTGAAAAGTTATGGGATACCAAAGTTCATCTGTCTGAACACGCAGAGTTCTGCCCTTTATATGCATGGCATTACAAATAAGACTATAATGACAAGAACATAATATATTTAAATTTCTGATACAAGCTAGATCATCATTTTAGGGCTCCTAGCTACATAAGCATACCCACTGATACAATCTTAGAGAATTCCCTCCCTCCCAGCCAACACATGACAGATGTTAAAATTGCGACTTCTATAAAAAATTAATAGATCTTTGCACTGTGAGACTTTGCAAGCCCCAAACTCCACTAAGCCTTAATTAACGTTAAGCAAAATACTTAAAGGATACTTCAGAGAATTATGACTAAAAGCAGTAACTTGCACTGGAAATATTTTGACTGGAACCACGTAGAAGACATCCGCTCGCTTTCTAACGTAGGCCAGCATTTTAACACAGTACGTGCCTTGCACGTTGCCTTCACTGCAGTGACTCAAGGTTCTTACTAGTGTTACTCATAACTCCTTTCTGACCAGTATGAGAAAGTCTCTTAGCCCAGTCCACGAGAGCTTTCAACTTGTGGTTGGCAGCCTGGCGAAGAGTACAGAGCAAAGCCACGTTCCTCTCTCACTGGTGCTAAAGGGAAAGAATCAGATCAACTCCTGATTGCAGCACAAAAATCCCGGGATGGAAATCAAACCATCACCCAAGGGAGTGCAGCAAGAGTAACGCTGCAGAAACTTAAGCACGTCCTGGTAGTTTTGCTTCTCCACCCTCAGTATTAATCCATGAGGCTAGTTAACTCCTTTCCTCTTCAGCATCACACAAAGCCATTGGTATTTCTCGAGATGCAAATAAGAATGTAGGAAAATATGTTAACTAATGAACCTGTGACGAAGTCAAGAGCTTCCACAAAGGAAACTCCATGTACAGCAGTCACCAGGTATAAATTTTCAATCAGGATAAATCTTAGACATATTAATTTCAAAGTTTGAGAAATCTGTGTAATACTTAAGATAAAGGAACCAGGTTGCCTATTTCCAAGGTTTGTTGCCGACTCAAACAGCTACTGAAGACAAAGACATGCTGTTTTAACATGAGTTTTCTAGGAAATTAGTTTCCTCATTATATAATATTCTGAACATAATCAAGTGTATGGTTGCCTTAAGTGCATCTTTTCAAGTTCAAAGAGAGTACGTAGCAGTGCAGATATCACTCCCCTTAACTGACAGTTTTATAAATCATTGTTCCTATTTAGCACCCAGTGGTCACGCTCCTCTTTGTAAGTGTGCAGGCACAGTCATTCTGCACTGTATAATCAAAAGCATCCCAAAGGAATATTTATCCTAATATTTGCAGGCACATTTAATTCCTAATATGTGTTTCTATATTCATAATTTACCATGAAAGAAGGATTTGAGAGCAAGCATTTTCATAGAAAGGCAAAGGGAATAGTGGCAGCCTGGAGGACGAAGACCAAAGGCGTGTTTTGTAACAACATTTACCGATTCAGGACCGTACAGTGGAGTTACGGAGCAGTCATTCCAAACTGGCCAATTCCTCTGCGATACAAGTAACAAGAAGCATACGTAATGAGCCCACAATTTTACATTAACCTAACGAAGGCCATCTGCAGGCTGCCAGGGCAAAGGGGCCCCACTTCTCATCTCATCCCTTACACCAGGCCTAGGGATAACGACAGGGACACACAAACTCACCGACACAACCGAGACCCGCGGGGAAGGACTTTGCCAAACAGGGATCTATGAGCTGCTGGGATGCCAGAGCCTCGCAATTGCCAGCTACAGCATACGAGAGGAGCAGGACTCGCATCTCGGGAAGCTCTTTGAGCAAGAGCACGCAGCCTGGGTAAGGTGCAGCTTGAAACTGCACCACCATATGAGACAAGTTAGTTTTAGATTCAGGCTGTATACCGTATTACCTAGTCAAGAAAAGATTTGACTTTTAAACTGAACTATTCTTGAAACAAAATGGCCATATCAACAGGGTTTTCTTGTACACAGTATACGGTTAAAAAAAAACTGAAGGTCTATATCACTAATATTTAGCTGTCAGTTTAAAAAACAACTGATTAAAATTCACAACCAGAAAAAAAGTCTTAGCTGCCAAAATATTTGGATATGTCCACAGAAACCTATATAAAAGATTATTAGAAAGTGTAAAAGCGCTAGCTCACTGCGATTGATCTCCTTGTGGTTACTTCACCTCAGCAGCTGCAGATTTGCTTATGAATAGGGAAATTGCTCTTAATTGGTATGAGTAACTCAAAGGGAAAAAACATAAAGGGAAAAAAATTTTGATAAGGGATACAGGTTGGAAATAAGATCTAACGTACAAACGACACCTAGTAAATTTGATTTTCAAGAGACAGTCATTTTTAGATAAGAGTCACTGGCACATACCTATGGGGCGCTTGAGCAGCCAACTGGCGTGCGCAGATGCCCTTCCTCTTTAATAGTCAGCTTGAGGCTGAGGGGGATTTCTGCTGAAGGCTTATGTTACCACTATTTATATTTGCAAGAACAGAAATTAATTAGCCTAATAAACAAGATGCTTTAAATTCAATTACTCCTTTTTTTCAGTGCAGACTTCCAATTTCTGGATTTCTTTTTCATAATCTGCTATATGGCTGATATCACGAAACTCCTTCAAGGTGCAAGTCTCCTACTAACTGCTCCATTACTGTAACCCACAAAGAAGAGTGTTTTGTCTCTTCCTCTCACCTTCAAACCGCTCCAGCCCTCGAGTAACGCAGCCTGCATGCCAATTACGCAACCTTTGTTTGAGAGCAGGGAAGTTGGGAGGAATCAGCGCACAATGAATTTTAGATGAGCGAGTAATGCGGAGAGAAGGCTGACTTTCTGTAAACGCATCTTATGTTCTGGGGCATTACAGATCTCTCTCAACAGTCCACATACATAACAGTTTGCTGAATCTAAGCAGTGCCCTGTGTGCGCAGACAGACACGGTGAGTTTGCTTTACAGACAGGCAGCACACGCTGCAGAGGACTTCCGAGCTGATCCCGTTTGCTCAGCGGTGCAGAATACCACCACTGCAAATGGCTTCTGCCCTGGCTCCTGTCTCAGCAGCAACGCGGCGCTGTTACAGGACGTCTGAACACCTAGTAACAAGCCAATATACAAACTAAACCAGGATACCTAATCGTGTTTTACCTAGGTAGGAGTATGACGGATTTTTAAAACGAGCTGTGAGGTACCAAGCATTCACCAGAGCCACCAGCTCTTACTGCAAACTCTGTTGGAAAGCCCTAGCCAGGCAGGGACACATCCCCCCGGCCAGCCTACCCAGCAAAGCACTTTCTACCTGCATCAGCAGGTACATATCTGAAGCCTGTGAGACCATCGATTTTAATACCAGTTCTTCCAGGAACCAGCATTTATACCCGCTCAGACGACAACACTGTTACTCCCCAAGGCTTCATCACTCTGTTTCAAGCAATGGGCATCTACGCTCGCCGGTAGCTGATTATAAACTCACACAGACCAAAACAGAACGAGATCTCCAAAAGAACAAAAAACAATCTCATTTCTAATCTACCCTTCAGAAGAAATGCACCAGTTTGTGTGATTTTTAGAGCTGGTAGGCCGTGCAGTGCTCCAAGAGCCAGGAATTGTACTGAGTATTATTTTAGTGCTATCACAAGTGATTATGTATGGAAAAGATTTAGGCAGGCTCTGAAATAATTATTCTTGGCATTATTTTATAACTCAAGTATCATATTTAAAAGTTAGCATTAAGACAACAAAAATAAAAATTACTAATGGATGCTATTCCTTTGGTTCTGAAAAGAGCTGACATTACACTGAGGAATCTCTCTGAAGATGAGGGCTGAGCACAAAGTTCTCCCCTTTGTGCACGCAGAATTGAAAGATCTCCTCCAGATGAGCTCCAAATGAATCACAACTTGGCAAATTAAATTCACCTTAATGGCATTTTATTCTTGAATTTGAAACAGAAATATTAACATTTATTATGAAACTAGGTGCCTTGATACTTTGATAATAAACTAAACCTTTTATCTGAAGTCTGATTTTATCGAAGCTATTTAAGCAATTACAACTTTTGTCAGCTTCTGCTGTTCAGAGGCAATATTTTCTCATTGATTTCTAAATATACTTTCAGTTCATATTGTTTATTATTCCGCAATATGCAACGCCCCTAAAATAATTCAAACAACAAATGGAAGACACTAACTGCCAACACTAACATCTTAACCAAAAATGAGGCATCCTATCAGTCCAACCCGGCAAATGATCTGATCTTTCTGCACAACTATATCAAATTATACAAACACCAAGAATCTGCTTGCCATGGAATGAACAATCTAAGTTTAAGAAAACAGTTAGGTCAAGTCATCCTATCCTTACCCTTACAGGAAGAAACAGCAGAGAAAAGTAAAACTGAGAAATCTGCCTACAGATATTGAATAAGATGAATTTAAAACAAACATGGAGCTGTACAAGCTGCCCATAGATCTCTGTGATCTGTCCCTCTAGAACTATTTTAATTAATACCTAGGTATCTCATGCAAAAAGGGATAAGCCAAGTATTTTTTTTATTTCTCTTTTTTGTCAGTTGAGAAAATTATAAATTTTATCTTTATAATATGATTTTTTTAAATAATTGATGAAGTATAGCCATACCATTCTTGATATGAAGTCACTCTAAAAGTCAAGGGTGACCAGGCCTACTTAGTACAGAAGACAAACAGATGAAAACAAACAAACAAAAAAAACCCACCCTCCCTCAAGCCAACAATAAAACCATACCAGATCCGGGATTCCCCAAGAATTAGCACTGAACAAACTCCCCAGCAGTACGAGTGAGACAGACAACATGGAGGCAGGCATGCTCCGCTTCCGAGACTTGTAGGCACAGCTTGGGCCAGCTACAATCTTCAAAGATTCCAAGATATTTTTGCAAAAGGAAGGACATTAATAATTTTCTTTAACTTTATGTGTGGCTATTTGCCATAAGCATATGTGTCGTAAGAAACAAAACTAGCCTATTTAGAAATTATGGGAATGCTTCACTTCATAGATAATTCAGCAGTTAAAAAAAGTAAGAAAGCAACATGTTACATGCTACTCTTGATACGCTCACATTATTAGTGACCACCCATCTTAACGGACAGACCTCTGATGACCTGGGACGCTGCGTAATGTAGTGGACAGAAAAAGAAGTTACTCCACCCTGCGGAGAAGCATAAACTCACCCATTTTCCATTCGGACAAACAGATGCAGCCTTCTGAACACAAGTATTTGCTACAAAAATACTCTAATGTTTCAGCCCATTAACCAACCTGCTGCAGCAGCTGGTGAACAGTCATCTTCTTAATTAGACTCCCTTATTGATTAATTAGCCTCAGAACACCAAGCAGTGGGAGCCCGCACAGTGCCACGGGGACAGAAGATCCCCCTTCTCCTGGAGCTAACTTCGTAACCGCTGGTAGGGCTGCAAATAACAAGCTGGATTAGTTTCCTACTCACACCAAAATAGCCTTTCTATAAAAGTAATCCTTTCGATCCACAGCTGAACTGTTTCAACCCAGTTTTCGCACAAATTAAAAAATAAAAGAAGACATAAACACACCACTTTCAAAGTCAACTGTATTTAATCGCATTTGCATAGACACCAGCTCATTTGTAACCTCTTCCACTTTTTTCTATCCATGCTAGCAAAATTGCCTAAAAACAACAACAGAAAAGAAACTAAGCAAATATTAAGTATGACGCAAATACCTTTCATAGTTTGAGCAGTTCTGGTAGCCTAAAAAATATGTGATTCTGTAAGTATTTTTCTGCATTAAGTTTGCATGAAAGTTGATCTTCACTTCCATCCTTTGAGATCAGTTTGGAGAGAGATACATTAAGGAAAACGGTTTGTTAAAGTTGATTCAACCCATGGTAGGTGGTGCTTAAGCAGATGAAGAAACTTCATAAGCAATACTCAAAAAAAAAAAAAGCCAACATTTAAGGAAATAAATCAGAAAAAGAATTTGGCCTGTTATGATTTATAACCTAGACTCCTTTGGGGTTTGGAGCATGGTATTTTTAACTCTTAATTTTGGACAAGAGACTACTATTCTACCACTGGGAGAAGAGAAGATACAGATATCTATTCCTTATAACCCTGCCACTGGGAAAAAGTTTCCGCTCTGAGCAGGTGCTTTTAATAATGAAACAGGGTTGGTAAAGAACCGCAAAGACTTCCTCTGTCGTAGTTCTTCCTTTGGGAGAGACTTGTAACCGAAGCAGGATGACTGACCTGAACGAAGCATGAATGGAAGCGCCCGCCCGCAAAAGCGTCGGAAGAACCCCCACGCGAAGGGCTCGCGGGAGCGGCGCGTACCGATACACATACTGGGGAGGGCACGACTGACAGAAGCCAAACGGGGAAAGCGCAAGAGCCTCTTGCTGCCTCTCGAGCGGCGGGCCCGCGCTCCGACAAGGCCGCAGCAAGGCTACAGCACGTCACCTCCGCCAACAGGCGACAGCCTGCCCACAGCAAAACCACCCACGCCGAGCAAACAACCGACCGGCGGCAGCGGCGGTGGCTGCTAAGGTTCTGAGGCTGAAATAAGCACCATTCTGAGGGAAAAGATTACACCGTATTCACTGTTTGACTCCTTAAAAGTACAAAACCTTGTCAAAAAAAATGTTTATTGCCACCAACCAAGAGACAAATTAGTGTGAAAATAGTTTTAAAATAAATACCTCCTTCCCCTCCAGTAAGATCTAGCACTCAGTTTGGTTACATTGATTTCCTAATTTCAACAACCTCTATTTAATTTCTCAATTTGAACAGATGAACTGATCCCATAATTCTTTTCATGCAATTTTCTTAGCTTAGACAATTTAAGTGGAACTGTTATCCTGCACGACCTATACTGGTAAGCTAAACAAGTGTATATACTGTTTTGACCTCACGGCAAGATATAAATGATGAAGGAAATTCCAAAATTTTACCACTAGGAAAAACAAATCAGAACTGTCGTGAATAAAATCTCAACCACCTACAGCTTTCAACAGTGAAAGAAAATAGCTTGTGTCCCAGACGTATAAAGTCAGAATTCTAAAGGAGGAGTTAAATATTGTAGAATAATTTCCTTCTCATTTTCCTGGGAGACCTAAGTGTAATGCCATCATTATATGAAGACTGCTTCTATTTGCCATATTAACTGCGTATTAATTCTTTCCAGAGAACAAGTGACAAAGTTCAATTTTATATCTGAGCCTGCAAGCTTCTTAACCTAAAAGGTCTAAAAAAATGTGAACCCTTAACTCTGTGTTTTTTCTTTTCCCTTTAAATTAAGAGGATATTTCTTGTAGGAACCAGAAATTATAATACTGGTCAAAACAGTAAGAATAAACTACATATGTTAACTCTAAATCAGTTATATTTCATCTAGGTCAAAACCCAATCCATTTACTCCTAACTCTTCTGCAGCAATGGCCTGTACTTTCATGTAACTGGTCCCTACTGCAGGAGAATTATTCCTCTGCGTGTTTAGTGCCAATTTCAAATTATTAAATTAATGAGATAATTTTTTTTCTCAATTTGGCAATATCTAATCCCTCAATCAATGCCTCTCCTAGTTTACTTTAAACTTTGGAAGAATTCTCACTCTTCTGTTGAATGGCTTGAAATGTTACTGGCCCAGACACAAAACAATGTTATACAGGCAGCAAACCAAGCTATTTTTTGGCCAACTCTTCTCACGCCTAACCCTTTAGTTAGTTATTATCTCTAATTGTTCCGGGCACATGCTCATATTGCCAAAGGAAATTATGACAGTAAACAAATAATCTTATTTTGGGTTCTCTTAGAAGACATTTGAAAGGACAGTCATTAAGTCTTTCTTTAACACCTTCCACTCAAAGTCACCAGCCATTTCAAAAATGGGCGTTCACATTTATGGGTGAACTTTAAACGCTTTTAAGTAACATACTACTACCAAAATCTACTTTATGTGAAAGCAGCTTTCTTTTTTTCTGATGAAACTATAGAGAAATCAATTTAAACAGGTTTTGGTTCTGTTTTCTTACTCCAGAGCAGCAGTATCATTTAAAAATCTGCTGAATATGTTTTAGATGAACAATATATGTACAGTTCATTTCTGAATGGAAATCAGATTTAAACTTAAAGTGTCTCATAAAGGAATGATGAGAACTTTAAGAAGTTACAAATCTTAGCTCATAATGGTTGACCCAAAGGTTTTCAAACCACAGTTAGTTAGTTCGCAGAACGTAGAAGGCTGCCTTCTTCTCGGGGGGCTTCAATATTTTCCTTACGCAACTACATGAAACCCTGAGAGGTGTTGCTCTCCAAACTTAGGAGAAGGGACTTGAAGTTAAGTGAATTTCAAGAATAACCTGTAACAGTGCTAAAAACAGGCAACCAGTCCATCACACTTAAAGAGATGGAAAGAAGTCTCATCTACAAGTTCAACAGTGAGAACACATACAAGAACGAAACCAGCTAAAACCCAAAAGCAAAATGTTATAACGGGTAGCATAAAAGATGAGAAACAAACAAACAAAATCTGTTCCATTTCACATGCAACAAGCGTTCTGCAGTAAACCGCTTCTTACTGTTTTCAAGTGATAGCAGATTTCTAACAATCTGCACGGCTGCAGGGCTTGGCTTGGCTTGGCTTGAGTGCTATTCTGAAAGGGACAGCAGAGCAGCAGAGCGGAGCAAGGGGGAGCATAACTCTAGCTGAAGACGATTACCAGTCACCTCAGGTGTAAACGGGATAAACTGTGACTCGCCACTAGCCAGTTTATCCGAGTTCAACACGTTCCTTGTCATGGGCAAGATTCACCTCGGCTGCTTGAGAGAAACCTGAGAAGCTCAACATGAAATAATGCCAAGCAGGCAGGAGAAAACCTGTATCAGTGAAGGGACCCTCACTTGTGCGTATGTCTTTCCATTTACCTTCTTTTAACAAATGGATCTGACACTCTCTTACAAAAGTTCTACACAAGCACCAGTGTTACCCCTTCTTTTTCCCTCACACAAGCAGAATTTTCTCACTCTGATTTGCCTTTGTCTTTTCCTTAAAAATACATATAAAAATACATATTTATCTCTCCTGACGTATGCTTGATTTTCCCCTTTCTGTACCATGCCACATGCACCAGGGTCAAAAGCCGACGGCACTCAGGCTGAAAAGGTAACTGAGGCAGGTTTGGACTGTCACACAGTGCAGATACATGTATCTGTGAGAGAGGAAGCAGCTGCCAAATCCTGACTCCTACTCTCTAAAATCGTGTGAAGACCCGCTGTGATACTCTAGCCAAAATTTCCGGGAGGCAGGCCAAGGAGTCTCAGCAAGCCGGAGCTCAGCAAGGGACGCAAGACACTGCCCATCAACAAGAAAATATTTCTGAGAGCAGCGGCAGCAGCTCCCTTCCCTCCTAGGACTCCAACCTCGGCTTGAGGTGGGGAGCGTATCGGCACGGGACGGCTCTAACACGGGAAGGGAAACACAGGTCACCTCATCGTTCTTGGCAGACTCGTGCCCTCGAGCACAGAGGACATGTTCTCTGTAGAATATAAGTATGGCACTGAGTTTTCTAAAGACAGAGATTTTATCGTTCTTTCTGTGCTAAATTAAAACACTAAAATAAGCCCCGAATTACTGCCTGCTACAGAACACCTTCACCAAAACACTCCTCTAACAACAAAATACTGCAGTAGATTTCAAAACTCTGCATGCAGATGGATATATATATATATGGATATATATATATACACACACACACACACTGTAACATGCATACCATTTTTGCGAAGTGACGTGAATGATCGTTGGCCAATCTAACATACTACTTCCCTACAAACTGCACGCAACTGGCATAAAATAACAAATGTGTCTATATCACACTCTCTAAAGTCAATTAAAATGATAAGACTCTGCTATCCTTCAGTTCATCACAAGGAACACGTTTTTTGTCTGCCAACAACGTTATTCTCTTCCTCCATTATCAAGCACAGTTACATCAGGAGCTAACCAGCCACTCTGGAGTTTTAAAGCTCCATTTTGTTTTTTTACATAATTCTCTGCTCCCCATCAGATGGGGTTGCAAACTAGAGATCACGTAGTCCGTACTAATAATTCCAGCTATCAGGTTCTCCTTCTAACCTAAGATACTAAAATGACAGATTTCAAGATCTGCTCTTTAAATTAGGCCTCTAAAGGTCTCTTTAATAGTAAGATCTCATATAACAAAAGAAATCAGATGTCAAAGTTTTTGTTTTTAAGCAAAGCCTCATTCAAAACAACTTGGCCAACACTCCTTACCTCGCTAGTAAGCAATGGCTAACGCTATATTGATGACTACACTACGTTACAGCATTTTGCCACAGATCTAGTGTGTTAAACAGCGCAGCCATGTCATTTTGATCATAGGACAGAAATCTCTAAGTGCACCTATATAAGCTAACTTTCTTACGAATCCCCAGACGCAAAGATTTTTCCAATGATTTCCAGGCACTCTCTTTCTCACAGAGGCAATGCAATTGCCAGTTTAGCAGAACAGTGCAACTAAGGCTGGGTCACAAGAACGGAGAAAGAGGCCGGTGCATTGCGATGGCAGGCTCTTGCCTTTGCAATGGACGGCGCTGTTATGAAAAGCTGGGGAGCTCCAGCAGCAGGGGACAGAGCGTTACAAAGCTTCAAGGGAACTGGGCAGTCATGGGGAGTTGTGTGGGGAGAAAAGGAGGCAGTGGGTCAAGCTCCCGGATGCTACTACCTTCTCCTGCTTCTTGCATCTCAACACGCTTTCTTCTCAGGACTCCAAGTGCACAACACTGCCACCTCTTACCACCTAGGAATGTCTAGATGTGTCAAAAACACAGTCGCGTGCTTACAGAAAATAAGAGACACCCCCCAAAATATCCAGATTCCAGAAGTGAGCCTAAACAGAGAGACATTAAGCAGAGCCACAAAAATACAAGGAGACAATGTATTTGTCTAAATGTATGCATAAACTGAAGGAAACAAGATGAAAGCTATGCATTTGATGGAAAAAATAGCTAACTAAGGGGGAAAAAAAGTACATGTTGATGGTGCATTGGGATGGTTGCATATAAACAATGCAGAAGAATTAATTCTGATTTTTCATACAGCAGAAAGAAGTGGACAATCAATAACGCTCAAACAAATCTGATCTTTAACAATCACCTCATCACTGATAGACGTAAGATACTTACACAAACACATACATACATATGTGCACATATATGTAAAATGTAAAAATAAGATAGTTTAATTTACATTACCAAAGTCACGCAAACGGAAATGAAACTGAAAGAATTTCTGCTCACAGGTATATTACTACATGACAATTCATAAAAAAAGGCTGACAAGTTTTCCTGGAGCATCCAATACTAACTATTGCTAAAAATGGACCTTAGCTTTGGTTTGACATACAACTTCTCCTATTCATTTCTTTTTATGAATCCGTTTATGCAGTGTACACCAAATGATGTGAACACCAATAGTTTATAACTATAGAAGAAAGTTCATGGTTTCAGAAAAATGTGATTTATCTTAAAAAAAAAAAAAAGTTGAGTTTGCAAAAATGTTTCAGTTCATAATAGGATATAATTTTCTAATCTATAGCAGTATAATATTTCACCTGAAATACTACATCAACCATCCTCCAAAATATAGGTCACTGAAATATTTCTATTGTGAAAAGGCCAAATGTAACAAGGTATTTTGAAAGGCACGAGGCCCTAGCATCAAGATCAGGCTTGTACAGAGAAAGTTTTTAACTCTCTCCTCTGCCATGAAGCAAACATCTCCCCTGCTACTGGAATGCAAAGGCAAAATGATGGAGAGTGGTTTTGATGCTGCATACAGCTCACAGGTGTCCTGCGAATGGTTTCGAAGGAAAATAGTCCCAACTACAAAGTCGAAAAAAAATTTACACTACCAAAACAACTTGCTCTATTAGTAAAGGAAAAATATGCTATGAGGACAGAAGACCTCACTCTGGGGACACCTTTTAAAATATAGCTGGTAGGTTAGATTGAGAGGGCAAGCAACAACAACATATGACTACATTATGAGAGGAAGCTTTTACTAACAATGTCTACCCCAGAAGCTTTTGTATAGACAGATGATTCATTCTTTAGCCAATAAATCCAGCATTTTCTGTGACCAACATATAAAATTATGTTCATCAGTTTCTGCCCTTATGATCATTTTTAAGACCGCTGCTGATCTCCAAGTGCTGAACCTCCCTGCTGTGGGAAGCATTTTAGAAGCACAATGGCAAGTGCACATCCTGACACTGCACGGAGATGTTGCCACTACAACTCAGTGATTCTCAGTCTTTAAACTGTGGCTATAAGCAGCCTGGAAAGTCTACAGAGACAGCTTCTGGTCACGTTTACTGACCGTACTGAAGATATTAGGATGCAGAATGGGAAAAGATTCCTGACACAATTCTCTTCTCTAATAGTGTATACAGCAAGACAACTGGTCTCCAGCTAGGTAGACATGTTTTAAATGTTTTTGTTTAAAAAACAACAGCTTTTTTTTTTTTTTTTTTAACTAAAACCCACAAAATTAAGGCAAACAGAGAACAGAAACTGTTGAAAAAAAACCACAAAGTGACGAATTTAAGTAAAACAACAAAACCCAACACCTGAACAACAAGCTGATGTGCTTATTATCATCACAGCAAGTGAAGAGAAAGCTAAATGTCAAGCATTGCTACAGATATAGGTCAGCAATTTCTATTGTTAATGCCATTCAGCAGGTACTCATGGCAGGAGGTAAAGTCACCTAATCACAATTTCAGTTGCTTAAAACAAGTCAAACTGTTCCACTCTTTTGCTACTTTGCAGCTGTGTAGAACGGCTGCTCAGTCTAATTCACTGTAACAAAACCAAACAAAAAAACCCTTACCATTGTGATGAGAAGTCTATATTTATCCAGCATCGCCTGGTTGTCATGGCATCCTGCCAGCAGCTGCCAAACCTCTGCCCTCAGCGCTTCTGGAACACCGCTCTTCACCAGCGTAGATAATCCTTTCGGTCTCACAACAAGATTATTATGCCTGAGAAAAAAGACAATCATTTGCCTATTATATCTCAACTACGGGAGCAGAATACGAGATAAAACATATAAAAAGTTTTCCAGCTTTCCAATGTTATTCTGAAAAGTAGAGTCACTAACTGACAGCATAAACATTTCTTGCACAAGTTACACAAATTAGTATTTGTCACATGGAAAGATAAAATGCTGCAAGAATTCACAGTAAGAAACAGTGGCAAAATACACTGATATCCAAAGTTATTTCAGCTAGGATTAGAGATATTAATGAAAATGAAAAGAATAAACAATTGCAGAAATTGAACAAAACTGGTTAATAGAAAACAACATAATAAAAAAAAGCTACTGACAAGTGCAAGAGATACTATAAAGTACAGATCAATTTGAACTGTTCTTGGGGCTAAGGTGAGTCGAAAATAAACTATTAAAGAGAAAACGGTGTCACTTGTGCAGGCAGTTCAATTTAAATATTCAGCGTAGATGAAAAAAAGCAAATGAAAAATAAGTTGTACAGAGAAAGAAGTTTTGGAAAACAGAAAGTGTTTTACAGTACTAACATGAAGATTGAAGTTCCAGTTTTACACTCAATGTCAAATTTAGTTTTCCATATAAGACAGGTATTCAACCCTGCTGTATTAAGGGTATGTTGCAAGTTCCACAAAGTAGTAACACTTGCACTCAACTTGGAAATATCCAAGCTTCCCAAATAAATCTGCTAATTAGTTTGAGCTAGCATTTTAATACTTCTTTGCTACATACCAAGAAATGCAGGAAGATATATGCAAGATGACTTTTTTTAATAACATAAAAATTAGTCCTACAAAAGTTCGCTATAAGAACTGTGGAAGGGTAACATCCACATAGGTTAAATATTGAAGACAGGTTATCTTTCAAAAATAAGCCAGTCACCGGCTTAAGATAAAATTACTGCACATACTCACTAATGCAGAGCTTTCAGTAACAGAAGCTTAAAAATCCTGTCTGAGAATCTAAACTGTTTACTGATCTACGTTAAACGTCGCTTTGATTTATTATGGCAATTTTCGTGACCAATGCAGCAGGAAGAACGTTTGAATTGATTCTTTATTCTTTATAATGCAGCAAGTGCTTGCAAGCACGTTGGCTTGGCTCGTTACTGTTTTGACCACTGCTATGTTATTGGACTCTAGTGGTACGAGACCAGTGAGAATGGCAGTTTAGTCAAATACTAGCAAGCTGCCATAACATTAAATAACCTGTCATTTGACTCTCGATTTTATGCAAATGTTTAGAGTACTTACTCTTTGAAACAGGTCATTAAAATGGGAATAGCTTTCTGCTACTGTTCAAACTTAAAAGATGCTCTAAAGGACCCTCCCCTTCCTATACTCAGTTAGAGGAGGGTATCCCCACTGCCCCAAATGATTGGGAGTTAAAAAGAGCGGAGGATTACATAACGCCCTTATTCTTTTAAGCATAAAAATTATTTTAAATTTTAAACATGTAGTGCGACACAAGCCAGTTCAAAATTTATCATTCAGTCAGCCAAATTAAAAGCCTGCCAGTCCCAGTTCTCTTTTCCAGTATATTTTATGGTAGGTCACATTTAACTAATGGTCTTGTGATGGGAAGAAGTTACGAAAAAAAAAAAAAAAAGCAATATCCAACAGAAATATTTGAAGGACTAGACACTCTAAACAGTTATAAAATGATGAAATGTACAATTAGGGATAAATGAAAAAAAATACACCAGAAATTTAAAGCACAAGTTGTGTGACTATGAACTATTCATAATCCATTTCAAATCAGATTAGTTTGATTACTAAATGGATTTGGTCATAGGTATTATATGTGAAAGGCAGAATGTCTTCTCTAAGGGCTCAGCAAGTGGATAAAATAAAATGAACAGCTAAAAAGGTAAGTTTCCATATAAACACGACACAAAATTTTTCAGTGCCACCAAGAAAACAATACAAATAGCTTATGGCAACAGCTAACAGAGATGCATATTCCATGTTGTGATATCATCCTTATTTCCAAACATATTCACAACTGAGAATTAAGCATGCTACAGTGCACAAGATTTTACTGGATCTGTCATATATTGAAACAGCTTTACAGAAGAGGTAACACTTTAGCAACATTAGTCCATGCAGTAAAGCATAATTCTGTACCTTTTAATAAGCAACTCCTCAGTTTCTGAGTGTCTGTCTGGGAAACAGTTCAATTATTAATAATCCTTGCTCTATATTCTGTAATAATGAACAAAAATGCATGCTTTTTCCCCTACTGTAGAGGCCCAAGCACCTTACATTCCTGGATAACTGTCTGATGCCTGCTTAGCCAGACTGCAACAAAAACAAGCTTAAAATAAAAGCTTGTCTCAGCACATACAAAGTTGGCTCTTGGGAAGAAATCAGTCATTCATGGATGCTGACATCTTTTATTTGTTATAAAGTGCAGTAATTCTGAGTAAACTTCAAAAACATTTTAAAAGGTCAAAGAGCAAGGATACGAAACACTAATGCATAGAATATGTTCTGATTTGACAAACAAATATTTCTGATCAGCCACTGCTATTGACCATTACTTTTTTTAAACACATCAGAAACAGTTATTGTTAAATATTTAGCTAAACTAGCTCAACTCGCAAGAATGAATTTAATTCTGACGATGCGCTAAAGAGTACACCTTGTTAAATAAATTAAAAGGTATTCCATTACTTTCCATGCGTTTACTGTATCTTTTGGGTAAACTATCCTGTTCTGATTCCTGCTTATATGTTATCCTTTGAAGGAGACTCTTAGAGCAATGTTTCTGCTGAGTCAGTCCATTAGCTTACAGTGACATTTTAATTAAATGACAGGAAGCGATTAAAATGCAGGAAATTTTTCATCTCAGACACAAATCAGCACACCAGTCTCCAAGTAGAAATGTTAATTTTATTTATTTATTTTTAACAAGTGCACATATCTTCTTTCAGCATATGCTGTAGTGTTCAGCACACTAGAAAAGTTAATTTTAATCCATTTTTAGTTTTCAAATTGTTACATTTTTCATCTGTTAATTTTTCCAGGTTTTGTTCCTAAAATGTGAAAAAACACTATTCAAGAATTCAGGTATTTTATTTACTTAAATTTATCTCAAAAGATAATACTGTGTGAGACACTCCTAAAGAAAATAGGTTTGCCACTGCTAGTCTTCAAGCTGGCAGGGATCTTCTTTTTTTTTTTCTCATTGCTTTGACTGGGATGTTTTATCTACTAACTGATACTCTGAGTTAAGTGTCTAAATTTTTCTTGGGACTTCTGAACAGCTTCCTCAAAAAGTCTTTTTTTTTGTTTTTGTTTCATTGAACAATGTGCTTAACCAACATGAAGAAATAGTTGGTTATGTAAAACTTATGAAGCAAAGCTGTAGGCAATCAACAAGTTCTTTATTTCTGGATCCTTTTCACATTAGTTCAGCTGTCTCCCCAGGACCAAAGTCAAAACTAAAGGAATCAACTGACAGGAGAATAAAAAGTTGTATCTTCCAACGCAAATGCAATGGAGATTGGAAAAGATCTGCCACAGGTCTTTAAAGGACTCAGAATGGCTTCACTGATTGACCTCGAGGTGCCAGATGTAAAATTTCAAACAATTCATAAACTCTCTCTTGGGATGTCCTTTAGAACAGGCCTCGGAAACTTCTAAATCGCCCCAGAGCAGATACGTCTACAATAATCTCAGCCTTTTCGCATGAGGGAAAAGGATCTGTGTATAGGGATCAACTGACTTCCACACTTTTCCTCAGTATTTTCTTATTCAGAGGGCCCACAGCCAGAATAGTTGTATGATCATCTCATGAAATATTTGTGCTTCCCCAAATAGCTCTTTCATTAAAGCTAGAAACTTGTATCACAAAATAGTTAAGGATACGGCAGGAGGGAAGGGTTCTGTCAAGCTCCACAAAATCTTGCAATGTCAGAGCTGACATAACCTTTGCATTAGCTCTCCATAAAACATGAGGTCTGTGGCAAAGGGCTGTTTTTCTCCAAAGCTACAAGTGGCCAGATAAAGGGAGAATTGCCTAAATATATCCTTAAAATGTTTCTCAGTTCTCTTTTTATGTGGCGTTGGGAAAAACTGCCAATTCCAGACTAAGGACCTCTGATTATTTTAGTCTCAGGCAGCAGGAGCTATTACTTACACAGAGAAAGCTGAAGAAGCGGTTCTGGCATTTGCTAACAGTATAAGGTCTCTTAGAGCTAATAAATACACAGACTTTTCCTCTCTCAGCAAAGTATACACTGTTACTGAAGCAATTAAATCACAGAAATAACACTGCTGAGAACATACTCTAGGCTTACAAACATTCTTCATCTTACTCTCAAACAGAAACAGTTTAAGTGAGGATCATAACCTTTCAGGAACTGGTTTTTAAGTGCTAACCTGTAGCATATTAAAGAGGAGAAGAGTGCTTCTAAACAAATCAATCAATTAAAAATAGACTTTGGCTAGCACAAATGGCTTAGACTGGGCAGACTGGAGTTGCTCTGGCATTTACATTGTAGCACTAAGAGGCACTGAGATTCATGAGGGCTTAACATCCAACCCAAAAGACCACTGGTGGCCAGAAAATTCTGCATTTGAAGGCTCACCCATACAGCATGAGCAAGCATAGACATATGTGGACATATGCTCAAAGAAGGAAAGAAACAAGACCTTTGGAGAAGCTGTGGGAGAAATTTGCCAAATAACTGCAAGTTAAAAATAAGAGAAGTTACCAGCCCCTTATAATCTAGGTTTAAAAACACCTTTCATATGTCTCATATTTTAGTTTTTAAATAAAATGTATAACCTGAAGAACTTCAAACCTCCTTCACAAGATCACATCCTCTTAGAAAACAAAGAAAACAGTTACAATTTAAAATCTAAATAAGAAAATGAAACATTACCATCTCCCCAGTAATTCTCCCCAGGAATACAAGATCTTCTCCGGACAATCCTTAGACACATCACCAGTGCCACTGGAGAGTTCATTATCACTCTCTGGAGAAAAAATAAAAAAGACATACAGAGGAAAAAACAAAAGCATGCACAGATTTATCAAGGAGAACAGATATTAAAGAGGCATACATATAACATACAAGTACCAGACAAATTCTTTTGACATACTGGTTTTAAAACTGCAAAATCGATAGAAAATACTAGTGGAACTGTAAGGAATGCTTGGTAAACTTCATTAAACAAGTGTAGTAAAAAAATCATCGTAAAGATTAAGGTAAGCAGGTGAGGCAAGAATTCACAGCACCAACAGAGGAAAAAGGGCTGGGATCTAGCAAAACATTATGAGAAAAGAGATTTAAGGCAGGTAACTACCCATTTAATGAGATATCACAATGCATTATAACTTATAAGCCACATCCACTCCAGGTTTCACATAAAAACAAACTCTCCTATAAAGCATAGTACATTACATAACTTCTTTAAAGTGTATCATTTATGTGCCATTCTGCTCTCATGTATCACTCTGATCTCAAGAAAGCTACTCACACTTCAGAACCATGCAATAATTTTTTACTGAACCAAGTTCATGGAAGAGCAGAAAAATGACACTATGACATTAAAGGTCATACTACATGGAGGAGAAAAGAATGCTTCAAATAGAAAAGAATCCTCATGAGTATTAAGAATAAATGACTTACAGGGATATATGTCATTACAAATGACTAATATACAAAAAACTAGAAGGGATAATGAGAATCTAGAACAGTATGCTCAAATGAGGACTAACCGCCCAATTTCAGAATGTCTTATGAGTCTATGCAGCTGTCCCTAGCAAGCTGAACAGCCTAACTTTCTACAACAGCTTTTCATGTGAACATGCTTTTGCAGTTATTCTGGGCCTTTTCCAGGTTTATCTGAATGAAGTACTGCTAAAAATTAAACATAAGTGCTATTTAGACAACACTGAACCTTAACAGTGCTTCAGTTCTCGTCTCCTTTACCAAGGATCAGAACCCCAAAAGACACTAACAGTGGTTTCTGAGGCTATGGACAGTTTATATCTCAAATCATTTCTGAGATTGCTCTTTCCTATGAGCCAAGCTATCTCAAGAAGCTAATATAAAACAAAAAGAGGGGATCAGAGTCACCTCTGCTCCCAGAATCCCTTAGGCACTCTCCTCAGCCCAGCTCAGTCACATTTTGATGCTGACCTAATACCTTTACTTCTTCAGGTACTTCAAAGTTTTCATGTCCAATTTTCTGTAGACAACAGTAGTTCAGGTGGAGCAGGATCTGCTTCAGTACCTTGTACAATTACTCTCAAAGTCTTCATCACTGTCATTCTGACTCCAATTACATGTTTCTAATTCATAATCTCAGCAACTGCCATATACACGTCCTTAATAAAAATATACAATCAGTCTTTGAATTTGACAACAAAACATGAGGACATAGATAACACACATACTGTATTTCAAGGACAATTAACACAGCAGAAATGCTGCTCTGGGAGGAGAAGGAAGCATATCAGAAATGTCTTTATAATTCAAATTGAACATCAGATTAGTGAAATTTTTAGCTTGGAACCTGTTTGCATAGTTTAACAGGCTCCAAAATACAAGGAAGACCTGCATTTAAATAAGTCTCCTTATAATTAAAAAAAAAAGAAGATTTAGTTTAACTATATAATTTTGAAAAATAAATCTACATGAAGATGCTTGATTCCCTATCAAGCGTTTGAGTTCCCCATCTTTTGCATACATTCACTAGGTCTAGAGGTGGAAATAAGATCCAAAAAAAAAAAAAAAAAAAAGTATCATATTTTAACTAAAATTCAGTATCACTGTAAAAGGATTCCCAGTAACCAAAGGAATCCATTAAGTTCCAGTGGAACAAATGTATTTGATGACCCAACTTTACAATATTTTGAGTAATTTCAAAATGAAAGTAAAGGAAAATCTTCTTATTTACCACTCAGTCCTAGTAATAACTAAAAAAAGAAAAGTGAAGTTAAACATTTAAATGCATTGCATTTTTAGAATTCCCTCTTTTCCTGATTTCTCCAACTGTATCTAAGAGATCAATTAAAAATGCAGCCACCTTACTCCCCTTGAAAAACAAGGGAAAAAAATTTTTTGGAGGAAACCCTCCCTATATTTTAAGAATCTGTTGGCCATTCAGAGACACAAGGTGAATATATGGTACACATTATGAATCTCAATAAACCTGACTCGCACCCAAAAGTTATCATAAAATCACAATTTCAGAAAGGTTTCACACATTCAAAGTAAAGCAAGACAAACTGGCACAAAATCCTGAAAGGAGATATTTAAACTGGAGAGAGACTTTGGAGAGACTGAATAGTTAAGTGCATCTCTACATGAATTAGTGGTGAAAGTACACACAAACAAATCTTGCTATTTGAAGCAAAATCAGATGAAGATCAATAAAACATATTCCAGCCAGATCAAAGTAATTAATAATGAAGCTACACTGGGTACTTTCAGGAACAAAGCACACTGGTTACCTGATCCAAACTTTAGCTTGCCAAGGAATACTAACATCAGACAAAATAAAAGCAAAATCCCTCTTTTCTCACTACAGTGGCAATCTACACAAAATTCTTCGAAGTTCTTAAGGAGATCAGTGTTACATAGCATATGTATTCCAGGAAGATATATCACAAAGCTGCAGCACTTCAGCCCTGAAGATTCTTTCATCTGTAAGGCTTAGCAGTATTTAGAATGTATTATTCAGTTATATGTCAGAAGATTACAAGCCTTAATTAGAAATGCCATATGCTCCCTTTCAAAAGGCATTAACGTCAAACTTCAAAATAGAACAGGGCAAAGGGTAGAGAACAAACAAATTTTAAAATCTCTACTTTGTTTCCATTATAAAGACTATGTACATTTTTTAATGCAAGTGTGTAAGCACTTTAGTATAAATTAATTAATTAAGAAAAAGAAAAGTAGTGGGAGGGATATTTAACTCATGTTCTCCTTTGAGGTGCGTTGTTACATATTTTTTCCACACTCTACAGGATCTATATGCCAGCACTGTTAGCCAGAGAATGATTTTATCCTGCCAGATACTGCAAGGGATGCCACAAATCCCTTCCTCTAAACGTACTGTGGGTTTCTCCCTTCCTCCTTTACACATGACCTGCACTCTCAGAGCCCCTCAACTAGAGGGCAAAACTTACTCCTCGTCAGAACGGCAGGGGAACAGGCAAGGGAGCGAACTCAAGAGTCCGGGCTGTGAATGTGCGTACACAGAAATGGCTCTTAAGAATACTTACAAAGTAGCCTGTCAGTCTTTCTCATTGCATTGCCATCTGCACACTCACTTTGGGGACGGACACAGGGAGTGCCCCATAAAACCACTCCCTAAGCTCAGAGTCTCTCTTTAAAGAGCTCCTGAAGGACTGCACTTCCATAGACAGAATCACTCTGTCTTTAGCATTGAAACATAGAATAATTCAGGTTGGAAGAGATCTTTGGAGATCGGCTAGTCCAACCTCCTCCTCCAAGCAGGTCTAATCAGATCAGGTTGCTCAGGCACTTGCTCAGCTGAGTCTTGAACACCACCAAAATGGAGATTCCAGAACCTCTCTGGACAACCTGCTGTCGACCATGCTTGCTGTAAAAAACAAAACAAAACAAAAACAAAACACCACCACCACCAAACAGAACAAAACAAAAAAACCCAGAAGACGACAGTGATAAGGTCTCTTCTGAGCCTTCTCTTTTCCAGGCTGAACAAACCCACTTCCCTCAGCCTCACATTGTGCATCATGTGCTCCAGCCCTCTGACCAGCTTGCTGGCCTCCGCTGGACTTGCTCTAGCACATCAATGCACTGGGGAGCCCAAACCTGGACACAGGACCCCAAATGCAGTCTCACCAGTGCTGAATAGAGGGGAAGTATCATTTCCCTGGACCTGCTGGCTAGACTCCTGCTGAAACAGCCCAGGATGTGCTTGGCCATCTTTGCCGCAAGGGCACACTGCTGACTCATTTTCAACTTTTCTGTCCACTGGGACCTCCAGGTATTTTTCTGCAGAGCTGGTCCCCAGACAGTCGCCCACACCCTGTATTGTCCCATGGGGTTATTCTATCCTAGATACAGGACTTTGCACTTGCCTTTATCAAACTCAGTGAGTCAGTGAACTTCTCCAGCCTGTCCAGACCCTCTGAATAGCAGCCCTGCCCTCCAGCATATAGACCACTCTGCCCAGTTTGGTGGTGTTACCAAGCTTACTGAGAGTGCACTCCCCTCCTATCACCCAGATCATTAATAAGGACAGTAAACAGTACTGGTCCCAGTACTGATCCCTGAAGGATGTCATTAGTTACTGGCCACCAGCTGGACTTTGCACCACTGATCACTATCCTTTCAGGCCAGTAGTCCAGCCAACTTTCCAATCACCTTACTGTACCCAACCCATATCTCATCAATTTAGGGATGAGGAGACTATGGGACACTGTGTTGGAGGTCTTGCTAAAGTCAAAGTACACAACATCCACTATTCTCCTCTTGACCACTGAGGCAGCCATCTCATTTTAGAAGACTACCAGGTTAGTGACATTTTAAATCCACACTGGCTGTTCTCAGTCACATTCTTGTCCTTCATGTATTTAGAAATGGCTTTCAGGAGGATTTGCTCCATCACCTTCCTATGGACTGAGGTTAGACTGATGGGCCTGTAAGTTACCTGGATCTTCCTTCTGGTCCATCTTGAAGATGGGTGTGACTTGCTTTTTTTTTTTTTTTTTAAACATTTTCCATTTGCATGTGATAAATATAGAGAAGAGAGCTTTAAATCAGCCTGTAGATACACCACTGGGAGGGAGGGAGGGAGGATCTCCATATGACAGTGTTTACATACAGGTCATCTGTTGTGTTAATATACCTACAGACAAACATAAATGTGCAAAAAACCTAGTCTTTTTCAAAAATCTGTAGGGAAATTCAAGAACAAACTAAAAAAGCATGAATCTAAGTGAAAAGAAGATTGGCAGCCTATTAGATATATATAATTTTGTGCCTACTCCATTTAGAAACGCTCATTATATAAATTATTCATTATATGAGCAGACTATTCTGAATAGAGCACAAAGAATTGTATTTTAAGTGGCTTAGCACTAACATTTATTATGTTGCAAAACTCTATTGACTAGGCTCAATTATAACTTTTTTTCCCTTTTAAAAACCAGAACTCATCTCGTAGGATTACGATTGTTGGCAAGAAAGACCTCTACCATCTCTGTGAAAAATAAACTTCGGCTCATTATTCTTGGTAACCAATAATTTGTGAAATGTTTCCTGATGTGACCTATCTTCCACATAACAGAGGCACCTCTTTGGATTTAGCGTGATACAGAATAGCCTGAAAGACTATTTTTAATGGAAAACAAACAGAACTCTCAGAATTACTATACTTATCTTTGATATCAAAGAATAAAGGGGTTTTCATTTGTTTTTATCATAAGACATTCATAATACGTGAAGAGCCACACAAGACCATTCTATGCAGTAAAACGGGTATACACATTTGGAGCACTGCAAAACTAAGACAGACCTCAACTATCTCCCCCAAAAAGCTGCAGACTGATTAAGACAAGCTCCAGCAGGTTATTCAAGTTCTTACTTTCTGAGCTTGACTACACAGAACATAGGTCTTGGTCATCAGTCCATCCTACACATATTTGTCTAATTTGTCTCACAAACCTCCAGTTACCTCCCTAGGCAATTTATTCCAAGGACTTCATTACTGTTACTTTTGGAATACATCTCCCAGTTCTAATCTAATTCTTCCTTCCCGCAACTTATGTCAATTACTTTTTTTCTCCTAAACAAAGTAGTCACAGAAAACAGTTTTAGCACATCTCATTTTTCAGAAGAATCTTTGTCTCTATCCTTTCTTCTCCAAAAGAACTCTGTTTCTTTTCTCAAAGGACATATTCTCCAGACTTTTAATCATTTCTGATTTTTCCTCTAGTCCCCTCCAACTAGTCTATATTTTTCCAGAAGAATGATGCTCAGACAAAACACTGAGGCATCAGGTATTCAAAACGGTGAAGAAAGATTATGCAGACCATAACTATTATAAACAAACACCCCACAGGAATGAAACACACACGCATATACATACATGTGTGTCTGTATAGATATCTATGTGTGTATAGATATAGACAAACAGCTATAAATACACACAGTGTGTGTGTGTGCGCGTGTGTACACACAGTCTTGACCTTTTCTTACCCCTCATTTATTTTGATAACATAAGGCTTTTGACCCCATGAATACAGAGCATGGAACAGTCTTAGCTGATACTCTCCAGCATTCACAGCAGCACTAACATGTTGTGCAAAGACTATTAACAAAATACTTTGAGAGAACAACCGAGGAAAAACTCGGACAGCACAGAATTTCCTCACTGATCAGGTACCTGACAGAGTCTTTGGAACAAAAGTAACCAACTAGGTTTATTGGTATTTTCCATTCTGTACTTCATAAAGCAGATTCCGGTTAAGAAATGTCAATCACATCAATATAAACAGATATTAAAAATGTTTGAATGTTTTGGATCTCACTGCTTTTATAGAGGGGGAGGGGGTTGGCATGGGCCTTCTGTTGCTTTTTACTTAGAAGTACCTTTAAACATTACTCCTCTCATCCACATTTAACACCAATTGTATATATATATATGTACACACACACTACTTTTCCAATAGCTTCAGTTGCCCTTAAAGAAATACACTAGATTAACTGAAGTGTGACTCAATTATAACAATATCTTAGAAGTCAAATTAATTTATGAGTTAACGAAAAAGGCAAATAAAACAGAGAACTATACTGTTGATTCAAAGAGTTCAAACATAAAAGTAAATAAGTGAAGTAGATACTAAAATGAGTGGAAATGCATGAATATTATAGCAGAAAAAAATGAACACGTGGAGTTTGAGCACTGATGTGAAGGAGAAAAAAAAAGGATTTTTAATGAGTTTCAATTGAGGAGCTGTTACAAGTGAAATAAAGAGTAGGTGGAACTGAAAAATAATACAGTTGGAGCAGCCTGAGCAGGGCAGCAATGCCTGTAGGAGAAGGAAATTAGGTCATGAAGGTAGGTGGGAATAGAATTGGAATATTTCAGAAATGAGAAGTTTGATTTTTAAGTAGGAGAAGAAGAAAAATCAAGGGGGAGCTGAAGTTGGCAGCATATTATCAGAGCAACAAGATATAGATGTCACTGACATGGAATCATTCCATACACACTAGATGAAAGGGGATCGTGAGAAAGGCCACAAAAAAGCAAGTTTCCATTTATAAGGTAACAGGAAATTATAGAGCATGAACTAAAGTTTTGGCAGGAAAGACAAGAGAGAAGCAAAGTTTAAGTCATGAAATTAATTCTAGTGTTAAATGATGTAGAGTTTCAGTAAGGTCCAACTTTTCTATGAACTACAAAATATTTTGATGAAGACAAAAAAAATTCAAAATGCATTTCAAATGATATTTATGAAATTATGGTCCTCAGTAAAGTTTGCAACAGGAAACTATGTAACTACAGTATTTTTTTTTAATTTAGAGGGAAAAGCAATAATCAGGTGTAGAAAATTATGGCTTTATGAATGTGAACAAAGAAAACTTCCATTGAATTCTGCTCACAAGAAACTTGATTATAAGTTACACATTTAACCTGAAGAAAAATAATTAATTCAACAGCTACTGAAACACATATAAAGACAGTAAAAACAAAAAAGAGATGCCTAAGATCTTCGCTAAACAAAGTAAATTAGTATTAGAAAAAAACAGTGGTTTTGTTCTTATTTCTTTTTATGAATTGTAAAAGGTACACATGCATCACTTAAAATTATTCTAACAAAAACTAATGCTGACAAATTCCAAAATTGTGATTACCTTTCAAATTATTTGCAAATTTAATTACCTTGATCCCAAAAAACTGTATATTTGACACCACCGAAAGAGGGTGGAATAGCATGGGATTAGATGATGTCTGTCTTTCACTCCTGGTCACGTTCACACTACATACAATAATGGCTTCTGCAAATGTTATAAAGAAGTCCATGTGCAAAATTTCTCAGAGAATCTACACGTCCACTAGAAAACACACGGGATATTGAAACAATCTTGTTGGGCAAGTTGGAAGTGGTTAGCCAAACTGACTTTTTCTTCCTTTTTAATACAATAAAGATTTCTGAATTTAGAATTCATCTTAGTCCTACGTCATATAGTTTCTACACTGGCCCTGCATTATTACCACATTAAACAAGATTAATTAAAGAAAAATCACAAAAATAAACTTTAACTGTGTATCCAAATCTGCCTGTAGAAACATGCACAAAGAGATGAATCTACCCCTCTTGCAATGAACATATTGGGGGGCCGCCATGACATATCCAAATTTGGTGTACAAGTGCTTAAAGCTGAGTAAAGGAGTGGAGGAAATTATTGCTTCAGTTCAGTAGTTTTGCTCCCACACGGATGACAAAGCCAACTAAATGCTGCACAGTGGAGGTATTCTTGTAAATATAAACATCTTCCACATGCACTGTGCTGTCTGAAAACTGACATCTTTGAGAACACGCAAGAAAATCAAATTTGAGATGCTGTCACAACTCTAAGACAATGCAATTCTTTATTCCATATTACTAATTTATAAATTTGCAGATTAATTTTTATTGCCATATTTGATATAACCAAATACAAAAATCAACATTATAGACACATTAGAATTGTGTATTGCCTAGTATTTACTTAAAGTGCCAAGGCTGCGTTCAAGACACTTCAGTTATAAAATACATTAAGATTGGACAAAATACTAGAAAGTCAATTACCAAAATCAACAAGACAAGAATCTCACTCTGAGGTCAACAAGTATTAATAGAAAATTGGGGGAAATTGTTGAGAAAAGTATTTTTAATCACCTTTCTATGAAAGTGTTTAAATAAGCTTATTTTTTAAACTCATGTGAAACGTGAAATTATGTGAACGTAATAGTGGCACCCTAAGGCGCACACTACATCAAAACCCTGGCTCTCATGACTGAAACCCAAGAAGATCCTCTAGCAATAGGAACTTCTAATTCCTAATAAGCCAACAGGATGGCAAATCCTTTTCCAAATTATTTTCAAACCAGTGCACTGTTCATAGGTGGACAAGGAAGAAAAGGCAGTTACAAAAATAAAGTATCCAAACCATTCAAAATAATCAGTAACATGCTTCTGGACAAGATGCAAACACCAATTTATTCTCATTTATTACAGAAAAATGTCTATTTTGCACCACAAACTGCAGTGCACTCAAGGAACTGAAAACTCCCTGATTTGAAAGTAGTCTTCTCCCCTCATTCTGCAGGAGCAGCAGCCACAAGAATGAAACTAAAGAGCCCACAGACTTCCATGGACTATTCACGAGCCACAGAGCAGAATCATTTACATGGAATTATGTGTTGCCTCGAACGTCAGAAAGTCACCATCAGCAACAAATTTCATCAAAGAAAGAAGCCATACATATGCTGTGTTCACAAAGAGACACATCTCGCAGAAGTGTCCCGGGGATGTCGGAGAGAGAGGGGGAGAGAGGAGTATAACGGCGCAGAGCAAGTCCCGCTCGTCTCTTGGGGGCCAGCCCGCAAGCCTACACCACAAGCGGACGCTGAGACCTGGCTTACATGACAGGAAAGAATCTGAGCCCCTATCAGGTGTCCTTCTCTGTATTTCCCTTATAGAGTAAGGCTGAAAACAATCTTAAAATTCTCCAATTCCTTGTAATTTCATTATGATTCACACTGGATTTGCAACCCATAGAAGTGCTTCAAACTGGAAACATTCAAAACATTTGCCTTTTTAAAGAGAAAGGCCATGTTTGCATGAACAATTTTAAACGTAGCTGTAAATATCAACAGAAGGTCCATCATCCAGGGCAAATTAAAAAAAAGATACATAATATTCTGCACTCCATTTTTTATAATACTAAGGAAGGGATCATATTCTTTCTGGCAGCACAATATTAGCTGCAGAAGCCAACTGAGTGCATTTTCAATAACAAAGGTTAGCTTGTAAGGTATGAAAATAATATGGCATTAGAGAACGGAGACTCATCGAGAGTATTTTCTTTTCATTTGAAGGCTATGCATCTGCGTTCTTCAGAAGTACTTGTATTTTAAACCAACATCTCCTACAGAACTGCAACAAAGGTTTCTGCCTAAAGATAGCACAAGGTAGCTGCTAGCAGCAAGCCCTCATGAATTTAGAATCTATTAGGTTTTAGTTCATTGTCGTGGCAATAACAAAAGTACTCCCATACAGTTTTAATTGATTTTGTTTAGTAGGATATAGGACGCAGCAACGTTACTCTGTTTTGCGTTTTGACAAATAAACAGTTCCTATGAACTACATAAAGCTATTTTTAATCTGGATAAAAATGCAGAGTTGACTATTTCCATACTACTAATGTCATTCTTCTCACTCAGTCATCTCATTTATTCACAAAATTCCCCTATTTTATCACAGAATACTCTTAATAGCTATTATTGACTCCCCAAATGCCACCTCCTCTACTCCTGCCTGCCTTTGCTCTTCCATTCCTGAGAACAGCCTCTACCCACTCACGTTTGACCCAGCATCCTGATCAGCTCTGCTCACTGAGTATTGCCCACTCCGCGCCTGCTCTGCCCACCCAGACTTTGTGTGCTGTCCAATCCAGCGCGCTCTCAGAGCTCTCTGACGCCTTCAGGGTCCTCCATCCTTTCAACTGCATTTCCATTGTAAAATTTCACCATTTCCACACTGAATTTCAATAGCTCATGCATTAATTTTTCTAATACATAGTACCTCTTTCTATTTGTTCTTGGAGAGTTAAAACAGCTAGAGGAAACCCAGACAGAAACCTTTACCCTCTTAATGTTTGTTATATCTTATTTCTTCTGCTGACCTTTCTTCCTCCTGCAGTTTAATATTTATATAGCATTTCTGCTTATTGGAAGCCAGCAACTAAGCACCCAACACATTTCAATAGGATTCTTTTGGTTTAAGTCCACTGCTTACAGATCAGTATCTGCTATGCTGCCAGCTGGATCCCTGTCAGAAAAGTAGTGCCTCATTATCATCAAGAAATCTATGGTTTTAGCAAAATAAAGGCACAAACCCAGACAGCACTGCATTCTTGGAAGACATTTGAGTGTTCTAGTTGCATTGTACAACTCATGTTCAGAACTTTTTTGGAGACTTGGTAAACACATTCTTTTGCTTACAATTTAATTTAAAAAAAAAGGTACTGGAACAAACATTTTCAAAAATATAAACATTTATTTAGTAAGCTAGTGCAATTAAAAATTGTCTTCCTTTGCAATATGTTAATAAACTGTTTTTCTTTTTTTCTAAGCATTTTCTCCTATTATGAATTACCTGGGTTTAGAATATCTGCTAAACAAACCACATTTAATCTGTATGTAATGACTTGGAACAAGAACTAGTAAGCAGACACTTGGGACGATATAAAACTTCAGCAAAAAACAAACTAATTTACAATCAGCTTGAAGACTATGGAAGCAGAGGCAGTATTTCACGTTTTTAAGCAGAATTGCTCCTATTTACAATGATCCTTAACCTCCTAACTGTTTTCTGATTCAGAAGAAAAATCAAATAGACTTATAAAGTAGTCTCTTGAAATGCTGGATTATAAAAAAGTTAAAATATATAAACAGTCAAAGAAAGGACAGTTTCACATATGCTCTAAGCAAGCTCTGCTGCTAAAAGAAGCCAAGCTATTCTTCCCCTTCTCATTTGTCACTGTTATCTACATCTATAAACTCCTTGTGAATGCTGCTGCTGTAAAGCAGTTTTCTCCAGTCCTTAGACACACGTATACAACCAGACGCTTCACCCCTTCCATAGCATCACACTACAGTGAAAAAGCTCTGTGCAATTTTTATTGTTTGAATAATGCAACAAGCAAATAATCTCTAGTTCAACCAATAGTGCTCTACACCTTGTACAAGTTTTTACTCATAATTAAGTGTACTTTTCTCCTTATTGCTGGAAATTGATACTTAAATCCATTTTATTTGAAAGCTTTCCAGGAAGGGTAAGAACTTCCTCATTATATATTTGAATCTGTTTTTAAATTATAGCCTGAATTTAAGAGAAAGTTTCTTATCAAGGAGCGTACTTTAAATGTTAGGTTTGACAAGAAATCATTAGTATTAATTATATTTTTAAAAATATTATCTCCAAGGCAGGGAACCTTAAATGACCGGGTTGCCAGAAATAACTACTACAACGTTAATAATTTTAAAAAAGATTTGAGGTTGATCTGAATGATCCATAAGTAGCTATGCACAATCTTTGCAAAGATCTTTGTCTTTTATATAGCTGTCCAGGTGAAAAAATAAAATGAAAAAGAAAAGATAAAATGAAAAAAAGAAAAAACCTAAAAGCGACAAATATATTTAGGGAAAACAGGAACTCAATTTTCTTTCTTATGGCAAACATCTTTATTCACACACTCATTACATAAGACAGGTCACTGAGGTGTGTGCATATATACAGACACACATGCACGTTATATACAAAGCACACAAAAATCAGGCTAAGGTGAAAGTGAGACATGCATTCCTACAGTATTACACAAATCAAATTGCATTATATAGTGCTTTTGAAGTAAATTAAGTAATATTCTATAGGGATGTAGACTATATCTGACAATATAGAAAAAAATAAAGAGAACAGATGATAATCCTCAATACCTGTAAATGAGAACACTAACCTCTAGCCTATGAAATAGGAAAGTCCTTATAATGCAATCTGCCCAAGTACGGTAGAAAGCAGAAGAAACTATATGGCCAGGTAGCTACCATCCCTAACACTAAAGAAAAAAGAAAGCCTTCTTCCAAGGCTAAGACAAGACTCTGAACTCAAGGTCACCCCCCCATGATCATAAAATTAGTACCCTGAAAAAAAAAGGAAGAGGAAAAAAAAAGGAGAGAGATTTTTTTAGAACAACTGGCAGTGACTCATTTAACCTCCAGATCCACTAGGATAGAGAACTTCTAGGCAGAGAACTCTTAATGTAGTTTCCATGAGAACAGAGTAACATCATGATATTTTTAATGTCTTCTCTTAGAAAGCAGTCTACATTTAAAATAAGGAAACTACATTAGCAAGCTAAGAGTTAAACTTAAGTTCATACCTCAGTGGAATACTTCTATGCTATAATAAAATAAGGCTGTTTTACAATAGTACCAAGAGGACAATATCCACATATTACTAATTGTGCCACATTCATTAAATTCTGGAGCAGTGCTTTACTCTTCTCAGTAAGAAGCAATATGAAATAGTATATAAGTAATTACTTAACCTTGTTCTATCAAACAAGCTACAAAACACCTTCCTACTATGCAACTCAAATATCCAGCACGGAAAAGAATACCCACAGATGTCTGAACTACAGAAAACTTAACCACAAAACCAAGAGGTCAGATCTGAAATAATTATTACTATAAACAGTAAAGTATTCCCATATATCAATTTAATATTAAAGCTCCCTTTAGAGAAAATAGCATTTTTACTATTCATAAGTGACACTGGATGCAAGGGAAGGATGACAGTGGTAGCCAACCCCTTCCTGCTCCATCCCAAGAATCAGCGGAAGGTTTCCAGTTTGGCAAAGACGACCTGGCTATGAGTTTTATAGATCCTGGTGTCACCTGGGATTCAGTTATTTTTATTTGCAACTGGAAGAGCGTAACCACACATATCTACTTCTGACTGTGCTAATCAAAGGACCTGAATTCGTATTGCACAAACTATTATCTAGCTACTTACCTATAGGTAGGAATCAAGGAATTTTTCTGCTGTAATCAGCAAGTTTTATGGGTTTTGTTTTGTTAGTTTGTTTTTTATAGTACTGACAGAACAGAGCAAAAAATCTGAAGGATAACTTTGTAAAACTGTCACAGCTTTGGTAGGTCAGACATCCAGATCAAACTTGGCATGTAGAAAGTGCATTCTGAAGGCTACGGGCTAACCTTCAAAGCAAAGAGATTACAGGAGGCCAAAGCCTTCAAAAAACAATGGGAAAGAGGTTGAGGAACTGTTCACTTTGGAAGGGGCAGGCAAATACTGTGGAGCTATGAACAGCAACAGTCCCCACCATCAACTGAATTTATTTATTTGTTTATTTATTCTTACCCTCTTCTGCCTCATCCTCCTGGGATGATACTGGTCCTCCTCCACTTGTTGGGCTGGCCAGTTCTTCCTCTCTGGCAGACTCTCTTTGTAGACTGACAACTTCATAAATCGCATCTCCAGTGCTTGTGTGGCTTTTCCCTTCAGACTAAAACAAAATATGTATATATGTATTAGGTCCCCTCATCGAGGGACAGAGTTCTAACAGTATGCCAGAACCAAAACAAAATATACACAGATCGCACATCAAGGACTAAACAATAGTTTGGGTAAGACTCCCTCAGATTTCTTTGCAATAACATATGTAGACTGGCAGCAGTATACAACTCTGCTTCTCTTGAAGTTTTATATTGAGAAAATGCAAACAAAAGTGCACTATTTCCAAAGCTGCCTCTTAACCACCATCTTAAATATGGTTCCGAACTATGATTTAAAAAAAAAAAGCTTTCCTACTTAAACATAGCTATAATGAGATGAGGCCAAAGAGAAATTGCAGCAAAAGAAAAGACTCAAGGCGAAACAAAACCTCACACCTTTTGAAAGCCAGAAACTGTGAAAAGCTCCTTATAGTGGTTTATTTATAAAAGAACAGAAAAACTCATCTTTGTTACAGAGAGCGTAATATGCAATATATTCCTTTTCAATGGGGAAATCAACTGGCTGTACCTAGCTATAAAATCCATAACTGTTTCGAGCCTAACATATATATATGTCAATCTAGCGGTTGAATTAGCTTGGAAATTTGAGTGTGGTATCTGTAATTATATATATTTGAGCCCAGAACATTTTCAGTGGAAAGCACTTTGGTCTGCGAAAGTAGCTTTTCTCTCAGATCCATCTATACAGAATTTCGATAATGTTCAGGGCCAACTACCTCAAAAGTTGAGGGTGGGGGAGTTGTTTGCTTTGTATTGTTTTTACTTCAGCCTGTAACAGCTGAGAGTTTAATCTAGGTCTTTCATGTTCAATGAATCTACTTGGCCTTTCATATAAAAAAGAAGTTAGTTACCATATTTGAATCATTGGACACACTGTTGCAAGTTTTAAAGCAAACCAAGTATTTGTTCTTCCTCTGATTTACAGTTCTGAGCTCAAAACTATAATTCAGTGAACTGCTGTGATTAATATACTTGTACAGAATTGTATAAAATTGCAAACTAATAATTGTACTAAATTAACTAGAACCAGTCCAAAACTTTGGGCTACTTTGTCCTTTGTACATTTTGCCTAAATAATTAAAATAAGGCAATTTTTAGAGCATATTAAGAACATCAAATTAACTAAGAAAAAGAAAAAGAAAACAGTTTTAGTTAGGGTATGTTCACTTTTTTTGAAAAGCAAAACTATGAAAGAGAAATATCCCCCAAAAAGGAAGAAGTTTAAAAGAAAGTTTACAAAAGAAGTAGTAAAAGTTTGATAGCAATGTGTGTCAAAAAAGAAACAAACAAAAAACCCACAATGTTCTTTCTGTTGGAAGACACCTTTTGCTGGAGAGGTACATAAACTTCCACTCGCAATTTCAACAAGCTGTTGAAATTATTCAGATGGGTAGTTTAAATAGGGACTGCTTGAACTAACTCAGTCTAAATCATTTTACACTGAGCAGTTCTTTCTATTGTATTTTAAAGAGACTAATCATTCAGGTCTGCTTCCCTTAAAGCTGATACTCCATGGGAGAAGACAGTCATGGGTCTCCAATCAGCAGCCAGTTTTGCTGCCTGAACTTCTGGAGTGCTTAATGAACTTCAGGAGGTAGGTATAAATCCCCTGCCTTTTGTAACATGCAGCAGGATGATGTTAGAGCCATTATCTGTTTTATTCTCACAGAACACCATTATCAAGTAATTACAAAGTTCTTGACTAAATCAATCAAATGTTGATGTCACTAATATTAATCATCACTATCTGTAGCATTTGTTTTTGAGGGGAAAAAGGCATGAGCTACTATGGATTTTCCTGCAACTTGCAAGAATTACAAAGTCTTCAATTCCTCAGGCACCTTCTGGTCAACATCCATCTTTATCGAGTGCAAATAACCAAACTTATCAAAGCCCAAGTTGGCTGTCTACAAGAATCCACCTTTATCAGGATCATGTTCTCACCATGAAGATGTTTACAAGTAACAGGGTGATATATGCATAAGAATCCTAAAAATCACATGGCAAGCTGCATTTATGTCATTCCTCACATCTGACTGTGCCTCACCAGCCGGGGTTCAGACTATTCAATCTATACGAATCTTTCCTCAGCACAATTCTCAATTTTCTCTGCCAATAAGGGAATGTCCCCTGCACCCCTTGCCAGAAAATACCATTTTATTGCCTCCTTCCTTTTTCAGCATCAGTAACGGATGCTTCTTTACTGGAAGCGGGATCTTGCTCAGATAGCCCAGATCAAAAATATCCTGCCCAGGACACTGCATGTTAGAAACTGGAATCGGGCCAAATGCATGCATTAATTTCTCACCCACACTCCAGCATGCTACATTTGCATAATGACTGCAAACATTATCATCACAATTTTGCATCGTCAGGCAAACTACAGCACAAGATCCTTTGTCCTGTGCAGAGAAGCCATCTATCTTTGAAGCTGAGACTTATAATTAATTGATAATTGATTAATTGATAATTGATATCAATTTACTTTCAGGTCCCTAGAAGCCACTTAACTCAACTGCTTTCCCAAAAGGTTCCTAAGCGGCTGATCCCAATGTCATCTGCAGAGTTACTGTCCAAGGAGTAAGAGTGTCCTGAGACACAGCCTCTTTCAGAGGTAGCCGCAGGAACATCTATTGCGGTACTAATCGTCCAGCTGATAACTGGCTGAACAAAGACCTGTTACACATCTACAGAGAGACCTACAGAGACATCCTCCCATCCATAATCAGGGCCTAATCTCATAGAAAAATCACAATGATTAAGTGTTCCTTTCCTAAATACCTGCAGAACAGCTCCTGGTAATTTTACAGCAGGAAGGAGTGCTTGCAGGCGTTTCTTTGGGGAGGGGAGGTGCATGCCTGTCAGTTGTCATGTTATAAAGGATGAAAAAGAAAAAAGAAAGCATCCGTATTATCTAAAATTAAAAATGGCATAGTTGTAAGTAATTTAAAGGAAAGCTTAATTGAATTAAGCATCAAACAGCTGAGAATATAATCTGTTCAAAAGTACTTTCTTTAAATTTACAAGTGTAGCTATTCTCTACATCTGCATATGATAACAGTGGGTTTTCTCAGATTTTCTCAAATTCCAAGTTACTATGTTAATCTCTAGAACTACAGAAACAACATTGCATGAGATTTATTTACTCATTTAAATGTTAAACATAACTGCACTTTTGCCATGTATCATGAACATAGTTTGTTTTTTTTCAGGCCCAATAATGTACCCCACAGGAAGATGACAATTAAAATATTTACTTTAGGCTCAGTAAAATAAAAATCACTCTTCTTTGGTTTCATTAGGCAAAGAGGATAGCTCACTGTATTCCAAGTCAGCCTCTACCGTTCATTTTTTGAACCGATACCACAAGATAAGTCTTTGCAGAAAGTAGGTCAACACTTCCTGCGTGAGGGGGCAATTGCACATCATTCCAGAGTGATAAGAGGAAGACGCACATACTTTATGCACCTCACCCAAGACCAAAACCAAAAGAGTCTTTAGCATTGCATTCAATAGATAACTATTCAATAAACATTACCAAATGAGACAAATATATTATCTTCCAGGGCTTGAGGAAGAAATAAATGCATGCTAATCATACAAACGCAGGACTGGGAAAGCTAGCAGAGAGAGAATACACCACTATGCATTAAGCTTCATCTTAACTGCACCTCCCCTGTGCAGAATCAAGCATTATTTGTATAACTCAACTTCTAAGTTAAACTCTAAGGGACTGATAATCCGGAATATTTCAGGGGAAATAATTTGCTAAAAATACTTGTGTCTTTACTGGTATTAGAATATTTCATAAGGTTATGATTACTGACATGAAATTACACAAACAGTGCTAATTTAGTAAATAATTGCAACAGTAATTCCCTTAGCATCACCTTTCCACAAAGACCTAGGGCAGTGAAGGAAAACAGATTAAATAAAGCAGGGCAAGAATTTACCATCAGCAACCACCAGCATGGAAATGTGACAAATTTATCCATGCATCAGAACTTACTTTTTCAGATAAAGTATCTCTTCCAAATTTCTCTTTCTGAAAGCATTAAGAAATCTATCTTCTCAGATACTTTGAAACAACAATAGTGATAGCCTGACTCTTAAACGATTGCAAAAGGCTTCTTTGCTTTTAATTGATTACATCCTTCCAGCCACCTATTCTCAAATTTCTATGACTTTGAACCTCAGTAGCCAGGATTTCCTTTTGTTAGATATAAGCTGGTTTTGCAGTGAACAATGAAAGAGCCAATTCCTGATTTTACCAGTCAAATATACTTGTTTTAGATGTCTGCACACAAGTTAGATTGCATGAAATTATAAAGTCTTCAATCAGTACATACAGACAAAATTGGCTTATAGAGACAAATGGTTACAGCTCATTCTAATTCACAGTTTACAGAGGCACTGAATGTTTTATATACGCTACTTAGACACTATGTATTGAAACATTACAGAGATAATTGGTTTAAAAAAACAACAAAAAAACCCTACTGATGCTCAGGGTTCTTGTTAACTTTTACGGAGCCAAATTAAGATAGACAAACCTAGCATTCCCAGCATCAATTAAAAAATAAAAAATAAAAAAAAGCAAACAAAACAACCCACAATACCTGTTTTAGCTTCATGTAAAAAGTTTCTGTGAAGGTTTTTCTGCTGAAATACCAGAAACGTTCGTTAGCAGGATACACACGCACAAGAGTCTCCAGCAAAAACCGGACTGGCTCTACGACTTCAGTAACAACAATATCCACTGCAACAGTCATGAATACACGTTTATCTAAAACACAAAAATAAGGCATGTACAGAAAAAGTAGTCAAAGAACAAATTTCTCAAAATGATAAACAGAAATGATAGAAGTAAACTTTTGTTGAAACTGAAACCTATTAAATTATTGATTCTCTTGCACTCATTTTACTTGCCTGAGTTCTATATTTTAAGTGCTTGCAAAGATAAGAGTATGCATTAACCAATATACCAAGCAACTCTGATAACTTTCTAAAACAGAGAATCTGTAGAAACAGAAGCAAGATGTCACATACATAAAACAGCATTAAGAGACATGATTCTTATCACACCAAAGGAAAATGCACAGGATAAGGCTACATTTAAAGGCATAAATCTTACATTTGAGGAAATAGATACGTACAGCAAATCAGTACAAAGGATCTCCCACATCACTGCCTGTCCTAAATCCTCTCAAAACACTAAGAAACACTTTGGACCATTTTTAATGTTCATGTCCATACTCTGCCAGTTACAAGGACTCAAAACCTCTTTAACCCTCCCAGTCCCACACTCTGGGTCAGACAGTCCTCATCAGAGCAGTACATAATGCTATTTTTTAAAGTAAAGCATGGATCCGTAATCCTCATCTATAATAGCTTCATCTTTCTGACATCGAGGCATAACTCAAATTTTTGAGTAATGCAGAATGCAGAATCGACTGATCAGAAGATCCCACTCAAATAGTCCAAGAGTATCTTGCAAGTTTACAGTGCCAGAAAAGGATCGCTGCTTCCAGAAGCACTCACCAGTGAGAGAAGTAGTAACCAGCATTTTGTATCACAATTGATATCTTTCTTGCAGGAAGCACAGCTTTTTAAACTAAACATTTAGAAACAGGCATCAGGGATCCCCAAGCTCTCTTGCCTGATCAGACCAAAGAGGCAAACGGGCATTGAAAGAAAAAGATACACACAAAAACACAAAGCCATATCCTTAATGTAAACTGGGTCAAGCTGCACAGCGAGAGTTTTGCCTACATGCTACAAGGAATGAAGAGATTTGAAAATTCAGCAGCAAAAGCAGTGACAGTGACTATATGTACTTGGATATGCCTTTAAGTAGTCTCTGCCTTGGGCTAGGAAACCAACTCCAGCTTTACATCCCAACTACTGGTATATACTCAAGCACTTCAATGCATCACTTCATCCCCTTCAATTTGGGGCAGATGGAAGTGCTATTTGTAAACAACTCACCTCAAAGCTGAAAGAAAGAGAACAGCAATGCCCAGGATTTATACTGCTTTGCTGAATATAAAAGGTGGAAAACACTTTCTGCATGCTTAGGACCAAAAATGTTGATAACCGAGGAGCACACGTGTAAACCCCAAACACTAATCTACTGGCACCAAATCAGCAACACATAGCTCAGTGAACAATTATTCACACTTTTACATTGCATATGTTTATACAGAAAAGTTCCGATCCTAGCCACAGACTCTTGGGACATCATGGTATATGTACTCAGACATACACACCATGATCCCCAGGAGAACATACATCCATCAAATCTATGCCAAGTAAAACAAATTTACAAATTAGATTAAGTTACCTTTAGGAGTTTCCTCATTAAGTACTACAAATGTTGGCGCGTTAGGATTCCACATTCCAGTAATGACATAAGCTTTCCCATCAGAACTCTTTCCCATGGATTCCTAAAAATAAGAACATTTTGGATTTTATTAGTCACGGTTAGAGACCAAAAACATTGAGTGCTGGGAGGCTAAGAACTTCAAAGTAAGATTGTGTTCACTCTATAGAGAACACAACCTGAACAGATGGATTGAGAAAGGATATAGGGGAAGGAAAGAAAAAGAAAAGGGCTACAGTATGTAAGGAGCTGAAGACAAGATAGCATTAACATGCTTTCTTTCAAAGCTTATTATACTGGAGGTCTTTGGGGGGATGTCGGTCATTCTATTTTTTACTTTATGAGCATCTGAAATGGTTGTTAGCAGAGAGGATAAGTTACAAGAGACTTGCCTGATAAAATTAAACTAGCCATGATGTATAAACAAAAAGGGTCCAGAATAAAACCTTAACAGAATAAAACCTTAACAACTCCAACGCAAAGATCAGGCTGATTTTTTTTTTTACTCTGAAATTATACATCTGCCAGACTTTTCCCCCCTAGTTGCTCATGCACAGATCTACATTTGTAAGTATTCTTATGGACCGGAATAGAAGTTCCTAAGTCAGTAGGAACCTGCGATTTAAGAGCCAGATTTCAGGACAATATGCAAACAAAGTCAAAAGAGCCACAGATGATAAAGTTAATAACACCAATGTGTCTAGATTTGATTAAAATAATGCTACACTATACATCTCTTATTTCTACAGATCTTTCTTACATACCTGCTAGGAACAATCAGAGAATGTAACTTACATATATGGACTATTACTAGTATGAGCCAAGTATACATTTCCTGGACTTTTCTAGGAGAGTTCCTATGGATCCAACAGGCCTGTATAGTAGCCTCTTCATAGATAAGAGAGGCTGATGTTCCTCCTCTACAGTTTATAATATATTTAAATATTAGTGACTGAGTGCTCCAAATTGAAATGGGGAGGAGGATGTGAAAGGAAAATGCACATTTAAATGTATATGCTATAGCCAAGAAATGAACTAATCAGCTAAAACATCCAGTAGCTAAATGTACAGACTTAAAGACACAGATTTGAATATGCAGCATATACAATAAAAAAGTATTTATTCCTATTTATTCCTATTGCAGAAGCCAATTCACTGTGCTCTGTAACTCACTATAATTTATTCTCATTTTCTGATCAAATAATAAAACTGGAAAATCAGAAGTCATGTCAACAAATAAAAACGGATCAAAATAAGCTACTTTATACATACAAATATACCAGTATTTGCATATCCTACATCTGACAAAATAACTGAATAATGATAGCTAGAAACATTAACATGAATAAAGAAACAGACTAGGCCAAATTTAGATAACTGTACAGCTACAACTGGCTTAAGTCAAGCACTTCTCGACTTGAAAATGCTTTTATTCTTGTCCACAGCATGAAAGTAAACTGATATTATCACAGGAAGTATCAAATTCTCTTGTAGTTCTCTTACATGCAACTCATTGCAAGGAATTAAGATTAAAAAAAAGCAAGGACTACTTCAAGCTTTCAGCAACAGTTTCAATTCAAACAAAGCAAATAATTGCAAAATTTTCAGCATCTTAGAAAAATAAGGCCGCTACCCTGATGTTCAAATATAAAAACAATTATCTACTTTAAAAATGTTAGGCAACATGCTTAACACAATACAGATAACTTATTTATTTGTAACAACTAACCGTCAGCTGACCTAATCACTGTCTTCACTCATTCAACACAAACTAGATGCCACGGTTTTTGACATTATGAACATGTTTTGCCCATTATATCTAACAAATCTGTTTCTAGTTTTAAAACATAACATTTAAAAAACAGCAAAGATAAGAGTCTTCCCATCACATCTATCTTACTAAATGGATTATTAGAACTCAATATTACCATGTCCAGTAAATACATGTCACTGTTCTTCACATTTCGTCCAGGGCTTAGTAGCATCCCAAAGCATCTGTTTTTTTAAAAAAATTAAAAATATTACTTTTCAAAATACAAAAATATTTTCTTTAACATAATAGCACAGCTTCCCACTGCTTTTAGAGGAAACCTTTCCTAAATTTTTGTTACTGTTCTATCATACACAATCAGGAAACCTCACCATATATATTATAGAAGTGACAATGAAATTATTTTCCAGAATAAAGATGACAAATCTCAGCTGTGAGCAATCAAATATTCTTAAAGATTACTTAAAATATTAAGTTGAAAAATACCAACTCTTACACATTAGTGTGAGAAACTGGCAAGAAGAAATTCACTCTCTCAGTCTATTTTTAAAAATTGTTTTTATACAATTATATGAAAAGTTACAATTTTCATACATTGTATCCCCCATAATGTCAATAGTCCTTAAAAATACCATCTGTTAAAAAAAAAAAGTCAAAAGATTAAAAACTGATTTTAAGATTGACAAGGAAGTATTGTACGTATTTCTGTATTTTACGGACACAAGGATCTCCATGACTGAGCAAGTTGCATTGTGGATCTGTGAGACAGTAAACATAAGTTTAGCATACCTAGAACCAGATCAAAAATGCCACTGCCCCACGATGCAGAGTGCTAATCCAGTATAAACTCTCAGGTTTAATTTTGCCCAGACAGATTCTGTACCACCTCCCTTATTTTCAGTGTACACCAAGAGGTGAGGTGATAAGCCACAATAAGCAGGCTCCACACCTTCCTTGCACCCCTTCCACAAGACCAAAGATCACTCGTCTTCTCTTTAGACCCAGGTCATGCTTTCTGCTTAGGTTTTAACAACATTTTGACAATCAGAAGTTATCTCAGCCTGTGTGTTTGTTTAGACTTACTGATCATGTAATGGAAATTATAGCCCTCTATAGTGCTTTATTGCTCTCATTCTATTAAGGAATGCAAGATCGCAAAAATATACTCAAATTACAAATTAGACATTCCAATAGGAATCCCTACTATTCCCCACAATTTAAAATGCTCATGTATAAAACAGCATACAACAGCTTCTGCCTCAAAGAGCTTGCAACCTCAACAGAAAGGCAAAGGAAGTTTTATGCCCATTTAACAACACTGTGAGATTAGTTTGCCACAGAGATGGTAACCAAGCTAGGCGCTCAGATTCCAGTCACTTAACAAAAAGATTTTCCTGTTATTTTTAAAAGAAAATAAACAAAAAAGCCCAAAACATTCTTAAGCAAGACTTTCAGACTCTCTAAATACTGAAGGCACAAATCCAGTTCTGAAGTTTCTGCAAACCACCTTCATCTTTCTCTCCTGCGAGCACACTCCAGTATGAGTAAAAAATACTGAACAAAAATATGTATTTATAACATAAGTCGTAAGCCATTATTCACAGACTTTTTAAAACATTAGATCTCAAATGAGAAAAGAACTTGAAAGAATTTTATCTCAAAACTCGGGGCCACATATCAGGGGGTTTGCTGTTGAGAGCATTTTCCTTCCATACAGCTCAGGTCTCATAACCAGACGTAGCACTATTTATCACCGACTCACAGACCAATATAAACTGGGAGGGATTTCCGTAGGTGATCTGGCCCAACCCTCCACTCAGAGGAGGACCAACTTGAGTCATACTGTTCAGGGCCTCGTCAAGTCATGTGGGTCTCCAAGAGCAGATCCCACAACCTTTCTGGGCAACTTTTTCCAATGCTCAACTCCCCTCGCAGGGACAAAATTGGTTATAATCCTATCACTCTGCAACTCCAAGAAGAGTCTGGCTCCATCTTCTTTACACCCTCCCATTAGCAGCAATTAGGCAACAATAAGAGACCCCATTCCCACCTTCCCTAAGTGTGAAGAAAACCAGTTCAGTCATCAGGGCAACCCAGTTATCCAGATGAAAATTTGTATTTCTCAGCAAACAGAGATTGTAAGACATTATTCGAACATTCACAGGACAGCAATGAAGACAGAGCAGTTTCACAGCTTTCAGGAAAGCACAGCGTATCACGGACACAGATGTAATGACAACTATTATTTGAATAATGTTATATTAACTGTCGAACACAGTCTTAACATAAGCAATTACTACACTGCATAGCAAGTTTGTCCCTATTACATTTGGGCATATGATTTTCTTTTTCCTCCTCGTTATACTTAAGACAAATAGTAACTTACATCCAGAACTGTACTTTTCTTTCCCCATAACACATTATCTTTACAGTCTCTCAGTACTACAGAGTCTTAAAAAGCAAAGCAGACAACAATTGAGATTTAGCTATACAGCATAACACAGCGCCATGTAAAACAACCAAGGTAGCCAGGATGCTAGGGCTTATACTTAAGCACAAGAGTAAGTGTCTCCGTAAGACTAATTAGATCTGGCAGACCATTACAGCAAATTGAATGGGCTATAATTAATAATAGTAGAGAGTTGACCAACTTCTGGTATATTTAAACCAGAACTAAAGAAAACTCCAAGGCCAAGGTTCAGCGGCAGGCAAAATCATCTGTGCTTCTCAAAGACAACAGCCCACAGGATCCTAGCTCTTGCTGTGTTTGTCTCAGATGTACACAAGTTCTGATGTATGCCAGCCAAAATCTTTGAGCAGTAGGCTTCCAAAAAATAGGAATCAGGAACAAGTAGCCCCTGCCTCTCGCAAAATAGATATTTACAATGATTGGCAGCACCTTGCTACCGTAAGAGTTAGGACTTCTATTCCCACTAAGTTCAAAAGCACAAAAGAAGTTCAAATGAGTTCACCCTGGGTTGCAAAGGACTTGAATACGATACAGCCAGTCGTTAACATGTTCAACCCCTAATTTGAGCAGTAAAAACAGCCATGAATGTTACCTTCAGAAGAATGCCAACCCCCACCACACACCCAGGATTCAGAATGATCTGCTTAGACTGTGGGCCTCAGTCTTGCTATTTCTTATGTGTTGGCTTGTCCGCACTTACAGCTGGCTACCAAGTGCACCATAGGTGCATTACTCTATTCAAATGCAACAAGTTAGTTTCTAAACCTGTAAAAAAGCAAATTGGAAATGTACTTCACTAATATGTATTTCCATTTATATAAATACAAATGTTACACATGGATAAGGCCAGTGGTGTTAAGTTCACATGATCTTTAAGAGTTTCCAGTAATCAATATTCTATACATCAGTTCCAAGGACTAGACTTCAACCAGTCTAGACTTTAAGATATACTACATAAGTTGGTATAAATTTGTGCGAATAGTATTATACTCTGTTAACTCCCACTGTTAACTCCCCTAAATCACTGCGTTCCACAAAGATTCCCTATCCTGGAAATGCGATCTATGCTTTATTCACAGATGAAAGGCTTTACTAAATCTTTGTTAGAATATGCGTTGATCAAGCAACCAAAAGTATTCTGCAGACCTGTCCAATTACACACCCTTTTCCCAAATGACTCAAACATATAGGTTCACATATACACAGACACTACAGATTGAACAGCATGCTGTACCTTTATCAATCCTGAATATAAACATTCACACAAACCCACAGCTAGGCATAATTTTTATTAGAGCACATGAATACAGGGCTCTACTTTAAATTCTTATTAAGGGAAGAGAGAAGAATACCAAGTCCTTAGCCCAATCCAAAAGCACACCGAGTTAAAAGGGAATAGACTTGGTCTGTGCAGAAGCAAAGATGTCAGCTCCCTTTCCCCATATTTCAAAGTCTGCCCACCCAGTACTTGCTGCTGCAAAGCTGGCCCTTAGACAACTTCATGTGTGGGAGCACACCGTCATGGTTTTCATTCCAAGAACTGGGCGTTAGTCATTCAACAACTTGAGATACCATCACAAGAAGCACTGCTAAGCTGTGAATGGGTATTTTATAGCCTGAGACGTTTACAGATTTTATTTTTATCAACATTAGGAGAAGGCAAAAAAAAAATTATCCAGCCTTCGTTACTCTGGCCTGCCAGAATTTTCTTCTTAAACTCTGCAAACAGCAGAGACTTGATAAGCCACAGTGCAGGGCTGAACCTATACCAACCCAAACATGACTCAAACCCAGGAGACAACGAAAAAACATGCTTTCTTTACCTGCTTTAACCCAGACAAAAATAGACAAGCCCCAGGTCAAAAAGACCACAAGGTAGGAAGGGCCACAGTAACTCAGCTGGGGGGAACCTACTCTGTCAGCCCGTCCCAGCCACAGTTCCTACCTGAACACGGGGCAGTGGAGGTGTTCACAAGTTTTTCAAGGGATACCAGGTTTACTTTTCTCAGACCATCAATAAAGATTCTGCAGCTCTTCAGACTAAAGACTAAATCCCCTTGAAGGTCCTCTAGCAACTTTTTTTTCATTAGAATTTCACTCAGAATTATTTTTGAAGATGCATTATATAGCTTAGAAAATGGCTACCTGATGTAACCTAAATTGATCTTTTATTCCATTTTTTAGATTATAATATTATGCTGTGTAAGTACATAAAATGACTTACAAGCCCGTGCATGTCATATCAATTAAGTAACTTTAATCAACACAGCTTGCAGTGATAAAAATAACATCCAAATTGAATCACCCTAAATAGCATTAAAATAAAAGCTAATTTCTAATGAAGGCAGTTTTACTTATGGACAAAAACAGGCTATCATACTTTCCCAGGTCCCCCACAGGGAAAATGATGTATAACAATCAACATTGAGTTTTGTTATATAATTTAACACTATTCAGAAATGCTTAACACACACAGATCTTATCATTCATGGACTGAATTTTCAAGCCAAAATTATTTTTTAACTAAAAACAGATTGAATATTGTTTTTTAAAGTTAATGAACAGCAAAAAGGCAATTTTACAAATCAAAATCATTTTGATAAATTAAACTTTACTGTATTTATATTCCTCATCTGAAATTTTACTTTCATTTTTGAAAGAAGATCTTGAAAGCAAGGGAAGAGATAAATCTTAGTTTGGATTTTTGATTCTCCTGTTATCCTGAGTTCTCTGTTCACTAAAACTGGAATCTCATTGCTATTCTTTTGATAAGATTGCCATCTGGTGGTGTTTTCTATTTTAAAAATTCAGCTACTGAGAGGGAATTTTCTAATTTAAACTAATAAGGTATCTACTACTACTGTGGTAACAAAGGGTCTATTATTAATGAACACATTAACTGTTATTCAAGTGTGTGGTCCGCTTCTTGTGCGCATATTATTCTGTCCAGCAGGATTCCCCCTCATTTAATTTCCAGAAAACAAACAAACAAAATAGTTCACTAACCATTCCTGAACTCTCCACCATCACACCATCATTTGAAGATGAACATTAGAATCATATTATAAAAAAAAAATTAAAAAAAAAAATCACAAGACAATCCTACTGGTCTTGAAGACTTGACCAAAAGACAGCTTGTTCTAACCAACAGGCTGAATCCAAATTTGAACTATTCCAGTACAATGATCTAATAGATAAATATTCTCCAAGGTTTAACATAGCTAATTTGGTTACTTTGTGGCACATTCTTACACAGCTAGGGACCCATCTGGATAACATCAGGAGAATACGAGCTATCTCCTATCAGCTAAGGCTCCAAGCAATCCAAGCATGACACTGAGCAACTTTGTTCTGCTCAGGAATTTCGGAAGTCCACAGTACATCAAATGCATGAATTGCAGCTTTCCTTTCAGGATCATATGAGGCTTTGAGAAAGAGCCCTCAAAAATTCATACAATAGCTCATAATGGAATTACAATACATCTTTATAAACAAACGTGGACTGGGACCAGAAAGAACTGTATAAGCACAAGCAACCAGCCTGAGACTCCTCTATCCCTTTATGCATTGTTGTAGCTACTACAAAGAAGGGACATCTTTCCTGCTTTGATACAGGATGTTCTGAACTCCTGCAGAGCAGCTTCTTCTGGGGACATCACCCAGCCTGCATCCAGGATACCAGAAGTAACAATGGTAAGTCAAATTACAGAATACTATTACTTAGACCATGTCAGAACAAGCAAAGCAATTAGGAGCTGCACTTAGGGGAAAAAAAAAAAATAGGGAAGTTTCACTGGATCCAAGCAACATAGCTACCCAAGCCCAAACAGCAGCTTGGTACTGCACCTTTCTTAAGGAGTTTTATTATGAGGAGAGTAAAACACATACGTAAGTCGCTTCGTCAAAAGAATCCAGAAGGCACCTAAGGGGAGGCTCTCTGGAGAAGCACAACAAACCCAGCCCCCTTTATGAAAGATGCTCTGAAACACAGAAATCACAACTGAACACTTCTCTGATGGTCAGAGCTGTTGGTTGGTGTTACCAGCTACTTCGTTCTGAACATCTGAAGAACAGTACTAAGGCATGATTCAGTGATGGCTATACCAAGGCAGAATCATATGGCTTCTAAAAAAAGTGGAAGTGATCCGACTACTTCATAATGCACAACTGCAATTCTGTATGACAACGTCTGAAATGTGAACACTCCAAAATGAAGTCAGAAATGTCTTCCATACCAAAGTCCTAAATACGTTATTTGTAAATAAGCCTCACAGAAGAAAAAAAAAAAAACCCCACAGGGTCCAAACTTGAAGATGAACAAGTTCTCCCAACTCTGTGCAGGACATATTAATCTCCAGATTCTTGGTAGATAAAAGGTTTATCTATGAGAAACTCCTGCTGACATCCTTGGTAAATCTGAATTCGATTGATACTCAATCTCTCTAGCAAAAGGCAGCCCCCACACTGACCTAGAATACAACACAGCTTTTACAAACAATATGCTTTGGGTCAGAGGGAGCAAATATTTTCTTTCTGTTGATTTTGAGAACCAAGCTGCAAATACTTCTTGGTTCAAGCAATCACTTTTTTCCAGCAACTTGTTGTTTTCAGACTTGCTCCCTATGTTCCTTTGTGTCACATAACTTGCAAAGCTGGGAAAGAGTACATTAAATACTGTTCTCTCCAAAACTTAACCTCCATTATTTTGATATGAATCTTACCTCTCAATGGCCAGTTCTTTGTTTGAGAGTTGCTGGACTGTAATTACCACTTTCTTCTCAATTCCCTGTTTAAGTTTGAAATAAAATTTCTCTCTATCCTTTGGCACAGGGCTAAAAGAATAAACAAACAACTTTCCTTAGCATAGGTACAGATGATTAGCTGCTAAATACAGAAGATACAGCAGTAATCTGCTTAAACTCTCTATGTCTCAGCTCATTTTAGAGCCCTTCTCACCCTTTATTCACACCAAGTTAATAAGCTGGCACTGATGAAAAAAAGACTATAAGCTCATACTTAGTACCCTAAATGTATGGGGGATTTATCTGGCGCACATATCCAAAGTGCAAGTTTTATTTTTTTTGTTGTTGTTTTTTTAAAAATATTTGCATTCACAAAGTTATCTCCTCTAGTTTATAATACTGATTTTGAAATGACAGAAAATAAAAGATATGCTAGATATGAAGCAAAAAATAAAAACAACACTTTCACTGAATTAACTCTTATTATTAACTCTTTCTTCCACTCCAAAAATCTTGTAATTAACAGTTAAGCAAAGGCTATCTTCCAAGTAAGAAGATTTTGTTTCTCTGTCCTCTCTAAAGCTTGGAGAAGTTTATAGTTTTCTAAAATGTTAGTAAATTTGGAATTTGTAGCTAAAAAATAATAATAATAATAATAATAATAATAAGAGAATTAAGTGTATTTATTCAGCAAAACTGGTTTGATAAAAGCTTGTAACTGACTTCTGATTACCTTTTCATTTACACAGGCCTACCTTGACTATCCTTATCAAAAATATGTTTAAAAAAAGTTAATTTGGAAAAGGGATGCTTGTTTTTAGTCTTTTTACTGAAAATATACAAAGAGAAAACAATTGAAGAAAAAGCAAAGCAATAGCTTCCTGTTTATAAAAGTCAACTAAAGAAAAGCCAAATCAGTTTCACCACCAGTTAGTTGTGCATTCTGCAAGTAGATACATGCTGTTTCAAAAAGATTTCTACTTTTCGCTCTCCATTCAGATTACCTAAAATTTCCTTTTCCATCATCTTCTTTGACTTCTAAGGAAACACTGAAAGTGTACACATCACTATCTGGAGTAGGAAGAACAAAGTCCTTAACATGATCAGATGCTTGTTTGGAAGAACGTTTGAATGCTGTTGAGAAACTATATAAAATTCTGCTCACCTGCAGAAAAGCAAAAGAATAGTATTATCATCATAAATATATGTATTTTTTTGTAGCAATTGTGATGTATTATCTTCAGGAATAAAGTCTCAAGTATATGAAATTTTTTGAAGGTCAGGTTATCACTTCACTTTTCTGCAGAAAAAAAATCACTTGTTTTTTTTGTTTGGTTGTTGTTTTTTTTTAAATAACCCAAAGCATTCAGGTCAGGTTTATAACCAGGTAAGTTCAATAATACCTCCTATATTCATTCAAGTTACATTCACTTCTGATGTAATGCTTAGTAAGTTAATACTTATTACAAAATGGCAATGCAAATCATTAGAGAACCTAAATAACGCATTTTTCAAGTTGTATATTTAATAATACAACTTACAGTTTGTTCTGGCACATGTTGACAACCAAGGTTTCCCCTTTTTCAGCCTCTATTTGTCCACCCTACAAAATCCTTTTCTCTCTAAATACCATTTAGTTCTTCCTTAAATATCTAGGGCAATCTGAGTAAATGTAAAATGATCCTATGCAAGTCTCAAGGTCTGCCCTGCAACGTTAGTCTGAATCCCACCCAAATGAGAACCAAAAAACAAATTATTTGTCTTAAACTTAGGTTCCTGAATTTTTCCTTTACAGAGTATTTTGGTATTTAATTGAGATACTAAACGAAATTTTTAGGTTTAATTACATTAATATTCATATATGACTAGCTGCACATCTGTAAAATCCATTATATATATGTGTCAATTTAATCTTTCAAGGTAATATATACCATTTACACATCTGGAATAACTTTTTTTTTATAAACACCCCTTCTATCCTTTTCGACAAGTCATCAGAATATAACATTTCAGACTTACTGCCTCTTTAATCTCACAGGAGAAAACATGAATCTGGAACTCTTCTGTTCCGCAGCTGCTTTCAGTAAATGCAAAACAGTCGCTCTCTGAACTCCCATTTCGTCCACGCACACAAAACAATACCTTGTAGATTGGAAAAGAGGCTAACTCCACATTGCTCGACTGATCTATTATCCTGTCGAGGGAAAGAACAGCACAAAAAGGCAGTCAAAATAAACAGACCTACCTAAAAGATCTTTCTGCATTTAGATGAACTAGTATCTAAATTAGATAATCAAGTATCTAAAACTCTAACTGCTACTAAATTCAAGTATACAAGAGGGGCAGTAGGGACAGACAGGCAGGGCTTTCCAAACTTAAGATGTGAATATTTTTGGTTGCAACACTGTCCTAATTTTTTTTTTATATTCCATAGGAAGAATATAGTACCTCCATCTATTTCATACAATAACACTGAACATCATTGCTCTGCAATCTTTCACGAGAAACAACAGTAGGAATGTAGAAACCACAACAACTGTGAAAAATGCAATTTCCATACAAAGAAGAAAATTCAACATTATAAAAGGATTAAAATCCCTGTTTAAGAAAGCATTATTTATCTAGGATTTAAAGCACTATATAGCTTAATAACGACTTGCTAACACATTAAGGTAAATATTAACCATAACAGCTTTGTTGAAAGTACAAAAGACGTAAAATCCAGTCTGCAGTCAACTTCTGAAGTATTGATTTATTTTGCCCTATCTTTTATTTTAAGCTATGTTATGGAAAGTAATACAGAAAATTATATCTACCTTTTCAAATGGATTTGTGCTCAAAGATATTTGAAGATATTTCCTGGTTCCCTAAATCATCTTTCTAATCTTGCAAAATTTTAAAGACCCACATGTCTATATCGAATATATTAACTCCCTTGAAACTCCTCAGGTGCCACATACTTTTGTCTGTTCTTTAATCAAATTCTGAAAAACATTTAACCATGCTGGAAAACCCTAGCACTGAAGAGTGTGCACAATCAACCTAAATAATGAAAATTGTATTTATGTTTCTTTAAGAAACACGCTACAAGAAAACTGTATTAACAATTAAAAAATAAACCTAGAAGCAACAGTGATAAGAAAAGATCATAGAGACAACAATCTGTGTAGAGTTCTATCAAGATGTAATTGCTACATTAAGGAAAAAAATGCCCCACCAGCTACATAACGCTCAGGGTTACCAATGTATTGCCTGCATATAAGGTCATGCTCTGCACCACGCTGTGGGTGCATCTGTACTCAACCACTCAAACTAGATCACTTTTGTCTCAGTGACCCTGGCAGAGTAGTTACCCAGGTCCTTCCCACCTAAATGCCATCTACACAGATCCAGACAATGAATTTCAAAGAACAGTTACAGCTGTGCAATTCACCTCTGCCTTTTGGCCACATTCACACCAAGTGTGACTAAGCCCCAGTTATTTGGAATAGAATCCAGCAAGCCCCCGAAAGGCTTCAGCGTACTGTAATGTTGGTGGGACATGTCAAACGGAACCCCAGGTGGCAACTCTCCAGATGTCAGGAAAGCAAGCATTCCTCAAAGATGACACTGATGTCCCTTGAGCTTTGATAGAGCCTATTACCTCACAGGTGAATTCACCTTTACAGTTCCATGCAGATTCTTGCAGTCCTTCGCTTAATGATTCACTACACAATTAAAGACCAAAGGGACTTGCACAGTTTCATTTGCAAGAAAACAACTTTCTTGAATGGCTACGTTGTCTCTGTAAATAGATACAGCACACCTAACACGCATGACAGTTGCCATCCTAAAGACATGCAGTGTAACTTCCAAATTCAAATGAAATATTGTCATAACCTCAAATGAAATCCTAAACTGGGTTCAAAGAGCAAAAGGAAAATAATATATGTGCTTGAAGGAAGTTCATTCTGTCTTTCTGGGCAAGATGACAGTCATCACAAAGGCCATTGCTGAAAAAAGACAAGGAATATCTTCGAAGTTCAAATGGCTGATTCATCAAGAAACTAAGGACAAGATTTAAACTAGGCTGACAATCCAGATCTCTCACCAAAATATCATAGGAAAGGGAGGAAACCTAATCAGGTCCTTCAGAAATCTCAGTGCTAGAGTGAAAGAATCTGGAATACTGAGATACTCTCTACTTCTGGATGCAAGACTGCTGCCAGGTGCACCATTAGTGCACCCTGATTAAGATCCCTGGACTCTCTCATCACTAATTAAGAGCCCCTTCTCAAAGGGGACACGTAAATGTTCTGTAGTATCTAGAGACGATCAGCATATGCATCATGAGGTAGGCACAGGGGAGACTTGGGTTTACCATAGGAATGTCTGGAAATAGAGACTGGCATCTCAAGCCCTCAGCAAGAATGGGAGGGTGCCTAAAAGTGAAACTCCCTCACCTAACTCAAGTCCAGCTGGATCGCTACTGTCTCAACTTATTTACCTTGTAAGTGATTACAGACTCTCTTATGGGAGAAAAGATACATCAGCCCTCCCTTTCCAGGATATCAGAAAGGACCCGACAAGATCCGTGAGAACACATGGCCCTAAAGCCAGCAAACAGGCTCTTGCTGATATTCAATACAGAGAAACTGATCCTTAGAGTAGCCCCACACCCAAAAGATGACTTTGAGCCTCATGCCTCATTTTCAGGATACATCAGTTTGAAATGGCTCAAATCATGCTTCAGCATTTAAGGGCTTCAAGTGGGTAACCACAAACACGTGGACATGATGGCTGATACAGCACTTCCACAGATCAACCGCTTCCCTGTAAAAGGCAAACTGCTTCACTGTACTTCACTCTATTTCACTTTTTTTGAGAAGTAGTATTACTACCATGTTCTGTATCCTTATCCATAAGCAATGACCTGAACATGCAGACAGAAGGTCTGATAACATTTCTCTCTGCTTTGAGCTCCAGGAGACTGACACCTAGACCTGCAGGTACCTCAGAACTGCAGGGAGATCTCAACTCACTTGAATGAGCTCCCTAGACAAACAGGCATCTGTTATCACATTTGAATGAAGAAGCAAGTAGAAAGATATGCTTTTATTGACGTTGTATGACAACCACTCCCACCAACTATACACTGCAATATGTTAACTTGAGCATGCTTTTTGTTGCTTCACAGGAATTTCTTAAAATTAACTGCCTTCAGCAAGAACTTTAGGTGCAAATCCAACTATTTCATTTCATTGTGGGAGAACAAAGTCAGAATTTGACCTTTGTGTGTCTGTGCAAATAACAACAAAAAAATTGTTTATATGTTACCTTACAGAGCCTTCTGGAATATTTGGAACATAAAGTGTCACAGATAAAGGGGCTTGGCTTGAGGACTTCATAGCTGCCATTGCACGTAACGCTTCTGGTTCATTTCGAGGTGCAGACACCTTCATGCAACCTAAATAAGTCAGTTTGTTAAACAATACGCTGTCCTCTTCCGGGGGTTCAGTAGGGGAAGAGGGCCTTGGCGCAGAGATTTCTGAAAATGAAGAAACCATTTATTTAACCATTCTTCTTTCTTTTACACATTATTTTCTGAATGAATTCAATAGCAAAGTCATCTACTTTTCCTTAGCACTGAACTGAACTTCTCTTGAGGATAGACATAGGGGTAAAAAGTCAATAACAGTCCAGCTCCAACAGTGAAGAAAAAAAAAAAAGCCACACACTCAGCACCTTAATATTAATATGAAGTCTATTCTAATGCATGTTTCCATGTATTGCATAGGGGCAAACTGCCTTTTGACTTTATTTTTTTTTTTTAGCAGTGCTAGAATAGATTTTCCTGAAATTCAGTTCTCCAGATGTTCTTTATTTTGGTTTGCTTGTATCTACTTCAAATTCATATTAATCAGTTTGCACAATGATGCCTTTTTAATTCTCTTCTCTCCAATGCCTTTGTAGCTTCCGTAGAATTACTACATATGGTTCACTTTTCTGTGATAGCTACATTAAATGCATGAAATCATCAGTGAGCTATAAAAAATAAAAGGGGTATCTGTTTGCTCCTCTGCTCAGCAGAAGAGAAACATTCTTTCTCCGCTACCACACTAATATGGACAGGGGTGATCTGGGGGCAGGGGACATGTTTTCTTCTGTTTTTTAAAGGCATCCTGACATTTTGAGAAGTGGGAGGAGAGGTGGAAGTTATGAAAAACTCTAAAGTATGGAATCACAGAGTAATTTAGGTTGAAAGGGACCTTTGGAGGTCATCTGGCTTAAAACTCCTGATGAAAGCCAGATCAGGTTAGATTTGGACAAGTTTCATAGCTGGATCAGGTTGCTCAGGGCCCTGACCAGATGTGTTTCAAGTATCTCTGAAGAAGGATATTCCAAATCTCTCTGAGCAATCTGCCTATTATTTCTATTTCCTATGACTATAGCTAATATTTACATAATACTCCATTTGTAAAAGTTGCCAAATTTTTATTAGAGAGCAGGAAAAAAAATGTTCTTACAAACATTCCTTTGTTCATTCATGCTAAGAGTAATATTCTGTTTTAAGCACATCAGTCTGTAAAAACCACATCAAACAAGAAGCCAGTAAGGTAAGTTCTCAGATCATTCTAAAATACAGCATACATGTAATTAAAAGAAGGATGTTTCCATGATTAGTAAGCTATGCAGCTCATTCTAAAATGGAAAACTACTTTTTGACTTCACAAATAAACGCTATGGGAAATATCTGATATGATACCATGGAACTGCTCTGCATACTACTGAGGGAAAAAGAAATCTAATTAAGGCCCACAGCCTTGTATTTTAATATTAAAAAAGAAAAAAGTAACAATAAGAATTTTCCATTCTCATGTTTGGCTGTCAAAAGGTGACTGAAAAGACCCAAACTCTTTGGTAAATTATTCCTTTTTTATACCATGTCTCAGCGTTATTAAAAACGCTCCAGGAAAGCACCACTGAAATATCTTGTCTCAAAGCTCATCTATAGTGCAGTTCAGCAAGCTACCTGAAACTTAGTCTCACCTAGGGCTTGAGACACAATGAATATTATCTTGACCAAAACAACAGAAGAGCACAGGATATCAATGTGATAACAACCTATTCCTGTCAGTAATCCTATCCCGATCTGAAAAGGAGAGGAGGCCCCAGGGTATCTTCAGTACAGTTTCGAAATGGAGTCCCAGAAAGCCTTATATTCATTTTAAGATTAATTTGAAATTGCATAAAGGGAAAAGCTACCACTTTTGGGAGGGAGGGGGCCCTTTACCAGTACCTGAAGTAGAAGGGTCTAAAACAAGGTGCAGGGATGGCTGATTTTGACTTGCTGACACATCTCCAGCCGCCTGGCTGAAGGCATCACCGCAACCTTCCTGGTCAGCAGCACAGTTGTTCTGCTCTTTTTCAGAATCCCTCAGTATCTCTTCCATTGCCTTCTCCAGCTGTTCATCACCATTTGAAAACACCTGTAAGATGACAGAGATGACATTTTTAAAAACTACTTATATGAATATTATTTTTCAAACACACAGTCTTACTCATTGTAAAAGTTCAGAAATTCTGCTAAACAAGAGAACACACTAAGTAGCTATAAGATTGTATTATAATACAACCAAAATATGTCCATATTATTAAATGGAACTGACCGCACAAGGCCTCCAAGATTCATTGAACATTTGCAGACCGTGACTCATTATCTCTTCCTATGTAACTATGTAATACTACTAAAATTAGAAAAGAAGTTGCTATGTTAGTAAGCAACAACGAGTAAGAAAATTGTATATTTTTTTAAATTACTTATTAAATTCAAAATGGCAACAAAAAAAATAACGCTTACTTTGATGTCAACTTTTCAGGTATGCAGCATTAAAAAATAACCTCAACACAAACAAAAAAGTTGTGCTATGCTTGGGTAGTTTAAATGACAATGACCAAAATAAAAATAGCTACAAGTAAGAATACTTTAATAAGTAAATAAATCAATAATATACAGTATGTATATATTTGTATACACATATATACTTAAATATATAATTTAAAAAATACAGGCATCTGTGCACTAGTGAGGTAGTTATGGGTTTTTTTCTAAGATTAATTGGGAATAAGAGAAACACAGCATTCTCCAAGAAGTCAGATCTTTTTGAAAAGATGGTCAGAATTGAGTTTTGTTTCCCTTGGCAATTCAGTATTTCAACCAGCTCATGCCTCTGTGCCTAATCCTCACATCTCCTGAAGTTCAGCTCGCTGATCTCTAAGTGCTAACAGAAAATGACAGGCAACAGAATGACGCATTTCTGACAAATCAAAGGGACATTAGCTTTATAGACTTATCTATTTCTTACATAGTTCTCCATCTGTAGAACCAGAGTATCACAAGTGATTGATTATCTTAATATTCCCAATGGATAAACTGAGGCACAGAGAGGACAAGTAACCTGGCCACAGCTGTGTTCTTCCTCCTGAGTCACATAATATGACAATAGTCGAGCCAGACATTTGCATTCTAGTTTCACATGCCAGTCTGCTGCCCTTCCCACTAGTCAACATTGACAGCAATTTTCCCGTGATAAAGAGGATGCTAACATATACCTCAAAGCTTAGCACAGAAGTACACCGGAGCCCAAGATCCGAGAATCAACAAAATTCAGTCAAATATAATCCATAGTCTCATCCCAGTACATATAATACACATTCTCACTGTCAGCCCAATAACCATCCACCTAAAAACTACAGACCTCCCTTAAAATCTCAGATTTGTCTCTTCAGGTCCTCCATTCAAAACCAAGAGAGCAACAGCTTTGTCTTATAGAAAATTCTACTTTCTTAGCCATATCCAATACATTTCAGTTGTTTCACCTACCCTCCCACAAGTAGGAGGGGAACAAGTGTCAGGAAAGGGCAAGGAAATGGTCAGACATGTTCCCTAGAAAATATACAGCCTTCTACAAGTACTAGTATTTCAGACAAAAAAATGGAATGGCCAATACAAAGTTGCATCATGGATTCTACCTTCAACTCACACACCTCTTTCCAGATAGGATTACTAAAGCAGCAGCTAGTGTTTACATGCAAACAGAAATCATCAGTTTGCATAAATGTTCAGCAATTATTTAAAGACAAAGTGCTAATTGTCATTTCAAGGGGTGCAAATTCCTATTGTTCCAATAAATCAGCCACTGCAACTGAAATAGAGATGTCTAATGAACCAGTCAGCTGTTACCTAAATGTTAAAATATTTTGGCATTTGGAGGTAGAAGACTTTCAGAAAGTCTTAGTCGCATCTAAAATAGCACTAATGAAAGAAAACTAAATTAAAACACATAGAAAAGCAAGACTCAGTGTGGTCTATACCTATGCAACCTGTTACATTCTTTTATGAAAACAACATTCAGAGTCTCTGAACCCAAATTAAAGAATACTTCTTAAGCTTTAATCTGAAGTTGATCCTTCAAATAGAATTTTTAAATCCCTTTTTAAATGCATAAATTCACAGAATACTAACAAAGTTGACTCCTGAAGAAGTTACTGTAAGAACAACTGAACTGCCACTTTTGGTCAAACAGATTTGCTTAGTCTGAGCTGTTAATTTCACTGGTAATGAGCAATGACAAAAATTACTGTCCAAGAGTCTTTTCAAGCACGCACAAGTATCTTTAATTAAATATGCAAAAGAAGTTGCAACCTTTTGCTCAAGAGGAATCTTAACATGCATTTAAAATAAAGTAGTAGTAAACCTTTAGCTGAGGTTTTTCATCTTTTCCAGAAGACTCCTCTGACTGCTGATGAACCAGGACAAATTCTTCATTAATTATTGTGGATACAGTTTCAGGAACTCTACCAGCTTTGCTAAATGAAGTTTTGACTTCCATATCAGGTCTGTAGTCTCGTCCTGCCACATCAACCTAACAAAGAAGAAAAAATATTAAAGAACAAGTTTTGAAACTATAAATATGTTAAAAGGTGAAATATGAAGTTAATGTCAAGTAATACTTAACATTATATGAATATATAATATTTAATTACATTTCTCAAACCTTGATTTCATTGGTGTAAGAATATTTTTTTAAATAGCAAGTATGATTTTTATAATATCTATTTAAAAATCCTGTGATTTAACAGCAGACTGCTATATTTGAGTACTTCTCAGTAAATTATCATACAAGGGGAAGTCTATTTCAGAGCTTCCACTTCCTTTGTTTTTGATCCTCCAGAGCCTGCTCCCTCTACCACTCTAGTTCCTGCCTGTACAGATATATTTTGTAACTACACTGTGATCCATGTAGTGTGAAGAAGCAGATTATACGAAGACTAATTTTCCAAGAACTGCATATCAAAGTGCATACTATATATATGAAAATACAGTTAGCAATGGAGTATGTAAAAGAGGGGTTTTTTTATTATTATTTTTTCTCTGCATGTGAATGAAGTCAGCAGAGGTGATACTAAACCACAAAAACATGCTCCTTAGCAAGTTTCTCTCAAATCATCTACAGCAGAGTTAATCACACTAATTCAAAAAAAGTAGGCTATAGATATTGTGGAAATCCAGAACAACAAGTTTTCTCTTGTCTGCACAGATGCTAAAGAATATTATACTCAAACAAACAAGTCAAAATATTGATAAGTCTATACATACCAAGTTCATAAGAAATACAAAACCAGTACCATTCCTAGCACTTCAAAACAATACCAGCTACTGTAGGAATCCACTAAATAAAGACTATCACCTACATTAATTCAGAACATTTTCATTGATTCCCTGTGGAATAATGAATTAGAATGAAGAACATTGTATGCTGGATACTGCTTTTTAAATTGATCTGTGTTCTTCTGTTTTGTATGCTAAAAAAAAAAAAAAGAGAGAAAATGTATTTTCAGACGCTCTTGATAAGTAGCACGCACTTCTAGATATGGTATACTTCCATAGCTCAGTTTCCTGAGAAATATCAGCCTAACTGAGGGCTGGGAGTTAGTGTGCTTAAGCCACAGAGTTCTGGAGGGTCACATAAGGGAGAGGGAAACGAGCTGCACACCCTAGTGCCTTCTTTGCAAAGCTGAACACATCACCTTCACCTCGAAGCTGGGCACAAGAGACCCAAAACACTGTTCAGGCCCTTACTTAACACTCACCAGATGCAGAGTATCAGTTCAGCACAGTCACCTGGAAAGTGTCCAAAGAGCGGGAGCTCAACCAAACTCCTATCGTGACCAGTGAACAAGGACAGGCTTAGCTTCACATTGCCTTTCACAGTAGTGCCATGGCAGAAAAAAAGCTATGCCTGCTTCTCAGTTAAAGCTGTAAAATAGTAAGTGATCAAGAAAAAAATACAAATTTATATCTACCTACAGAGAACAAAAAACCAGCACTCTTAACAGAAAATATAAAAGACTTGCAAGTCCTCCGCCATTCTGAATGGGCATTATTTAAACCTGCAAGTCACCAGAGGCAATTGTCTGGTAGCTTTGGACTGAAAAATGAGTCTGGGAAATAGATTGCTTTCAATACAAAAATATTTTGTAGCATTTTTGTAACCACAGTCAATATGTTTTTGCTCTTTCAAAGATTTGGGCTGTTATAAACATTTATACATGCAAGTCTACAAAAAGTCTCCCTATCCTAGCCACAATTTTACCTGTTAATCCAGTGAAGGCATTATACACAGAAATGCTAGAGCAACTAAAAAACTCAGATTCTTCAGGTAACTGACTTGTACATAATGCAAGTCTTGTTAGAAGGCTGACATTAGAAAAAAAGCCACTGAACTACAGCTACAATATTTAGAGATTATAAATTTGGATCAGCAGTTTAGCTCTGATCACATCTCCAGACTAAAGTCTCACAAGCATGAATATTTTTCAGACAGATGATGTAATGTGAGCTCCACCCAAGCCTAGGTTATGGATTCACTGCTAAAATAAGTTTTGTTTCGGTGTTTTTAAGCATCTTTCCTTTAAAGGTCTTTCCAGACGGGGGAAAAAAAAAAGTCTTAATATACCATATTTTAGATGTTACAAACACAGTTTATTAACTCCAGGTATTTTGAACAAATGCCACGTTGTGGAACGTTACACAAGAGCTTACACATTATTTGCAATATACGGACAGTCAAGTTTGAAATGAATATTAATTTCAAAGTAAATCCTCAATACAAAAGTGAAGGTCCACTGTTATGGAACTCTTGGAAGGCAAAGAAAGAACATAAAATGATGCTGCCCAAATACAGCATACCCTGAGTAACCATTACCTCTGCAAATTTACACCACCAGTGGAGAAAACAGCAAAGAATAACAGTCAGTCCTGCTGGCCACAGCAGAAGCAAAGACCTAGTTTTTCAGAAGCCTCCTCCCCTCCCACCCCTAGACCTATCGCTGGACTTTGTGAAGACGACGAAGAACAGCCCTCACAACTCCTTCTAGCATATTTGCAGAAAGGAGGGATCACAAGAAATGCTATTTTGACATAGTTTTGTCTCAGTCTAAGTTTCATTCAGTGACTTTTTTGCACATACCTGTGGGAGAATGATTAAAAGAGAAAGGCAAACTGCTTACATTAGCATATCACTAGTTCTTTCTGCATCAAAATGAGGACTGACAGGCACACTGTGAACTAGGAAAAGTTTCTGTAGCAGTATTTTAACAGTAAAAATCAGGGAAAATATACATTTTTTAAATCTGAGAAAAAGATAACAGAACTAGAGAAACATGCTGAACTCCAAAATACCTGTTCTTGCCCTACGTGCATTAAGGCAGCTTAAGAGAAGTCCTATTTCGTAAGTTTTAATCAGAAGGACTAAGAAAATCTTATAAACACTAGCCGACTGCAAGGAGTTTCTCATTCAGTTCAGGCACTTAAAAGCACACCATACAACTTCTTGTGATTACATTTGAGTTGCAATGCCTTCAGTGTCTCTAACAGTGTACTTCGAGCTTGTCTTTAAGATCTGCTTAACTACCACAACAGGTGCAGACACACACGTTTTTCAGCCATAATTACGCTAGCTGAATAAATTAATCGACCCCAGACCAGTTAACTCCATTTTTCATTACTGCCTACTCCAACCTGCCATCAGAGTTATTCATGCGAATACTCCCTGTTCCATTTCAATCAAAACAAACTGCATTAGTTTCCATTTAGTAGTCAATTTTACTTTAGTTGGGATGAGTTAGAAAACATGCACACAAACAGGTCAGACATTCAGAAAGTAAACTCTTCAACCAGAAGAGTAACACTCTGTATTTGTTGGTCACACAGGTACAGTTAGAAGAACAAGTCTAAAAACACGCCTTGTCTTCTGCTAAGACAACCTCTTGACATCAACCTCAGAGAACTCGCCATATGAAAATTAAAAGCAGTACTCTAGACTGCTCATGGAAAAAACGTGTATTATAAAGATGAAAGTCTCAGAGTGAATATACTCTTCATTTCCTTCCCCATTCTAGTCACATGCTATTTAGAAAGCAAAAGCTATACATACAATGCAGTATGACCAGGCTTTGATCAAAAGCAGTTTTTAAATGCCATAGACAAACTCAATTTCAAAGATCACAATCAAGACATATTTTAAATTCAACAGCTTGAGTAAGGCTAATGTCAGAGCTCAGGAATATAACTGGGAGTTTCAAGGCGTTTCAAGATTATTATGATTCGTACCGTATTAAGAAGTAAGCTACTTACAGGAAAAAAAGTTTCCATTTTACTACGTTATAAATATTTAAGCTTGAATACTTCAACTAAGCACTTGCAGAGAAAAGCAGTAAAGAGAGACTAAAACCCTCTTTTGAATGAATCATACATTAAGGTTATTTGGGGAAGAGAAGGAGTTGAACATCTGAAGGGGAGTTTTATCCTTTATTAACAAGAAAAAAGCAAGTGCATTCTGGACTTTCCAGTCACCTCTAGTCAGTAAACTAATGGTTATGATAGTTCCCTTTCATCTTTAGCTTTATTCCTGTTGAGGACATACTCCTTTTTCACTCATTACTCAGCAATGACTTGTAAATTTAAACTCCCCTTTTTCTTACAAAAGATAAAGAACAAATGACAGGTGTCACCAAATAGACTGGAGCAAAATCAAAGAACAGACCCCTATTATTAAACAAGCTTCATTTTTAGATCATCCTTTCAGAAAAAGAGCTGAAAATTAAGAGTGTAAGAATATATTCTTGATTGCTTTGGTCAGAACATACTAGACAGTTGAAGAGACGGAAGTCATGTTAAGTTTATTTTCTTAAGTTAGCAGCAGACTATCCTAGAGCTGCAGGCAGTCTCAGAATACAGATGAAACAGGCCTAGCAAATTTTGCTTTATTAGTTTAAAAAGTTATTGGCAGGGCAGTAACCATCAGAGAGGCAGTCAGGGACACAACAGTCAGTAAACATAATCCACCTCAGCCACTTTTGCATAAAGTGCGGTGGCTTAGCTCAAGCTGCTTGGGCAGCTGAGTTTCAAATGAATGACCATGGCTGCGAATACATGTTCTGTTCTGCCAGCACCGCTCCCAGGATAACAACCTCGCACCAGATGGTAACGTTAGTCCTAAACCACGAGAGCCAAGAGTCAGAGGGGCCCTTCCAACACCTTCAGGAAGACGACAACAAAATTTGCTTTGCACTTTTAAAGTTTGCTTTACAATAAGAAATACTGGAAGAATGCACTACTGCCACAAAAAAGTCTTATTTACAAAAGAAGCATCTTGAACAGTCACTCTTCCTTGTAGTAAAGCTTATTTTTCCTCCACACTTCAATCATCTATCCCAGACAGACAAAAACTCAGAAACCCAGGAATAGATACACATGAGGAAGTTTTCCCAAAACCAACTAAATAAAGCCAACTATATGATAAAAGGAGTAATATGAAAAAATAAAATAAAAACTTTGAAAAAAAACTTTCTGACAAACAGATTTTTCAGAGTAAGGGATCCTGGGGATACAAAGTAATTAATCAGACTGACCTAGCTTTAAAATAGGGAGGAAAAAAAAAAAAAGAAACACTTCCTCTGAAAAATATCTTAAGTTGTACTGATACTACAATGACTGAAGGAAAGTTGTTGCTTTTCTCTGCAAGCTTTATTGCGTAGTTTTGGAGAAGTCACTTCATCTTTCTGTACTTGAATTCCCTATGTTCTGCTTATACAAAATTCTGTATAAATGTGAACTAAGCCATTTCTACTTTGAATACAGGCCTTTTGGGGGCAGAGACTGGACCTTACTATACATACGTAAGGGGCTTAGCAATAGAAGGCCCAAACATGATTTGCGCAAATGAATATATTTTTCAATTAAGTTCTGATTTGAGTTTAGCTGTGACCAAAGCTGTTCTAGTTCAAACTAAAACAGTTTCTTGATAAGCTTGGTAGCCCCTAACTAGTTCACACTGAGAGGGGAATAGGGGGAAAATGATGAATAAAACAAGAATGGCCAATATAAGAAAGCATCTTCCACAGCAAGGACTTCGGCCCACCTAGCAGCTGCTCCATGTACTGTCCAGCAACGCACCACAGGTTCACTGCAATTCCTAAAGTAACAACAGTGGTGGAAGTTGAAGAACAGCAATTTCAGAGGACGCGTGTAGAGTCAGCACTGCATCAGATTATGGGAAACAGGAGGGAAATGCTTTTACTCCTCCTCTCCCTAACTCTTCCATGCATTTCATAGTGAATCCAAACACATACCACACGCACAGAAAAGTGTACACCTCCACAGCAACATACACACGCAGGATTTCTGGGCAGGGAAGCTCAAGACAGGCCACTACTGGCTACACAGTCACTGTCACAAGAGAAAGCGAACCAAAAGAACCAGAGGAAGGACCAACTGCTTTCCAGTCGCAAGTTGCTCTGCAGACCTGGTAAGACGCAAAAACTTCCCCATCAAACAGGACCCCAATAGTAAGTGTCAGTTTTTACACAAACCATCCTTCTGAGGCAGTCACCAGACATTTTTTGGTTTAGTTCCAGTTTGTGCTAAATACATTTTTCAAAGTTACTGCTCAAGTTCACTTTTGGTTCAGAAAAACATGATTTTTTTCTTTTAATTTTGTTTCAGTACTATACCCTAAGACAAACAAAAAGTTTTCATAAAACATAGAGCTATGAAGTAAACAGAAAAAGACAATAAAAAGATTAACTAATTAAGATTAGTGTTGATATGTCAATTTTTAGTAAGCAACAATAAACTTGTTTTGAAAGAAAGCTTCCTGTGTTCTTTCAGGGCAACCAAGAGCAGCTAATGCATACTTTTTTTTTTTTTTTTAATGATACAAACAAAAGCAGGTCGTGCATTAAAGATGAGCTTGCAAAGCTATACAGTTTGCCTGATGATCACAAAGCCCAAATAGGGTATTGGTAAATAAGTTCTATTTTCCTAAGATTCTTCAAGGGAATCTCTGGGAACTTTCTGAGGTGAGGGTCCAATACAGCTATGTTCAATGGGCAAATTTACATTGAAGACCATAGTCTCTGTTCCCTTCTTTGATCCACAGAAGACAGCGCATAAGAGGTGAGAGCAAAAAGAGCGTTAAGCTAGCCTGAAATCTCAGATGATATCTTACTGTATTTGTATACTGTCCTACTCAGATATCTAGTTTACTGAAGTGATTTGCATCACATGCTGACTTACGGCTTCGGAAACCAGAAGCTGAACACACGCTGACAGTTATACACATGCAGAAGTAACTGAGCGTCTTGATCACTAGGTGGTTTTTTGGGTTTTTTTTTTTTTTCCAGAAAAATGTGTCAAAACTATGTATTAGCATATTTCTCATCCCCATGAGCTTGCAAACACTAGTAAGAGAGGCATAGTTCCTCCAGAAAGCTAATCAATGCTTCAAATACACAAAGCTTTAGCTTTTCAATGCTTTTTGACTCAAAGACTAAATGACCTTATAAATTTCTTTATTGTATGTATGTTGTAGAGTATATGTTGAAGCAGCACAGCTAATCATATTCCAAAAACCCTTTTCTTTTCTATTGATTGGGCGGACACACATGCAGAAGCAAATCCTAAATTTCATACATTTTGTTTAATCTCACTGACATCAAGAGCACCAGAATTTCACCCTTAATCTCAATTTCTCTTTAGTGTAATCTTTAACGAAGAAGCTAAGTATCTATTGTTTGCACTAACTACTGATTTATTATCCATGAAATCTTTCCAGTGTCTTATCTCTGGCAGTAAAAGCTTATGTCAAGCACACATGGGGGGGGGGGGGTAAGCATTTACTTAGCTTACCAGTATTGTTTTCTGAAAGAAAATAAATCTAATATGAAGAGATGACTGCTTTATCAGTTTACTTTAAAAAATAAAAATCTTAATTCTTCTGGTTTCCATGAAAGCAATGTTAAGAGCCAAACCTTAAAAAAAGAAAAGAAAAGAAAAGAAAAGAAAAGAAAAGAAAAGAAAAGAAAAGAAAAGAAAAGAAAACACCGTACAATTAAAAAGTAATCACATAGCTTACTTTGGCAACACTGTCACCTCTGTGAAAGCAAACTTCTACCATGTATGGCAACAACAAATAATTGGTCCGTTTGTGGACAGCAGACTGTTTAGTTGTTGTACTGGGTGCCTAGATACAGAGACTCTGCAGACTGTTTTTACACGTCAGTCTTATGCCCAAGGAATAACAATTTAAGAAAAATAGAATCAAGAGAAAACTACATTAGCAAGAAAATGTTTATTCTCCCTCAAAAACATACTACATCCCTCTCACATTAAAAGAACGCTAACCAGCACTTTTTACCAGGCCACATTACAACAAACACCTTAGCATTCACAAACGAGAGAAAAAGCTTTCCTGACTTGAAGCTTTAGATTATGTACAAGTCAGTGAACCACCTAAAAATTACAAAGATGTATAGTTGGGAGTCATTCAGGGAAAAATACTGTTCTTATTCATCTTAACTCTAAGATCGTTAGGGTGAAGAGCCCTTCTAGAGGAAGGGAAGGCACGTGGTACTGCAGTAAGACTCAGGCAAGGAAGCACCTGACATTTACAGCCAAAGAAGCCCCATGCCACTAACCTTCTCTTCAGCAGAGATTCTCAATCACTGCAAGACAAAGGCAAGGGAAGAGAGGCAAATTTAAAAACAAAACAAATCCACAAATCTGAACTCCTAAAATTCATAGGCTGAGGGGGCCACCACGAACACTAGAAGAAACATCACAGTAAGTTGCTAATTACAAAGGTAGCCCCCACTCAACACGGGTACTTTCTTTTTCTCAAACTCCAACACTTAAAAAAACAGAACAAAACAAAAAAAACCCACACCATTCAGGACAAGCTACACCCTAGACAAAACAGACTTAAAATAAGATTTGAGGGTTTTGTTTTTATAAAGAAACAAACAATTATTCAGGCCTAAAATTTGCTCACACACAAAAGTTACAAAGACGTGAGAAACACCAGTGGAAGAACAGAATTATTACACTAGCATATATGCCTCCTACTGACACATTAATTTAATCCATATTGCTTATAAGTTTAATCTATGCAAGCTAATCCAATTAAAGTGTTCAATCAATTTAAGAAAATCCATTCATTTCTTCTGCCAACTGAATTAAAAAAAAAAAAAAAAAAACTTTCTCCTCCCCCATCCCCTTCCACAAACTACACCTTTAAAAAAGGTGTAAATAAGAGGGCTTTCCCTCCTCTAAAGATGTTACTCGTGCTTATGCATATCTTACTAACAAAGTGGCACATATATATGTCAAGTTCCGGCAAATGAGCTTACTAGATAGGCTACAAGGATTTCACACAACTAGTTTAAGAAGAGTAGCTCATTCTGCCTCAAGGCTAAAACAAAGCAAACAGGGCAAATAAAGTAACCCTGTAGCAAGCCTTCACACTGCTTCCCTGTCACCACCTAAGCACTGCCATTTAGTCTGGTCAGCCAGTGATTCATTTTTAACTTTGGAAAACATGAGGTAGCGGCAAAAAATATCTAATTTTTCTCAGCTGAAGTTTGACAAGGCAGAACTTAGGTTTCTTATATTGTTCACTGCTATATGATGCTTACACAGGCAGCACTCAAATTCAATCTGAGTGTTAGCTGATTTTACTGAAGAATATATTTTATTCCAGAGGAAAGCAATGGCATAGGAGAATTGTTTGTTTTAAAGAGATTATTTCATGTTTTAATCATTAATAGGAAGAATAACAGTGTCAGCCTAATTTTGCCTATTTAACAACCTCTCTGTTAAAGAGATTGAATGTTTCAACCGGGTATTTTCTCCACGAGCTATTATTTCCAATAAAAGTTACATGACACAATGCAAAAGAGACCATATGGAGAAGCAGTATGATACAATGCAGTAGTGATCCTGGACACCAATCTTTCTCCTTTCCAACCCAGTGCTTTTAAAGAGTCACTTCCAACATCACTGAAACACAAGAGAAATCTTGTCTCCTTGTCTGGCACTGACTGCCTTCAGTGTTAGTACAATCTTTATTCCTCCCAGAGTCAGAATTGTAAGCTATGACAACTGGTCTCTTGAGATTTGCAACTTGCATTTGGGGAATATGAGGTTTGGCAGATTTAACTTGCAATGTTTTGCTCTTAACCACAGAAGCTACCTTTATACCATCTAACCACAGACAACATAGTCGCTATTTCTCTTAACATTTCTCAAAAACAGTTAAAGTGTAGTTAACCCAGCACTGCACAGTGGGATAGACTAGATGATTGTTTCATGACCTCTTGTACTTTCTTTAGTTATTTTTCTTACATCTTACTTCTTTCATTCTAACCATTGTCAAATGTAATCGTGAGGGTTGTAAATTAATAGCCACACCAGACATTTACTTGTATTATTCAGTCACAAATCTTCCAAAACTGCAAAAACTATGAGTTTTGATTTGGCAGCCATCTAGACTACTACTGCTTTTGTACCAAAATCATCTAATTTGAATGGTGCACCCAAGAATTCATAAGGAAGAAAAACATCCTTTACAATAGAAAACAAAACTAAGCTTCTCACTAAAAACAAATAAATATTTCCATAGAACTTTGCACCTTAAATCCTTTACAATCCAAACTAAGATCTTAAATTGTTACCTGCAAATTTAAATATTCAAATATAATCTGGAAAGATGAAGTGAGAAATCATGGTTATTTTAAAGACAGCTTAACTGGAAGCGAAACCTCCTTAAAGTAACAATGACTGCTTGAAATTCAGAAACTTGGACTATATAAAGGTATACATGACAACAGAAAACAACAGGAAATGGCCCTCTTGTCAACTACTGCCTGTCCTACCCCCAGGTATGATCAAGTGTCGGGCTGTAAATAACATTCTTATTTTCATTTGAACAGTAAATTCTTAACTTCCTCTGCACGCGGGAAGTAATCTGCTGGCATTGCACATTCATAGAGCAAATTATTTATAAAAATATTCTGAGATGCAGTTCTTCTGCTAATTCCAAAGGTCTTAATAGGACTAAAAAAAAAAAAAAACCCCACTCACACCAGAGAATGGAAATTCATAAAAGAAAATAAAATTCTTTCCTTCATAAAAAATGATCTTCCACTTGTAAGAACAAGATAGTAAGTAGGTAATCAGATATACCTGGTAATATACATTGCTATATCTACCTACTCACATTAGAATATAAAAAAATTAAGAATTCTTCACTTTATGATTTTTCCATGTTAAGTCTGAGGAATCAATACAATTTGCTTACACCATCAATCAATATGAGAAAAATGAGGTTTCCCCTCAACATGCAGATCAGCATTAATGCGTTTCGAAGTACCCAAACACTTCTAGGAATTGGTATGAGATGTGGATATGAAAGTTTCTGAAAGGTAGATACCAAGGAATAATGAATACTTTCCTTAATTAAAATGAAATATTAATTTTTTATGGCAATGAATTCTTCAGGAAGATTTATGTGTGTGATGAATTAAACTAACCAAATCATTCCAAATTCATTCTATAATTCAAGGCAGAACAGCTGCTTGGAAAGGCAATGTGAAAACTGGCTAATCCCTATACAAAAGCCCATTCATTCATAGCTAACAAAATGAGAAGAATATAATTGTGACCAAAAAAAAAAAGATATAAAGGAAGAATGCTTTAAAGTCATATGATCCTGCATCTGAAAAATCACATTAAAAAAAATGTTTCTATTGTACCACCTGAAGTTATCTTCAAATTCTAATCTAAGAATGGTCAAACCTTGAAGTGTCCAAATCTGTCACATATATATAACGTGTACTGACGGAGGGCTTCTATCAGAGAACGTCTGTTCTGCTCCTGTATGAGCTGGATTTTCAGAGGATGCTATTCATAAGGTTCCCTTCCAAAATATTTTTCATCCCAAGCTCTAGAAAGCTCAAGTATTGCTCAGTATTTCTTCCACAGACTATCTGTACAGAGGAGTGAGAAAGGGAATATACATGCATGCCCTTTTTCCAAGGCACAATTTTTCTTATTTCATCTCAGAAACACATAATAATCAGGATTTATTTCCCTCCTAAAGGACTAAAGAAAACATTGACTTCAAAAAAGATTAAAACTCAAGCAATCAAAAGACAGAAATGATCTTTTAAACATTATTTTACATTTTTGTTTTAAAAATTCCTTTAAATAGCTAATAAGTACATCTCATGATATCACACAGAAGACTTTCATAAAAAGGCACTTTTAACCAGTGATCACAAGCAAGAAAGATTCCCAGTGGGTAAATTAATCTGGGGCTGCCAAAGAGTTGTTTTTATTTTTTGCAGCTTTTTTCCAGAAATCAAATCTGATAAGCAGATATGCTTTACTGGGTAAATTTTATGTGAAAGATCTCAGGACAAAAAGACTTCTTACATCTTTCTTATAGTGAAACTAACCATTATTGGGCTCAAAGAAAAATATTTCAAAACATTTCTGTATAAATAAACTCAGATTCTCAGGCAGATTGCCTTTAATTATCTAGATCTTATGCATTGTACTTATTCAATTTAATGATTCTCATGGATTATGTTTGGTGCAAGTCTCTGGCTAAGCTAGACAAGTCTATAACATAATAGAATAAGACGGAAAGAGGGAAAAGATGTCTTAAATAACAGTACAGTTGTTCACACCACTACCAACTACAACAAGAAAAATCTTGCAAAAAAATCTGTTACATGACTTTTGTTAGTTTTCATGATGCAAATGTCCTGTCTAACATTCCCCCAACAACCATGAACAAAAACCGTATTTGCCTGTTGAAATTTTTAGTGCTATACTGAAAAGATTCTCATGCCTGCAGAAAAGAAAAAATTTTGAGGAGCCAAAAAGCTGAATCTCTAATTGCTATACCTTTAAAAAAAAAAAAAAAAAGTCTCCATCTCTCAAAGTCTAAGATAGTTTCCCAAATATAAGCATACAGTACTATGGGTTTCAGCACAACTGATACCTGGTTATAACGAAATGCAGATGTAAAAGCTTACTATCAATATTTACAGACTAAATATAGCCCCCATTAAACCTTTTCACTTCTGGAAGCAAATGGAGGAAGTTAAGGGCAACTAATCTAACACATAAAATTCACAGCTGTTTGAAGAAGTATGAAAGGTCATGCTCCATTAAATTATATATAATCACACATTTCCCATACCAGTATTTTCAACATCCTACTTGGTCTCCATTTAGGGGAAGTTTTAAGCTATGAAATTCCTAAACACAGTACATGTTAATGAAACGGCAAACACACAGTTGCGAGACTGTAAGGCTGCAGCAGCTAGCAAAGGTGGGCTATCCCAAGCAAATTCAGAGCCGAAGTTTTAGAATGGGTAAAGCTGACACCACCAGGGAAAAGGCAGAGCAAAGAGGAAAACAAGATATACCTAACCGGTATTTCATTTATGTTGATGCTGATACAATATTTATACCCCAAATTAACGCTTTCATTTATAAGTCATGCTTTACTTCTGATAATTACAAAGGTAAAATTAAAGAGGTGCCAGGACACACAGACTTTTTTTTAATTGGTTATACCAGAGGTATAACCTCTTAAATGCATATCAGCAATGTGTTTGTCTATAATCCCAACATAACCACCTTTTACACCTTTGATTCAACTACACAACGAAAGGAGAAGGACAATAACTATTCTGATCTCCATAAACCTCTTTTGGCAAGATATGGTGTAAGATATTCATAAGTATCTACTCATGTCTTTCCAAGCTCACAAAAGCCATTAACCCATGGAACAAGTAAACCATTTTCAATACTGTACAGGGAATCCATACGCAAAATACGAAGTACAACCTAGATGAGCATCAGCATTCTGTCATACATCCACATCAAAGCTCAGTCTTCAACAAACCCAACAAAGTATCCAAACCCTACTAATGCAAAAATCAAAATTCAGGTGTTCAGAAGCCCCAGCAAAACAGCTGGTATTAACTGCCCATCAACACAGTATAAGAAAGAAATCTTATTATGGAACTTCACATGAAGTTATTTGTGGAAAATATACAAAATAACACAAAATAATACTTTTTCCATGCTCCAATTCACAATGAGACTGCTGGAGTTTACTTACTACCAGAAAGAACAAAAGGCGTAATCAAAGAGGCCAAGAAGAGAAACTGGGAGGGTAGATTGGAAAAAGGGTCACTTACATTTGTCTTATTATACTCTTCATCTATGCACTCTAAGAGTGCTTAGGCTCCTGTCAAAAACCAGATATCAGTTAACATTTCAGTCTGACCCATTACAGTCAGCCTCACTTTGAGATGTGCCAGTATGATGAAATAAAAGAATAATCAGAAAAGGGAAGTTGTAAGGGTCAAAGAGTCAGAACAACAAGCCCAGGAAACCTAAGAGAAGCTTCTAATCACATGGGAAGCTTCAAACTTCATGTTTGCCTTTTGGGGACTGGCAAAGTATTTTCTTGGATATTTTGATCAACTCTTTCCCCCTACAATTCTTATACATACCTATTGCAAGAAACAGTAACAATTATCCAAAACAATGTGAAATATTTCTCGAATTTTCTACTGTGCCCTTAGTCACCTCCATTCCTTAGTCCTGTTTCCTCAAAATCATTAAACAGTTATCTCCAAGAAGAATTCTAGCTAACAGCTCTCAATTTCTTGTGGTTTATACTGCAAACACTAATTATTAAAGTATTAGCAATGAGGATCAAGGATAATAGGGAGAATACCTTTTCATGGTGGAAGTGGATGTGCATATGTATGCGTATGAGCAAACAACTTCTGAGTATGTGAACAGAAAGGATTAGTATCTCCAAGGACTTGTCTTCACGGCACTGCCTGATCGAGTTTTACTCCCAGTCCAACTGCTGGCATGCATAAAAAGCTCTCATTCACCTCTAGTGCTGTTTTGTACTCAGATGCTCACTTACACCTAGATTTAAGCTGGAAATGTTGATACTTATATGCTAGAAATAGTAAGACCTCAAAAATACAGGAAGTGAAGTTACAACAACCCATCAGTTTCTGTGATTCAGTGATCATCCAATCGCTGAGTAAATGTAGTCATTCTGACAGCATGGTTACTCGTTAGACAGTAGAACGTACCTTTTTTGAATATAGTAACTCAATCTGTAATCAGGTGTTAAACAGCAGAACTGCCTAAAGCCACTGACACTCTTTGCACTTTCTCTGCTACAATCGCACAAGTCGCACACTGGAAGAGAGGGGACAACTGAAGTGACTGACAGACAACCCTGGGGAAAAGGGCATTTCTTTAGTTAGTCCACCACTCGATGACACAAGCACCCATGTCAGCGCAATAAATGAACAGACACAGAAATAGGTAGCTGGCAGTAGGTGACTTATGCAGCACTGCCACCAATAAATTACATATGAGACTTCACTTCAAAGTAACAGGAAATAATGCAAGTATATGTCAGGGGAACAAAATAAAACAAAGGGTGAGGGGGTAGAATTCCTTCCTCTGCCACGGGCACTTCAAATGGCTCAGCCTAAATCACATAATCAAAGACTAAAATCTAGACATGAGGTAAGACCAAAAATCAGGTTACTATGAAAAAGTAATGAAATGTTCAAACACTCATAGTAGAGGAAAATATAGCAGTATGCTACTAAGTACAAAGAAAAACATTCCATATTGTTTTTGAGAGCTTATTTTAAAAGTTTAGCTAGTTATTAAATTGTTCTGCTTAGTTCTAAATTTTTAAAATTCTGGATTTTATTTTTTTAAATAAATGTACACACAAAGACAGTGCCTCAGCTAGGGATTACTAGATAGCTTTTTATCCTGATGCTGATTTGCATGCAAAGGCCTGAGAGCAGAAAAAGTATAGGAGAGTCTTCATCCTAAAGTTAAAATTTTGGGAAAGGAGTAGAGTGTTGGACAGGGAAGAGAGAAGACTAACACACAGACACACGTTTTTAAATTGCAACATATTTGTCAGAAAAAATATTGTGGCAAATCTGTGGACCTCAGCAAAATCATTTTATCTAATCACATTTCAAAAGAAAGCCACAATATTTTACATACATTGCAGGAAAAAAAAAAAACTATCTTAGTTATTATGCAGAAACAGTAGATAACAGGATTCCAGATTGCAGAGATTTCAGACCTATGCAAAGTGCAATAATCAAGTCAAAAATGTCTAATCTGAATTACTTTGAATTGTTTTCCCCTGAAGAAATTTCAAAAGGTAAAGATGGCTATAAAAATTAAAATCAAAATATTCAAAAATACTTGGAGACATGCTAATATTACTCTTCTGTAAGGCAATAATGCTAAATGAATAATTGTACTAAACAGAAAAGCAGTGCATTTCAATGTAACTACTTTTAAAACAAATTATTGCTGTGGGGTTTCTTGTATTTCTAGTTAAAATATAAACCAATTTATAATAAAAGAAAGTGCCATATCCCAAAAAAGTAGTGAAGATTATCAAAATTAACTAAGCAATTAGTTCACATTAAAAGTCAATCCTTAAAATACAATTTTCACACACAACCTTAACCCTTAACCTTTTTCTCTCCAAAAGGAGAATAAGAATTTTAGCCTATCACATGCATGGATGACTGCAACAGACTGCAAACAGAACATGTTTGGAATATGCTTCCTACCCAAGAAAAATTTGACTGTATGTCTTAAAAGGTACACAAAACTGACATGACCTAAACAGAAAGTTCAGCTATACCTGAATTAAAAGTACAGCTACTTAACTCATTTCAGCACCCTGAAAACACAGAGGCTTAAGAATCGCTTATCACTGATACTAATCATGGGAAATGTGATCATTCAGAAAAGCCTTAAATATACAAAATAATTGTCTCCAATTACTACTTAACAACAAAAGACAAATATATCTTTCGACCTGTTAAAAGTAATCAAACTATATTTGGAATCTTTTAAGAACTCAAGGCATTTCTACTTTCACTGTTTTCATGTTTCTCATTACAATAACATTAAAATACTCTGTATGAAGATCTGTTTATGACTCTCTTCAAGGAAGTCTATAATGTTTATTTATTCTTTTAAAGAATGTAACAGCACACTTACTAGGATTTCAAGATGATTGTGATCGCATAATTAAGCTGCAATGAAAGAGGAGACACCAAAGAAATCCAGAAAGGTCCAACACATGCTAGTATGCCACAAAAGCATTATTATGTTGTCCATGTCAAGAATTATCAGGATATCAACAGGTGTTCTTAACAGAAGATTTTAGATACAGGACATCTTCTCTCAGAGAGAAAAAAAAAAAAAAAGAGAGAGAAAGCACAGTGCAGAACTAATGGTATGCAGGACAAGTTGGTGATTATCTGAAAAGCTGGCCAAGAGAAAAAACAAGGAGAAGTGTAACTTCAAGACTATTCCAAAACTACTAAATAAGTGCACTCAGCAGTATTCCTTCCTGGAAACTTCTATCATACAGTTGCACACTGCAATACAATACCAGCCATATAGAAGTCATGGTAAAGGAGGAGTAAAAGCATATAACATAAGAGACATTCTGACAGTTGTACTTGCCTGCCAAAAAAGACCTGGTAGCTCATGAACAGTAAGTTACTCAAAACTGATTCCTTACATTAGAAGGACTACTACTGCAGAAGTTTTATAGCAAGTACTGAGAAAGGATTTTGTTGTCTATTATATTCATCTCCCTTCCATTCTTCACCCATGTCTCTCACCTAATATATGATGCTGAGCAAGTCACTTCACCCTTCTTTTCCCCTTAGCCCACTAGTAACACAGAAATCAAACTCAGCTTCTTAGTAAATACCCTTCAACATCTGTTCTTAGATTCATTCACTGACTATATTCCTATTGCAACTGATCATTTACTGGTTCTTAAAAAAATACCTTTCTACTACCCTTTCTCTGCCCTTTGGCTTTTGGTTTTTTTGTTTTGTTTTTTTTTTCCTATTTAGAAAACATGTGGGAGATACTAACAAGATTTTGAGCAGTGAAGTCATGGAGTTGTCCACCAGCATTAGCAACAAACTCCACTATATGAGTTTACCAGCAGACTAACATGAAATGAAAGATCACATTCAAAAGGCTAATACAAAGACTGCAATTTTACCATTAACTATAGGGTTTACTGAGGGTATTTTTGTATGGAAGCATAACTCCACTTGAATACCCTTCCACTATTTGTGTACATTAGAAATTAAGGCAGATCTCCCAAACGTGGAAAAAAACGTATTTCTAGACCAACTGTACACAAAAGACCTATTCAAACACTAGAAGCTAAACCAGTAACTAACTTACCTGAGTTTACAACCATGGCTTTACTTTGGTACTATTAGGTCAATAAAAGTATATCAACACAAATCAAAAATAGTTATACAAGTTAAGAAACTGCAGACAATCTTAAACACATGCAGAGAGTTTAAACCAAGAACCTTGTTTCAAATTGCTTGCAAAGAATATAACTCACCAACTCTCGCAACTAACTCACTTTTCTCAAATAACTGAAAAACATAAAAGATAACAGCTGAGACACTGAATGAATACATGAAACAAATCTACCCCCTACACACATTTAAAATGGTCCAGTTTCCAAAATCGTTTTATTCCAGCAATTTCTAAAATGGATTTATGCATCAACAAAAAAAACATGAAATTAATCCCAATTTAAAGCACTAACATACTGATTGCATTAAGTTAAATGTTAACTCAATCATCTTGCTGCTAAGTATCAATATCTCATTTTTATTTACAATGCACAAAAAAAAGGGAAGGGCATACACTGAAACTGTAAATTTCTACCTGGAATTAATTATGTGAAAAATATTTAAGGTGTGGCTCATATTTCTCATTGTTGTGTCTTGTCTGCACCACAGTACAAGTTGCGCTATACATTTTAGACAGGACTTGCTCCCTCATCACAAGAGCCTGATAATGCTTACTGCTTGCTCCTAAAAAGAACTGACATCTTTCATTCAAACGTTTTATGCTGAGGTTAGAATCATTTTTAACCAACAGCCAAAAAAAAATTCTTTTTGAAGTTTTATACATTTCTAGATATGAAAGGGTAAAATAAAACAGTCCTGATCTCTGCTTCAGAAGCACCCAAAAGGTGGAAGCAAGGACAGGCTACCCAAGAGGAATACAGAGACACAGCCTGCGCATGCAGGAATGGCATTAGGAAAACCAACACTCAGCTGGAGCTAAAACTAACAAGGGATGAAGGGCAAGAGGAAAGGGCTCCTCTACCAGTAGCAGTAGGAAAGCTAAGGAAAAAGTCAGCCCTTCTGCTCAATGGGGCAGGAGACCTAGTGACAAAGGAAACTGAAAACTCAATGCCTCTTTTGCCCCAGTTTTCCCTGGTAAAGACCGCCCTCAAGCCTCCCAAGCCCCTAAGCCTAGTAGCGGACTCTGCAGGAGTGAAGGATTACCTACAAAAGAGGAAGATGGAGTTCAGGAGCACTTCAACAACCTGGAGGTACACAAGTCCATTGGACCAGAAGGGGTGCACCTGACAGCCCCGAGGGAGCTAGCCAATGTCACTGAAAGGCTACTCCCTTTCACTTTTTTAAAATTCATGAGACTGGGGGAGATTCCTTATGACTGGAAAACAGGTGAACACCCACATTCAAGCAGGGCAAGAAGAAGGATCCAGGTAACTACAGGCCAGTCAGCATAACCTCAATGCATGAGAGGATTAAGGAGCAAATCCTCCTGGAAGCTATTTCTATGCCCAAGAGGAACAAGAAGTTGTCTGGGAACAGGCAGCTTGGATTTACCAATGACAAATCATGTCTGATCAACGCAACAGCTTTCTGCAATGAGATGAGTGGCTCAGTGGATGATGGAAGAGCGGTGGACACTGTTTACCTTGATTTTAGCAAGGTCTTCAACATAGTCTCTCATAGTCTTTCTGTAGCCAAACTAGTGAGACAGGGACTAAGGGACAAGAAGGTGTTTGGAAAACTGGCTGGACTGCTGGGCTCAAAGGATACCTATCAGCAGTATCAAGTCCAACTGGCAGCCAGTTACAATAGTATCTCTCAGGCATCAACACTGGGGCCAGTAGTGTTTAAAGCAGTTATTAATGACTGGGATGATGGGACAAAGCGCACTCTTGGCAAGTCTGCTAACACCACCAAACTGGGCAGAGTGGTCAATATACTGGAAGGCAAGGCTACTATTCAGAAGGTCCTGCACAGGCTGGAGGAATGCACTGGCAGGAACCCCAGGAAGTTCACAAAGACAAGTGCAGAGTCCTGTACCTGGGACAGAATAAGCCCATGGGACAATAGAGGCTGGACACTAACCAGATATTAAGCATCTTTTACAGAAAAATACCTGGAGGTCCCAGTGGACAGAAAAGTTGAAAATGAGTCAGCAGTGTGCCCTTGCGGCAAAGATGGCCAAGCACATCCTGGGCTGTTTCAGCAGGAGTCTAGCCAGCAGGTCCAGGGAAATGATACTTCCCCTCTATTCAGCACTGGTGAGACTGCATTTGGGGTCCTGTGTCCAGGTTTGGGCTCCCCAGTGCATTGATGTGCTAGAGCAAGTCCAGCGGAGGCCAGCAAGCTGGTCAGAGGGCTGGAGCACATGATGCACAATGTGAGGCTGAGGGAAGTGGGTTTGTTCAGCCTGGAAAAGAGAAGGCTCAGAAGAGACTTTATTGCTGTCAACTATCTAATGGAAGAGTGCAGAAAAGACAGAGCTGGACTCTCCTGGATGGTGCACTGTTACAAGAGGCAACAGACACAAGCTGGAAAGGAAATTCGGATGAGCTTACACAATAAAATTCACTGTGAGGGTGGTCAAACACTGAAACAGGTTGCCCAGAGAGATGGCAAGGTCCAGAGCAACCTTATCGAAGTCAGTTTTGCTTTAAGTAAAACTTTGCTTTAAGCGGGGGGCTGGATTAGATGACCTTCAGGAGTCCCTTTCAACCTACATTATCCTAGCATTCTATTTCATAACATTTCATTCAGCAATTCTTGTATCATCTATTACTTCTTATCCATATAGGAGACTTTAGTTGTCCTATGCTTATAGTAAGCATGCATCCAATAGGGTACACAATGTAAACATCCCTTATCCACTTGTCATTAGAACTTCTTTTCTTTGTACTGTTTTGCTTCCAATAAGTCCCCCGTAACTAGGGAACATACGTTTTCAACACCAGAACAGTTTTGTACTTTTAAGCTCATTTGGTCTAAAAAACATACCTTCTTTGATATCCTGATTCATGTCTGAGGGAGGATAAGATCAGGAATGTAGAGGGCAGTGACCCATCTTACTTTGTGGCAAAAATTTTAACATTTCCCCTGTCTACTTCAAAACATTAGAAAGACATCTGTCCTTGCTGTTCTTTCCAAAGAACAGGAAAAGACCTGCCAAAGGAACAATACATAGAGTTTTCCCACAAGGGCCTTACTCATCTTTCATAGTAATCAATTTAACTAAGCAGGCTTTGGAAACTGATTTTATTTATTCATATATCACTTATAAATGTTCACACATGCACACCCCCTTAAAAAAAAAAAAATACTTTTTCTCTCTCAATGTCACAATGTTCCCTCTTGGGACACTTCTGACATGAAATTAAGTAAATGCCTTAAAAATTCATAGAGGTATTTTCTAATAATCTACACAAATGTTCTGTTTCATTTTTAAATTAAGAATACATAAAAATGTGAACAAATAAATTTCAAACTCTTTTCAAAACACTTTAGGCTTTGTTTATGAACCATGACCCTGTCAAAGAAGAGAGAGTTACGTCAGTGATCCAGGTTACAGTAATGGCTCCTTTAATAGTTGTACCAGTACAACAAACAGAGTAAGATGAAGGCAGGAACGGTCAAAAAGCATGAGTTTCAAAAACCACATCTTAGGAAAACATACCTGAGAACATCTTAATCTCCATTAAAAGGATAACTCCATGAACCTTAATGTCAATATTTGAAATGTACATTTTAATTTCCACTTAGCAGCTGTAATAAGAAGGCCAAGATTAAAATTCATGGAGAGAAACTGAGAGCTATTACAGGAAAGATGAGTATACCTGGTAGTCAAAAGAGAAATGAAGGGTTTACTGTTGTGATTTGACAGAATTTTGTACCTATTATTTGTTTAAGAGTGCTGCTATACCAAGTTCAAAAAAGTCAATACAGCATATCAGTCCTTTGAGTACATAAAATGGGTATAATCTAATGACAAATTAATGTAGACTGGAAATCAGAGGAAGGTTTTATAATTAAGCTTAATCAAGTTTGGAACAGCCTTCCAGTTATAGCAATGGTGATAAAAATTACAGCTGATTCTGTGTAAAGTAGAGCTCAATAAATTTACAAAAGCTTCTATATAACAAAATGCCCAGACGGTTCCTCACAATTAATGACTCAAAGTCTACAGAGAAGAAGAGAAGAATATGCAAAGGCAAGAGTAAGACTAAACTAAAGATACTACCATGGACAAACGGGGGGGAAGGGGGGGAACAGAAATAGTGGTGGCCCTATAAGAAAGTAGTAGCCCATTTAATGTTGGTGAAAACAGAAAAAGAGACAAAGGATACCATGGCTCTACAATCAACGTAAGCCAGTACTGACAGCAAAAGAAGAGCTTCTACCACCATCACTATCATTTGCTCCCTTCACAAGTGGCATGAGCTAATCAAATATACAGGGTAGTTTTTAGCAGTAAGGCTGTCTCACATTAAGTTACACTGATCATAAAACCATGTCCCAGATAAGCACATCACCCATCGTAGTTTGCGTGACTATAGCAGGACTACAGTTAAGCCCTCCTCTCCACCAACACACTTCTTCCTCCTGCAGATTGATACCGTGTGACCAGGCAAGTAAACCAGTTCAGGAAGTTGTTCTAACTGAAAAGTAACTCGGGGTGGGGAAAAAAGAAATAAAGAGTACCACTTTTTGACCAGATTAGTTCTCTTAAGAATCTCACTTCCTGACTGCGTAGTTGTGTTGATGACACAAGGGAAGGAGCAGCTACAACTCAGACTGGCTTCAACAGCACCTGCAGTGCACACCAGGAGGTTGGGTTCCACAGAAACCCACATTATGCCCTGGATCCTTTTGCAATCCTCTTCTTAACATCACTAAATCTTATCCTGCGACTCATTGTTTAAAGGAGTAGATGCTATTTTTTAACCAAGCATTATTCCATTTCGCTGTAACTATCTTAAAGAAAACACTGCAGACAATTCTCAGATCTAGCTTCAGTTCTTACAACACTGGAACTAATTTGTGCTTACAATACATAACTATATTTGCAGTACATTGAAGTTTAAAGTGCAAACTAACCTCTTCTTAGTATCATTAGTATCATATAATCCATATACACAAATATTGGCTACAGTCCTACTTTAAACCTAGACACATGCTTAATCTGCAGAACCAATTTTATACACCCAGCAACTCTACACACAATTTGGAGCAGTAGACAAGCTGAGGGACACTCAGGATGTAGCCTCCATCAAAGGGATTCAGTCAGGCAAGGCCACACTACCTTGCATGGATTTACAGGGAGAACATGTTGCCTATAACACCAACAAGAACTCTTCTAGGAGACAGGAAATACAGCTGCCCTTTACCAAAGTTTTATTTGAAAAGTCACCAACGTGACTGTGAGACTACAGCTTGAAGTGAAAGATAGAAGCTGTTTACCTAGGTGAACTACTTTTTATTTTTTGCTAGGTTTGCTTGTTTTAAAGAGTTGATGCTTTAAATCTTTTTTTCCTCTCTAAACAAAAGAACAGACGCATGCAAAATCCCAGACTAAGAAACGTGGTAAGTTATGATTAATTTATAAGGTAACCAAAAACAAGCAATCTTAGCAACACAGCTTTGTGAGAGCTACAATAAGAGCAAAGTACATGCCACACTTCAGAAACACAAACAAGCAGACTCGCCAAGTCCGTTTCATTCAGAGTGCCATACCTGCTTCAGATGGTTTCAGCAGGTTTTGAAGTACCCTTTCCCGAAAACAAGGATTTTTGTACTAGGTTGCTGCAACGGAGGGCCTAACTGTGGAGGGGAGTTTAAAAAAAAAAAAAAGAAAAAAAAAGTGGAGGAGTCTCAGCCATGTAAACGGCACCGATTTAGGCCACGAGTTTGCTAGTTTGGGCTTTTGGGAAGTGACTTCACTTTTCCTAAGGGGGAGGAGGAAGGCAGGGGAACCCTTCCACAACCCCGACTCTTCCCTCAACGCGAAAACAACTTTATTTTTTTAAATACCCCACTTTCCTCCCGCCCCGCTCCTCCCGCAGCGGCACTGCCCCAGCGCCCAGCCGCATACAGGGAACTCCCCCCGTCTCACACACACACACACGGCAACAGCCCCCCAACGGCCCCGCACCTCGAGCCCCCCGGCGCGAGGGGCCGCGGCGGCAGCCGGCGGCTCCCGGGGCCCCGCAGCCGCCGCCGCCGCCGGCCGGGCCCGCGACGGGGAGCCGCCGCAGGTCCCCGGGAGCTGTCAGCCCGTGACACGGCGCAGGGACGCGGGGCGGCTCCCCCCCACCGCGGCCTCCTGCGGGAGCGGCGGCGCCTCCCGCCCGGCCCCTCACGAGACCCCTCGGCCCCGAGCGCGGGAGGCCCGAAGGCGGCAGCAGCGCCCCTCTCACCGGCGGCAGCCCGGCCGTCCTCGGCTCCCTTCCGGCGCGTCCCAGCGCGGCTCCGCCAGCAGCTCCGAGGGCAGGGGAGGCCGGGCGAGAGCGGCGCGGCCGCGCAGCCGCCTCAGGGCCGGGCGAGCGCCGTCCACATTCCGGCGGCGGCGGATGGCGGCGCGGGCGGGGGCGCGCGCGCGCACCGCCCCCCTCCCCCCCCCCCGCCTCGCTGCCGCGGCGGCCGTTGGGGAGCGCGCGGCGCGAGCGCGGTGGCCGTTAGGGAGCGCGCGGCGCGAGCGCGGCGGCCGTTAACCCGCGCGCCCCCCCCCTTTCCCCCCCCCCCCCGGCCGCGGGGCGCGAGCGCGGCGGCCGTTAGCTCGCGCCCGCCCCCCCCGGTCGCGCGGCGCCCGAGGCCGCGGCCGTGCTGGCGGCGGCGGGGAGGCCGCGCTGCCGGGGTTAGGCCGCCGCGGAGCCGGCCCGCGCCGGGAGCGGGGCTGTCCCGATTTGGTTGGCTTTCCGTCGAGGCACGAAGGCAGTTCGTGACTATCCAAGTTCGGCTTAGCCTCGTGCGCGTTTATTCCAAAAAAAAAAAAAAAATTTAGAAAATGTTTCTTTTCAGCCCCTTAGAAATGATCCAGCTCGCAGAAATGCTGACTCGTAAACATGTAGAAAATCTTCACTAGGACAATAATGAAAGTTACCTACAAATCATAGTGATCTTTAAAAAGATTAATTTTTTTTTTTAGTTTGCCTTTTAATGTGGAACCCCGTCTCACTTAGCTTTCGATTGTATTTGTTTATCAACAGTGTTTATGTGTGGCTAAATAAATATTTAATATTTAAATAGTAAATAAATGTGTATGTTTAAATAAACAAATCTCAGCACTGTTTATGTTTAAATAGTGGAAGGTTGTCCTGTCGGTTTCTCTTTTTTCCCTTGTGTGTGAAACAAATTACATTTAAATTAACCACATAATTTATACAGCTTGCCTGTGCTATTTCCAGTTCAGGTGTGGATCAGCAAAACGTTAAGAAATGTCAGACCATGGTGTAAAATAACTATTTCCCTGCGTGAATGACAGTGGCTGTGCCCGGTTAACCTGGGACAGCAGGATTCCCCGTACTGGCACTCCCTCTGTACGTTATTTTCTTGTCACTGGCCTTGTCACAAATTTCTTGTCACAAATATTCCGATTATTTTTATCGGACCATAGGGCTCCAGTAAACCAGAAGAGCCTGTAGAAATAAGAAAAATTAAGGGAGAGGAGGTGGAAGATTATAATGAATATTAGCATTATCAGAGGAATAACATGAAAAAAAGTTACTCTGCCACTGAACTTAGGTGCTGCAGATTTATGCATAAATACAGATAATAGAAGGAACTGAACTGAAAGTCATATTTCATAATAAAAATTAATTAGTTAATTGTCATAACTGGTTATTGTTACAGAAGAGTAGAGTCTGTTCAGGAAGCATAGGTAGGAGAAAAGGAACATAGTGAGCCACAGAGGTGCCGAAAGTATTTGGATAACAAGAAGAAGAAGGAAAGGAAAAGAACAGTGTCGCAGCAGAGACCTGTTAGTGACCAGCAGACCAAGAAGATCAAGTGCATGGTGCTTTATTTGAATAAAATCATCCAAAGCATAGGAACTGGTGAAAGTGAGAGATGCTGACTACCACTTAACTCGAAGAAAATAAGCTTCAGTGAACTCAAAGTTTGTGTGCAAAACCCCACAGCCACAAATCTAAGAAAAATTACACTCAGGAAAGTTGGCAGTTTCCAAAAGAATCAATACTAGGGCTGCAAAACAGACTATCCCAATGAAAAGGAAAGCTGGCAAGAGAAGAGATGGCTTAATATAAACCATTTCAGTGGCTTGTACCTCTTGAAAGAGATACACGGAAGCAGCAGCTTGGTTAAATTATCAAGACTGACTACAGAAGGATTGTTGTAGTAAGTAGGGAAAAATCCAGGAAGGCTGACACACAAAATGAGCTAAAACTATCAAAGAGCCGTAGAGCATAACAACAAAAAGTTAATGTTAAAGATGATCTGAAAGAACTGATCTGCTCTCAGATGGGTGAGAAAGCTATTAGCAAGTGACATGAGGAAGGCTGAAGACCTTAACGAATTTTGTTGCTTTGTTCTTCTCAAAAATGTCAACTGTAATCAGATGACTTACACAATTAACATTAGCAACACAAAAACAAATGTTCAAGCTAAACTAAGGAAAGAAACAGTAAGAATATACTCAAAGAAGATATTTCCAAAATCCTGCGCCAGATAAATTTCATCCTACATATTTAAATGTCTAAGCAATTTCCAAGCTACTAGCAATCACTTTCAAGAACTAATAAAAGATAGCTGAGGTTCCACGAGATCAGTAAAAAGGAAACAAGAAAAAAGAGAATGGGTATTATAAAAAAGAAAAAAGAGAATGGGAATTATAGGCCAGACAGCTTGATGTTGTATCTGGAAAAACACTGGAACGAATTATTAAGCAATTTATTTGTAAGGACTGGGATGATAAGATTAATAACAACCAACAATAACATACCAAAACCAAATCCTGACTTCAGCAAGGCTTTTGACGCCACATCATCTAATATTCTCATAAGCAGGCTAGGGAAACATAGGCCATGTGAAAACAGCACTCAAAAGTAATCGGTGATTCACAATCAAATCAGATGGTAGTAGCAAGCGAGGTCTCCAGACACTTAATCCTGAATCCTGTACTGCTTAATTTTAATTTTTTGATGGACTAGGATAGAGAATATTTTTATTATATTTGTGGAGGATATCCTGTTCAGGGGAGAGCTGCAATCGTTTTGAAAGACAATTAGAATTGAACAAATCATGATGAGTTGAAACACAGATCTGAAGCAAATAGGATATAATTCAATATGGCGAGAAAGTGTTATGAATAGCGGGGAATAATTGACTACAAAAATGTAAGTTGGAGACAAACTGGCTAAGCAGTTGCTCTACAAGAAGTTGTCTTGGGTCATAGCAGTTCACAAATAGAAAATGAGTCAATAGTGTTTTGCTGTTGTAAAAAATGTGACAGCTTTACTGAAACGTAGAAGACAACTGCCAAACACAAGCCAAGCAAAGTAATTCTACACTCTACAGGGTTCAAAAAGGCTTTTGCTGAAGAACTCCTCTCAGTTTTGGGCACCTCCTTTCAATCAGAGCTCTGTGGATAATGTGAAGAATTATCAGAAGTCTAGAGAACTCGACCTATGAAGAATGACTGAAAGAACTGTAGCTGTGTACTCCAGAAAAGAAAAAATGGAGAAGTTTCTTGAAGCTAATGATTGCATATGTTAAAGGCTTCCACAAAAGGAAATGGTATTTATTTTTCTCCAGGAGTACTGGGGATCAAGTCAGGGGAGTGAGATGAAACCTAATCGAAGGAGACTTAGGCAAGATGTTAAGCAAAAATTCCTACATGGTTATTGGCTCCCTACTGGAGAATTTTTAGAAATGGTGAGATGAATGTATCTCAGAAATGATTTAGATATATTGAACTTCCTTTCAGGCTCAGAGGATGATCTGTTGAGGTCTCCTGAAGATCTGTCTTGTATGGTTGTGAAGAAGACCTGACCTGCACAGTGGTAATAGAAAGATCTAGACATCAAAAAGGTGAACTTCATTTTTTCAGAAGTTAACCTGATTGGTACTTCATGGGAGCAACTGTAAGTCCCTATAGACTGAGCATCTCTTTAATTCTGTAACTGAAGGACTTGCAATATCCACTTTCACCTTCTTACAACGTTGAAGCCTTGTTTATTAAATAATCATTGTTTTCTCAGCATCTGAAAAGTCAGCAAATTAATGTATGGCCTAGAAAAAATTGAGAATTTGACAAAAAAGCAGTCCATATATGAGAAAAGTGAATACACACATAAGCCCAAATTATTAGGTACTCTGGCAAAGGAAATTATTTTTTGCTGTGTCATGAACTCTCAAGCTAAAATAGTTAATGTACTAATGAGACTACTTTTTTTTTAGTATACCCAAATCCTCAGGGCCGTAAGTCCACCATTGTTTAGATAAACATCCTGTGAGATGTGATAAAAATCCTGGGGCTGTATAGCATCCATACTCTGGGAAAAAAATACTTCTTAATTTAAAATCCACTAAGAAAAAATTCAATGCTAGTCTTCTCCTGCATTATCCACTACGGGGAGCTGAAGGGTAACATTGCTGGACAGATGGTGATAAAGGAATGCAGTCTAGTGTATATTAATTCCCAGAACCTGACCTCTACAGGGTTCACATATAAACATTTGTCTTGATAGAGGGGAATTCCATTTAACCTTATCTGAAGGATGATAATGGGAAGGCAAGGTCATCCAGCACGTGCCCAGGGAGGCACATCCCATCCTTCTGCCAGTGCTAGAGACCTATCTGAATCTGAAACCAGGGAAGTATTGGGGTTTATTGCCTCAAAGGACCTGAAAATGGGCTGGAAGAAGCATTCCTATTTTGGAGGTAAATAAGCTTATCACCTTAAAAAAGGAGGAAATTGCTTAGCAATAAAACCATCAAATTTGTTTGGGGCAGGAATGCTGTGAAAACATGTTTAGGCACATATTTTAGAATATACTAGTGTGTAACTTTTATGGAAGGAATAAGCCCAGCAACCTTTTGTATGTTTGGCTGATTCTTGTTAAATCAGAGTTTCTGAAATAAATATGAAACTTCAGGGAGTGCTTATAAGTGATCCTGCTGTGATCTTTTTCTTCTGCAGCTTAGGCACTAGCTTTATCATGGGAGCCTTGCTTCAGGCCTTTACAGTATGCTTGAGCACACCAGCCTAATGTACTGATCTTCTACTGCTAGAATAAGTTTTAAAAGCAAAAAAAGCAAGTGCCTTCTTATATAGAACTAATAGTGCTAGGATACTTAGGAATAGCTCATGCTGTGACTTTTCTCTAGGGAGGTTTGATAAGCTTAAAATCATCTGGTTGGTGCCAAACATTATATGCTAGAGGTAAAAGTGAGTCGAATTCTCTTCCAATAGGCAATTAATTAATGCTTATACTTTATGGGAGGTATATCACATTTTGAGTATTTGTTGAGACCTTCTAGATAAAAAATACGGAGAAACTTAGTTGCGTGCATTAAAGGCAGCCAGCACATTTAAAATCTTCTAACTGAATGGTGGCACAGCCATAAATAAACGTACCACTGAATTATGTCCAAATATTCAAGAACAGAATATAGATAATCTATTTTATAATGTGGTTGTTGGGTTCCCATATCTGGGTGGTTCAATAGTACTGAAATGAGTTTACAAGTTATTTCTGACAGAGCAAATCAATATGAACCTAACAGTGGTTGCAGCTGAAGCAATAGCTTATTTTCAGCAGTAATTAGTAAGTGGGAGAAAACACAGAGATAATATTATTGCTGCTAACGTTCTTTAAGATAAAGATGTGGCCTTTGTGTTAACAGTTACAGCTACAGACTATTTCCAGTCTTTCACTTCTAGCTATCTCCCAAAACAGTATTATTCTATTTTACAATCAGTTGAGATATAAACTACCCCCAGTCACTCAGAACTGAAACTGAATGAAATTCAGTCCTGGATTTCTAATGTACAATTATCGATTTTTTTGAGATTTTAATGGGATATAGTGTATAAATACATAACCATGTAATACAATTTTAATTAAAAGTATGAAATAATCTCTGCTGAGATTTGAAAAATTAACAGCATTCTTTTTGTAGAAATCAAACAATTATCTGCTATTCTTACATATTAGTGCTGTATTTTAATGGGACTTGATATGATTTTCTTTTTTGCATGATGCAGATTTACAAATGCAGGATTTAATTTCCATGCTCCTTTTGTATGATCCATTAGCAATGCAGTTACTTCTTAGAGTTTTAATACTTTTTAGAGCTAGATATCATACTGTAACAGAAATAAAATGGCCTATGGCAAATTATGGACAAAAGAAAAGACTTTGGTAACGTTACTAAAATATGCATCCAGAGAAGGAATAGAGGGGAAGGAGATCATGATGAAAACCAGCTTGAATAGTAAGGGTGTTATTACAGTTTTGTGAATTATACACAATTCAGGAGTTGAAAACCACTTGAAAACTAAGTCTGGAAGGACTCCTGTGGTATATATATGCATAACCCTGTAACACAACTTAAATTACAAGTGCAGAATCCTTTCTGCTGCGATTCTAAACGTGGCCTGTGCCTGCCTGATGAGAAGCAATGTCCCCGCCTCTTCTCTGTGCTGAGCAAAAGACTTTTCTAGCTATTAGTTTCCTGATTTGAATAAGGTTTCCCTTTACTTCTAAATTTCTCACAACAAAATACATTTTTTGCTGTCTCTCTGCCAATTATATGACTGTCTATAGAACTGCAAATACGCGAAGGCGTTGCGTGGGTCCTTTCTGTGCGTCAGGAGAGTGACTGGGCCGTTAGGGGTGTTCTTGGCCCTGTCCTGTGACACCTGAAGCCAAAGTCAGGCTTCAAATGGCATTGCTAAATGGGGCTGCTCAGCTCAGTGACTGGTTGGTAGGATGACGGGAGAAAGCTTTCACCTTTTTCTTGGAACAGAATAGGTATCAGGGAAGCTCCCTCCTTCTGGGAAAAGTAGATGTGATATTTTAATTAGCATTGAGTTCAGATTTGGTGGAAGAGTCTGAGAGAAGGGGTCATTTTTACACTTTAAATATCTCAGGGTAAAATTTTTATGTGAAATGGAGTGGGAAAACTAGGTCACCTTGATGAAAAAGATGATAAGGAATATATTGATCTTCTGAAGGCCAGCAGGACCTAGAAGTGGAGATAATGCTGGGTCATGTAAGCTGTGACTTCTTTAAGTATGTAATATAAAGTCACTCTATATCTATGATTTACAGAGGCCTTACCATCATGACTGTTAATCTTTCTCTCTCTTTCTTGTTTATGGCATTATGAAAAAGCAACAACAGAATATAAATTTGTATCAAAGTTACCAAACCATTAAACAGAGCGTGGGGAAGCTGGGTCTGTTTTCCTTATGCATAACTGTTGTATGCATTATGCATAGTGTACAACTTAACATCACTCTGTGTGTTGTAGCCACAGCATAGCTGGTCATTATGTCTCAATTAAATGTAGACTATAGCTGCGCTTTGCCTGAGTTGCTCAGTGAGGATAGCTCAATATGAAAAGATAAAGTGAAATCTTTTACAGAATCACTGTGATATGTGCTAATTTGTTGCATCAAAGTGAGAAACAGCCTTGGGAACATCTTGTATTGTGGTATGTACTAATTTGTTACATCAGCGAGAAACAGCCTTGGGAACATCTGTGGGAACATCCTACAGCCTGTGGTGGGGGGCATGTACCCCGCCTGAGAAAATTGAGCTGAGCTAGCGAAGCGGCAATGTTAGTTTAGATAGCCTAATATGGCACACAATGCAGAGGAAGACTCCAGCCTTCATCCCCACGACCACCAGAGGGCTGAAGAAGACCCCCTAGCAACAGCCGGCGCAACCGCAGAAGTTACAGGAGGTGCCCCGTATACCCGGAACTGGAATCGCATATAAGGAGACTGTGAGGGGGGGTTGTGCGCGCCGTTGCTGGTGGAGCAGGAGACTCCCCCCCGGCCGCCCAGCGCTGTTTTGCTTACTTGTGACTTGCTCAATTATTAAATTGGAATTTATGCAACCCGGCCCGAGTGGTTGTCAATTTGTCACGTTTACCTATAACAATTTGGTGCCGTGACTCGGATGCAGGCTTCCCTGGTTTCGGGACTCTGACTCGGGGGGGGCGCCCCATCCCGTTTTCGGATGGCCCCTGAGTGGGTGGTTCCCCTACCATAACCTGTATTTCCGAACCCTAAATCAGGACAAGTAAGCAAAAGAACTGCAGTATCCCGTAAACTTTGTGCACGAAGATCCGAACGAAGACTCAGGACTGAGTGAGTATATGTATGCGGTTCCGTTCGGTTGGGGTGGGATACCCGGAGCACGTGAGAAGTCCCCAGGGAACGGAGTGAGCGCGGATCCTCCAGGAGAGGGGGTCCTTAGCGCGGACCCTCCAGGAGAGGGGGTCCTTGTGTAACCGGGGACGGTGTGAGTGCGGACCCTCCAGGAGAGGGGGTCCTTGTGTAGCGGGGGACCGAAAAGGGGCACCCGACAGCCGACTGGGCCGCCCTCCGCGAAGGGACAACCGTCCTAGCAGTAGAGACTCGGGTGGTGTGAGTGTGGTCCCCTGCGGAGAGAAAGAGAGTTGTAAAAGAAAGTGACTGAGGTGGGTGCTCCGGAAGATGGGACAGAAAAAGAGCAAGTCTTCTGATCCCATAGAGGGCTTTACGGTACGGTTACCGGATATACCGCCCGATAGCCCTTTAGGATTAATGATTAAGTATTGGAACGATTGGCCCTCCAGAAAAGGCAAAAGCCGAAAAAAAAAAAGAAAAAGAAAAAAAGGTATATTACTGTATGCAAGTATGGGGTGGGAAGCAGATTAGAAGAGACCACCTTTATTGGCAAGTATACGGGTCTTTTGAAAATTGGATGTCAGGCTCTCTATATATATGTGAAATCAAAAGAGCCCTTTAGTTTAGAAGAAAGTGAGTATGCTAGTTTATGGATAAGACCAGATACTCGGACCATGATATTTACCCTGAAAGAGAAAGGTCCGAGGAAGAAAAATAAAATGCTGGAGGAACTTCCCGTTTTTCCTCCCCCCCCCATATTCCCTCAGCTCCGGCTCAGAATGCCGAGCATTGGACGCATATGTCTGATCTAAGGACCATAATGGTTCAGGGAATCAGGGAATCTGTTCCCAGGGGGCAAAATATTAATAAGGCCTTCATGGAACAACAGAAGAAGGACGAAACACCAACAGAATGGCTCGAGAGACTTAGGAAAAATCTGCAACTTTATTCCAGGTTAGACCCCAGTACCCCTGTGGGACAGGCTCTATTGAAAACAGTTTGTAGCAAAGGCCTTTCCAGATATTAGAAGGAAGCTAGAGAAGTTAGATGATTGGCAAGATAGAGGACTGGATGAATTGCTGAGGGAAGCTCAGAAAGTGCATGTGCGGAGGGAAGAGGAAACCCATCGCCGGCAGGCAAAGATCCTGGTGGCAGGAGTCCGAGAAGGACAGAGAGGAATCCAGGCACAACCCTCTAGGTCATATAACAGACCTAAAAGGAAGCCACCTCACCAAGAAGGACAACCCAGGGAAGTTGTGACGAGGGACTTGAGGCAGGTTGAGTGTTTTTATTGCCAGAAGAAAGGGCATCTGAAGAGAAATTGCAGGAAACAAATGCAGGATGAGCAAATGTTCCAAGAAGAGTAGGGGGGTCAGGGGCTCTATCTGCTGGGGACTCATAAAGGAACCGAGCCCTTGATAAAACTGAAATTGGGTCCCCAGCGACAAGAAGTAGAATTCCTTGTGGATTCTGGGGCAGAAAGATCTACTGTCCAAACGGTACCCTGGGGGTGTAAACCATCCCCAGAGAAATTACAAGTGATAGGAGCTAAGGGAGAGCCCTTTAAGGTCCCAGTAATTAAAAATGTGGAAATAGAATCAGACTCTCGACTAAGTGTTGGATCCTTTTTATTAGTTCCCGAAGCTGAATATAATTTACTGGGCCGAGATACGATGGTTGAATTAGGAGTCAATTTAGAAGTAGAGAATCAAGAATTAGTTATAAAATTATGCACCCTTACTATTGAAGATGAGGCCAAAATCAACCCTGAAGTTTGGTATACCCCAGAATCAGTAGGAAGGCTAGATATTGCTCCCTTTGAAGTGAGTATACGAAATCCAGAAATCCCTGTTAGAGACAAGCAATATCCAGTGTCACAGGAAGGGAGGCAAGGACTCCGACCAGTAATCCAGAGGCTAATAAATCAAAGGTTACTGGAGCCTTGTATGTCTCCCCATAATACCCCCACCCCATACTCCGTGTGTTGGCTGAAGAGCCTGTCTGCCCCATGTGCAGCTCCAGGCACAGAGCGATGAGACAGCCCCCGCCCTGGCAAGGAGCCCCCTTCCCGCATCAGCCCCTACACCGCCCCGGGAAGGCAGGATGAGACCCCGGCTGCTCCTGGGCTGAGCACCCTGCTTGGGGTCCCAGCAGGCGCTGCGAGAAGTGGGGTGCAGGCTTCCCCCTTCTCCCCGCTGGAGACGCTGCTGCCCTGGCCGGCGGTGGGAGCAGCCCCAGGCCCCCCCCAGCAGGCAGGTAGTGGGGTGACGGTGCCTCCCCCAGACCAGCACCGCCTGTGCTGCTCCGTGCGCCGAGGCGGCTCGCTGTCTTCCTCTGCTTTAGTCTGGTGCTTGGAGACGGGGCCCCACCTCAGCTCTGCCAAACAGAGACCTCCACTAGATGTAGCCATTCACCGAGTTAACCCTGGAGACAAGGTTTTAATTAAAAACCTGGAAAGACTCGTCCTTGACTCCCCGCTGGGAGGGATCTTTTCTTGTCTCACTTACCACAGACACTGCTATTCGTACCGCAGAGCGAGGATGGACACACGCTAGCAGAATTAAAGGACCGATTTCAGAATCGTTGTGGGAAGCCTTTGGAAATCCGGACAATTTAAAAGTAACCTTTAAGAAGAAACCTGGAATCCTCGATAAGTGAGACCACATTTTGTAAAACCTAACATAGTATTTGTTATAACCCCACATTGTATTTGTTATCCCTTTGTGTGTTATGCATGTAGGGTTTGTAAAGGGAAGTAGTGGACTCATTGTTAGTACGGGTATCTCCCTAGCGGCATCTACCGCCTTTGTTACGACAAAATTGACTTATTGGACATTAAAAGATCATAAGAAAAGATCGGTAGAATGGTGGGAAGCCTTTGTTAAAGGAGTACAACCTGAGAAAGGTTGTACCCATGCCAACCACCCTGATCACATAAGGCTAAAATTAAAAACACCAATTGTAGGTGGACTGTGCCGTATGTTGGGTGTCCCTCTCAAAAAAACTGGGAAGCCTTTCAAATCAGAAAGGCACATAAAGGAGGTTCCCCTGAAGAATACGGCTGCTGTCGAGAAGACAGGTACACCCTGCTGCTCTGAGCAAAAGAGTAGGCAGAGGAGACAGAGACGTATAGAAACTGTGGGGATTGAGGCCGACAAGCCACCTCCTAAGCAGGAATACCTAAAGTTATAAGATCCAGACTCTTTAAAGTCCCAGAGACACCTGGCATCACGGATCGCCCCTCCAAGGCATTAAGGGTTTGTAAAGTATCTGTTAACCAAGCCATGGGTCCACTACTCCTCTGGAAGATGATTGTGCTGGGCTTATTAGGAAGACGAATCAAAGGGGAACATAACGTACACCAACCCTTTAAATGGTAGAAAAATCCATCACCTCCTTAGAAAAGTCATTAACATCACTATCAGAAGTGGTGTTACAGAACAGAAGAGGGATGGACCTCTTATTTTTGCAACAGGGAGGATTGTGTGCAGCCCTAGGAGAAGAATGTTGCTTTTACGCGGATCATACAGGAGTTGTCAGGGATACTATGGCGAAATTGAGAGAAGGCCTTGAAAAACGTAAAAAGGAAAGAGAAGCCCAGCAAGGGTGGTATGAATCATGGTTCAGTCGTTCTCCCTGGCTAACAACCTTATTGTCTGCAATAGCGGGTCCATTAGCTTTACTAGTACTTGTGTTGACCTTTGGGCCGTGTATAGTAAACAAAATTATTAACTTAGCAAAAAGCAGACTCGAAGCTGCCCACCTACCATTGATAAAAAGTCAATATAAACAACTAAATGAAGATGAAAGTAAGCATAACCCTATGCTCTCCCTGGCACAGGAGGCTGTTGCTCGATTTGATGAACAAATTAGAAGGGACAAAAACAAAAAGGGGGGATTGTGATATGTGCTAATTTGTTGCATCAAAGTGAGAAACAGCCTTGGGAACATCTTGTATTGTGGTATGTACTAATTTGTTACATCAGCGAGAAACAGCCTTGGGAACATCTGTGGGAACATCCTACAGCCTGTGGTGGGGGGCATGTACCCCGCCTGAGAAAATTGAGCTGAGCTAGCGAAGCGGCAATGTTAGTTTAGATAGCCTAATATGGCACACAATGCAGAGGAAGACTCCAGCCTTCATCCCCACGACCACCAGAGGGCTGAAGAAGACCCCCTAGCAACAGCCGGCGCAACCGCAGAAGTTACAGGAGGTGCCCCGTATACCCGGAACTGGAATCGCATATAAGGAGACTGTGAGGGGGGGTTGTGCGCGCCGTTGCTGGTGGAGCAGGAGACTCCCCCCCGGCCGCCCAGCGCTGTTTTGCTTACTTGTGACTTGCTCAATTATTAAATTGGAATTTATGCAACCCGGCCCGAGTGGTTGTCAATTTGTCACGTTTACCTATAACAATCACTAGTATTTTTTTCCTAGTGCTTACATAGTTCAAATACTTACATTTCATGCTGCTGAGCTGTAAGATCCTTATCAGGTTTTAAAGATAAACAAAATTAGATAAGCACAAAGATGTGCAACAGAAAATGCTTCCATTGCATCACCAAGTGTCTTGGTGTTTATATACATACACCAAGTGTGTGTGTGTATATAGATTTTTTTCAAATATATATAAACACACACCCATACCCACATACACACTATGTGTATTGCAAAGCCATTATTCTTTGATCTAAATATCTAGAACTGTTCTTTACTGCATGTATATTCTTTTGACTTTAAAACCAAGTGTTTTATTTCCATAAATCCAAATGTGTTGCCCTCCTTAGAAAATGCAAGACATGCCTAAAAGTTACCTTGAACCAGTGCTTCTTAATCTTAACATTAGCATGCTTTATATAACTTAAGGTCTTTTTTTTTTTAATTGCAATTGCTAGCTTCCACTAGGGAAACCCTACAAAGGGGTAAGGGCTAAGAAAGGAAGTCTCCCTTTACACAGTGCAAAATGCAGTGGAAAAAAACAAAACAAAACAAGTCTTCCATATTGTCAGCATGGCTCTACCCCAAAGTGGGTGCACCTATTGCTATGGGAATCCCCAACCTTCAAAGCAACCCCTTCATCTGGAATGAAGAGTTCTTAAGAATAAGAATATTGGGGTTTTCTGAGAAAGTAGCCATCAGTCGGCTGTTGATAAGACTCTGATGCCCAAACAGAAAGCGGAGCAGACACGGTCAAAGAACTCAAGGTTAACAGAGCGCTGAACTCCTTCAAGCTCCAGAGAAAAGCTGAAAAAAGAAGAGCAGCCCAGCTGTTCCAGTCTGAGGAAGTAACAGGTTCCTTTGTCAGAAAGCTTTCAAAAACTCGAGAAGGAATAATTTACTACGCTGTGCTGCCGCTCCATATTTAGTAATCATATAGTTTGTATCTCTGTTTTTGTTGTGTTAGCAGCTAATACTGAAAGGTAACATTGAAAGGTTAGATTTTTAGAAATTTTATATTGCATTCCCAGGCTTCTCCTTTAGATTTGTGAGCTAGAGAAACGTGGAACAAAGCCAGTGTGTTTCAATCTCTTCTTCCTGACACTTGTGAGTTGTGGCTGTAACACCTGAAAAATTAATGAATGAATATGTCTCCTCCCAACTGTTTTTCAATGTTTGTCTCACCTATGTGGGGTAGAGACAGTTTTATCTTGTCTATTTAATATGCAGATAAGTAAGTTCATTTATGCATGTGTGCTTCCTGTGAAAGGCAACCTAAGGCGAGGGGTCTTTTGTATATGAAAATAGAGGACACTCCTTTTTTGCAGAGCCCTACGCACTAATGGAAACACTGATAAGAAAAGCTGCTGCCTGCGAGAGGCAGTGATAAACTGCAACATAAACAACCTTCTGATACCGCACTTCTGAACTGAAATTCAGCTGTAGTCAAGCTGAAAAGAGTTGGGACAGCAGTGCAGGATGAATAACTCTCCTTTCTGACTCCTGTTATTTTCACGCACAGGTAGCATGTGTCTGCCTGTCAGAGGCTCCAGAACATCAAGCATTGGAGACAAATAGATTGGAGATGCTGCAGCCTTATGTATGAGAAAATTCTCCATCAGTAATGGAAAGGGTGTGCGTAATCCAGTATAAAATACAGTAACAGTGGTTAAATTTCTCCTTGGTGCACCTTGGCAGAATTAACGTGAATGGGAAAATAATACGGTTGCATTTGATTTCTGATGCTTGACTTTAGGAGCTATGCCATGTTTACACTGCTTCTCAAAATATTTTGCCTTTGTTAACAGGCTAAAAGTTTTGCCCATCCTGTATCTCCCCTGTGTCTCAATGAGTATGTGATAAATACCAATTAAAATCTAAGAAGCTGATGTTTCTCAATAGAATTAAATTGTTTGAATGTCTTAAAACTGTATTTAAAATGTAGGCTGCATCTGTACTCACATTTGCAATGCTGCAGAGTATTTTCTTATCCTTTCACAGTTGTTTCTTTAGCAATTAGAGCAGTAGTTTATGTAGAAAAATAGCACCTAAAGTAGAGTTAACTAGGCAAACCACAAATAATATTTTTTCCTGTCTGGTAATGAGAGCTAATTCCACTATTTAGTTATTGTTTTTCACTGAACTTCCTGATTGCTAGTTAAAAATAAATTCAATAGTTTAATACACTTAATAGTTAGAATGCTAAGTTTAAAAAAAAATCTTCAAGGTTAGGAGTAGCCTCTGGATGTGAAATGATGTAATTTTCAGTAACAAATAACCAAACCCTGTAGTGGTAAAATACCTAAAAATGACAGTTTACCAAAAATAGATGAATGTACACAATAGGAACAAACTATGCTGTATATTTGCATTTCTCTGTTTCCTGCTGAAATTGAAATGTTGGCTTGCTGTGTGACAGCTTTTTACCAGTACACTAATGTGAGATAGGAAACTGAGAATAATACTGTGTTGAAAAGAAATTTTAAACTGGGGCAGGAAATGCTTAGCAAACAGATCAGTTTCTGTGTGTGATAGAATTTGTCTATGAAAGTGGACATGGTATGTAGAATCTGATAAAAGAATTAAGGAAGTTACCATATAGTTGTGACCTCAGAAAAATCCTCTCAGACTACCTAAACAAATTTGACATGTTCACATTGAAAATAATCTTTTTGTAAACTGTAAATCAAGCATGTACCACAGCTATATGTTATTAAATTTATTTTCTTTTATAGGTTTCTTCTCAAAAACCATCGAGGGGTGAAATTTCAAAAATGGCTCTGCAATTACTTAAACAATATACTTTAAAAAATTGCTAGAATTGAGATCTGAATAAGAAGCTATTACAGATATTAGATATCCACACTAATATAAAAAAAATTGCTTTATGCAATCATTCTTGCTTTGGGATTAGCTCAGCCTTACTTGGTCCTTTATTTTTATTTTTGTGAGAGAACTGATAGTTGTGTTTGCTGGAAGATGCATTTGGAATGGCTTGCATCAGATGTTCTCAAACTAAACTAGTAAACCTGAGTCTTTACTGGTGATACGAAGCAAGAAAAACTCCTGGAAATAGTCAGCATGTCTTCTTTTACTGTAAAAATGTGACGTGTCAAAAGAGATTTTTTAATTCTACTAAGAGTAAGTTGGAAATTTGATTGGAAAAATTACCCAGATAGCAGTTTAGTCATACTGTAGTTGCTGTAACTTACACAAGTGTGGAGGATGCAGTGTCGTCTAGTGGTTGGAAAAAGAGACCAAGCCATGAGAGCTGGGTTTCATTCCTCATCTTGTCACTGCATAGATTAACCTCTATGCTTTAGCTTCCCTATCTGCAAAGAAAGAATAAGGCTGTGGTTTTACATGCAGCTAAACCAAGGTATTGACTTGCTGTTACCTGAAATAGAAAATCCATCTGTGTTGATTGTACCATCCTGCCCATCTCTCTTTTTCCCTCAGTTTTACAGAGCATGAGGAATCTGCCAGGAAGGAACAAAAATTATGTTGCTAATTTAGTTGGTTCTTGTTATTGTACCCATATAGGAACTGGATTCCTAGAAACCTTTGTAAAATTAAAAATTTCTAATCTTCCTTTATCATCACAACTCATATTCTTTTCCTAGGCTAAATGAAAAGCTGTTATAAATGTGATGCAACTATTTTATGGAGAAAGAGAAGAGAACAAATTCCATCAAAAAAACACTGGAGGAAGGGAAAAAAAATAAAGGCTTGTACTTCTGCTTTCTGCTGAGATAGAATAAAAAAAGGAAATAAATCAAGGAACTAAATGGCAAGATAAACAGGTGGCAGCATGTGGCAGTTGGCATAGGGTGTTGTCCCTCTCCGGGGGTTCAGGAGCTGCATAGATGGTTATTTCAGCAGAGGGCACCAAAACAACAGAAGTATGTTGTAGTGACTTTGACTTGCTCTACGCAGGGAATATTAAAACTCTTGATATCCCCATAGCCTAGAAGTGGGTCTGCGTTCTTGTCATGCAGGGACTTCTTCTGTTTTATAGCGCTTCTATTTTTTTGTCATGTTTAGAATGAAGATGTTGCTGAGTGACACTGGCAGCTCTAGGATTAAAGCAAACCAAGCAGTTGCTGTATAAGCAGAATGCACTAAGGAGTACTGTGAGAATCCGTGGCGCAGAGTACTAAGGATACAGCATCCCTGGAAGATGTCAGTCAGTGGGACAAGGAGGATAAAAAGATGGGACAGCAAAGTGACACTTCTAATGAGGAACTATCAGAGGAAGGGTTTTTTTCTTCCCTGCCCTTCCTTCCTTTCTCACAGCAACTGAAGCCACAGGGTATGTTTATATAGCTTTTAATTCCTAGCCTGAAAACACAAATGTTAGTAACTGCAGTGATACTCTGCACATCTGTTATGCATAGCATCAGAGAACTACAAAAAGTTTTACAAAATTTTGAACAAATTGATAGGATTTGGTGAGTTATATAGTATTATCTACCTTGTGTAAACTGAATGGTTTAGAGAGAAACATTCCTGGAGTAATATTAATTTACAGTTGTGCCCTTTACATTCATTCATGTCATTCAAGCTTCTCTTGTATAAATGAAACCTAAGTCCGGTATTTTGAGACTGAAGTATTGAACATGCCTTTCCACAGTGAACAGCTTTATTGCTATCATCCTCTTACTATTTCAGAATAAGCATATAACTAGCTCTGAAAGTTGCATCTGAATTAAATGGGCTTTGATGATATTCAACATACTCTTTAATGAATATTGGTTTCTTTTGCAATGATTACATTGGGTGGATATGCTTTAATCTTTTGTCTGTTGAATTTTATAAAAAGTGCAGGAACTTTAGGTCTTGTTGATGTGTATGGACAAGCATACAGAAGTGCGAACAAGATAGGGTCTTGATTTTCTTTTTTGCTATCCTTTATTTCTTATGATACATGCAAGAATCTTGGTTGTGTGAAATAATGAGGACATTTTATAAAATGCGTGCAGCCAGTTGGAAAAATATTTAGTTCTTGCCTTTCATTCTGATAGCATAGGTTTCAAAATGAAAAGTTTTCCATTATCATCAGCCTTACAGGTCATGAAGATAACTGAAATAGTAAACTGTAAGGTTGCCAATGCATTAAAAATCTTTCTGAAGGAGGCTATTTTGTTACCAAACTAACATTTAGCTGGCAAAAAGTAATATAAAAATTGTATCATCAAATGATATGATTGTACAATTACACTGATACTTTACCTAATTCTCTCAGTCATACAGGCTAATATAGAGATTATTTTCTAACGTATAATTTGAAAAACATCAGTAGGTTGGCCACAGATATGGACTGTGCCTACATTAGCCCCTTTTGGAAGGGAAAAAGAAAGAAAGGAATGGAAACTGAGACATCATGTTGTAGAATCAAAACTAACTACTATGGGCTTTAAGGACATACAAGAAAGAACCATGCAAATAGCTGGAGATAAATGACAGCAGATGTAATAATAAGCTGAAATGAGATAGGAAAATAGCAGCCCCAAACTGAAAACAGCAAAGGCTTTTTGTGCTTCATATGCCAAAGCAGTCTATCATGCAGGAAAACATGGCTGTTTCCTCTTTGAATTTTGGCCATTTCCGCTACCTTTCTGTGTTGGATGACTGGAGAAAGTAGACATTACAAATAATCTAGGAGTCTAGTGGGATCAGTTCTTGAGAAAAGAGGGAACAAGCTCATCTACAAGCTTCTGAACATTTAAAATCCAGAATAAAGAATAATGACTTGGGAAGCATAGGTCTGATGGAGGTCTAAAATGGGTTTTGACATTTAGAGTATCCATCCCAGCCATGCTACTTAGTAAGAAGCATGGCTCATTCCAGATCCCACTTCTCTGAACAATGCAGTACTGTGGTAAACTCTGTTGTAATACTAAAAAGTTGTGTTAAGAAGTAAATACTGGAGATTGACTGGAGATGGTAATAGAATACTGGAGATGGAGATGAAGAATTAAATGCCGAGGGAAAGCATAAGCTACCTGAAACTGAAAACCTTTCAATAGTAACAGGTATAGGAAGTGGTTGAAGTCTCCAGACTGGAATGTTTAAAACCAGACTGAACAAAAGCCCGGAACGACGTACTGTGTACAACCATCTGACAGACTAGGAAGAAATCAGATGTCCTCAAGCCCTGGCCATTTCTAGTTCCTGTGACTTTTAACAAAGGCTGCTGGGGACACCTACCATTTTAGCTCCAAGTGCAGGCTTTTGCACTGGAAAGGACTAGGAACTCCAATAAGGTTCATGTTCCTAGAATAACATTCAGGAGAGGAACCTTGAAAAGATGGCGCGTGTCAATAGGAAATTTTCTGTGGTATGTACATTTTTTAATTAAAGTAATATGATGAGGGTCTTATTTCAACTGATCCAGGATAATATGAGGAGATACTGCTTAGTAGTTCACTTCCAAGAAGAAGGGATAATTAGATAGTATAGTGATTCAAATTTTTTTTAAATAAACTATCCTGCAATTTGCCAGTTGGTTATATGAAAGATTGTGCTTCAGGACAAAGAATCATACATATTTGTACAGTCTTTAAGAACTAGTGGTCTTAATGTTTCATTGGGGCATTGTAGGAAGTCCTAGGATGCCAATATAATGATAAAAAAAGAAAGTACTAAAATGTGATCGTCTGACTACTGAATCTGTCTGACTTTGATACTTCTGATTAAATCACTTCTTCAGATATCGTATTTAATTGTGTAATGATGGTTCTGATGCTTCTGATGCTTACAAACATGGATTGTGTTAGATTTCTGTTCTCTGTAAAGCAGACTTAAATCTTGTCTTTTAATGTCTTTAAAATAACAATAAAACAGCCCTAATGCTTAAGATTCACACTTCCATGTTAAACTTTCCCATTTGCACTTCTTTTGTAACTCACAGTAAGACTTGTTATTGCTGAGGGACGGGAGCTATTCACAAAGGTTTGTCTCCCTTGATTCTCTAGTCAACAGAGAAGGAGAGACCAAGAGACGGCTAATAGGTAATTTAGAGCACCGAATTTAGGCCCTAGGTGGCAATTTCATTTAGAAATGAGCCTCCCAAAGTTAAAGGTGGCCTTTGTAAAGATCTTGCTTGAAGTCTGGGGTGTTGGTAAGATCCCAGCTGCCTGTGAATATGGTCAGAAAACCCTGGTGTCAGAAATTAATTTAATAGCTTTTTTTAATACTGTTTTATTGAAGCACTGATTCTGGACAAGCATTAAGCTGTGTTGTTTCAGTGGAGAAGCCTAAATAATAGAGACATTTCTTTAGCAAAAGTGATAGAAATAAAAAGTTTGCCTACTGTGACTCCATTGTTTCTAAAGTTAACATGAAAATCAAAACAGCCCACAACCAATACATGAGTCAGAAATAACAGCTGAAGATTAAACTTCCCCATTGTAAACTTTCCCTTTTGCCTAGGGGTTTAGCTCTGCTTTTCACCTCTGGGTTTCTGTCTGCATGTCATGACCCAGCTTCCTTTTGCAGGCTGCCATCTCAAGCCCCTGGCTCTGGACCTGGATATTTCTGACCTTACACTGCGCTGTTTCAATGGTATATCAAGGTCACGCAGTCCTCTGCTGTTTGGATGGTGAACTGATAACACAGTGGCTGTTCATTTCAGTATTATAAGTACTGTAAAGTGTTTAGAAATGCAGTGATTCCATATCCAGCATCCTGCACAGGCCTTCACTGGAAGGGTTAATACTTCTAAGCCTCTCACATTGGGGAATAATAAGAAAAAAAAAATTAGCATATAATTCTGTAACACTTTATAGGCAGAAAAAAATTAAAAAAGAGCTATTAGTGCTTTTTAAAGCACTGAACTTTGGAAGTACTAAGGTGTAAAGAAGCTGTACAAAACAAATCATGTGCTGAGTCCGATGTGTCCTCACGTGGGCACTGATCCCACATAGCTATCACAGCTATTGATGCCTCTAGCTGGGCACATAAATGATTAAATAACTGGGGAATAGCACGGGACCACTGAACCCACTCTTTTGGTTGTCAAGTTTGTAAATAACTTTGGACAAAGGGCTTAATATTTTACATCTCAGTTCACGTTTTCATAAAACGCGAATCAAGCTGATATCACCTTGAAATACCCTGATGGTCAATATTTAGTTCTCCAGGCACTTTAAAGGCCTACAGCAGTCAATACACGTCACCTAAACGCAGCGCGAGGTCGTCCACGCTTGCAAAACGTTTTAAAAATTCACTTTAGAAAACGAAACTCTGCAGTTCCAGCTAGCAGGTGACGCAGGAGCGCTGGCTGGGCCCCCAGACCCCTTACCTTCTCTCTGGCTGCCGAAGGGAGCTAGAGGGCAGGCCGCCGCCAGAAGGGAAAAGCCTGCCAGGGCCCTTTCCTGCCCCCTCGGCGCGGCCCTGCAGGTGGGCCTGGCTGGGGGGGGGGCGGGGGGGGAATTTACTCGTCTATTTTAGGGAGAAAGAACAGAAAAGCCACAAGCGGGGGTGGAGGGAGCGGGGGTGGAGGCAAGGCAAGGCAAGGCAAGGCAGGGGCGCCCCGCGGCGGCGGCGGCGGCAAGATGGCGGGCCGTGGCCCGAGCGGCGACATTTCGCGCGCGCCCCGGGGCGGCGGCGCGGGGCGGCGGCGCAGGGCGGGAGGGAGGCGGCGGCGCGGGGCGGCGGCGCGGCGGCCCCGCCCGTGACTCGGCTGTTTCTCGCCGCCCGCGCGGGGAAGGGGGAGAGAGGCGCGAGCAGGAAGGGGCGGGCGGGAGCGGCGAGGCGAGGCGAGGCGGCGCCGGCAGGGAGGCGGCGCGGCGCGGCGGGGGGAGGCGGCCGACGCACAAGATGGCCCCTGCTGCGGCGGCAGCAGCGGCAGTGGCGGCGGCGGGGCGGCGGGCGGCCGGCGGGCGCCGGGGCCGGCGGGTGCGGGAGGCGCAGGGCGCGGCGGCCGCCGCCCCCGCGAGCCGCAGCTGAGGGGGCCCGAGGCCGCTGCGGGGAGCCCGGCCCGTGTGGTGAGTGCGCGGCCGCCGGCGGGGCGCGGGGAACAATGGCCTCCCCCGGCGGGCGGGCGGGGCGGGGGCGCCGCGCGGGGGGCGCCGCGCCGGGCTCGCTAGGCCGCAGGCTTCTGCCGGGCTCCGTTTCCGAGCGCCCCTGCGGCAGCGGCGAGGGAGCGAGCGAGGCCGCGGGGGGGGGGTGGCGCGGCCTCGGCCTCGGCCTCGGCCTCGGTCTCGGTCTCGGCCTGCGGCGGGGCAGCGACAGGCGGCTTTTGTGCGTGCGGCCTGCGCCGGCCGCTGCGCCTCGGGGGCCCGGCGTGCCCGGGGGGGCGAGAGGCTCCTCTGGGGGCTCGGCGGGGCGGGGGGGGGAATATTAATAATAAAAATAATAATAATTAAAAACACAACGAAGTCGGGGGGGGGCGGCACCCTTTGTCCGGGCCGAGCTTCCCCGGGGCCGGTCAGGTGCGGGCGCGCTGCTGCCGGCTCAGCCGGGGCTTGGCCCCAAAAGCCGTGGAGTGAGGTCATTCTAAAAAAGGCAGCTAATTTTTTTCTATTATTTTATTTTTTTACCTAAAAACTATTTTTTTTCTGGGATCTGGGAATATATAATTTTTTCCACATGCATGCATATCTCTTTCTAATAGTAGCTTTTTTTTTTCTTCAGTTAAGTATCAGTGAAAAACCTTTTCTCGCCTCCCAGGTGGTGGTTACTGGTTTTAGTGTGTCTTTTTTAGATTGCAAATGGCTGACCCCCCCCCCCCCCAAAAAAAAACAAGGAAGAAAAAAAAAAAGGATTAAAAGAGCCAAGGTAACCCGGACAGTAGTGACGCTGCTTTATCCACTGTGACTGGTTTTATCTTCTAGTGACTCTGCTTAGCGGAGAAACGTAGTTGTTAACTTCCACATTTATACCGTATTTGTGTCAGTTAGCCCTAGAGAGTTATTATCTAGCACAGCAATGCTATGAAACAGGGAAATTAATGTCTTCCTAAATTTACCTTTTTTTCCCCTTCAGGCTTATAGGGTTTTGGGGCAAGTTTAGTTTGCAGTCTACTGACCATAAATTTCTGTATTTCATAGTTATATAAATAACCAAGTGTTCGTAGGAGGAGCGCGTGCTTTATTGACGGCTTCTAAGGTAGCTCCACCAATAGAACCGTAAACCACGGCTTTCTTTAGTCCATTAATATGTGGTGTTGATGTGAAATTATGGTTTCTGCCAACATAAATAGAAACAGACTTTATTAGCTAGGCACTCTTTCTTTTCCCTGCAATCGCTACAGCTCTGCTTGCCTGTCCTAGAAAAGGTTCTGTCAAAGCAGACAACTTGCCAGGTTGGTTTGGGGGGATTCAGAAACACAAGTACTGTCTGTTTTGACAAGCAGTGGTTTGAGTGGTGCGCTTGTCAATCACTTTCGAGCAGGATTAACATTAATGGAGAGGAGTGGGAAGTTATTTGCATGTTTTCTTTTTTTTTTTCTTTTGGGGGGGGAGCTTTGTATCCAAACTAGCTTAGTTTAAAGCAAAATATGTTACAAAGTTATAGTGAGGTTGTTGTAGGCTGATAGTGACTTTTCAAATCTGGTATCTATGTGAGTCTTTCAGAATGAATTGATAGGTTGAGTTCATGTTCCGATGAACAGGTGAATGTATGAACTTGGCGACTATTATGTTAATATATCACAGCTGAACTTAAATTAAGGGCATCTTAGGACATGTATGTTATTATAAGTGGTCATGCTCAAGCAGACTTGAACAGAAATTAGTAGGTTGGCTTTCAGAGACCTCTGCCATGTTGCCAGTGATTGACGCCGGTTTCCATCCGGATTGCTGTCAATCTCAATGAATCTCAGCTTCTGCAAGGCTAAATTTAACAAATGTATATTGTGAAGAGAGTAATTCAATACTTTATGTGGTTTGGAGGTCTTGGGTAGAATCTGATGGTGGCAGAGACTGACAGACTGCTTTTTTTAGGGTCTATATCTCATAACTAACCAGTGCTGTAAAGGGGTGTTTCATGATATTGAAAAATGGGGAATTAACTTTTCCTGTTCTGTAATGTATAATAATATGAAATGTAATTACCTTTTTTGTTTGGTTGCTTTTTTGTTCTTTACCTGAGAAACATATGGTTTAAGTGTTGGATATCTGGAACAAATGTGTCATCCCTCTGAAAGCGCGAGTAGAACTGCAGCTTTCAAATAATATGAAATATAAAACTGAATTAAAAGAATGCATTTGCACTTAGCCTTCCAAACAAATGTCCCCAGCTTTTCAAATAGCCACGCAGAAGCCACTCTAAGGTACCTTTTAAGCAGACAATCCTTCATGAGAACTTGGGTTGTGTTAATTTTTTTGCAAGGCCTATTCACTGTTTAATTTTCCCCACTGGATTCACTAAATGATTTTGCAGATGAAAGTGAGTGTGGTTTTGTGGTTTTTCTTCCCCCAGTAAATCAGATGGTGGTTTGCTGGAGCATCCCAAATAATACTGACTCTTAGGCAAAAAGAAAAAATCTGACTCAAAGTACCTGAGAGATAAGCCATAGGGGAAATTGTAGTTTGAAGTTAATGTCTCGGATTGTATCCGGTAATGAATACGAAGCCGTTACCATATAGGAGTGAAGATATAATGTGCTTCTATCATGGAAGGTCAGTATATAAACATTTTGCACCAGTTGAAACTTCAGTGTGACCTTCGAGGTTAGTTCACTGTGGGCTATGTTACAGTAATACAGTCTGAAGTCTATATAGTCATGATAACTGGGAAAGAAAACCACAAATATTTACTCATGTTATGTTACTTTCCTTTCTGTGTATAACTATTCCACAGTGCGGACTGAATTCGGTGCAGTTCCTATAGCTGTTAGTTTGGCCACTTGCTTTTCTCAAGAAGTGCTTACGACGATGCTATCTTTTGCATCGGTTTCATTTTCGTGGTTACCGGTGTGCCAAAAGTTGAAACGGCATTAGTTTTCAAAGGGGTAACTGATTTCTGATGAAGTTTTTTTTTATTTGTGGAAATGCGTAATTGAGGGGAAGGTGCAGAGATACTGGCCCTATCAGCTTGTTGTCGTGCGTGTGTTTTCTGACATAAGACGATCTGGTTAGAGGGAGTAGCTTTCTTGCTACTGCACGGCAGTAACTCACTGTCTGGTACCAGCTAACGCAGGAACTCGTTTTCATGCTTGATCTATCAAGATTTGCAGATAACTTGTTGCAGAGTGATGTAATCAGAAACAGTACTGGTCGCACAGGGCTGGATGTTGGAAATTGTGGAGGAGCGTGTTTCATACAAGTGTTTGTCTGGAGGCTCCTTTCCAGTGCACTGAGAAAGAAAGTGAGGACACGGGGTTTAGGGCAACTTCTGGCAGGCAGAGGTGGCTTATTGCGCCCAACTGCAACATCTTGCAGAAATGTTATGCAGGCGGACTTTCAGTAGTTTGAGGTAAGGCTGGCAGAATACCAAGAGCTGGGATTTCTGTTACCTTTGAGAAAGCAGCTCTTGGCTCTGGCTCAACCTTGAACTTGGTGCGAGTAAGAAACTGTTGCCTTACGCAGATGAAAAGTAGGGCCCATCACCTGATTAGCAGCATCTCCTGAGCTCTAGCCACTGACAGCTGAAAGATCTAAGGATTTTAACATTAATTCACATGGAGGAAGGACCTGGACATCCTTTACAAATTTCTCACCTGAAAAGTTCTGCTCAGCATGCTCTTTTTCAAAAAGAAAACAAGATCTCAGGAAGCATAAGGGCCACATGTGGAATGATACAGAAAATGCCTTTGTAGGTAAAGGCGCACGATCGAGTGATACAGTATTTTATGCAATGTTAGCTGCACTGGTTAAAAAAACAGGACTTTCTAGAATCACAGAGAAAAATCTTCACGTGAGAGAGGAGGCAAGAAAATGGAGAATTCTCTTGGCAGACGGAAGAATTCAAATTTTCCTGTCTTGCAACACAAAAAATGGAGGGCTATGCAGTTAAACTGAAAAGTAATGTGGTTGTAGCTGAAAAAAGGAAATAATCTTTCATTTGATTCTCGCAGATTGTGGCGTAGGTTGCTGTGTAATTTGAGACAAAGAGCACAGAAAAGAGCATTTGTGTCAAAGATGGGTCATATTGTGGTAAGGTGCACTGACAAGTCTCGAATTCAGCATTTGGAAAACTGGAGAGTTCATTGACGATTATTCATTTCAATTTTGAAGCCCCTAAAACAGCTATAAAGTGACATGTGTTCTGCTTGGGGTATGGGCCCCTCCCCCCCACCAATTTCCTGCAAAAAATGTTGCAAAATTAGTTTGTTTGTTTGTTTTTTTTTCTCTCTCTCATAAAACATTATTTCCCAATCACAAAAATGCTTGGAATTGTGTGTGGGGGAATACTACGAAAGTCTCATACTAACATAAGATGTATGATTGTGCTTAAGCTATTCCATGTGCTTTGTTTCTTTGGTAGTCTTGTAGCTCCAGTAACCTATATATATGCTAATGTTGGAGAATCTTGGTCTTGCAGATGGTTCGCTTGTGCGCTCTCTCTCTCTCTCTCTTTTTTTCTTTTTTGAAACAGAAGTAAACAAAGAAAATCTGGTTCTTTTCATCCTTTGTTATGCCAGTTTAATAGGTATTTCTAAAATGATGATTTTTCACTACTCTCTAAAACATAGTATGTTAAGATTAACATACAAAATCCAGGCTTTCCAAAGGTCATTATTTTTCAGGATGTTTTCCTGTTTATCAGACCCTATGAGGATATGCTTTGAAGGCTGGGGTAAGATTGGTTTTGAATCTGTTGTTCCTTGCAAACTTCTGGTTGATCAGCTGATGGAACAACAGTGCTTTTAGCCGAGTTCTGAGAAGACCTGCAGAACCTCCTCTTGAAATCGTTTATAGCAATGATTTCAGTTAAAATGGGGAGCACGTTGGAAGGTCTGTCACTTCCAACTTTTGTCTTCCTTTTTGGTTTGAAAGGAAACTCATCTCTTTATTATATATCGAAGATCTTTAGGGACCTGCAAGCTAATTATTTTTGATAAATTGTGTCAGGCAGCGTTGGTCTCCAACTCAGGGTTAAGAGCTGTCTTTTGAGGCAGAAGGAGTAAGGTTCAGGGGAGGTTTAACAAAGGGAGGGAATTGAAATGTATGCCGAGGGGGGTGTTTTTAATTACCTGCTTACTAATAAACCAGTTTCTTTAGAACACTCCCAGTGTTTGGTAGCACTTAACTTTCGCTATGCTTTGTTTTTAAAGTAAATATTATTCATGCTGACATTCACTCTCTTTCACTCTCTCCACTTTTTTTTTGTAGCAGTTGTACATGAATCAGTAACTCTGGTGTGCCTTGCTGCAGTGATTATGTAATGTAAACACCTCCTTCTCCTCCTCAAAAGTGAGAGTGCAATAGAGCCCTTACTGTTGGCTATTGCTTTTCTTGTAAGTCACACTCTTCCAGCTTGGGTGGTGGTTTTCTTCTTCTTTTTGTTATCAGTTTGGAACAGCAGTCCTTCAGGTGCTATTTGATGTTAGGAGCTGTACAAACAAATGAAAGTGTTAAGCCTTCCTTATCCAGTGTTTATATCTATTGAATCTGGTAGTTGCAGTAGAGCGAGACTGAAGTGTTCTGTGCCCTTTATTTATTTATTTTTGTTACTTCTGTGCCAAGATGCAAAAACCAAAGGAAAGACCTTGAAATTATCAGCCACTACACTTAGAAGAAAGAGTAGAGAATGCTACTCAGTGGTGTGCCGTCAGAATATGGAATTTACTCCTGTATAAGGTCATACCTAAATGCTGTGGCTTGATTTGAAACAGATGAATTTGATTAGCTTACATGGCACTCTGAACTTGTGAAATGCTATAGAAACATTATTTTATGACCATTAATAATGCTGGCAGTTATGCAGGCTAATGATAATTAAATCTTATGTTTCTGGGTATAAGCTGTTTTCTAGGAGGAATTTTTTCTCCTGCCTTTACAAGTGAACATTGTGCTAATGAAGTCTTGCAAACTCTATTCATGCTTGTGAGTCCAGTGATGTGCTCATCTCTGTTCACCATGTTCCATGATTAAAATTCCTATTTCCGTCCATTTTACCAAATCAAGCCTGGGTTTTGTGCCACAGTCAAGTGTTCTAAGTGTTTTGAAGAGATATAAAAAAGGCAGAATGCTGTCCTCCTTCAGATAGGAGGTGTAGAAGAAAGAGTAGGAGTGTGTGCATACAGTAAGCAAGTCTCAGACCTCCTCCCCCCCAAAAAAGAAAAAGAATAAACAACAAAAAAACCACCTCACGCTACCTGTGCTATGTTTTCTAGCTTGCTTAGGGTTTGGTGAATAGGTATTTCTTGAGCTCTTCTGGAGTAAAAAGTCTTGTTTTACCTGGTACTCGGATAATTGCTTTCAGAGCTGCTGTCTGAGGAGCTCAGGTGTTCACAAGTGATGTATCAAATTGACAGATTACCTTATTATAAACAATGGAGCCAATTAATCAAATTCAAAAGAATCATAATAAATAGTTGGCTATTATAATATGGCCAAGTGTTATTGGTCACCTGCTTAAAATTCAGGTTTCTTTCAAAGCTGGGAAATGACTAGTTTTTATTTATCAGCTCAAGAAGAACAGTAATTCTTTGTTTTATTCTCATTGCAAAGAGAATGCAGATGTTGTTTCAAAAATAAATCAGAAGAGGGAAAAGTTCCACAAGTGACTAAAGCAATTAGAAAGAAAGCATCACCCTCCCATTTCTCTTTCCAGACTTGTACAACTTTCCTGTCAGGCGTTATTTGGTTGCTTGCTAAAAGGCTCTGTTTCCTTGTGGGGTGTTTTTTTGCTGGTCCATTAATGTCTTTGCCTCTCTTGTTCTCTCTAATGATCTTTCTCTCCCTGGTATTTGCTGCTTTCCTTCTAGCTGATTTTCTTTTAACTTTGTTTTGTTGTGAACCAGTATACAACTGGGCTAGCTAATGCAGGTAGCAGAGCTGGCACGTTGCCTATTAATTGCATTACTTTGACGATTTAGACTTTCAGGATGGGCTGTTTGGATAATGGAGCAACCGTGGGACTCTTTGTTCTTGGACTTTGCTGTGGACTATCAAAATGTCACCGCTTCCTCTGGAAGCAGTGAGAAGCCGGGGAGTATTGTTCATGGCGCGCTCCCTCGTGACTACTTTGGCTGTTGCTGTCAATTTGGAGAGGGAAAGATAAAAATAAGTTAGGTTAAACTGGCTTGCTGGAATGGACTGGTAAGTTAAACCAGAGGCTACGACTCGGGCTGTCCTTCCTGTTTATGAGTCGCTCTCCTGTTTAATTGCGTGAAAAGGCCTCCTGTAGAATTAATTAAGAGAGAGGAGTTAGTAGTGCTGCAAAAACTTTGTAGGTTAGATTTTTCTTCTTGAAATGGAGAATTTTAACTTTAGTCTTCCTTGCTTAACTTCTGAGGTTGTAGAGGTTGAAGTTTGGACGCGATGTCTTCAGTGCGGATGATGAGTAGAAAGAAAGCATTATTCAGAAAAGCAAGAGTTAGTTAAACGGTGGTTCTTTGGAATAATACAGACTATTTCGAATGTGACTGTTGTGTTGCCAACTGTTGGATTCTACAGAAAAGATGCAAGCCATCAGGGATGTCTTCTGAACTTGCTAATGCTTTTGCACGTTGCTAGCCTCCTGTATTTGCATTCTGCATTAAAATAAATCACGCTGTGACTGCTATCTGAAGACATCGCCCCCATGATGCCTTTTCTGTGCTGTTTAACTGCTGTTTTCTGTGCAAGGCCTTTTCCTGACTTGAGAAGATAGCTTGCTTCCCTCTGTTTTCCTCTTCTGAAACTGCTATTCAATTTGTCATGTTGGAGGGCATATTTGTATTAAGGATCTGCAGGGAGATGAATGACTTGTTTTGTGTAGATCATTGAACGCCTTCTTTGCATGCTAAATCAGAAAGTACGGGTTGATGGTGCGTTTGGAATTCCTTTAACTCATCCATCGTTCAGCTTTTTTCCTAGTGGTAAGTGGCCGTTTACCAATGACAGTGGGCAACTGGGAGTACTGGGTATAGCCTTGTTTTGACTAGTGTCAGAACGCTTTGGGTAAAAGATGTAGCATTTCGGTTTTCCCTTCAGTGATGCTGTTTCACATTTTACTAGTGACTCTGGACTTAAAAGGTCTGTTGAAGTGCAAGATAATTTCTATTATTTTAATTATAAAAGACTGTGGATAATGCTGTTCTAACCGCTGCACCAGAATGCAGAAGAGGCACGGTTCCAATTGGTGTACTTCTTGCACAGAATTGCTGTTTACATGAATTAGACTATACCCATAGGTACCACATAGAAATTTCACACGAGGGACCTAGATTGTAATAAGTTACCTTTGATTGCCTGTCTGGATTTTGTGAATAGTGTTTCCATCTAAGCCTCATGTTTTGAGGACTGAAGATGGAGGAGAGAAAGGCTGATGTCTGGTTAAAGCAAGAGAACTCTGGTAAGAGACTTGCTGCAAAGCAAAAAAAAATTTCGTAAGTTATACTAATGGAGAATTTGTCCCTCTCTTAATTATTACCAGAGTTAAGATGACGTCTCACTCAGCGCTGTAGTTTTTTGCAAAACAAGTTCCTGAGAAAACAAACTTGCTTGCCAAAATTTTAATTTCTTCTTAATGTGTGATGTTCTTTCTCATTTCTGTAGCACTTGCGAAAAGGAAGTAACAAAAATAGGACTATTCAGATTACATAAAAAATTGTGGCAAGCAGCTTTTAATAATTTTTTTAGCATGTCTTCCTGTGCCAGGTGTATCAGAAAAAATCGGTTCGCTTATTTTACATTAAGCGTCAAAGTTTCTGCATTGTAGTTGATAACAATGAAATATTCTCCTCCTGTTTTTCCGAGGCTAAGCATTCGCGCAGCTCCGGCGAGCGGGAGCTGTAGTTAGCTTTTCTGGTCGCTCCTCTTTCGGTGGAACTTCTCGGTCGAGCGCTCGTAACGAAGCTGCCCACGAGGACGGGGTGGGGATGTCTGTGGGTGTGTTGCCGGAGAGGAATTATATGATTGCAGCCATTTTTATGTGGGTTTTTTCAGTTTCGCTCCACCGGTTTAGACTAGAATAGTGCAATCTGTGTCACGCTGAAGCTTGGGCACGATGGGGATGATCTGGGGACATGCCAGGCAGAAGGGATGCCACCAGACCTACGTGGTATCGGTAGGGTAGAGGGCACTGGTGCTATCTAAGCAGGTCACGATGAGGCTATCGCGGAAGGCGCTGCGTGGTGAGAACAGGGTGTGGTGCCGGTATTACTCACGAGGCATTAAAACGATCACAGGCACAGTTTCTCTTATGTAAAACCTGAAGAAAAAAAAAACATTCCACTGTTTCTTCCTGTGAGTAATACATGAATTCACCTGCTAAATGAAAATGGCAGTAGTCCTCTCCTCCCACGCCAGGACAGGCAAGAAGGACCCCTCAGAAATCCCTCCGGCGGGTTCGTCCAGGTGGTGGTGTGATAGCGACCGGCAGTTCTGGGGAAGCGGAAAGGAGTGACAGCGATCCTTTCTTTCCAACGCGCCTGATAAGTTCTGAAACTACGCTAATGAACTAGTGTAGCTTTCAGGAAGCGAGAATAAAATCGGTCATGTTGGTGTCAGAAGCTGGCATGTGAGCTCTCATTACAGAATGAAAATTGACAGTAAGCCTGTGAAAAATGAAATGACTGCAGTATGCTGACATATGTATTTAAATGCTTTGTTCCTGTTGGGCTTTGTATGCAAAAATAATTCTCAATCCAACTATACAGGCTTGGGAAGTGATGTGTTACATGGGGCTTTGGCTTACAGATTTTGAAAATTTCCTCTTTTGAAGGGATTGTTGTTCAGTTTTCCTTTCCTTTAGTTGCTTTCGGTGCCAAAGGAGTGAGTGGCTAAGTACAGGAACCTGTAAAGGGGTGTTGACTGTGGGGGTGGTAAGATGGTTTCAATGCCTAATTTTCCCCCCTTATGCCGTAGTCAATTTAGATACCTGCTATTTAATCAGGGATTTATACCATACAAGACGGAGGGAATTTAAGTGATGGAGTCATGTAAATATTGACTCTAACAGGCTTCCTTATCACTTATGCTGGCTTGTTGTCTGCAGCAGTGGAAGTACGATTGGCAGCTAAGCACGCTCATTCTCTTTTGACCTAAAAGGAGGAGATTTATCACTACAGACTACAGGTAGCTTTCTGTGTAGCCCATGTGGGCAGTAACTGCACAGTACGTGTAAGGTTTGTTCTCGAGGCACTGAAATGTGTAGTGTTGCGGTCGGAGTATATGAAGGGCCCGCCGCTTGCAGTCTCTTCGCAGCCTGCGATGGTGTCCCCTTCAAAAGCTCTTGGCGGGCAGCGACCGCCTCAAGAAAGATCCTTAATGGCAGTTAAAACAGCCAAGGGGAATACAAAGATGCCCGACTACAGAACTACTCTATTTTCTTTTAAGTGTCTTCCAGTCCATAGTTTTCATAAGCGAGGTCTAATCTTCTGTGAATAAAGTTCACTAACAGTAGTTTATTCTTTGCTTTAAAAAAGATAGACTAGTTCAGATGCCTTGAAGAATTATATACTTTTTACTCATCGAACTTTGGCACACAGTGTGAGATTAAGCACCCTATGTGTTTTTTTATTATTATTTTACACCATTCCAGTAGCTGATACTGCTAAAATATAGTTGTAATAGTTTTTCAGAGTTTAATAAATCTTTTAATACTTCTCATTACGAACTGGGAATGAGAAAGTCATTCTTCATGGACTGTTCCACTTAAAATTCAGTGATTCTTAAGATTCTGTGATTCTGTGAAAACAGTTTCATGCTGACTAAGCAGTAAATACAAGAGCTTGTCTTCTAAATGACAAAATAATGCATCTTTAATGGAACTGTTTTTAAAAGACTGAAGTATGAATAGCAAAGGATTTAGCTAATTCATCAATCTGGTAGTGCACTTTTAATAGGTAACTTCCTGGGATTATATTTTACTCATTGGCTTGGATGATATTCAAGTTATGTAACTTAAACTCTTAAAACTAGGTTTATAATTCAAAACCTTTATTGAGAGGCTGAAGATGTTCTTTTTCCTTTTTGAATTCACACTCTTGCCCAAGATAATTATAGCTCTTATCCCTTACTGATAAGAAGATCCATGGGATGTCTGAGTTTGGATTTCTGTGTGGCTTTTATACGGGACTGTCTCACATTGTTCTGTATTAAAAAAATCCAGAAACTTGAAGCAGCATTCTTTTTTTGTGGTTAAGCTCTGAAATGTCTGTTATTGGATAAGAGTAGGTGGTGAATGGAAACCTTGAGACTTGAGCCTTTTGTTTCCACTAGCTAAAACCACATGAGTACTGTTTTTAATGATCACACAAAGCTGTAAAAAAAAAAAAAAAAAAAAAAAAAAAAGACACTATTTATAAATCTAGAAGGTAAGTGAGACTAACACCAAAACACCAAAATTTTTTTAAAATTTTTTCCCCCTTATAATTGAAGGTTACATGAAAAATCTCGTTCTAAGTGAGTGCCTCACCCCAGGCTATTTCTGGCCTCTGGAGTTGCTCTTTTTAGCACTGCTACAAATTGAATCACCAGGTGCCAGTAGCATTTACAGTGAATGAAGCTCAATTACATTCTGAGTCAGAAGTACCTGAATTAACCTGCTTTTCAGCAACAGTTGTGTGACCTCTCCTACTGATATTAAGACTGAGCCCTGTGTGAATGGTAATTTAATACTACTTACAAGTGATGAGCAGGTTTGTCCATGCTGCATAGTATGAATTTTTACAGCAAAACTATGCTCAGAGGCGTGGAGAAAATCTTGAATGGTATGTTGACTTTTTTTAATGCAACAGTTAGGACAGAGCTGAAACTGTGCAGGCTCAGTGCCATTTCCACAAGTGCATCTTAACCTTGGGTGACTCCAGGGCTTTCGTGGCGGCTAGGTTACGTTATTGAAGCAATTGCAGCCTGAAATATCACACCAGACATGTTCCCCAAAAAGACCGATGATGGTGTTGCTTAAGGCTGTATCATGGAAATAAGCAGAACAATCATCTGTGAAACTTCCACTCTTTAGCTTAATATTCCCTCTTATTATTACCAGTGAAGCTACTACAGGAGTAGCCGTAGGGGAATATCTGCCTTAGACTGGTCTCTGCGAGCTATTTTGGTATCAGCTACTGTAGCATTTACGTTATTGCTTCTACAACTCTGGTGGCTTTAGGAGCAGTAAGAAAACATGAGTTATGGACTACTACAGCGTTCTTTCTTCTTCAGATAGCGCTTTGCTCGGTGCTATAACCTTGTTGAGCTGAAATGATGGTTTAGAATGTATTTGCGTGACTTGCACTGCAGAGAAACACTGATTGAATTTAGCTGTGAAGCATTGCTTTTTGAAGCACAGATAATTGCTTAGACGGGCTTGGTGTTGCTGCGCTCTTAAATCTTGTCCGATGCATCACTTGTAGGTAGTGGCTAAGGTTTGCTCTTGGCTCACAGCTTGGGTAGTTTTGCTGAACAATTTTTAACAATACTCTTTTCAGTTCTGGTCGGGACAAGTCCAGCTAGGCTTAAACTGCGCTCTGCGAGAAGTAAGCTGAAAACCTAGGTTGTCTTCCACTATCATCCCCTCAGTCTGCCTCCCTCGGCTTCTTGAAGACTGCTGCCAAGGATTGCGCTGTTGTAGGAAGCAGAAGGGTGTTTCTGACAGCCGCTTTCAAACATGCATCTTTTCTCCCAAGTTGAGGGTGCCGTACACTCTCTAATGCAGACAAAATGACATGCTTGGTTGGAGAGGTGCCTTAAATAGAGTAACTGAGTTCCTGAGGCCAATGTAGTTTAATAATTCAGTCCCAAAACATTTAAGAGATATCAGACTCGGGGCAAAAAATACCTTTTCCATTATGAACTCCTGCTATGATGTAATGTATGTACCAGCAAACTAGCTGCCTTTTGAAATAGCATCACAGTAATCTGGAGACTGTTTTGTATACAATACATGAGATCCCTTCTTGTGGTCATATTGTCTTTAAAATAAACTCAGGAGCTAAAAAACAAGCAGATAAGCAATACACTGATACTTTTCTGTTGTTTAAAAGTTCATTAGTTGTTTTCACTGCTTGTGGATAACTTTGTGCTTTTATTAAGGTCCTCTTTTGATGTTTAAGTGCTGTCTTCAAAATAAATTGCATATACTGAATAAAGTGCAGCTTTATTAAAGACTACTGTTACGTAAACAGTTATTAACACGAGGCTGCTGACGTTTATTTTTAAAATGGGGGTAGCCTTTACTGACAAGAAAAGTGATGGATCTCCTCTTTGTCCTGAAAAACAAACCAACTCCAAATCAAATAAAGAAAACTGCTAAAGAGGATCTTCTGAGCCAAAGCTTTCAAACGGACAAACACTTAACATATTCGTTACTTGTTCTTTATGTTTTCTGAATCCTGTAATGTTCTAGGTAAAATGGGGTTTTGCATTTACATTTTCAGAGACTCTCTGAAATGGAAACCTCTCCCTTCCCATGCTTAGGAGTAGCAGATCTATTCACTTAATACTGCTTTTACCGTACATTTCAGCATTTCCTTACTGTTACACCTGAGATTTTGACCATCTGGGGTTTTTAAAAATATCTAGTAGGTAGTTTGTAAACAACCAAAACATTTTTTTTATTTTTTTTAAGAGTGAATAGCATAATGCTAACTCTTGAAGTGAGCATACCTAAGTAGAATAGGAGCAAAAGTTATCAAGTTCCTTCACATATCTGCTTGGGGAGGAAGGAAGTTCAGATCGTGTTACTTGATTCTGGCCTTCTAAGCCCATCACAGGAATGATTTCAGTAATGTTTTCTCAATAAAACTTAAACCCAAGAAGCACCCCAAAAATCCAAGTTTGGCAAAAGTTTGCTGGGAGGCAGGGAGGGGGCAATATTAAAAGATGCATTATGGTTTCGAGGCTTTTTTTTTGACAGTTTTTGACAAGCATTTGTAGCCAGACTTTCATTCTCTCTTGTTGTCTCATATTGAAATAATGATAGCGTTATTACAGCCATAGTGCCACCCTGACGTCAAAGCAGAATTATAGCTGCTGAATCAAGCTGGGAGAGAAATTTTTAGTGGAGAGGGGGTGGCAAGCAACACTTTCTAATTTTGTTTTATTTTTAGCTTGGTTTTATGCTTACTGTCTCAGGGAGTTAAGCTGGGTTTTAAGGAAATGATTCTCCTCTACTTACATCCGTCTAATAAACAATAAAGGCATTGCAGTGGCAACAAGATCTTTTTTTGCTTTTTCCGAAATTTTCTTTTCCGCTATGGAGCACTTGATCTGCAGTTACCTGACTAGGACTAGAATTATTCCCTCGTGAAGAAGACCATGCTACTGGCCCTAGCAGTTTTGATCTTTCAGACATATGGCTAAAAATCGTTGACTTTGGAAGCCCTTTCCATAGGAGATGACAAGCTCGCTGTTGCTGCGTCGCCCTTGATAACTCAGGTCTCTGAAAGGTGTGTGGAAGAGGGTCGCGTCAGCAGGTCCGCGGTCGGGGCTGCCTGGGACTCGCTAATGCCAGATTATAGTCGCTCTTCCGAAACCTGATGTGGATGTTGTAGGTCCCTTCTGCCTTTCTTCTGTCGATCTGTTTGGTTCTGCCCTGATTTTGCTGACGATTCAGCGACTGGTTTTTACTGACGACTGCAAGCGCTCCGCACGAGGAACGCGAGGAGCGCTCTGGGCATCGCTGCTGCCGCCCGAGATGTAAACTGCTGTGGGCTTGGAGTCCTCGCGAGCGGAAGGTTTTTTTTCTAGGTAATAGACCTTGCAGCCTTTTACTGTTGGTCACTTCCCTTTTCTTTTAAATAAACCATAGAGGATATATCGTATCGAATGGGAATTAGGAAGGCAGTCATGTGTATCTTCCCTGCAAACTTACTATTAGAGCTATGTGCAGGTTTGTGTGTGTGCTTTTTTGGTTTGTTTGCTTGCTTTTTGGGGTGTGTGTTTAAGCTTTACATACACGTTGGCTTTTCATGTTCTTGACCCGAATGGTGTAAGACTAGGGATTGAATGTTGCGCGAGAATAAGAGGTCAGGAAGAAGAAAAATGAGGTGTCGTTCCAACTCTGCTGTGAAACGTCGGGTACGTCACTTGCTACCTGTAGTCAGCAGGTTTCCGGGGTGCAGCGAGGCCCTGGCTCATGCCACCGGGATGGTGCGAGGCTTAAATCCTTGCCTCCCGGCCGCTCTTCTGCACCCCTCAGGGGAAGGCCTGTACTAGGGCCGTGACTTTCCTTTTCTTCCTGGTGCTTTTCGAAGCCAGGAAGTTTCAAGTGAGGGATAACGTCTTGTCCTTAACTGAACCCATTTTGCTCAAGTGTCTTACTCACTGCCAAATAAGAGACTTTCACGTCAAAGCGAATCAATTTTTTCCTTTTCTTTTACGATTAAAGCACATTACTGAGCATAAATGAAAGCGTATCTTTGATTTGATTTAGCTGAGCTTCAGGGAGGTTGGGGACAGAATTTGGGTGGCGTTCATGAATTTTTCTTCTTTTTAAAGTGACCTAGGAAAGGGCCAGTGAAGCCCTCGGGGGGGGGGGGGGAGGGAAGTGTGTGTTACATGCCGAGGTGGAGGACTCGGTGCGGGGAGGAGGTTTGCTCCGTGTCGGAGGCAAGCGCGCGGCTGCCGCCGGGGATGTGCAGCCGGGGGCGGGCGCGCGTGCATGCGTGCACACCACGGCACCCAGGAATGAGGAAGTGAGCCAAGCCCTCGCTGCCGCTCGCCTGCCCACAGCCAGCTTCCCGACAGCAGCCAGGAGGGGGAAAAGATAATAAATCGCAGAATACGTTGGAAATACTATTCTGTGCTTTAGCATGTTAGTGCTGTTCATGGAGCTCCCCAGGCAGAGGTGAGAAGCTTTTCCTTCTACCTACTCTTCTCTGATCAGGCGTTTTTTTTTTTTTTTTTTTTTTAAAGAGGCTTTTCTGTGGAACTAGCTGTGGAAGGCACTGGTTAGTGTGATTTTTTTTTCCCGTTTGGCGCTCTGCGAGGCTGGCGGCACGGGGTGTTTTGCGTGTGGCTTCAGCGTGCCTTTGGAGAGCGAAGCACCGAGCCCGTATAAACAACCCGTTCCTCCTGGCCGGTGAGGATTTCCCATAGCTTAGCATGTCCGGCTTTCCCTAAAATGAAATTCAGGACTCTCTAAAGTATGTTAAGCCCTCCACTTCCTCTCGGAAAAGAGGGAAAAACCTGCTCGAGTGCTCTCAGAAGTGTTACTTGTCACAGAGCGCGCCGCAGCGGCAGGCTTGCCGCCTTCGGGAGCTGCGGCGCAGCTGGGGGGAGAGCTGGGGGCGGCTGGGCGGCCGTAGCGGGGTGCTGGGGGTGCTGCGGCCACCGGCCCCGTGTCCGGGTTGCACCCTGTGCGTCCGGCAGTGCTGATTAATTAAGAGCTGGTTTACGATCTGCTGTTCGTTTCACCTAGGCTGTTGATTTATTTTTATAATCTTAAGCCTGAGAGAAGTTTTAAAGTAACAAGCGTGTCGCAGAGCCGACCCCACATGGGAGAGAATCGCGTCTCTGGCCAGGTGCGTCTTTTCCAGCAAGCTTGGTTACTATAAAGGAGTAAGAGTCTTTAAAAGAATTAATGAAACGGTATTATCTTTATTAGATGAAATTGCAGAATGGCCGAGAGCTGCGTTTGCGTGAGCGGATCGGTTGGCGAGCCTGAGTTTGTCTTGGCGGCGGGGAGCTGCTTTAGCGTTAAAGAAGGCTTCGCTGTATGGTCACTGTTAACTGCTGCAGGAGCTCTTGGTCGCTTTATTTCTGAGTGAGACGTGGCAAAAGTGAAACAACCTCAGGACTGAAATAAAAACGGGCAATGAAAATGACTCTTATTCTCAGTTTTGATCTTCAGATGTCAAAAGGAGGACGTTGCTTGGATAAGGAAAGCGTCGTAAGATGCCCTGAAGAGGCAGGCGAGGGTACTGGAGCGGGTAGCGCTCCTGGCAGCCGCGGACCCCGCGAGAGGGCGGAGGGCGCCCGGCGGCAGCGGCACGGAGCCGAGTCACCCGCTCTGCGCTGCGACGCGACCCGGGGCGCCCGCGTCGGGGCGGGAGCCTGCCTGTGACACAGCGGCGCGTGATACCTCTCTGCTTGCTCGCGTGCGCGGCGCCTTTGCGAGGAAAGGCGGTCGATCCTCGGCGCCTCTGCCGAAGGCCGTGGGGAGCGCTGTTAGTTTAAAGGGAGCTGAATTTTAACCGCGAGCGGGAGGGAGGTTTCCCCGGTGTCGTTAGTGCGTGAAACTCCATGCCGGTAGATATTGGCACAAAGTATTCCGAGTTTTAAAAATGCATTTTACTCTCGGGGATAGATCTGCGAAGCTTTCTAGCTGCCCGTGACCATGCCAGGCGTCAGGCAGCCCAGCTGGAGGAGCGCGTTGCCCCGCTGCGCCCTGGGCTGGCGGGGTCAGGACGTGCCCAGCCCCTGAGCGGCCGCCCCGGCGCGTGCAGGGCCGCTCGGCCTTTCTCCGAAGCGCTGGCAGGCCCCAGCGCGCAGGCGTCGCTGCTCCGGCTGCAGCAGGACACCTCCAGCGGGGCTCCGCAGGCGGGAGTTGCGGCATTTAACGGGGCGGGGGAAGAAAGGACCCAGAAGAGAGGAGAATTTTTTCCAGCTCTTCTTCTAACTGGAAGAAATCCCACTTTATGCAGGGCTAAGCAGGAGGAGGAGACTTGCATAGAGGTATGTCACATGTTCAAGCTCAGAAATCAAACTGTCTCTGGTTCCAGTGTACTATCCAAGGTGTATGCCCTGGACTTCTTAATTCTTAATTACAAATTCTTTGTCTTCTGAGTTTTGTCCTGTGGATGTGTTTGGATTTGTGTGTTCTGTTTTTTTTCCTCAATCCTATTAGCAGGAGCTGTGAGTAGGAGTCTTAAAATGAACCAGGCGGAGGTAGTAAAACGTGCATGCAAAAGGAGAGGTTTTTACCCTTAATGTAGCGCAGCAAAGGTGCCTGCTGAAGTTTAAAGCAATATTAGCAACTGAAATAAAAAATAATTGATTTCCAGGTAGGTAGCAGAAAGGTGTCCTTTCCTTGCTAATGATAAAATTTGCTTCCGCAGTAAGTCCAGAGCTGCCTGTTCTTTGGCCTGAGGTCTGTCACCTATTAATTGAGCAAACAGGAATCCCTATTTAAAATGTTAGTGATTAAAAATAACAGTGTGCCTGGCCTTTTTACACGCCAAATTCTTGTATTTGATAGTGTTTGTATTTTCTGGTCTAATTTCTGGCATATCTTTTTCTCAGTTGTGTGCAAAGGAGCACATATTCAAAGTATTGGAAACTAGTCTCAAAATCTTTCATACTTGTTAGAGAGGGTGGGGTTAAAAAGTCATAAAATTAATATTATGGGACGGGGATTTTTTTTTTAACAGGTAAGTCTTTATAAATGTCTTTTGAATTCTTTGTGTTTTGCTCATAAGATTTCATATCTCTGGCCTCATGCTGGAGAAGTATATTTATATATATATATTTTAAGTATTCTACCGTGAAAGTAGGCTTATGCTTTTTCTCTTATCTCTACAAGGAAGTGTGCTCCTCCGCCAGTGATGGTAGTTTCAGTAGCTGTCCGTAGTAATGAATCTGTCTTGTTTCCGTCACTTCATTGCGGCTTATCCTCTCTCATGTGTTTTTAGTAGTTCTTTGGCATTACGGCATACTTGCTTCCTGTTATTTCCAGGGCTGTAGCGAGTCACAAACCGTGCGAAAAGGTGCCTATCTCTCCCACCTTAATTTCTTGCCTATAAACCCCATCCCTATGCTTTGTGCCCGTTGTACGTCGGCGCGTGATGCCGCTTCCGTGCCTGACGACCGAAGACGGAGCAGGAAGGCTGCAGCCGTGACCGTGGGAGGCTGCGACGGCAGCGACGTGCGGTCCTGCGCCAGCCTGGCCGCGTTCGGCTCGCGAGCCTGCTCCTGCAAAGCCGTGCCTGCCTTGCGGGGGACCGGAGGAAGGCCCCGGCTCTGTGCCGAACCCTTCGGGAGATTTATTAGCGGCGCTGGTTGCTCGAACAGCTCTTCTCTTCTCCTTGGGGCCTCGAGGGCTGGCTGGGCCGAGCCGGCTGGCCGCCTGTTTCGGCAGCGTGGCAGTTCCTGCCCGCGGCTGCAGGTCTTCCTCCCGTCCGTCGCGCCTGTCCGCCCGCCGTGTGCCGCCCTGGCGGTGCGGTGCCCTCCGACTTGGGCTGACTAGGCTGTTTCGAGAGTTTTGCTTTAGTGTAAGCTCCACTGCTTTTGCTCCCAAACCCCTTGAGTTCGGCCTGGATGAGGGGTCAGCGATCCCGCTGGCTGCCCCCTCCCTCCCTCCCTCCCTCCCTCCCTCCCTCCCCAGGCTGGAGAACTTCTCTCTGTGCTGGCTGCGCTGTAAATAAATATGAACTATATGAACTATGGTCTTAAGGGGTCAGATGTAGGGGTATGAGCATGTCTACGTTTATTTTAATTAGTTAACTCTCATGTGTAAAGTCTGTTCAACTCCTCCTTCCCAGTCCGGGGCCTGGGATGGCAGAGTCTCTATGTCCACACCTAGTTTTGGGTAGGCAGAGCTCCATGTTAGCTTCTCTCTTTAGACTTGCTCTATTAGTAACAAACTGCTCCTGTTACGCTTAGTTTAACACAGCGGTTGATAGTCAGTGTTTCAGATAGGTTGTTCAGATTGTTCCTGAGCTGCAGCTGAAGCTGGGAAACTGGCAGGGGATATTTTAGTTCTGCTGTGGTGGAAAGGAAGCAGAATGATCGAGTACTTAATTTTTTAATCGCAAATGGTATTTCATAGCAGAATAATACATTCAGTAGATTTTTTAAGCTGGGAGCTGCTCTTTGCAAAAAGATTTTTGTAGAGTAACAAGATAATTCCTACAACAGGTTTGGTTTACAGAGGGTGAGTGTAGATGGGATTCTTGATACCAAAGTGTGTATTTAAAAAAAAAAAAAAGGCTTGGAAATAAATTTCTGAATGGTTTATGCAGTTAGCTCAGTCGAATAACTCACACGTATAAATGTTTTTCCTTTGAGATACACTGATATGGTAGTAATCGGAATGATTTGGCTGTCTGCTAACAAGATGGGGAAGAAAAAAAATCAGTTTGCTCTTAGAGATGTCACCAAAAAAAAAAAAGAACAAACTCGGCAGATCTTGTAGTTGTGTGCTGGTAGCGTTAGAGTTAAACACGGTGCTTCCTCCTCCTCGAGTTCCCGGTAGTATGGGTTTCTTATGGACTCCTTATTGCCTGGTAGACAGTGGCTGTATAGGGTTGTACAGAGGTGTCTTTTGAAGAGGGGAGAAATAACTTATTATTAGCTTTAGAACTAAGCTTTAAGTGCCTTGTTGATAAAACACGGCTAAAAGCTTAACTAGTAACTCGCCACTGTTTGCCTTGGCAAAATGATGTAACTGCGAAGAGCAGTTGCGCGAAATGCTGGAACAAAAGCCTGAGGCTCTTCGGAGTCTGCTTTAGTGTCAGGTTTTTGTTGTTGTTTGAAAATACTTTGATTGTGAATTGCACAAGTTTTAACCTGAAGTTTTTCTTTTTGCCACTACTTAGAAGTGAGATTTTATTGTTTGGATTGTTTTAAACTAAGATTTGATAAAAGGATGCTGTTTTGCATATAGAATAACTTTCTGTCTGTTTGAACAGATGATAGCAAGCAAGTGTCCACCCTTTGGTTAAGCCAAAGAGAGAGTGAAACTAATGTATTTGACTTTTCAAATATATTTTGCTTCTTGATTTAGAAAAATCTGCTTGGGAGTAAATCTGTACAACCAGTGCAACTTTTTGCTAGCTTCACTGGTGATAGCAAATAAGCCAGGCAATCAGAGGCTTTTCACTATTGAATTTCCTTCTGATAATGATTCTTTTCAAATCATTTCACCTCTCCATCATGTTTACTCTCTTATATTTCTCGTCACATACGTGATGCAGTTCTGGTGTTATTTGACCTTTTTTTTTGGCCCCAAGGGGTACTTCCACTCCCTTAGAATTAGTAACACGTTTCTCTTTTTCAGTTTGATTCAAAATGATTAAAAAGTGACAAGTAATAAATCCTTCCAGGTCCTTTTCTGTTGTAGTGCTTCTGTGCAAAATTAATCTATTAATGAATGCTGTAAAAATTGTTTTAGTGGCATTGGCACAACAGCATTTTTAAACTAGACATGAATCAAAAAAAAGTTTTATGTTAATTGGCTCATTTGTAAAGAAATAAGAGAACATAAAACCCAAAAGCTAATTAATCTTGTCCTGTAACTTCAGGAAGATAGATAGTTATCTCAAAAAAATTTTTTAAAGCTGCGTAACAACAGAAAAGGAGTTTTAAGTGGCTTTTCCAGTGCCAGAGAATAGCTGGAATTAAAACAAGTCGTGACTCAGTCCTCTATTTTAATCTCGGAACGGCACTCCTCCTTCGGCTATACCACTGATATTTACATAGCAGAAGGGATTTCAAATGACTTTTCCGATGGAGAATGCTAACTTCATGTTTCTGTTTTCTTTTAGGTTATGTTTCACACTATGTGCTGACTGTCTGTACTTACAGAAGATATTTAAAAACAAACAGACTTTTTTTTTTCAAAGATTTTGATTCCAGTGGAATCTGTGCTTTAGATTTTTGTCCTGTCAATTAACTCCTGAAGCAATGCCTGTACAAGCTCCACAATGGACGGATTTTCTCTCCTGCCCGATTTGCACACAGACGTTCGATGAAACGATCCGGAAGCCCATCAGCTTGGGTTGCGGCCACACTGTCTGCAAGATGTGCCTCAACAAGCTCCACCGTAAGGCATGCCCTTTTGACCAGACCACTATCAATACAGACATTGAACTCCTTCCTGTGAATTCAGCCTTGCTGCAGCTCGTGGGCGCTCAGGTAGCGGTGCTTGCTTGTTTGTTTGTTTGTTTTTACTGTTTCTATGTCGTTTTTCTTTCATTTAGGGGGACAATTTCATGAATAAAGAATGTGGCTCTGCGTAAATGGGCTGTAGAGCAGATGTCTGCCTTTCTGTAGACAAACTTTCCAAGTTACAGGTTTTAGACCTATGACGTGCTGTTACAGAGCTGCCTGAAACAGCAGTTAAATCAGTCTTGCTTCTACCTTTGACTGATGTTTGCGTTGCACCTAATCCAGTGTAACTGTGGGCTACCACCAGAACAGGGTGATTCTGTTCCCTTCATTCCTCTGCAAGTTGTATCTAGCCATATTAGGCCCAGAGGATGGACTGGATCAGTTATCTCGTGGAAAGCTGTCCTTCTGGTGTGGTAGATCACTTGCTTTGTCTGATTCAGCTTACGGACACGGTGCCAGGGAAGCAGGAGGGAGGGGAAGGGAGGTGGGACAGACCCCTCTGGTAGCAGCCTTTGTGCTACCTTATGTCTAATTTGAAACTGTGTCCTGGAAGGGTAATTTGATGAGGTGACCTACGTTAATTTAAGCCCATACAGCTGAAAGGGGAGAGCCTGCCTCAGGTCAGCTGAATCAGTGATCTGATTTGGGTGACTACTGCAGGGGCAGCAGCCCGAGGAAAGGGACAGGAATGTGTGGCCAGCAGAAAGCAGGATCACCCTGTTCAGCGGCAGCACAGACTTAAGCTGGCGTAAGCTTATCGTGAAACCACCCGGTTAGGTCACTGGTGGTTTCCTGTGAGCTGTACCTGTCAAGGCTGGACAGGATCGTGCATCCGGGAGTTGGGGAGAGGAGGGAAGACCATGGCTCATTTACGGGTGAGAAGTAAAACTGCAGGAGGGATGCAAGTATCTTAGAGGGGTTATTGTTTTCCCATTTCTTGCTTCCCTGTCTGGGCTCAGCTGAGTTGAAGAGGCAGCAGAAAATTCAGTAAGATACATATTTCGGTTTTGAGCTATGTTGTGGAGAAGCTATAAAAGGCGACGAGAAAGCTGTTTTTATCTTTTTGATTAGATACTGTGATTTAGAGAGTCAAGTGTGTTTCTGCCACTTTTTCAAACCAGATGTGGCTTGTTATTGTTCTCTTGCTATGCATTGGTCTAGAAGTTGTATCAGAAGATTAAAAATTAAGTTTTGTTCCTGACTGCACTAGTGATTCATCCTGCTTTGCAGGAGAAGGTAATTAAATTGTCTGCTTCCATGTCTCTAACACGTATGCTGCCATCTTTGAAGGGTTTCCAAGCAATGTGAAGTTTGTGGGTGACACTATAAATAAATGTTGTAATTCTCTCCTTTCTCCCTTGTTCCATTGTATCTTCTTCCTTCCTCTCTGGCATTTCTAGACTAGTTCCAGCTGTATCCAAATGTCCACATTTATGATGTGGATAAACGTCTGTCCTTCTGAGGGTTTTTTATTTGGTGTGCTTTTGTTATACTTCGTAAGAAGCTCTGCCATAGCTTTAATTTGGTCTTTGCCTAAACTCAAATTTCCACAAAAACAAGATCCTCTGCAAGGAGATGAAAAGCCACCCTGCCCTGTTACCGGTAATTGAGGATTTTATTCTAGCTTTGCTAGTTAGCCAGCAAGAGTTTCCTTGTCTGTATTCCATGCGTATGAGGTATGTGCGAAGGAAGAGTGCCTTTACAATAGTATTACATTTGTCTTAAGAGCCCTCTGAACTCTGGGTTCAGATTTTGGATTAACGACCTAATTTCCGTGTATCATAGGTTCCTTGCCTATGGGGAAGAACGCTTCCTTTCTGTATTTTGTGATCCAGATTCTTACACCCTTGTTTCGTGGTCACTTCAAGCCACCTCTGCCATCAAAAGGGACAGTGTTCCCTTTTCCCCTTTCTTGCTCCTCGTCCCTGCTTGTATCCTGCCTTTGTACAGCTGGGTAGTGAACTGGATAGGGGAATTGAACTTTTCTTTGTTAATTATTTTTTTTAACCATTTTATTTTATCTGGCTGCCTGATCTAGCTGATGGTTAGCTGCACAAGTGCTTGCACCGCCTTCCAGAAGGTGGTGGTGGTGGGAGAACAGCAGAGCAGTTGCAGCCACGGTCTGGTTGGAAGGGATCACGAAGCTGTGGCGCTGCACCGTGTGCATGTTGCCTGAGCAGTCACCAGTGATCTTAGCCGGTTTTGCTTACTGCTCACGCTTTCCTCTTGAGAGCGGTTTGCGTTTCCCTCCTAGCTCTCCCCGTGCCGAGGAGCAAGGCCCAGGGCTGCGAGTGAGACCAGTATTCCACATCCTGCACCCTCCTGCCTCTTCTTCCCTCCTGGCACCTCCAGTGCTGTTTCCCAGGCCATGGTTATAAAATAATTATGCCACTTTGGGAAGGGCAGGAAAAACAGCTGCTATTTTCCACTGGCCTATCTCTTTCTCCAAAAAGCCTTTCTTGACATCGTTTATAGAAAAGGGCTCGGATAAGGACAAAAGAGTAGTTTACAGGAACTGCAGTAGCTTTGAGCTCCGTCTCATGAAGAAGGTGTGCTTTCTCTACTACAAATCAACAGAAATGATCTATGAGCAGCGAGCCAGCTTATGGAGCATGGGTAGTATTATCAAGCTTCACAGTCACACAAAGCCCTCTTCTTGTTCCGCTCCTTGGTTTAGTTTCAGGAGGGGTGTACATGACGTTAACCACCTCTAATCTTCTGCAAACCTCCGTACACCTTAGTCCGTGAAGACCTTTAATGTGTTTTGTAAATGATGAATTCCAAAAAACAGGTTTCCTTCTGGAAGGTAAGCAGTACAACACAATTAAAGCTTTTATCTGGGGGAAAAAGAACGGTTTGTTCTTTTCCCTTTGGGGAGGTTTCCGAGAAGTTCACACACTCACAAATCTGGTGCACTTCTTTTTTTTGCTGGAGGCAGGGGAGGAGAAGCAGACATTTTGAAGAAACAAATCTCTTCCAGAGTCGCTAGCAGCAACGTTGGGCTTCCCTGGCAAGCCGTGCTGGGTGGCTTTAAGCACAGGCGCAGCGGGTGAAATGAGCAGGGCTGTGCTTTGGGGAAGATACAATAAACTGGTCACGCAGGCACCAGAGGAAGCAGTAACCCATTTCTCCAATAGCATTATGTCTGTATGTAGATCTTGTTACTTTAACGGTGAAGAGAATTGGTTCCTTACTTTAGTTACAGTCTGTTTCTCAGTTTTTCCCCCTCCCCATCCCTTTACAAAAACGAAACCTCTTGCCCAGCTTATAGCCAAACTTCCCATGCAAAGTTAAGTGAGCGCAGAGACTCGAATCTCTGCTGCCCTGCTATAGTCTGATACACATCACCAGCGCAAGCAGGATCCGTTGCGGGAGGCAGCGGCTGCGCCGTTCAGTGCGTTCAGCCACGTAACAGGGCAGTGAGCACAAGTCCAAAGGCTTTATTAGATACAGCGTTCATAGAATACCTTGCTTTTGAAAACGTTTAGGTACAGAAGTAATCCCTTAAGCCAGTTTCTAAGGGAATGAGCTCTTGAATTTCAGCTAGTCGAGCTGCCACGTATCACTTGTTATATGTAACTATTTTAAACATTCGCCAGGCCTGTGTTTTGAAGGTGCCCAGTCATGGATTTGTCATCTAATCTCTTCCCTCCTGTTTTCCGCAGCGTGCAAAACAGCAGTGTGCACGTTCCTAGCAGGTGACCTCAAGCGCCAGGAATTCCTGTGGTAGCTTTAAATTCCATCTGTCTGTCCTGCTGGACGTGGTGAATGCAGTTGGAGGCATTGGAGGAGGGACTCGTGGGTGACGAGAGGGCAGGGGAGGCCAGCTAGCTCCCGGTGCTTGCAGAAGGGGAAGGTGACTGTGGCAGAGCTCACCTTCCTGGTGCGTTTGCCAGTGCTGTATTGTAGCTTTAATGAAATGAGGGGCCGCACAGGAGGGATTCTCTGCCAAGAAACGTTCGACAAGCTTTTGAGGAAGACTATAGGCATTGAGGTTTTTTTGTCAGGAAGCAAAACGTCTGTTTGTAGGGGGGAAAAATGGAGGGGGGGGGGGACAGGTCTCAAACTAGACAGAAAGGGGTTTGCTCTGCTTAATGTGTTTCTGTCCTGCCCAGTTAAATGTCTAATGCTAATTAGCGGCGACTCAAGCTGGCATCCTTCGTCGAATTGCACTTAAATCGCTCATTCAGAAGCTTGGCCTAGTGTGAGGTGCTGCTTTAGTGTTCTTTTCCGGTCCCCCCCTCCTCGTGCCGTCACGACCTGCCTCTTCCCGCAGCCACGAGAGTCGTACTGAAGGACAGCGTTCCTGTGCCTGGCACCCAGCCTTGACGCCAGGGCAGAGGCATGCAAAGTTAACCCAAATTTAAACCAGCAGAACGTCTGAGATTGCTCTGCTCTTCTTGTTCTGGTCTCCCTTGGGAGATATTTATTATATCATGTAAGCGTAGTTTGCACTGCAAACCGAGAAGGGTGGGGTGTCTGAGAAGATGGCACATTGAATGAGGATGAAAAGAATGAACTTGTTCGGCAGGGCAGCAATTTTGTGATTCGCGAGAGGCGTTGTCAGCAGTAGTGACCATAGGGTCCCTCACGCTCCCAAAAGGATATTTTGCAATGGGGAAGTCAAAATGCTTTGGGCTTGAATGATCTCTCTGTGGTCCTAAAGCAATTCCTTGACAGAGCCAAAACAAAAATCCACATCTCCTGTGACTTCTGAGTCATGTGTTGACCGTTTTTCCCCTCTTGGTAAATGCTGTTCTTTTGACTATTCTAATTCTAAGATGGTGAAACGTTTTGGAACCACGTGTGAAGGTGCCAGCAGGAGGACAAGTTATTTGTACGGTTTGCTGAGAGATGCACTGCATCTGCTGTTGTATGGTGTGTGCGTGGAGAAGTGCGTTTGCTTGTCCCAAGGATTCCTGAAAACCACAAAATGACCATCTTTGGCTTTATCCTTCCACCCTACACCTGCTCCAGCTGAAGAGGAAGGCTAAACTCCAATCTCGCCCAGCCCTTGCTCTACAAGAAGTACAGGGTGCAAGCCTTTTCGCTTTTATCCTGAGGTTTCCTTTGCAAAGAGAGGCGATGGGAACGATGTGCAGACAGGCGGTGTTGGACTCGGCGAGGTCTGTTGAATAGCTTGATTAGCCCTTGCGAGTTTTTCTGGCGGAGGGGGAAGCTCTCCGAGTTGCCCAGACAGTCCCCATCTCTCGCTGGTCGAGTTGAGCTGCGTATGGCGTTCCAGCGCGCTGGCGCGACTGTATGCTAAATCTGCCTTAATTCAAGGTAGAAATCCGGTGCTGAATGCCGTTTCCTGTCCCCCATCTATTCCAAGCAGTCTTTGCCGAACGGTGCAACGCTCGAGTTGTTTTTCAGGTTGGGGTGGCTGCTAGGCTTGAGTGCTGCGGGAGCAAACAGCAGCGTGCCCAGACCGTATGAGAGCAGTGCGGAGGGCAGAGCGAGCGGTGCCTGCCCCAGCGCGCACGCGTGCCGTGCGTCTTGTCCGATCCGCGGCCGGCTCAGCTGCGCAGGCTGCTAACAGGGCAGCGGCGTTGAAACGGGGATGGAGCTTTCCGCTCGTGTGAAAGCGGGTGTTGGAGGTGTTCGTGTTTCTGCTGCCCAAGTCCTGGGAAACCCGGCCAGCTGAGGCTGCTGCTCTTGAAACAGTTATGGCTGCGGCCTCTGTGAGATAAAATTGCCGAATCTCCTTTTGCTCAAAGCTTTCTTGCTTAGAGGCAGCAAAAAAACTTACAAATTAAGTGTAGAAATAATAGTCCAAGGAAGGCATCCAGGCTAACCCTGCTGTCTTGAGAGAATTATTTTTATTTTATTTTTTTTTCCTTTTAAAAGGAGTAAGAGAGGAGGTGTCTGATCCAGACAGTCTTGAATTTGCTACTTTTGGGTAGTATCAGCTCTTAATTGTTGCATTTTATATTTCAGACCTGAAGACTTTGTTTTGGTCACCAAGTTTGAAAGCAAGAGCTACACAGCTGGTAACTTTTTATTCTGCAGTAGAGAAGCCCTGAGCGCACACTCAGTTAGCCGAGGCTGTAGGGAAAGCAGGATGGTATAATTAAAACACAGATGACTTATCCAAAACGGTAGGAAAGCTCCTGCCCCCGTCGGTGGGACGAGCATTTTGCCCTGTTGTATACGTGTGCGCACTGTGTAGCAGGGCTGGGTTCTCTCTTCTGCCCGTGAATGTGTGTTTGGTATTTCCTCAATATGGTAATGTAAAAGCTTACCATATGTACTTGGCCAGAATTATTCATGGAAAATGCTGGTGGCAACACAGATGTACAGGAGTTAGGAGAAACGAGTTGTGGTTATGACTGGAGCTGCTCCTGGTACGACTACAAGCGTGCTGGCTGCACAGATCTGTTGAATCTCGGGCAGTCGTATTTTCATGCCTTGCTGTGCATGCTGCTCTCGCAGGCATCGCATTGAACGTATTGGGTGTCGTGTCCAAAACTCCGCTAACAGAGTTCCCGTAACGTAGCTCTGCGCGCTCGATCTTCCTTTCTTGTTTTGCGCCAGAGTTTCAGAAGGGCTGTTGTGCTCAGTTGCAAAGGTTTTTTCTCTTCGTGCTCCATCCTCCACATGTTTTTGAGGTTAGAGTTGTATTAAGGGACTGATTATATAAACTCCCTATTTATTTACTTTTTGTTTATTTACTAAATTGGAGCATCTTATAAAATAGTAATTACTGGGTTTCATCAAACACGTATTACGCACTATGTTCTTTTCTATCAGACGCAGCAGGCAATAAAGCAGAGGGCAAAGCGTCTCTGAAGGAGAAGGTGTTCCAGCTCTGCTTTTATTTGTCCAGGCTGAAAAAGGATAAAGTGAAAATGAGCATAAATACTGAAAGCCTAACTGAATTTTGGAGTATGTACACTTTTCAGTAATTGCAGATGTTTTAAGTAACTTGTGTGAAAACTCCTGCTTTTTTTAGGAGGCTGGGGGGAAAAAAAAAAAAACCTTCAGGAAAATGTTGAAGTCTGGATATAAAATGGTATTCCTTTCTTGTGCCTTGCTTTAAAATGCCCTCTGAGGATGAAACAAGCAGGAGGGACTGCAGTGTAGTAGATCCCATTTAAAAATACTAAGCTGAGGCTTTAATGAAAATGATGTCACCAGACTGCAGCAAGGACGCTTTTATTTTAACATCCTTTTCAGCAGTTTCCCACTTCTCAGGACTATGACTGAATGCGTAGAACATGGCAAAAAATATCCATCTGTCTATCCGTCTGTCTGTCTTTTATTCATTGATGCAATCGTGAAGTTCCCCCTTTACCTGGCTGGGTCCCGTGGAAAGGGGAGCAGGTTCCCAGGTGTCCGGCTCCGGCGTTGAAGGCCTGCGCTCGTAAGAAGGCCGCGGCCCGTGGTGGCTCCCTGTAAGCAGCTCCGCGGGACCGGCACGACGCTGTTGCCACTGGGGTGGTGGTTGATTGGGAAATACAGAAGTCGCAGTCTGAGATCGGTTTTCACTTCGGGAGAACATGCGGAAAGCACTCGTATTTAGTCTCCTGAGAAACTCCCGTTCTCTTCACTGTTGTGTATTTTTTGAGTTGATTACTAAGCAGTGATGTCTATGGACGTTAGTACAGCGCTGTACTGGAACCCCAAATGTGTTTAGTGCATTAAGAATTTAACTGGGGGAAAAACAGAAGAGCAAAATTAAAACTTGGAGAAAAGTCCAGCATCTCTTTGAAAGATCTTGGTTTTTGGTGAATGTCTGGATGAAGAAATAAATGCTGCAGCCAAAATATTATAAAAACAAAACTCACTAGCCTGCGATACCACATTAATGCTCGCGTATGTGAGCGTATGCACTGTGTAGGATAATGTCGTCTTGCAGCTTGATTAATTGGGTCTCTTCAGAATATGCTGTAATATATTTGCTGCTAACTCCCTCCCCCCCCCCCCCCATCCAAATAGCTCAGAACACTTATCCCTAGGTAATTTAGAGCTGCCAGGTCCCAGATATGAATCTGCACCTTCTTGCAAACCAGAGTTATCTGAGGAATTCTGATTTTTGGCTGGCCAGCTTTGGCCATGTCTCGGAATGGTTGCTGCTTCAGCAAAAATTTATAATTATAAGAAATGTTATGTTTCTTGTGCTAATATTTGCTGTCATGGAATAAGCATTCTGGTTTTATTTCAGATCAGCCACTAAATAAAAAGTCTGATACCGTGGCTCATAAAGTGAAGATTTAAAAAAAAAAAAAAAAGCAGTTTACTTCAACTGATTTTTTCAGAGAGAGGTGGGAGCTGTTTGTTCATTAAAATGAATAATCGCATATTGCTTACTAACGCGAAAAGCTGTAGAGAAGGGGAACAAAACAGGAAATGCTTGATATCAGTAAGCTCGGTGTGCCGTGTGCGTGTAAGCACGACTGCTGCTTGTTCATGCATATTCATCACAGACGTCCATGTCGCCTCTTCAGGTTCCAGAGCAGCAGCCCATCACGTTGTGTAGTGGAGCTGAAGACACCAAGCATTATGAGGAGGGCAAGAAATGTGTGGAAGAATTAGCATTGTACCTCAAACCACTCAGCAGCGCGAGAGGTAATTCCTGTGTTGTTTCCTTTGAAATGAAAGCTGGAAACAAATAAAATGCATAACAAACTCTCCAAATGATTACAGGTGGAGTCTGTTGGAGAAATTGACCTAGACCTAGTTTAAAACTATCAAATTGGAATCACCTTTCTGAGCATTAAGGTTATGTTTTCACTTGGGGAGAACATCTTTAAAGGCATTATGTCAAAATAATACTGAGAAAAGGCAGAGGTATTTGGATTCAGTATAGTAAATTGAGATAAACTTACTAAGTTGGATTGACCTCTGCTAACTAAGTAAAAGTAAAAACTCTGCTATTTCCTGAGTTCTGCTTTACTTAGATAACTGGTAGTAATGCAGCTTTGTTGTGGTGGAGGAATAAATTGAAGGAAGTAATGTGTTAGATGTAGGGCATACAAGAGAAATAAGTTACCCTCTGTTTATATGAGACCTTACACAACAACTGGGTCCATTTGAATAATGTTAATTTAGCAAAACTTCACTGAGTTCAAGTGTATATAGTGTGTGCATATATGTTACGTATGCTGGGTTTGGAAAAATCAATCAACCCTTCCTAGACATAGAAGCAAATGAAGCAATACAGGTGAACGTCATGGGCATCTGCTTTCCAAAAATGGATTTTTTACAAAAAGTAAGTTGTCTCAAGCTTTTGCAAATAGTGCAGTGTGATGCCAGCACGGCTCTGAGAATTTAGCGGCCGCATTAACAAACTCCAGGTAAATCTCTGAATGACAGCAATACTGTAGCTGTCTGTCTAGCCAGTCATTTCTGGGTTTTATCCTGGTTTCAGTGGATCCCAGCATATTTGTGAATGTATTCATTCACCGCAACCAAACACTTCTGAACTTGCATCAGTTTGGTTTGGCTGGGCCAAAGCAATAGAGATTTCAAATATAGGTAAGATATTGAATGTTTTGCGAAAATAGACAGGTGGTTAGAGAACAACATGATCCCTGCAAGCCTCAAAAATAAGGAAAAGTCTGCAATATGAGTTTATGTGAGGTTAGGCAGCTGGAAATCCATATGGGAGGCTGCAGGAGAGACCCCAAACAGGGGGAGAGAATTCGCCAGAGGTTGTACCTTCTTAGAGAGTCAAATCAATCAGAAGGTATGAATCTGTGGGAAAGCCGACTCCACAGAACTGTTTGCTTTTAGTGCTGAGTAAAACAAACTGATAAAAATGAATTTTTGATATGCCATGGCTGTTGCATTCTGTTTAACAAAGTCGACATCGGGAGAACTGGCTTTGCAATTTTCCAGTGCAGCAGCTGCAGGTTGGTGCCAAAGGATGTGAAGTAGCGTGTTTTTTGCTTTGTTTTGTTTTGAAGGTGTGGGTCTTAACAGTACTACTCAGAGCGTGCTAAGTCGTCCCATGCAAAGGAAACTCGTGACGTTAGTTCATTGCCAACTAGTAGAGGAGGAGGGACGGATCCGAGCCATGCGTGCAGCACGGTCACTTGGTGAAAGAACAGTTACCGAGCTCATTCTTCAGCATCAAAACCCTCAGCAGCTCTCTTCCAACCTCTGGGCTGCGGTGAGAGCCAGAGGGTGCCAGTTCCTTGGGCCAGGTAGGTAACATCCAAATCAATACTGCTGCTATATTAGAAGCAATTTCGGATTGAGGAGGGCTGAGAAATGGGCATCCTTGTCACTGAAATTGCCTGAGTGATTTTATTGGGCAGTGGCTTAACTTCTTACAGTAGGTCTTCAGAATTAATGATACATCTGTTGGGCTGCTGTCATGGACTTTCTCACATTTTTACTGCTTTTGCAAGTCTTCCATAAAACTCAGAATAATCGTTGGCCTTTTGTTATTGTGAGAAGCTAAAATTGAAAGTAGCTTGCCTCTTGCTCCTTCCCCAAGGAAGCAAAACCCTTCTGGAAAAAGTAAGATACTGGAAGTGACTGGACATGACTTCTTTTTTTTTAATCCCCCTTGCTAGAGAAATAAACATAGAAAACAGTTCCAGGGGGGAGATTTGTTACATATTTGTGTATGTATGTATTTTTGAAAAGTTACATGCTTAGCAATCAGGAAGGTATATGTTTAAACAGTGGCGTAATCTTAAATTGGAATTCTTTTTCATAGAATGCTGAAACAATTCATTTTCCTAAAAACGTAATGGTGTCCAGGTACTGAACTTGCAGAACTCACTTGTTGAGCAGCAACAAAAAATATCTTGAAACTTGAAGTCGGTTCCTTAAAATAGGAGTTTTCTTCCACTGAAGCGAATGAAGGAAGACTAGGACTAGGGCCCAGTGCATGCCAACTTTTGCGCCACTGAGAAGGACAGGAGAGGCTTGTTTTCTAGCAGTGGAAAATATTTGGTGCTACAGCACCTTACTTATTTGATTGCTCTTTTACCTGCTTGGGAACTACCAGCCTTGCCCTTCCACAGTGTGTCAGCTTTCTCTGCTGGGATAGGGTGTGGAGCTTAGATTTTTTTATTTTTTTTCTTTTGTCTTGTTATCTTTTGGGTATCAGATGATAAGTCTTCTTTGAAAACTCTTATACTGATAGTCAAGAGAGATGTATAGACAGGAGCAAAGTGTGTTATCTATTTCCCCAGTCACAGTCTGGGTGGTACTCCTTCCCTGCTTCCCCTCCCTTCTCACTAGGCTCCCTTTCCCATCTATATGCTTACACTTACCTTTTCATAACGTCTTTTTTTCATGTGTATATAGCTTGTAGCTGATCTCCCATGTTTATTTGTGGGGAAGGAAACACAAGAAAAATGCAGGAATCTTTGTTGTTCTTTTCTCATCTTATTCCCTTTTCTTTGCATTTTTTCCCCAGCAATGCAAGAGGAGGCTTTAAAGCTGGTTCTGCTGGCCCTGGAAGATGGATCTGCTTTGTCACGGAAGGTCTTGGTTCTCTTTGTGGTTCAGAGGCTGGAGCCGCGATTCCCTCAGGCTTCTAAAACTAGCATTGGGCATGTTGTCCAGCTTCTTTACAGAGCCTCATGCTTCAAGGTATGAAGATTTTGCTCAGAGGTTTCATAACACAGAAAAATACTTCTTCATATAGCCAAAAGATACTCCAATTTAAAATGAGTTTTAACACACATTCACAACTTCTAAAAAACATCTTTTGTTTTTCATTTTCAATTTTCATTGTACCATACCATTAAATGTATCTAAAAAATACATATAGTTATAGAAAGTATTCCTCACTAAGTCCCGTATGTGTTCGGAGAGTTTTGTCCTACATCTGTGAAGGCAATGTAGGCTGAAATTGCAATTTTAAGCAGTAAATCTAAGCTTGGAGTCTGTCCAGGTTTAATGGATGCACAGTAACAAAAGCCATATGTAAGTCATTGTAACTTATCTCCTTAAAAGAGGCTTAAAGCTGGAAGAGCCCCAGTTCTGTTAGCTGAGCGGTGTTGTGGTTAGAAACAAAGAAACATGAGGCACTGTAATATCAGAATGAGGTTTACTAGTGGAGTTGTATAAGGAAAACTTAAGCTGTTAATGGTACTTCACACTATTTAGGTCCATTGCTATGTGCTCACCTTAAATGTCATTTCACTGAATGAGGAGGAAAATGCTTTGTTGCTGCTAATTAAATCTAAAACAAAATTCTGCAATACAAACAAAATCTCACGCTTGGGGGAGTTAAGGTATAGATGCTGTAGTTACCGGTACAAGCATTTAGAAAGTGTGACATCTCTAGTAATATCTGAGTCCGATTCTGAGTAAATTATATTTGATACCCATTTCATAGTAACCACAGTTTATGAAGAGCTTGTTATTTTAGTAGAAAATAATGGTGGTGTTCCTTGCATAGTGTCATGACAGCAGTTCAGCTTGTTTTGGGAGGAAGAACTTGGTTGCTGACGGGCTTGGGCTTTACATCGTCTCTGGCTTATCCTGCTTAGTTGTACTCGGCTGGTTTCTCCCCACTAGGTGACAAAGCGTGATGAGGATTCCTCCCTGATGCAACTGAAAGAGGAATTCCGGACTTATGAAGCTCTGAGAAGGGAACACGATTCCCAGATAGTTCAAATTGCTATGGAAGCAGGTTTACGCATTGCACCGGATCAGTGGTCCTCACTGTTATACGGAGACCAATCTCACAAATCCCACATGCAGTCTATCATTGACAAGGTAAAGCCACCTACAGTCAGCCCAGTCTATCTTGTCTGTAACTGTTTGTAGATGTATAAGCTTGTAACTTGAATGAAAAGTGGTGTTCAGATGTACTCATCTTACCCATTGATCACTTGTGCTGTTATTTCAAAAACCTTTTTGGCCTAAATAATGAGAATATAGATTTAGAACTTAATAAATTCTGCTCCCAGTCCCATCCTGTTCTTTCTACTTTACCTCTTTCGGTAGGTAGGAAACCAGAGTCTAATTGCACAGCCAGGATGTGTCCCTTCTAAACAGGTGATTACTACCAATGTAGTAAAACTGTTTAATAGTTTGTTTCCAGATGGGAAGCTAGTCCATAAGTTGAAAGAAAATCAGTCCCCCAGTCTGTACCTAAATGAAGTCAGAGAGATGTCAACATGTTTCTTAGATAAAATGACTTGACCTCTGAAAATGCCTGGATCTCCGCTCTTTATAGAGAGCGTGTAGGACAAATGGGCTCTTAAATTAGGGAACTCATATAAGTATCTAAATTAGGTGGGAAAAACTGAGCCTTACTGTCTTGGTGGGTGGTTACAAAAGCTGTGAAACAATTGCTTTGGCTTCCATGCAGGAGGATTAGCTTCAAGAATAAACTGGTAGACATCCATGTATTTGACCTGATTTTCAGGTGTCCTGACAGATCTCTCCTGAGGGATCTATGCAGAGTTAAAACAGGATTTTAAATACTGAGGTTGTGTGGTGTTAGTAAGTGGAACATTGTTAGCTATCTTTGTCCTTCCACTGTCTTGCTGTACTTGGTGTAAAGCAGGATGCAAATCTGTTCATTCAGGGATTGGATATATGAGATTCTTCAGAAATCTTAATTAAATGAGTCTCAGATATTTTGCATTTTTTCTGAGTGCCAGCACAATGCAGAAAAGAAACAGGTTTCACTGCTGGAAGTAATGCCAGCCTTTGTTTTGTCTGTTTGGAGCTATATTTTAACTTAGAATGCCCAAGAAAGGGTGTGTTCTCAAGGCTGAAGGAGGTATTTAATACAGGGTGCTGAAACCAGCCTGTGTGGAAAAAAGTTCTGCTTCAGTTTTGGAAGACAGCTCTGTGATCTGATGGAGCAGCCTTCAGAAACCACGAGGGTTGCTTTGCCTGTAGAAAGTTAATTATTATAATTTTTTTAAGTTGCAGACCCCAGCCTCATTTGCACAGAGTGTTCAGGAATTGACTATTGCCCTCCAGAGGACTGGAGATCCAGCTAACCTGAATCGTCTTCGACCCCACCTAGAACTCCTGGCAAATATTGATCCCAGTCCAGGTAAGTCTAGGTATTTTGTAAAGCCGTATAACTTCTAGTTTATCAGGAGAAATTTAACAGTGTTAGGGAATTGAAAGCTTTTCCTCAAGGGGAAGAAAACATCCTCTGTAACTGATAAACTTAAGATTCTTGAATGATACTGAAAACCAACCTGGCAACAGCAGTAACTTGTGTGAAGAACTAAACTATTTTGAAACAAAGGTGGAGCCAAAAAAATTACTGGAATAATTTCACCACCTCTCTGAGGATGGCTTCCTTGTTTGAAAGCACCGGGTAAGGTGACTGAGGATGTTAAACGCATGTAATCCTGTGAGGTTACATGGTGTGTACTTCATACAGGGTAATGTCAACCGAGGGGACTTGCAACAGTCTTAGTTTCTTCCTCTTACCTGTTTAGTAAACATGCCACTTCCTGTTGCTTTGCAAATCTGGTTTCAGTAAGACTGGTAGAACCACTGTGTTAATGCAAGGTCTTAGCTGTCACTCTGAGATATTTCTCTCTCTCCAGTTCTTTAGTGGAGCAGGTGATCCATTTGTAAACTGGGGGAAGTGTCTAAGAAAACAATTGTCAGATTAAGGACTTCCATTATCTTCTTACCTAAAAATTGCATGGCTTTGTTCTAGAAATTCTGCATGTTAGTTTTTGATTCAAGTTCTCTAGGCTGCAGACTTTGCACTCAGAAGTATCTCTTGGAGGCAGCTTAAAATCATAAGGCATCTTGCATGTAAACTATTTAGGATTCCAAAATACAAGCCTGATAGACTGAAATGACAGAAGCTAGGCAAAAATCATTCTAGACAAGACAGATGCACTATTCTAGGGAATTTACTATTTTTCTTTTTAATCTGTCATTCTGCAAATGTGTGGAAAGACAAACTGGGAAGGGGAAGTGAGCTGGAAAGAACATAAATGAGGAACAAAATCTAAGCTGGTGATGGGGAGAAGGAGGTGGAAATTGTTGGAAGTTAGTAGCACTGTGAGGATAGACTGGCTGAGGGAGCAAGGAGGGGCAGCAGACACCTCTGTGGCTGAGGTTTTATTTTATGCCTGTTACGTATTTGTAAAACCAAGGTTAATGTCAAAGTTGAGTGTGAAGGCCTAAACTGTGACTTCAGGAGATAAAAGTAGCAGTTGTTGGTTTCAGTTTGCTTAAACAAGCTCTACTTCCAAGTGAAGACCAGGTGCACTTTACAGCTAAAGACAATGCAGTGCTTTCCTACCCAATCTCTTGTACTGTAACTAGTCAAGGATAAAACTTTGAGTGCACTGCATACTTTTTAGCCAAAGATTGATGTGGAAAGAGGAGCACTAGTAGCCCCACTTGAAATTTTGGTGGGTGAGTCCGATGCTGATGTCATTTCTCTGCTGCGCTGTTGAGTTGCTCCCCTGCTGTCCTGTAGGCACACTGTAGTCCTCCCAGCAGCATCGAGTCCTTGTGAACAGCGTAGAAGGTAGTTGTGCTAAAGATCTTGAAAGGCACTTGGTAAAGCACATCGAGGTCCCAGGTATTGTGGCAGAATGCGTAGGCGCGCAGGGGAAGTACCATCTGCTGGGACAGATGGAGCAGCAAGGTAAATTGGTCAGCTAGGAAGAGCAAGAGCCCCTGTTGGATTAAGACTACATAATTTTTTCGCAGTGCTGTATGCAAGATGGTGGTTTGATACATGGATTTGCCTTGCGATTCCCTTTCTTCCCCCGTCCCCAACAGAGATGCAGTAATTTCTGCTACTGTTCAGTGCCACTGGCTGCGTGACCTAGACCAGTGGTGATGGCACTTGCACAGAATGATTTTTGCCTAAAGGAGTCAGAGTGCGAGGTGGCATTTTCAGCCGGACCTTGCATCACGTGCAGAGTTTGTTAAATGCATTTGCTCTGGAGTTCGGTGGGATATGAAAGTTTTGGTAGGAGATAGTTTGACATGCTAATAACTGGCTTGCTGGCTCATTTGCTGTTTTGTGCAGTTCCATCTTGAGTCTGTAAGAAGCTTTATTCTTTAAGTGATAAGTATTCCTGAATTAAGGTGCTGAAGGTTTTTTATTTAATGACATTTGTTTCCGATAAGACTGCTTGGTGGTCTAATAAAGTTTTGTGATACTCTAGAATTTCTTCATTACCTGATTGTGGAAAATTCTTCCTTTTCTGCGCGTGTGTGTTTTTTAATAATACTCTGTTTCCTGTCGGTGTTATAGATGCTCCACCTCCAACATGGGAACAACTGGAAAACGGGCTAGTTGCCGTGAGGACTGTGGTTCATGGCTTAGTTGATTATATTCAGAATCACAGCAAGAAAGGAACAGACCAGCAACAGGTAAAAGCTAAAACTTTTCATAGAACTTAAAAATTAAGGAAATGCTTGCCCCAAAGTTTTATTGGCTGGGTCTAGTAGTGCAGGTTTGCAAATGTCATCTGGAGAGATTTGGTTTCACAAGGAGAAGGTTTGAGGATGTCCCTGCAGTCCCATGTTTGTTTAAAAAAAAAAAAAAATCCTATTGCATTAATTTGCACAGCTCACTAGGATAAAAAGAAAATTATCTGATCCAGCTGCCAGTTTAGGGAAATGAATAAGCAGCCCTCCTGATTAGAGGCTGAGAGGAGAAGGCCAGGGTGCTACCACTGGGATCTGTGGGAGTTTTCTTGTTTTGCCTTTAACGTGAAACATTTCAGTCAGATGGCTCTGTGTTAAGGAAATGATTCTTATACCTGTGTTTAATGCTCTGGGAGGCTGTAAAGATTTGGGAAAACTTTACATGAAAGGTACCATCCTGAGTTTCTGAAACCAAATGCTGTTGCCAGACATGTATTAGCGTATCGCACAGTTGTCTCGCCGCATGTTCCTTTGATCTCATTTCACTGTATAGCGCAGCTGACGTAGATGCTAGCTGCTGCTGAGATTCTCTTGCGGGGGGGGGGGGGAAATCCACAAACAAGTAAAGCCCCAAATAACATCAGAGTGAATATTTCTTTGCTGGTTTACCTTTTTAGCACTCTCTGATTCATCGCGATGCCTAATGTGCCCCATCACTGGCCAAAGGAAAAGCAGAGGGAGAACACAAGGGAAAGCGGGGTGAGGAGGCTCGTGAGGGTGCTTGCTGTAGCCCTGGTCCTGGGGAGAGCATCACCCAGCCCTGCCTGGCACGCAGTGCCTAGCTTGGGAGGGAGCGCGCAGCCTCCCGCCGCGGAAAGCAAAGCGCGCATCCTCCCCGCAGCATCGGGCTTCGCTGGCTGGCGGCTGTGGCCAGCAGAGGGCTGTGGAGCTCGCATACACCCCACCTAAATCCTTTTTCACTGCTGTAGGGGGCAAAAAAATCATAGCTTGCAGATTGGCTTCTAATAGATTTGTATCTTCTAGCCAAGTTCCATTTTGGATTTAGAAAGCAAAGGTTTATTTTTCCAGACCTTTCCGTGGTGGGAACTCTGATAGGGTGTTTCCCTCTCTGACTGATTTAATCTTGCTATGAAACCTGTAGGAACTTAATATCTTTGAGACCACCTCTGTCCTTCTGTCAAAATTTATCTAAGGTAATTAGCAAATGGGTGTACATACAGGTGGCAAGATTGCATTAAGTCACAGTTTCTTTGGAGACCAAGCTCAGAACAAGGCAGAAGCCAGCCCATACCCTGCTGACCCACGTAGGAGCAAGGTTACATTCTCACCTTTTGACAAAAATAATTATCATAGTTAAGAGGTTTTTAATCCAAGGAGGGTACAAGGGAACTCAATGACATTTAGCTGTACATGAAGACCAAAGGGATGCTGAAGTGCCATTTTGAGCTGACAGAAAGCATGGGAAAAGTAACTCACCAAATTCAACTTTAAATCCAATGCAAAAAGCCTGATCAGTGTTTGGCGTTTTGGCATGGCATACTTATGTCTTTTGAGTAAGCGTGGTGATCTTTCAGACTAAATTAATTTTGTCTGCTTTACTGTTTCTTGAAGCATACGACTGTGTTCCAGTCAAGCTCCGGTAGAATTAAATTAGAATAAAAGTATTTTAAAAATCTGATAGTGACTTAGTTGTCAAAATACCTACTCCTGAATCTTTCAGTTCTGTTGAAGGCCCAAATGTGAATGCTGTTCCCGTCATTCAGTTCAACCGTAGGTACTCTTGGGATGGGTACATTGAAGGAATATTGAACAGTCACGCATCAGTCCTTTAGTAAGAGGATACATTCAGTTCTTGGTTAAGTGCGCTTGTTCTCAGGTATCTTTCTTTGTTTCTTTAACCTTGTCAGCCTCCTCAGCACAGCAAGTACAAGACATACATGTGCCGAGACATGAAGCAGAGAGGAGGGTGCCCCCGCGGGGCCAGCTGCACCTTTGCACATTCACAGGAGGAGCTGGAAAAGTAAGTGCACCTCTTACGAGAGAAATCAGTCCAATCTTTGCTGCACCTTATCCTTAGGAGTGAGCTATGTCTAGGAATGGGGAGAGGAGGCACATATCTGACTCAGCTCTTAAACTAGCAAGAAATAATATGAAAAAAACTTTTAATAGCAATCTTCTAAGTTTTGGAGCTGTTCATTCTTGAGTAGACAGCATAAGCTTGGCTTTATCCAGCAGTAATGCAGCTATGGGAGTCTGACATTTGCACAACAAGCGTTACTTGATTTTGAGGGCGAGGGGGGTTTCTGATTTCCGAAGTGGGGTTAAACGTGCTGCTAGATTGCATCCATTTATGGTCGTTTATTCAGGTTTCGTGTCTTGACTTTGTAGTCAGATGTGCGAAGGAGGCTGATGCTGGCAGCTTTCCAAGTCTATGGGTTCTCTTTGTCTTCTGTGTTGCTTGTACTGTCCGGAGAGCGAGAAACTGGAGCAGAACAGATTTTCTTTCTGCAACGTTTGGCCTTTGGAACTGTTCAGCCCGTCATGCATGCAGTAGTTCACAAGCAGTTAAAGCTGTTGTCAGAGTAACAAAATGGCAGTCGTATGAAGTCTGCAGTAAATAAGCAAGAGATACTACAAATTTGGAGACACTACCTGGTTACTGGAGAGCAAGACTCTGCAACTCTGAATGTTGGTTTGCTTTACAAAAAAGTAAAATGGATTATTTAAGAGTGTGGTTTTTTTTTTTTTTTAATGTAGTTTATTTTACACAGTTTATAACTTGTGAACTTGTGTTTGGGCTAAAATTATTCACTGTTCCCAAGGAAGAGGCTTTGTTTAAGTCAGAGGAAAACTCCAGAGATTTGGAAATGGCATGCAGTCCCGTCCCGTTCCCCCCCCCCCCCCCCCCCGCCACCTTAAAAATCTAAAAGCTTGAAGGAAAAATATGGCCGTTCTTCAGCCGTATGGAAAAACGGGAAGAAAAAAACCAGAGCACGTGGTATTAGAATGACAAAGGCAGCTATTGACACTGACAGAGAATAGGACTGTGATACTAGTGTTGTGTGGAAACGGGGTTGTGTGGTGTGGGTTCCCCCCCCCCCCATCATGCTGTTGAAATTCAGGTTGGTGGTGCTGCTTTGGGTGGTTGGCAAGGGGAGTGTTATGTCTCCTCTGAACTAGCTGTATGTATCAAGGAGGACTGTTCATCAGCTTTGCTGGGGGAAGAGCCCTATTTTATCCAGACTGGTTTGTCTGCCTTAGGAATGGCTTTGTCTTGGGGTGAAGTGAGGTGACTGTTTGCTCTGTTGCAGCACTTTCTGTAGGCGGTTGGAGAACTTTTGGAGTTCGGATTCTTCCCTGGACCTTTTGTCTCTGCTTAATTGAATAGATATTGCATTAGTTGTTCTCCTTTTAAGTGTTTAATATGAATAATATGCATGCTAGCCTATATTAAGTGAAGTTTTTCTTCTGCAGAAAATTGCTGTTGCTACTCTAGTTCCTATATATAGCTTTAAGCTTGTGAGGAAGGTTATAGGCAAGTATGTGGTATAGCCTTAGATTTCAAATTATAATTTAGACTTGCTTAAATAGTAGATAATTCCACCCCTGGTAAGGGACAAAGACCCAGTGTGCATGGATGAGTACTATGGTTTTCAGATTATTTTTGTTTTGCTCCCTTGGAGACTGCCACAAACATTCATGAAGCTATTCAGAAGAATTCAGAGGGTAGCACTGTGCACCTTTTGTTCTTTCTAAGCGTTTTACCGTGAAGAATGCTATATTAACTCTGTCACCTTTGGTCGAATGTGTGTTTGTGTGTGTGTGTGTCTCTTGGGCACACTGTTGTGTCCTACATGAATAGGCAGGAATGGCCAGCCCTCCTCATCCTGCCGGTTGTGGGCAAGTCCTCATAGGGTCAGTAGCCATCGGGTACTGCAACCCTAAGAGACCTGATGGGAGGGAGATGTTCAGAAGTAATTGGCAGGCAAAATGTGGCAGTGGTTTCTCAGTGTCCTACTGCTGCTTTGCAGGGAGAAACCGGGCTGGTTTGGGCACTGGTGAGATTCCAAAGTGAACCAAAAGTTCAGCCTTTGGGAGCTGCTCTTGGGCCCCCTTCTGCTCGCAGCCAAGTGTTTCACTTGGCAGCCTGTGTCCCCCCTAAGCACATCTGTGACTCGTGTGGCTGTTGCAAGGTGCCAAAGCGACTTCTGAGCGGCATACTCCAAAAGCCGTAGACTGTCCCTACTGAAGTGCTTCTGCTGTGGTAATACCCCTTCTTGTTTACTCCCTATTAAAGCATTCCTAGTGATGTCCATTCTCAACGTTATGTAGCTTGAATTTATAGTTTGTTTATTTGACTGAAGTTTAATCCAGGTAGGAAATTGGTGTGTTGATGAAAAGCTAGGAATATAGCTCAAGGAAGATGGTTGATCCTTCTCACCTACAAACTCTTCACAGAACAGTTGAGGTTAGAAGGCACCTCTGGAGATCATCTAGTCCAAGCTCCCTGCTCAAGCAGGGTCACTTGGAGCAGGTTGCCCAGGACCCTGTCCAGACAGCTTTTGAATATCTCCAAGGATGGAGACTCCACAACCCCTCTGGGCAACCTGTTCCAGTGCTGTTCATCTTAAGGATGAACAACCCAGGTCTGTATAGCAAGATTACACTTATTTGTCTGACTATTAGTCTTGTACTTCTTTAAAAGAACAACCTTTTGCCCCTACATTGTGGTAGTAATAGTGTAACTACCCCGTTTTCTTTTCCTACAATAATGTGTATACCCTCCTCCTCTGTGTTAACATCTCACTTTGCTTATTCGGTATGATTAGGAGTGTTGGCTTCAACCCTTTAGAAGTCCTCTTGCGTAGGAAACGGCCTCTCGATCTGCAATATAAACAGTGGGAGCACTCAGACTAACGCATACACCCTCCCACTTGTGTCTTGATATCTCGGCTAACAGCAGGGTGTTTAGTGGAGGACCTTCAACTCTGGAATTTGCTCTCTTCATTGGTCCAACACCATCAGTCAGCTGATTTTTGTGGAACGTTAGGAGGCTCATGTTTGCTCAGACTTTTATCAGAGGTGGTTAGATTTTTCTGGGACTACAGTGTATTTGGAGTTTTTATCTCTGAAATCACTTAATTTATCAAACAATGCAAATAGCATAAGGTGCATATTGGTATGTGTACTTAAATCTCAACAACCTGTGTTTTAAAAGATGATATCGCATGGTGCAAAAAACATGGCTTATTATTGGACTAGTAGTGCAAAAGGGAATCTGTTCATCTTCTTTTCTCTCCTTTTAGTTTTTCTGCCATTAGTCTAGTCTGTGAATAAAATAGAGTTGTACAGTTTGTGATTCTTTTTGGTGTTTCGTTTTTGTTTTGTTTTTTCTTCCCTATAGCCGTTGTGCATATGTGTACAGGAAATAAGGGTTTAAATTTACTGTGGGAAGCTTAGCTCTGACCTCTTGGTGTATTTTGTCATTAACAGTCGTCCTTAGTGTGACAAATATTTGTTCTTCTAATTGAAACATTTATCAGCAATTCAAATATTAGCAAAAAATTTCTCACAAATCTATAGGAAACTTGAATTAAAGCTTGAAGCTTTCAGTAGCATCTGTGTTTAAAAAAAATCATGAAAATTCTTTTAGTTTTTTATTTCAATTTTTGGTGTATGATTTCTTTTTCTGAAGATTTCGTAAAATGAACAAGCGTCTTGTTCCCCGAAGACCGCTGAGTGCCTCCTTGGGCCAGCTGAACGAGGTGGGCCTGCCTTCAGGAGCTATCCTCTCGGATGAAGGGGGAGTGGACTTGCCCAGCAGGAAAACCTCTGCTCTGCCAAATGGAATTGTGTCAACTGGCAGCACCGTGACGCAGCTTATTTCCCGAGGGACTGACTCCAGCTATGAAACCGCTCTAAAGCCGGGGAAGATGGATCATCTGAGCAGCAGTGCCCCTGGATCCCCTCCTGACTTGTACGGGTCTTCCTAACTGTCGTTCATAGTGTCACATGTGTAAATGTGCAGTAGAAACGAAGTAAACCTAGAACTCTAGAAAAACTTTAAAACATAAAACTCTAGAAAGAAAACGGAACAGGGTTTTTTGTTTCGTAGTGATTAAATGGTGGAATAGAAAACTAAAGCTAAGCTGCTTGACTTCCTGGTTTGTTTATTTAATTGGAGAAGGCAAGTCTTCAAAAAGTGGAATGTAGACAAAAAACAGTGTTTAAAATTATAGTCAACTACATCATGTCTTATTAGGCAATGCTGTCTTTCTACTTTTTAGGCTGGACTCTGTCCCCAAGAGCTCTATTTCTGCCTTACCAGTGAACCCTCATCCTGTGCCCCCTCGGGCACCAACAGATCTGACTTCAGTGTCTGTCACCAAGCAGTTGCCAGTGGTACCACGAGGTTCTCAGTTGTATAATACTCCGCAAGCAGATATGTTTTATCAAGATCCTAGAGGAGCTGCCACACCGTTTGAGCCAGCACCCTATCAGCAAGGTAGGTTTGAGGCCAAGCTCTCTGTATTGTCTTTGTTCTCACAGTGGTTACGTTCCTTCTTCCCACCTTGGTGTTTACTTAGGCCCTTACATTGGTGTTTTCTTGCATACCGCTTGGACTATGGGCATTAACGGGGTGATTGTGTAATAAAATGGGAAACTGGCATGTCAGGATGTTGGGCAGATACGCTTTAGCCCATAATGCAGTGCACTTACTGCCAGATACTGTGAGCTGCCTGCTGGCAGGTTTTTTATGTCTTGACTGAGGACTCTGTTTTCACTTGTGTTAGAGGTTTGTACCCATCCAGTGTAGTAAATCCTTCTTCTTTAATTCTTTCAAGAAGTGGGCTAGATCGGAGATTGTAAATGGTAACCCTTAATTCAATTTGACTCAGAATGGAAATAATGCTTAACCAGCAGAGGGGTTTATGCTTGAGGGATAAAAGTACTTAATGTCCTTAATGAGAAGTGTATGAGTATTTCAGCAATGTCTGCACATGTATGTGATGGGTAGAGACGATTAAAACAGAAGGGTTGGGCACGAAAAAAACAGCATAAAAACTGAAATAAGGGAAAAAGTTAGAAGAGATCAAATGAGAGAAAATATTGAGGGGGGATTAAAAGGAAAAAGTATGACTTTAAAGATTGGGAATGCTTCATATCGTGTGGCATAACATGGGGGAGAGAACTGAAATAAAATGAAATTAACGCGAAAGGGAAAGAAGTGGAAAGGAGAAGAAAATCTTCTAGAGAAGAAAAACTTTTTGAAACATTCTGAAGAAAAAAACCCTCTTATTTGTTTTTTTTTTTTTTTTTTTGTATGCAAAAGATGATCTGAGTTATCCACAAAATTTGATGCGCTTACTAATGCGCACATGTCCATGCATGTTTTCAGATTATCCAAAAATCATAGATAAATTACTGAAACCTCCAGGTACCTCGGAGGTGTGGTTCTAGAAATCTTTGATGCTTCACAGTACTGAAACTTCTTTTTACTGTTCAAGAGGTAGAACAAATCTTTAGATAACTATAGATTGTCGTGAATCCGCATTTCTTTATGCAGGCAGTGGCCCTGGTATAATGGGGAAAACTGAGTTTTAATTGCGTGGACAAAGATGTATAGGCTAATCTTGCCTATTCTTTTAGGTCTTGTCTGGACAAAAGCATTCGTGTCAATCTGAAGGGACATCCTAGTGTGGTGTTTGTTTCCTTCCCCCCCCCCCCCCCCCATATGGTATGCTAGCAAGTCTGTCTCTTTTGGCCTATAGCAAATAGGCCAAATAGTCATTCTCTTTGGCCTGTGCATGATCCCAGTGAAATAGAGTAAAGCAGTACTTCTCTGGCACTTGTGGCAGGCTCAGTCTTGCCTCTTGTCCTCCAGCTATTCTAATCTTTGCTCCTTTTTAGTATCTGGTTTAGTTAATTAAACAGTGTTCCTTGGGCTTTAGATCCACCTCCTGCTTCTTCAAGATTTGCTTTGGTTAATTTTTCAGTAGAAATATCAGTTAGACAATGAGGGCAAACCATAAATGTGAAGTAATTGATAACTTTTCATGATACCTGTAGACTGGAATACTTGAAACAACACGCTCTTGTGAACAGTTGTCATAATCACTTTCTGCATCTTGTTTATTGTTTTTACTCTTGCTTAATTTCAGGAGTTTACTATCCTACTCAGTCTTCACAGTGCATGTCTCGCTTTGTCCGACCTCCTCCGTCAGCTCCTGAACCTGGTCCACCTTATTTAGACCATTACCCAGCTTACCTTCAGGATCGTGTGGTGAGCCCGCAGTACACGCAGCCGCAGCAGTATCCTCCTATGGGACAGCCCATATACCCACCACACTATGACAGCCGTCGTGTATATCCCCCCATCCAGCCATATCAGCAAGAGGAGATTGTCCGAGGAAACCCAGTACCTATCGAAATTCCGCAGGCAGCTGTACCCTCCTACGTACCTGAATCCAGGGACAGATACCAGCAAATGGAGGGTTATTGCCCGGTGGCTCCACATCTCAGTCAGATCAGGCCTTCATGCCACAGAGTACGGTTTTCATATTGTACTTTTGTAGTTGTTCTTGAGAGAGAAAATATAAATTACTTGAGGAGATTGAATGTTTCTGCAGTAAGGTGGTGATGTTTTTGTGAGCAATTGACGGTATGAACTTTAAGAAGAGGTACATTTGACAGAGCTGATCAAAAACTGGAAAGCAATTTAGTTATTGGTGAACTCAGCATTTGTAATGACATTAGCTAGTAAAAGAGCAAGCTCTACTGCTCGAAGTAGAGAAATGTGATAATTCACTTCAGAAGTCTCCGTGGCCCAGGCTTCTCCAAACAACAGTAGACCATCCACTGCTGGAGAAGGCCATTCTCTTCCTAGTGCAGATTAAATAGTGTGTGCAAATGGTAATACGCGCATTCTTGTGTGGCCCATCCTTGACTGACCATCTCTGCACCTAAATGTGTGTGTGTGTGTATATATACATATATTTTTTTCAATATGCATTCCTTGATAAAGGGACAAGAAGTTCTGCTCTTCCAAATTTTCTGTACTTTGAGATTGCCAACTGGAGAGTCGTCATAATGGAAGAGTCCAAATTTGCTTCAGTAAATCACCAGCTGGAAGTGGGTGCTGTAGCATAGTTAGACTTACACAGCTGGTGTTCAGATTAAAGGCTTTGAATCAAATTGCTGAGTCCTAGGAAGCTTGCTTTTTTAATTAATTTCTTTAATTTAGCTTATAACCTCATCAGTTTTGAGTTTAACATATTTGTGACAGGTTTAATTATATGGTGAAATATATTCAAACTAACTGAGACTGGGTTGTGATCAGTAGAGTTCTACCCCCATTGCCCTCGTGTGACTGGTACGAGGACTTGCCATGCTGGAACATGTAGTCATGTTAAGCTACCTGTGAGTTAAAAAACTAATGTTTTTTAAGTTAGAAACACTGGGTTAGTTGGGTATCTAATCAATTTTGGGCAAATTATGTTCCATGCCTTTGGGGAGTTCTTGAACTGACCCTTTGGACAGTGTAGGAATATGAGCAGTTTCTCTATGAAACTGATTGATTTTAACTTCAGGGGCTTTGTAACACATTGCTGTCTTCATCTCAGCCTCATGCCAGCCTGGATGAACTTCACCGTCGAAGAAAAGAGATCATGGCCCAGCTAGAGGAGAGGAAGGTGATTTCTCCACCTCCTTTTGCACCTTCACCAACCTTGCCTCATCCTTTCCATTCAGAGGAGGTAAGCATATTTTGACAGAGTTTTGACTGGCTAGCGTGGTTAGAAAATAGAGTTTGCACGTGTTGATAGGTGAAGGTGACAAAGTTAGAACAGCATGCAGTGATGGCAATTCTTCAGGGAAATTTTGTGCTCCCTTACAGGGGAAGCCCCTTATAGTGCAGTCTGCAGTCTCTCAAGTGGCTGTTGGTTCTCTGATCTGCCGCTGGTCTTAAGTTATCTGGCTTTGGTGCAACTAAGTGCTAGTTTGAGCCATTAATGGAAATATTCAGTCTTTTCAGTCACTGGACTTTGCTTCATTTACTCCTGATATGGTTAGAATTAAGTAACAGCTTGATAGAGGTTTAGTTCTTCAACCAAGGTCGAAATATCACTTTCATACTGGCCAAGTGAACAGTCAGCACTGGGAGTATAGCCAGGTGATCAGAATTTCACACATTTTATGCTTGCTGTGGCCCAACTCCAGATGGTGGTGTATCCAATTAAAAAAAAAAAAAAAAAATCCTGGTGGTGTTTTTCTTCAAGTTAGCTGCTGTTGAACTAAGAAATAGTAGCTGTAAAGTTGCTTCTTCCCCTCACTTACAGAACCAGATTTTTGTTTTTGTACAGTACTTGGACGAAGACCTGAAGGTAGCTGGGAAATACAAAGGAAATGACTATAGCCAGTACTCTCCCTGGTCGTGTGACACCATCGGCTCCTACATTGGAACCAAAGATGCAAAACCCAAAGATGTTGTGGCAGCAAGGAGTGTGGAGATGGCGGTACGTAGGGATTAGGGGAGCAAAGAAGAAAAGTTTATATTTGTGGGGATTGGGAAGGACTCTCATTTGCTCTCCAGGATGACAGTAGTGCTTGTATTTAAGCCCAAAAGTGTGTTGCACTCAAAGGGGGGCATTTGCAAGTGTACAGAATGCTCTGCTTTCAAACTTACTAATACTCCTACATCTGTGTGGCCTTTTTTTTTAATTCTGGATATAGATGCATGCTAACCACTCTGCTCTAAAGCCATGGACAGCAAGATACACTTTGCCATGATTTTCTTTAGACTTGAAATCCAAAAATGACTCTGTACTGGCAACTTGTTAATTAGACATGTCCATCTATTGCTTCCAGTGTGAGGGTGGGGGGGAGTTTCTCCTGTCAGAGGTAGATGCCATTACTGGCTTAAGTTTGTGCGATTAACTTTCATGGTGATTGTGACTGCTGTTAAGTGTTTCATGATTAGCTTTTATGTGAAGGGGGTTTTTTTTTTTGTTTTTTTTTTTTAATTTATGATCATGAGAATACTCAAAGCTTGCATGAAACTTTTGAGAAAAGCATGATAACAGGTGCCCAGTAACATGATACTTAGACTGATTCTTCTTTCTGCACTCCTTTTTAGTGTCTGGAAGTGCTCTTATTTCATGCTGCTGCATTTTTGCTAGGTCAATTTTACAAAAAGAGGAGATTGCTAGGGTATTGCTATTGGGAGTCATAAATGTAGGTAAAAGAAATAAATATGCTTATGAAATACCACCACTATTCTATTTGCTCTTTCAGAACGTGAAGAAGAGCATGAAAGTCTTCTAGAGAAACTTTTGTTTTGTGTGAGGGACGATTTTATGGAGATGCTTCTATTTTTCTCCTTCACTTTCCATCCACAGAAGTGTATTATCTGCTTTCTTTTTTCATTGTCTCTGTCATGGTGATCTCTTTGGCAAAGGAAAAGAGCCCGGAGGGGGGGCCGGAGGGAGTGTAGGTGGATTTCTTTTCTCGTTCTTCCATACTCATTCTTCTCATTCTTCCATACTCTGCTTCTTCCACTAGGACAGGTGCTCACCTGTTGCAACCACTTAACTAAATCACAGGATTTTTCTGTCCAGCTTCTCCTCCTCTTTGCACACAGGCAGGCTTCCCCATTTCCCCCCTCTGTTTTTTGGAATTGGATGCAATTGATTTCTGTCCACTAAATGACTTTCCTTTCAAATCTCAAAGGAGCTGCATGAAATAGCAGCAAAAAGGAGTCTTCTTCCCAGAAAAAGCAGAGCAAGAAAAGACTGAAAAAGCATTTCATCTGCAGCTTTAGAAAGTGGTTCAGTTTTATTTATCCATTTGCTCTCTGTCCTACACAATGTGTTTGCCTTGAGTAATAACACTGCCACATCCAACCTGAGAAAGTGTTGAGGTTATACATGGAATTGGCTATTGCTGTCCAAGTGGCACCTCCAGGAATTTAGGGAACCAACAGACAAGTCTTAAGTGTTTCTTCCGTGCTGCTACAAAACTGTAAAAAGAAACTGGTACTCAATTAGGAGAGGTAATACGGTACCCAGAAGATGCCTTCCTTGGAGCTGGAGAAAAAAAACTCCTTTTTCATTGCTAAACAAAGCATTCTTCTGCCCCAGAGCTATATTTCAGATTTAAAAAAAAACCAAAAACTCTGTTATTCAGTTTTTGTCTCCTCCCAGGAAAAAATTCTCGTGAGACGTTCTTCACAGATGGCAAATGAATTCATTCATCCTTTCTATTGTTCATGTGAGATTCCTTTTCTTATGGATAAGAGTAGTATCATTTGAGAGTGCATAACCCTGATGTTCATGCAAACGACACTGCAATTTTTGTACTTTGTCTCTGCCACTCAGTGAATTTCATTGTCTTTTTTAAGAATTCCAAAGCAGATGTTCTCCAGTGTGTCTCAACTTCAGCATGTTAAATTTCTTGAGTTTAGGTTCCAGCTCAACTGTGACTTCTATTTTCACCTCCTTATATTCCTGTTTAGCTTGCTTCTGTTGCCAGCAATTATTATCCTTACTGAAAACTTGCACAGTTTTATTTTAATTTGGACTATACACAAGTTATTTTTAAAACTTTAGCCAGTGCTCTTTATGTAGTAGCCCCACTTGTTCTCTTTTGTCATGCCTTACTCTCTGCTACTATTTGACTTTTAGCAAAGTGTAACTCAGTTTTGGCAATTCTTAGTGTTACATTTGCTGACAGACAAATAAGGATAAGATAGCTTTCCTATTTGATTAATTTGTTACTGGTTGCCAGTAGCCATTTGTTATTGACACTGTTTATTTCTAGACCCTGTGTGTTTGTGTGTATATAATGATCATTCCTATATTTCTGTCTGAAACGTTTTCTATGATTTTTCTTTTTCTTTTTGGGGAAGCATTTCTTTTTTTAATTCATGGGAACAACCATTTGACTCCTACTTTGAAGTTCCTCAATCCAGATGACTTCTGCAGTGACTTCCCTAACTTTAACAAAGCCTTTTTTTTTTTCCTCTTTTAAGATGAAAATCTCTATGACAATCTGTTTCTTCTAAGTAAGTTAAACCAAATTGACTTATGCTTGCTAACTCAAGCTTGTTTCCTGTGCACCTCTTTTCTTTTATGACTTCGTGGCAAAATGTAATAACTATAACTCAATAAGTTACAGTTTTAGGATTCTTGAAGCAGAGAGATAACATCTCATCTGCTTATATGCTGACTCTCTAAGCTTTCTGAGTTTGAGGCTGAGCTGGAAACCAGGATGAATTATACTACTGCTTAAAGAAAAATCTGACTGTGGAAAGATGTACTAGATATGTTAAACTTAAGTGCTATACTAAATACTTCCCGTGCGAGTCATCTGCAGCCTGTTAGATGATATGGGCCTTAACTTCTAGGTTTCAGAGGAATTGCCTTTGGACTTTGGAAGGAGGATGTGTTCCTCAGTGATGCCTACTGATCTCCTCTTTGACTTTATTCCAGAGTTTTTCCTTTTTCCTTTCCTTTTTCCTTTTCCCCTTCTATTTCATTAACATTTCTGTGTCCTAATTTCTTTTTAGTTGCTGCTCCCTTCTCTTGGTGTGGTAGCAGTTAATCATGTGTTATTTCACAGTGGTGCTAGCAGCAGCCATCTCACTAAGGTGGACCATTAAAGAGACTCGGCTCTAACAGTGGAGTTACTTACGAACTACAGAGCAGGAAGACTAGTTGAAGGATGCAGGGAATAGGGCACACGAGAAAGACCTATCTATATTGGTACCAGCTTATCCTAAAAGTGTGTTTTTGCTCTCTCCTGACTTAGCTCTTGATTGCCTTTTCCCTCTCTTGTCTAGAACGTAGATAGTAAAGCTATGCGTGACCAGCGATTAGACATGCAGAGAAGAGCAGCAGAGACTGGCGATGATGATCTCATTCCGTTTGGAGACCGACCAACTGTGTCAAGATTTGGGGCTATTTCTCGTACTTCCAAAGCGATGTACCAGAATTCTGGTCCCATGCAGGCCATGGCAGTTCAGGGAGCTTCCACCAAATCTATCATTTCAGGTATGATGCATGTTCCTGGGTGTTGCAGGTTGTTGTTGTTGTTGTTGTTGTTTTCTTTAGTATTATAGCGCAAGCCCCTGCAAAAAGTTGTTTCTTGTATCAAAAATATAGATGAGATGTATGCTATGCCACCAAAATGACTCTTAAGTAGGCTTGTGGGAGATTGAGAAGCCCCAAGAAAAGGGCTGCCACTGCTTCCTGTTCCAAAGACAGGTTTGTGCTCATATTGTGCATGTGTTGATGCTAATTTTTTTTTGCTCTGGAAAAGTTTGTTCTGCTAGTCCCTCTGAGATAAGGCTTCTGTTAAATTTACTGTAGTAAAATCCAGAGAATTACTGCTTTTTCAACTATAAAATAGCAGAAAATTGTAACAGAAAGTACTGTACTGCACTCATAGTTTATAAGTAGTTGTTCCTGCAGTTTTATTGCAGCCATTGTTTTGTTTGTTGTCAAGCAAAGCCAATAAATTTGAAATTATTGGAAATATCTTCTACAGTAGTCACATCTGTAGTATGGCTGCGCATCTAATTCCAAAAGCTGGTCTCTTTCTTGAGGTGTATTGAATAAGCTGATTGATACTCAAGATCATCCCTGAGCTCAAGAATGGTTCATCCTGACAAGCAGGAAATCAAGCAAAGGCAGCAGGAGGCTTGTGTGGATCAAGGAGCTCCTGACTAAACTCAAACATAAGAAGGAAGGATACAAAGAGGTGGAAACAGGGACAGAAGACTCAGAAGGAATATAGAGACACTGTCTAAGCATGCAGGGATAGGGTTAGGAAAGCCAAAGCCTACTTGGAATTTGAATCTGCGAGGGACATGAAGGTCAACAAGAAAGGCTTCTACAAGCACATAAACAACAGAAAGGAGGTTAGGGAACATGTGGGTCTGCTGCTAAATGGAGCAAGGTTCTGGTGGCAAAGGACATGGAAAAGGTCAAGGTACTCGATGCCTTTTTCGCCTCAGTCTTTACTGGTAGGATCATTCTCCAGGAATCCCAAGCCCCTGAGACCACAGGGAAAGTCTGGAGCAATGAAGACTCATCCTCAATGGAGGAGGATGATCAGGGCAGGGAACACTTAAACAAACTGGACATACGCAAGACTGTGGGCCCTGATGGGATGCCCCTGCAAGTGCCTAGGGAACTGGCTGATGTCACTGTGAAGCCACTCTTGATTATCTTTTGAAAGGGCATGTCAATTGGGAGAGGTTGCTGAGGACTGGAAGTAAGCAAATGTCACCCCTATCTTTGAGAAGGGTAAGAAGAAGGATCCAAGGACCTGCAAGCTAGTTAGCCTCACCTCAATCCCTGGGAAGGTGATGGAGCAACTAATCCTGGAAACAATTTCCAGACACATGAAGGACAAGAAGGTGAACAGGAATAGTAAGCGTGGATTTACAAAGGGGAAATCATGCTTAACCAACCTCATAGCCTTCTACAATGAGATGACTGACTTGGTGGATGAGTGGAGAGTAATGGATGTTGTTTACCTTGTCTGTACTAAGATTTTTGACAAAAATGATTAAGGGCTTGGAGCATCTGTCATGTCAAGAGGCTGAGAGAGCTGGGACTATTTAGCCTGGAGAAGAGAAGGCTCCAGGGGGATCTTATCATTATCAATAAGTATCTCATGGGAAGATGTAAGGAAGACAGAGCCAAACTCTTCTCAGTGGTGCCCAGTGACAGGATGAAAGGTGATGGATGCAACCTGAAACAACAGGAAATTCCATCTGAACACAAGAAAACACTTTTTTTTTTTTTTTTTTTTTTTTAACTGTGAAGGTGGTTGAATATTGGAACAGTTGCCTGGAGAGGTTGTGGAGTCTCCATCCTTGGGCATATTCAAAACGCGACCAGGCATGGTCCTGGGCAACCTGCTGTAGATGACTATTTGTGCAGGGGGGTTGGACTAGATGATCTCCAGAGGTCCCTTCCAACCTCAACTGTTCTGTGATTCTGTGGTTCTCAAGAAAAGACCTAATTATATTCCTCAAAACTACTGCTTAGATTTTTCAGGAGTTAATTGTTGGAAACAAAACAAACACTGTCTTGGTTAATTCAGGCATCAGCTTTCTAGGCCTTAAGAATTCTGTCTCCCCTGAGAGCTTAATCTTCAAATTGGGGTTAACTAGCTACCTTGAAGACTGATGAATCAATTCTCAAGTCTTTTCGGGTCCTAAGTAATAAATATAATTGCTATTTTCTCATACTGGTTGGAATTTTTTCCCTACTGACCCGAATACCTGGATTCCTTCACAGACTCACTGACTATGGAAATGCTGACACTGCTGTGTGGGTTGTTTTGTTGTTGTTTTGGGGGTTGCGTTTTTTTGTTTGTTTTTTCTTCCCTGAGTAATGCTCTAGCAAATCTTCTTGTACATGCAGGAAGAGTTGTGCATTCTGTATATAAGACTGCCCGTGCAGGTAGTATTTTTGTGTTCTTCATTTCAGCAGAAGAAACACTAGACTTCCTTACTCCTGGAGAGAACTGATCCTTCTGGTTACTCTTTAATGTGTGTCCAGTTCTGTGTGTTGCTTGAATTACTTAAAGGATAGTTCTGTAGCATTGCAACATCATTTTCTCTCTGTTCACTGGCAGACTACAGTCCTTATGGAACTCATGGTGGCTGGGGAGGCTCTCCATACTCGCCTCATCAAAATATACCTTCTCAGGGACGTTTCAATGACAGGTAGGAATGTTTGTAGGTGTTTTTTTTTTTTTTTTTTTCCTTTCTCTAGATTTTCTTCTTGTCTAGTTCCTTCTTTGCCAAACTGAGCAAAACCTTTTGGGGGAATGTCTTTACTCGTGATTGCTTTTCTGATCCCAAAGGGAGAGACTGTCCATGTCAGATGTGGCTGGTCATGGGAAACAGTTACCCTCAGCTGAGCGGGAGCAGCAGCTGCGGATGGAGCTGCAGCAAGTAGACCATCAGATTAGCCAGCAGACACAAATGCGAGGACTAGAGGTTGGTACAAATGTCTTGGAAGAGTGGTGAAAGATAGTAGGGAGAGAGATGAAGCTAGCAAAGCCGCCTTTCATGTGGTGGTGATTCTTCTATGATTGTAATGAAATTCAGTAACAACTCTTAATTCTGTGATGCCGGGCATCAGGACTATGGCACAGGTGTAAACCTCTGTATTTAGCAGCAGAAACTTCCCTGCACTTCAAGTTAAACAAACCAACATCATGGTTGTATCTGTACTGTGTGCTCATTCGTACTTGCTTGCTTGCTCTCTCTCTCTCTCTCTCTCTCTTTTCACCCACAAACTCAGAGGCAAACTTTCTTGGGGTAGATAAAATCTGTTCATCTTGCCTTTACTGCCTCTGAAAATGTCTGATATTGTGTTCACAAAGCTAAGGCCTTCATCTGTGTTATGTTTGGCTTTGTTGTTGTACCCATTCTTCCTAAATAGCACAAGCCACAAGAATAAAGCAAGTAGATATTAAAGATATTTAGCTTGACTACCTCGGCAACTATTCAGATTAATGTTTTCCCGGAAAGAATAGCTATAAATAGTGAATAGCAGCTTCTACTGAAGCTGTGGTTACCTGAGAACCTGTGTTATAAAGGAGGGGTTATTGCAGATTTGTCGTAAGAGCTCACAATTCTTAAATGGCAACGGCAATTGCAAGTAGTATGCATTCATAGTTACTTGAAGCATAACTTGTGTTCTTGTTTGGGAACAAGAGGAGAAACTGTGTTTTAAATTTTGCATGTCTGCCTTTGCCATAATGGAGGAGTATTGGAAAGTTTCAAAACCCTAAAGTGGCCGCCTCTCCTACTTATTATCACTGTGATTGTTGTCAGTGTTAAACCCCACGTAGCTGAGTTTGGAACCTTGATTAAGCATAATTTGGATCTCTTAAAGCTAAGCAGCTATTTTGAATAACAGCAGCTTTGAATTTAGCTCTTGTGTTCAAAGCCAGAGCTAAATACTTGAAATCCAGGAGGCTTTGTTCATTTAGCTCTTACGATGTTGTGATTGCATAAGCCAAAGTTTGAGCATAAAGAATTATATTCTTTTGTTTCTTCTCAACCAAATAAGCATTGGTACTTGCAGACCAGCCAGACATTCTGTCTGCGGGGAGTAGCAGATAGTGTGCACTCTGCGTTTAGATGCACAACTTACCTATTCTTACTTACGGGACTAATTCCTAGACATTACCAGATTTCTGGAGTGGCTGATGTGATTACCACAGCCCCTCTCAAAGTTTGCTGCTCCCATAACAGACGGTTGAAGCACTCACACATTGAGTTCCTAAACTGCCATGGGTTACAGCCTTCTGTATTTTGATGAACTTAAATTCATGTTAGTTTGCTTTAATATGCCAAATGTGTAAACTGAATGAGGTCAGGAGCTGAGCTGACTTCTTACCTCTGCTGCAGGGGCCATAATCTCACAGAGCATTTGGGACAGATAGAAAGAGCCATAAGCTTGTCAGCAAGCCCAATTTAATCCATCCGTGTTTGAGGGTTAATGCTCAAACTTTGGCAACTTGCAAGCAACTGTAGTCACTTGAGCCTCTCTGTTCCTGTGCTTCCTGATCTGGGTCAGTGGAGAGCTGCATATTGATGTCCACATCTCTCTTACAATTTGTAATGATACTGAACTGTATTGTAGAGATCTGATAAGTTCTATTACTGTAAAACTCTTTCTTTCTAATTTCCAGGCAGTGGATTTGCTTATCTGCCATTAACTTTTGTTCAACAAATAGCTCACAAAAAAAAATGTTGTTTTTGATGTACTTTGCCTTAATTTTGAGAAGGGAGAGGTCTATGGGGAAAACCCATGCAAATTTGTTACAGTAAAAGGTATTTAACACTGATTATTTAAAAAGACTTTTGGTTGCATGCAAAAGAAACATTTGCAGTTGCATTGGAAATGATTTCATTTGGGACCTTGTTAAGCAAAGAGGGAGAAGGCCTTGGTTTTGCAAATCGGCAATACTCCAGACTTATGGCTTAGTGCCCTTTCTGTGCTTGGTGTTGTGTGCTCAGTTGTGTATGTGCTTGGCTTTATGCATTTAGGCTGTTAGTAACAGGCTGCTGTTGCAGAGGGAGGCGACTACCCTGGCAGGCCAACCACAGCCCCCACCCCCACCTCCCAAGTGGCCTGGGATGATCTCAAGTGAACAACTGAGCTTGGAGCTACACCAGGTGGAAAGGGAAATTGGGAAGAGAACCCGTGAGCTGAGCATGGTGAGTGCCATGGGGCTGGGAGGCAGAGAGGTGGAGTGGAGAGCTGTGTAGCTGGCTGCAGCCGTCTCGCCCTGGCAAAAAGGCGCTCTGCTGGATGACCACAGCTGGTCATCCGTTTCCCTCTTCACCGCTTTATTCATCAAAACCTCCAGAGAAGTTTCTTGATTCTTCTGTAGGAAGAATTTGAATTCTAGCCACTATAAAATACTCTGCTGTTATTTTATAGCCCTTTAAAAATAAAGGTGATGCTGAGTTTGTTGAAAACTGAGTCGTCTCCTAGGTCACTGTGCCATGAATTGTGTAAATTGCTTTAACGCAGAAAACATTTTCTCTGGGGGCAGTGTTCAGTAGTCTGTGTTGTTACAGTCTATGGTCTCTGCTTGTTGTTACAAGAACCATTGGCTTAACTTCCTTTTGGGAAATGTTGTATCCTGAGAGGATGAGCATATCTTACTGAGTCTCTTTTCTTGTCTCATGGCTTTTGTGGGCTATGTTGTGTAACTCCAATTTACAGGCCTTCATCATTGGTCTCAAAGAACAAAGTCCCAAATTCTTCAACACTGTACTAAGAATTTTTCTTCTTTCCTTTTCTCTACAGGAGAGCCAGTCTTCACTGGATATAAAAAACAAACTGGGCACCACTAAACAGACAGAAAATGGACAATTAGAACCGCAAAGCAAGGTTCCAGCTGAGGACCTCGCACTGACATTCAGGTAACATTGAGGAGTTCCTCATGGTTCTTCCCTTCTTGTTTCACATACTGAAGAATAATTAAATCAGGGTGGCTCTCTGGCATATGAGCAATACCCCCTGCTTCACATTTTCATCTGTGGAAAGAAGATACCCCTTGCTTCAGATTTTCTTCTGTGGAAGCATCTATTAGGAAAAGATTACATAAAGCAAGTTTTTATAGTGCAAGCATGAATTAGGGATAAAATCCAGTTGATGAGTGGGGGAGTGGAATGAGGCTGTGCATTAATTAATGGAACAGAAGAACTGTCATAGTTGCCAGACCAAAAGTCTAAGCATCCAGCATTGGCTAGATAGTAGGGAAGAACAGAAGAAATACAACAAACAGAAGAGAGATTGTTGTCTGCTGTTGTAGTTTCAAAGAAAAGTAACGTTTCAAATGTGAGAGGAAAATGATTCCACCCTGCTAATGACTGATGTGGATGTTGCCTGGGAGGGTATGGAGCTTTGGAACAAAGTTCACTTTTATTTGTAGGCAATGGCTTTTCGTCCTGTAGATGTTGGGATGGGTTTAAACTTGCATTTGAGAAAGCAAACTGAAATAAGCTGTTGGCTGGGAATGTTGGAAGTCTGCACCGCATCCATTGTAGGATGCCTACAAGCATCTGCCAATACTCAGGTTAATATTGTGACAGGACAGCTCAAATGCTGCAGATGTAAACTTGGCTTAGTGAAAGATAACTTCATTGGAGTGGTTTTGAATTTGGATATTTAGTCAGAGAAAGTCAGTTAGAAAATATATTCCTCTTAGCTGCTTAGGAAGTCTTTACTTTCTTTTTATAACCAATCCATGAGTTCCATTCTGTGCCATTAGACCAAGGCCTCTGGAGGAGAAACCAGTGCATTCGCAATTTCCATATGAAACTCCAGAAGTAATGAAATAAACAAGTGTTTCTAAAAAATCTTTTTAAGAAAAATGATCTGGATATTTTAAATATTCTGGAGTGCGTGCATTGTACTGTAGATTTTTATGGAATATACTGAAATATTCAGTAAAACATAATTTATATAAAACCCTAAAGCATTCTTAAATCTTGTTTGGTTTTGATTCTCCTTGTCTTATTTCTTCTCTTTCTGGTAAGCGTCTGCAGTATACTAAACCTGTTCTTTGTACAAGGCATGTCTTTACCTGTTTGTGTGTATTCACAACTGTTTGAGACACTACAACAACAAATACTCAAGTCCATGTTGTTCATGTAATGAAAATAATGAAAAATAAGAATAACAGAGAAATCTCAGTAATCACTTCTCTTCCCCCCCCCCCCCACCTCTTGTCCTGACAACTGTCTTTCAGCAGTGATGTTCCAAACGGATCACCCTTGACACAAGAGAACATCGGCCTCCTGTCGAACAAGACAGCATCTCTGAGCCTGTCGGAGGACCCGGAGGGCGGAGGAGACAACCACGACTCCCAAAGAGCGGGAGTTACACCCACGTCTGCTCCTTGAAGTGAGGCCAGCATACCCCAGAGTTTCTTTTGCTGGGGTGGTGTTAGCTTCCATCGCGTTTTTTTCCAGGGGTGATTGGAGAAACCCAGGAGCAACAGCAGTAGCAGAGCAGCAGGTCCAGAGGCAATGTGCACAAACACAACTACTAGAAACAAATCCTGCACATAGTTCACATTAACGCATTTTTTAATTAAAAAAATGAAAATTAGCAGTATCTGCAAGCGATTCAAATTAAATTTGTTTTTGTTCTGTGAATGAACTTTATTTTAATAACTTTGGACGCCTTGGATCCCAGGGCTTAAAAAAAAAAGATATTATATATATATACTCTGTTTGATTAATTGTATGATCTTAATGAAGTAGGTTTTTTCTTTTATTTTGGTATTATTACATACCCAGTGCATAATTTTTTTTTTTTTAAATCACCTTCATTTCTCAAAAATTAAAGCAACCTGGCTGCTTCCTTGTATGATTCAAAAGGGAACAAGGAAGGAGGGTTGGAGAGTAGCTATGAACTGTAGTGTCAAAAGATGTGCAGCAAATTTCATTCTTAAAACAGTTCCTCCCTTTGTGGCTAAGAACTGAACTGTAACTTGTATACGACATCTTTTTGCTTAAATAATTTAAGCTTACACTGCAAGTGGCAGAATCTTTTTTAGTGCAACAGGTACAGTGCATAGTATATGCCCCAGCACAGCACGTGTGATTAAAATGGATAACAAAAAAATTGTCCAACACGTGTATGTTATTTTATTTGAAAGTTGCTGACCTATTTTCTGCTGGGACTAAAGAAGCTGGCAGAGTGCAGACTAATGGTAGTCCAAACATGGGTGTTTCTGAAGCTGGTGAGCTGGAGCTTATGGTGGAGAGGCTTAGCTAACTAGCAAAGACTGTGCAGCATGACCAAGGCAGGCTCTCTAGAAACAAAGTAGAGAGACCCCAAGCACATGCAGTTGCTGGACATTAACTGTAGATGAGCTTGCTGAACCATGTTAGTTTGTCCAGTGTTGGGGTTTTTTTTTTTTCCTTGCCATGCCTTTAAAACAACCTTATGCAAAGTCCATACAATTAAGTCGATGCAATGGGACTTACTAAGCTCTCTGCCTTTTGAAACAGTTCTTTCATGTGTGCCTTCCTCTCAGCAGCTCTTGCCATTTGTTTTTTTCTTCATTGCTGTTATATTGTTATTAAAACCATCATAATTTCTGCTATAAGCTGATTTTTTTTTCCTTCTTACTTCTTGTTCACTGATTGATAGTTATTTAATTGTGATGCTATTGAAGGCCTTTTTCTGAAGGAAACAAGCACCTTTGATTTGTGTGCATCAACAGAGGTAATCTGACAAAACCAGAGGAGAAAGTGAGGAAATAGAGGAAAAGTTTCCTTTCTGAAAGGCGGCACTGTTCAAGGTGTGTGTTTGTCAGAATTGGCTGCCTCAGAAGCAAACCGCCGCTCTTGCAGCGTGTCTGTCCCCGCCGCACTGAATCCTTCCCGAAGCCAGTGATTCTGTTTCATGGGAGGAAAGTTGCATCAAAACCACCACTTAAGTCACAGCACTGATCCTGGCAGAAGTGGTCAGAAGTACTGAAAGCCAAATTTTGCTTGATAAATCTAATGTGCTGCTTCTCCAAGTAGAGGCTTTGTAAGCAAAAGTTATGGAAGCTGTAAGTCTCTCTAGATCTCTTTTCTTAAAAAGTTAAAGTGAAAAAGATTTTGTTCTTGCTGCACACTTTTTGGACTGTTTCTACGTGCACTGGGGTGAGGCCCTCTAAATGAAGAATTCTGTGGAGATTTTTTTTTTTTTTTTTTAAGTGCTGCTCTCTCTACACCTTCTTGGCCCATTCTCATTTTTCTTTCTGGATTAGACTACTAAATCAGAAAGCACTGGTTATGTAATAAATTACTGCATTGCTTTGGTTGGGTAAAGCAAGAGTTAATAATTTTTCTTGGTTTTTAGTTTTTTCCTTAACCTTAACTCCTGCTGAGGTCATAGCAACCTTGGGCTAAGCTTTGCATTCATCATACTGTTAAATAAAACAAAATGGGGGGTGGGAGGGGATACAGTCCCACTATTGCCTACCAGTAGGAGAGTCCAAACAGAAGACTCTTTTGAGTAGCAATTATTTAATTTGCCCAGTCAAGGCACCGCGTTTATATAATATTTCACATTGAATTTGATTATGCCCTACAGACCTGGCTGGTCAAGGATTTGATACACATATTGGCTTGGGATTCGAGCTTTCTTTTTTATTTAAATAAAAATTTATATATAAATATATATATACATATATACATAGTTATATCTGTATATATATTGGGTATGTTTTAAGAATTTTTTCGCATGAGCGCAGCTGTTGTGATCAAATGTCTGGGAGGTAGAAGCACTGAATGAAGATAAAGGCATTTTTCAGCACGCACCCGCATCCTCCATACGTCCTCACGCAGGTTTATTTCACTCTTAGTCCAACTTTGGCCTCTGAACTGCCAAGAGAAGTAGTTTTGAAGCTTATTTATTTTCTTTTCCTCTTAATTTTTGGCAGAGAGTCATCTTTGCGCTAGAGTAGCTTCATCTCCGCCCCACCCCCATCCATCCATATCTCCTACTTGAGACCTAGCATTACAGCTGCTCTCCTTCGAGCTGAGAAGAACTAGGCTGATGCAGTTTAGAGCCTGTCAGGTCTGTTCCTCCCTTCTCCACGTAGGGCATGATGGTTTTTAGCGTGTTCCCCGGCAGCATGCTCACAAGTGAACTGACCCAGGACCCCGTGCTGTGTTCTCCCTTCCTTAAGTGCAGAGCACCACCATCAGGTCAGCCTTCTCTTCATGGTTTTTACTTAGTTTACGTCTTCCTGCTGTGTCTGTCTTAACACAGGAAGCTCATTTTAGTTGAGATAATTAGTGCAATATTCTAATTTAGGAGGACAATCCCAGAATGTAGATGTTCTTGCCTTTCTTCGGGTAAATTAAATTTTCAGAGACGGTTATGGTAGGTCTGAAACTCTAGATTTATTTTTCAGCACTAGAAAGAAAATCTGGAGGGGCAAAAGATTGTACCTGTTATTACTTCTGTCAGCTAATTTCCTTTCCAGATCTGAAATTACTCCCCCCTGCCAGCTTTTCCTTCTGGGAGGAATTCTACATTAAGAGCTATTCAGATTTCCTTTGCTGGCCTACGTATGGTGAATGCTTCCAAAAGCTGTGGATTAAAAAGGAGACCTTACCAATGTGTTTTTTTTCTCCTTTGTCCAGCTTTCTCCATGCTGTACTTTGTGCGTAGTGTCCTTGTTGTGATCAGTGTGTCCAGGTGAATGTCCTGTTTGCACAGTATTGTAGTTTGGCTTGTTAAATAGTTTTTGTTTAATATCTACGGACAATATTGATTTTTGGCTTTGTTCCCCCCCCCCCCTTTTGCCCTTTCCCTATATCTTTAGAGAAGTTTAGTTGATTAAACAAATCCAAATAACAAACTACGATGCATGCTTTTAAGTCTGTATGGAAGTTGCACCTAAAATTTCCACTTTTTGTGGAAAACCATGCTAGCAGAAGTCAGAGAACAGATAGCTCCACAAATAGTGGAAGCACTGATGGCTATAGCAGGTTACCGGAGAATGAAACTTTCTGGAGCAACTCTGTATACTGCTACATTCATTCCTATATCCTGTCATTGCCCCGGTTGTACAGGAATAGCATCCACTTCAGTGAAATTGGTCCCAGCTAAAAATTGGCTGGTCCCTTCCCTCTACTCAGGCAAGCAGAGACAGTATTGCAATGGCATCAGGGCACTGCTGCATCATTCAGTAGGTAGGTTCGGTTTCTTAATGCCGTGGACATCTTTGAACACTTACTGATGGCAGGGTTTCAGCCCCAGCAACGGACAAAACCCTAAAAATGGGAAGCTTCAAGTAGTAGGCTAGGCTTTAGAAAGTCAAACAGTGGTTCAGTTGGTGTAGAAATAACATTTAGTTCTGCTGTGTTGTTTTCCTTCTTCCTCTGTAGACATCCCCCTTCTTCCTTTCCTGTGACCTCGTTGTCTTTCTCGATAGAAGAAATCTATGCTTTTTCTTCCACCCTTTTCTTATACTATCATATCCTGTCGCATTGTAGAGTAGGACTTTGCTTTTAGCTCTGAGCACCTTTCAGACTTGCAGCACTGTTATCTATCCCCTTTCTTCTCAGTTTCTCTTCTGTCTGGTTTCTTCGGAGCTTTATTCCCTCCCGTTTGTCCATACCTTCCTTTCTCTCCTTCTGTGGCTTGCCCACTCGCCCTCCCTGGTTGTGTAACAGTGACAGCTTGCTGCCTCAAAACAGAGCATTCAAATGAATTCGCTTAGCCAATAACTTCTGTGAAGTTGCCTTTTCTAATGGTGTTATTACTCAGTGATGCACAAATGTGATATTGCCCCTACTGGTAGGCAAACGGGGGATCTGTATAAACATGGTAAACTGCTGTTTTTCTTTAAAGGAGAGCCAAAGACTTGTGCTTTACACTTTTTTTTTTTTCCTGGTGTAGCCGTTTCAATTGTCAAATCTTTGTAGGGTTTTGTGAGTTGACTGTATTATCCTGATAGAAACTTACGGAAGTTAATGATTGTCAAGCCTTATCCGTGCATTGAATGGTGGAAAATCATTCTGTTGAGTCATAAAACTTGCAATGTATTGAGATGTATCTGGAGTATGCTAACATGTTTTCGTTCTCTCGTGCGCTCTCCCGGCTGATGAAGCAGCTCATTTAGAGAGGGAGAAGAAACTTAGAAATTTATATAATCAAAGAAGCCTTGTGTGTAAGTGTTTCAATCTAAATTGACTTGAATACTGATTTAAAACTTCTTCAGTTATAGTAAAAGATAAATCTGTGTTGCAAATGTGACTCTTTTGACTTTTAAGCCCATTGGAACTGAAAAGACTTGTCAAACTGTGGCTTTACATTAAATTAGATGTGGAAGAAGCACACTTGTATGATGACATCGTCTGAGAGCAAGAATCGAGTAAAGTGGGGCAAATCCTATATTGGAAAGGACTAGGAGTGAGGCTTTGCATTGACAATACAACAAAATTGCTTACATTTCCCATCCTTGATCTAACTTAAACTCTTGCAGAATATTATTTTAAGGTTCAGAGAAATCTGCAAAAGTAACATAAACCCTCAGCTTTTTGGCATTTCCGTTTATTTATAAGTCTAAACAATAATGACCCAGACTACAGGACAGTTTTCTGCAGAACCCCAACAAAAGGTATATTTAGTTGAGTAGCCATTTCAGACCACTTGTATGGTCCAAGAAATTCAGTGCTAAAAATCAGGAGGCTCAACAGCAGGACCGCCAACTCATTTTCTCTGCTCAATAAAGGGGAAAAAATTGGTACCGTAAAAGCAGTGTGTGGGTTTGTGTGCGTATGCTGCAGTATTTATAGTCCTAGAGTAGTCAGAATGAACGCAGAGCAAGACTGCCTGTGGCATGATTTCACCTTCGTGTTCAGATTTTGTCCTCATGGTTCCCATCTCCAAAACACACACTTTCCATCCTATCCCATCTAATGTCGGTAGCACTGATTTAAAAAAAAAAAAAAAAAAAAGTGGGTCAGCAGTGTAATTTTTTTGTAACACAGTGAAGTGGTTTCCTTGGACAAGGAAAAAAAGGAAGCAAAGTACTTGTGTCTTTTAAAGTTGTAATTTAGACATGGAACTGGAGAAATGTTTGCCTTCCTTGAATAAATGTAAACTCTGAACTTTTGAGGAAAGTGAGACAGCTGTTCTGAGCCACCTTTTGGATGTAGCATTGGTGCTAATTTAAAAAAAAAAAAAAAAAAAAAACCGATGGCTGTCACCTGCAGCATGGGAGCGTAGAGACTGTGTGGCGCTAACGGATTTGTTCTCAGATCAAGTACCTGAAATGTGGGAACTTAACTGGGGAGTCTTTTTTTCCGTATTGCACTGTTAGCACAAGCTTGCTTTTTGCTGAAACGTCAGGAAGGAGAAAGAGGCCGAAGATGGGTCAGCAAGTCCAGGTTGCTCAGTGCAGGTCAGCTGTTGGGGGAGACGTTATCCCAGCACGGTCTCCTTGCGCGGGCAATATTTGCCTTTGGTCTTTACTCTTGTGCAGGAGAAGCAGAACTGCCTAGTGTTGTCGCAGTCTTGGAGGCAGTTCTTGTGATACAGACGCAGCCTTGGAAATGCTGATACAGCCTGGGAAAGGAAAGGAGAGCAAATGTAGTTTAAAACTTTTTTATTATTATTATTTTTTTTTTCTCCTTCGTCTCAATGGCAAGTGTAACATCATGCCATGGAAACCCTCTGAACGCTATGGTAAGGAAGGGTGCAGCTTTTTCTGAAATTTCCCAATAAAAGGAGCGTGTGGGAATTTGGCTTCATCTTTATCCTTGCTGCCTCAGGAGCATCCCAGTTCTTTGAAGCTTAAAATATGTGACTATAATAATCACATTTAGATGCCTGTAGCTTAGTAACTTTAATTAGCTGGTCTTTGAGAGGCACAGTCTTTGCAATTCCAGTGAGTTTGTGTATGATTTTAGTGCAAATTGCCAAATGTTCAGCATTTGGGAAATTTGGAGAGTCTTGCTTCATCCAGCAAAGTGAGTATCTGTGGATATACGTGGTTGGATGTTCTCATATTCTGGGAAACAACTGATTATTGCATCTGAAAATCTTAGGAAAACGCAATACAACTTCAGTTTAAAAGTATGATCCTGGGGAAGATGCCACAACGGGTGAGGCGGTATCTGTGAAAATAAGCATTAGGTATGATGGAATTACATATGAAACGTGTAGGGCAAAAATATATCTGTAAGGAAAAAAAGCAAATCTTGTGGAGTATTTGATGTTTAAGAAATTGCTTGCTTCTTTGTAATGTTAAATGGCTTTATTAATAATTCTGTGGCAGACAGTACTCACAAGTCTTTGGCATCCAAACCAGATTGTGTACTGCATGGATCCCACAACTGGACGTGTGCACTGACCTCTTTATTTCTAGCTTTTTTAATGAGATTTGGCAGCAGCATTTTATACACGTATAAAGCAACGTGAGGCAGAAGAAACCCCCTCATGATCACAGCTGCTGCCCCGTTCGCAACTGGTACCTTTAACCTGCAGCCTCTCCTGAGCGGAGCGGCTCTAACACGGGCAAACGTAACGCAGCACACGACTGTTCTTCTGGCTTTAAGGAGTCCCCGTTACCCCTTTGGCCTCTGCTCGCTGTCGCAGCAGCCTCTCTGCTAAGAGGAGCTTTCCTTGACGTCGGCTTAGCGACTGTGCTGTAGCTCGAGTTATTTTTCCGGATTTTCTGTAGCTGGTAGCTCAGTGTCAAGAGCTCTTTCCCCATCGTATTCATTGCTATGGGGAGGAAGAGGAGAGGCAAGGCATGTGCGGGAGGAGGGAGAAAGACTTCTGTGGGATTTTCTGTGTGACCGCTCCCACCCCCCACCCCCCTTTGAAATCACCTACTTCCAGTTGTGGGATTTCTCTATAGATGGTTTTTTTCCCCTGTTTTTGTAAGCCTAGTTTACTTTGATCTTGTTAGTGTCATACAAGTCTCCCCGAGACATTCTGCAGTCATTATCACCTTTTTGGGTGGAGTTTATTTTATTTGTTTTGGTTTGTTTTTTTTAATAACTTTTTAACATTGGTGCATATATGCTTGGGATAGAGCTCATGTAATTTTTCCAATCGTATTGATTGTATGTGATTGTGCCCTGCAGAGGTATATTTAACAAAAAAATAAAATAAAATAAAAAAAGGATAGTCTAGGTTAATAAAGGAGACCATGAGATTTGTTGAGTCAGGTTATGAACTATTTCTTGAACTTATTTAGGATTTTGGGTAAGTGAAATTCCTTGTCTGGTGTTCTCATAAATCAGTGCTAAACAAAATGTCATTGTTTCTCTTTGTTTGCGGAACTAGTTTGTCTCTTGCTTTTCTTCTCCTTCCTTCGGTTTCTTCCTTTCCTGCTTCTCTGCCCATCAAAAAAAAAAAAAAAATCTCGAGCCTCACGGGGAGGGCTGGCTCTGCATTGGGTTGATCCTGGGGATAGTTACGGTCTATAACTAGCACAACATTTTTAATAGGCGTAGAGATTAAAGACAGCGTGTGAAAAGAGTTCCCTAAACGGCAGTCTTTGCAAGGCCAGGGGAGTAGGGAGGTCCTGGACGCGCAGGGGGAGGCACACGAGGCGCTGAGGTATCTCTCCCTGAGAGCTCGGGTGCTTCACTGCCTTTTGGAAGAGGAGACAAAAAGGAGAAGACAAGAGTTCACTATATCCAACTCCCTGTGGTTTTACTCCTCCGATATACATTTTAAAAGAGAAGCCTTGTAGATGTTGTGCAGAAGTGGGAAGAAGATTGAAGGATGCAAAAGACAGGAGAATCCTGGGATCGGAAAGTCAGTGTCCCTCTTCTTATTTCCTTTTTAGAGCTACAGAGCCAAAAGCGTCGCTTTTGTCTTAAAGAGCAACAAAGTGAAGAGCTGTTGTGCATGCATGGTGGTTATATAGGAAAAGCCATATGTTGAAATGCTGTTTCCACTTCACCTTGCTTTTCTCCCTCTTGAAGCTGCCTTGGTCTCACCTGGCTTCCACATTGCGTCTAAGGGTCCTCTGAGGTGCAGGTTAAACAAAAAAAATAATGAGTAGAAAGGAAGCGATTCACTACTTGGTTTGTAAATAGATGGAAGTGTCTGCAAGGTCTTACCTGCTTTTCTGTCAGCATTTGTATTAAATGATAAATTAATGGAGAACACGTTGAAATATCTCTCATTTGCTGTCTGGGCTGAATGCGCATTCTTCTAAATCTTGCGTGAGGAGAGTCTCTCGAGCGGAGACCAGGGTGCACGTGCTGGAGTCGCCGAGATGCCAAGTGTCTCCGCGGAGAAGCCGCGTGAAGGCTGGTCCCCCCTCGCGTGGGCTTTAGCAAGTCCTCAGGTGGCTACGAATACGGGGCTGGTCAAACAGCTTCCGATAAGGAATAAGCTGCTCCTTCTCCAAGCGCCGTAGCTCTTCCCATGCCGGCGCAGGAGCAGCCTCGGCCTGGGGAGCCGATCCTGATGCCCGTTTTGTCGGGATGGCCGTTGGGCCCTCGCGCTTCCACCAGCTGTCCTCTCCCGCTGGGAGCCTTGGAGCATTCGGCTCTTACGCAGAGAACTGCATTTAAAGAGAAGTGCGGCAGAAAACTGAATTTTTTTGTTGGTGATGGGTTTTTTCCTGTTTTACCCACCAGCCTGAGGGCCCCAGGGCGCTCAGGTACTCTCCTGGAGGAAAAAACGCAGCATTTCTGTCAAGTGTTTGGCTTTCAAAGAAAATCTTAGTGTTGTGGAGACTCTGATCTCCTTGGAAGGGAGCAGCGGCTGTTCTGAACTATGAGAACCGTCAGGAACCTTAGATTTTCATTATTATTCTTTTTTAATGGGATGGACGGGAGGCTGGGTTCAAACAGATGGTAGCTGCAGGACCGACGGGGTATAGATACCAAGATAGCCTCTTACAGCTCCTAAGTGCTGCTTTCTTCCCGGCTACTCCAGAAAAGAGGCAATTCTGGAGGCCTTGCAAGCATGATGATAAAAATGAAGCGTGATGGCTCATTCCTCCTGCCCGAAGCTGCCGGGTGCCGAGCTTTGGCACTTGAAGGCTTCGAGCAGCAGCAGCAGGTACCGGTTCAGAGCACAGACCCATCTGCCCCTTGGAGTCTGCGAAAGCAGCTCTGGGAGAAGAGCGGTCGCCCCACGAAAGCAAGCAAGGCAGCTCATACTTTTCATTACCGCACTTGTCATTTTGGATGCTTCCTTCGGTGCAGATCTGCCCAGGCGGGAGTGCTGTGCCACGAATTGCCACGTGCATCGTTTCTGAGTGCAGTATGTGTCAGGCTCTGGTTTGGGCAGTTTACAGATCCCTTCAGCCCTACATTGAATTTTTGGAATATTTAGAGGGAGGGAAAAGGGAGCGGGGGGAGAGCTTGCCTGCAGTCTGGATTCTGGAATTAAACTCGCTGTGTTAATTGCCATTAATTAGGCAGTTGGCCTTTGTTATAGGGAAAGTGAGTATGCAATTGCGATGCCAATGTACTTTGTCACGCCGCTAAGAGTTTATTCACGTTAGGTTCAGATATTGGGGATGTGCAGAATAAGAGGTGTTTGCTCTTCTGCGCTGCGTTTAGCTTTCTCTGAACCCTGGGGGCTGGCAGCCTGGGCTTGGGCGCCTGCCCGCTTCTCTCCGCGGGAAGCCCTCGCTCCCCCTGGAGGCGCCGGGACCCGCAGGGCTGCCTACTGCCTTGGAAGATTAAGGTGGCAGCCGCCTGGAGCCCCCCCCCCCCCCCCAACAGGTAATGATGTGCGCGAAGTCCTCTCTCGTGGGACGTGTTTTACCTCCTGCGGAGGCATTTAAAGCGCGAACGCGCAGAGCGTGCACCGGCCTCGTGCTGCGGGTCCGGCCTGACGGGTGCTTTGCAGGAAGCAAACCTATGGCGCAGGCGCTTACGTGTGATTCTGGGGGACGCGGGGGGGTTATGCTCGCTTTCGATGAAGATAGCGCCAGCTATCAAAGGGATGCGTGATGGGGGCCAGAATGATGCTTCTCTTGGGCGGAGGCACTCGTGGCTCCGGAGCGGCTCCCGCGAGAGCCGAGCTGGGCAGCAGGGCACGTCGCCCTCCGCCTTGCCCGTTCATCCCCTTCCACGCTCTCCGTTCGCTTTTAACTCTAGCCCTCGCTGGCGCGGGCGCTGAGGCCAGAAGAGGTGGTGCTGATGGCGTTTTCTTGAGCTATACCAAAGCGTGGGGACGTAAGGTGTTGGCAAATCTCAGGTTTTATCTGAACGCTTGAAAGTTTTGGGGGGTTGCTTTGGTTTTTCATAGTAGGGCTGCTTAATTTTTTCGTGGCAAGAAACGAAGGCGCCTGGCGCTTGCATGGGGTAGGTGGCCAAACTTTCCCTTGTCAGATTGAACTTTAAAACCTCTTTCAAACCAAACATTGCTCTGCTCTTTGCTTAACCTGCTGCAGCCGGTCGTCAGCCTTCGACCTCGGCGCCCCGCAGCCCTCCCACCCTGCCTTGCTTTCGTCCGAGCGCTGCGCGAGCCCGGCACTTCGGCGGCGGAGCCGGCTTGGGCGCGCGCGGACCTAAAGCGAGACCGCCGGTCCTCTAACAGCTTGCCTTTCCGTCCTAAAAGCGGATTTGAGCCGCGGGGGCAGGTAAGAGAAGCCGTTTCCACTAATATTTCCCGCCCTGATGCCTTGTCACGGGTTCACTTCCCTCTGCAGGACCCCGTGGATTTTAGCCGCTGCCGAAGCGCTTACGTGCCTCGCGGGTCCCCCAGCCGCAGCGACGCTTCGTGGCGCATCGCTGCACCACGGGGCCCAGGCCGGGCCGTCCCGAGCGATGGTGGCTCGCGTGCCTGGCCGCGGAAGGGCAGGGTCGGCCTTGCCGGCCTGCTTTGGGGCTGCGAGGAGAAAGCTTTTCTTCCCGGGAGCCCCAGTCGAGCTCGGGATGGCTCGAGCGAGTCGGCGCTTGCCGGGCTTTTTGGCAGCCCGCTGAGGCAGCGCTGCCCCCCCGTCGCGAGCGGTGACGGGGCGAGGCGGGCTGGGAAGCGCCCGCGCCGGCGGGGAGGACGGCGGCGTTTCTCCGTGCTTCCCTGGAGCCGTCCGGCTTTGAGCCGAATCGGCAACTTGTTTCTTGGCTTTCTAGTCCGCTTACGTGGGTAAAGCGGAAGAAACCACCCTTCCCGGTTCTTGCTTTCTTCCCCGCCGGTGACCCTCCGGGGGCGGTGGCGATGCTGCAGTGCTCCTGGGGCCCTTCCAGGAGGGAAGCGCTCGGCGCCCAGGCTCGTGCCGGCCCCGGAGTGGGGAAAGGAGCACCCGAGCGCCGCCGCCTGACGGCGAAGCGGCGACGGGGGCTTCTGGGCCTCAGCGCCAAGCCTCAGGGGTTCGGGTGGCGAAGCCCGCGCCTCCTCCGAGCTGACGGAGCCTGAGCGGGAACGGCGGCCGGGAGCTCGGGCTGACACTTGCTTCCCGTGGCAGCGCTTGGCTGCGGTGGCGACGAGCGCGGCAGGGCCGGGGAGACCTGAGCCGGACACATCCCTGAGGAAGCTTTCCATGGCGGCAAGTCTCGGGCGAGCTGCCAGCCCTCTGCCATCCGCGTTTCCCGAGCCGGTGCGGAGGTGGGTCTCCGTGAGCTTCCTCCTGTGGGACGTGCGGACGAGCCCCGTGCGGTGTCACGGATGGGGCGTCGCAGAGCCGGGAAGCAGACGGTCCCGCCTGCCGCGTTGCCGGCCCCGGGATGGCTGCTCCGGCCTTGCCGTTGCGGCCAACGGGATGTGCAAGTCCCGCTTTAGCGCCGGTGGAAGTACAAATAAGCCGAGCCTCGCGGGGAGCTTGTCGGAGCCGGCCCTTGGCCTTGCCAGAGCGCAGTGGTTAGCGGCAGCCTGCTCTCCTCGGGGAACGGGGGCCGTGGATTCGCATCGAGGAGGTGTGAAACCCAGCCGGGAGCAGCTGGGAGGCCCCGGCTGCAGCGCGCGCTCCAGCAAGGCGCTTTCTGGGGAGCAGAGACGCTCCGTGCTCGGCGGGACCGGCCGCGCGGAAGCCTCTTCCCCCTCACCGCTCCGCTCCGCTCTGCTCCAGCGGTTCCCGCACCGGTGTCTTAAATAGCGCAAAGCTGCAGTGAGCACGGACGAGGGCCGGAGGAGCCCGTGGCAGGGGAGAACAGGGACTCCCAGAGCTCCGCTCTGAAAGCAGGAGATTCCCCCCGGAAACGGGGAGGGAAACGAGCTGAGAACATGGGGACCGTGGCTGGCTGGTCCGTGGGGCTGGGGGCGGCGGGGGCCCCCTGCGACGAAGGTCGGTAGAAGTCGTGCAGAAGCACAAGTGCAACGCGCCCGCGGAGCGGGGCAGCCGGGCGCTTTCGGCAGCTGCTGGGCAAGATCCCGCCGTAGGCAGGCGCGGGACGCAGGGCTCTTGGAAAGCCCGGTCGGAGCGCGTCGCTTCCGAAAGCGGTGGGCTCGCTGGTGCCGGCGAGGGCTGCTTCTGCTCGGTGGCCGAGCGCGTAGTAAGCTCTCTCTTTCCGCTCCCAGGCCATGCATCTCTTTGTGGCGTGTCTCCTTGGTGCCTGGGCTCTGGCCGCCCCTCAGCACTACGTCGTGGAGGACATCTGCACCGCGAAGCCGCGCGACGTCCCGGTGAATCCCATCTGCATCTATCGCAACCCGGAGAAGAAGCCGCAGGATGGCGAGGGGCAAGAGGCAGAGAAAGACAAGATCCCCGGGTTCACCAACCCCCGTGTGTGGGAGCTGTCGAGGGCCAACTCGCGCTTCGCCGTGGTCTTCTACAAGTACCTGGCCAGCTCCAAGGACAACAGGGAAAACATCTTCATGTCGCCTCTCAGCATCTCCACAGCCTTCGCCATGACCAAGCTGGGCGCCTGCGGTGACACCCTCCAGCAGCTCATGGAGGTTGGTGGCAATTCCTCAGCCCTTTTCAGTAGCTGTCACCGGAGCCTGAGAGACAGCAGAGCTGGCAGTGGCCGAGCGCTGCTGCGGGGCTCCCTGGCTCGAGACGGGTCCCCAGCTCGGGAAGGGAGACCTGTATTGGAACGAGCCCCCGCGTAGGATGCGCCAGGCTGTTCGGCTCCGAATTTTTTGAGTCCCAGTTCCTTCCTCTGGGTCCCTACTTAGACGCAGCATTCAGGGTGGGTTTCCCTGGGTTTGACAAGTTCCTTTCCGCCTGGAGGAAAGGAAACCCATCCTGGAGAGAAGGGAAGAGGAACAACTTGTTTCTCGCAGGCCTGGCCAGCAGTAGCTGAGAGGGTGGTTAGGGCTTTTCTTGCGCAAAAAGCAGGAAAAGTCACGCCTTAAATCCCACTGGATTGCGTTCACATCCCTCCTTCTCCCCCGGACAAGGTGTGGGATTTGTCCGGGCTGATGAAATTTGAGTGGCAGCGCTGCAGTGTGGGCTGACGTTGCTCCCGTGCTGGTGGGGTCCGTGCTTGGAGCACAAGCCGAGAGCCCCAGGAGCGAGCGGCCAGGTCTCCGCGGGCGAGACCCCGCAGCACGCTGCGCCTCCGCTGCCGCAAGCGCCTTGCAAGCGGCAGCGAAAGCATCTGCTGCAGATGGTGTAGGGACCCTGTTGCCTGGCGGTACCGAATTACAGCCCGTCCCCTCCACCAAAACTGGGACGTGTTGGTGGGAAGAGCTCTCCCTTCTCCTTCCTGGCTTGGGGCTAAAGGAGGTTTTGGCTTCCAGGGCTGGGACTGGTTCCCTTTGGAAAGACTCGACTGCACTTGGTTTTACTCTCAAAACCGCTGGATTAGTCGGGGTTCCCCTCATACAGTTACCAGCCAAAAGGGCACCAGCCCCCTCCCGTTCACGTGGCCTCCACGGCCTCCGTTCTGTGGGATCGGTCTCCTCCGAAGGGAAGTCGGCTCCCTGCCGGTCCAACAGCCCTTCCCACCCGTGCGCTCGTCCCCCACGGGAGCCCTGCTGGCTCCTGCCCTCGCAGACGGGAAACTACAGCCCGGAGGGGCCTTCCCCTGGGAGAGGGCAAGTGGGAACGGGATCTGCTCCGGGTGCTCCCACTGCCGTTCTTCCGGCAGCTCCTGCCTCCAAAGGAAGTAACATCGGTGTCAGCTGAGGTCGTCCACGGTCTGGGGCAGCACAGAGCAGCGAACCACGTCTCCCAAATTCTTCTCCCCCTCCCTCCCCTTCAGGCTAGTCCTTCCCACTGACACGGAGTCATCCGGGGACATGGAAACGTGGACTGGCTCCTACGAAGGGGCCGATAACACCCCCTTTGCCTTGCAGGAAATCGTGCCGGAGATCCCAGACGTTTGCGTGGAGCAACGTGCTGAGGGCTCTTCTGTGCCTAAAGCTCAGGGGCTGGATGGATGCTAGCTGACAAATCGTAACCGGCCGGCCGGCCGGCGGGTAGGAAGGGATTACAGAAACCTCCCTGTGCTGCAGAAGTCTGGCCTCAAAACGGTTGCTACGTATCCTCATTCCTTGCAAACGGAGATAACGTGTGCCCGAGTTACTCGACAGGCCGGCTCACGGGAAGGAAGAGCCCGCGGGAGCGTCACAGACGAGTTCAGCGCAAGGTCCTGCTGCGACCTGCGGCAGCCCGAGAGCCGCTTCCCGCCCCTGCAGCGAGATGCGCGCACGGTGCGAGGCTCTCAACGGGCAGCACCTCTGCGTGTCGGGCAGCATTTAATTCTTCATTTCGGACTCCCCGAAACTGGGTCGCAGGCTGGTGACGTGCTGCTTTTATGTAGCTTTGGTAAAGTTGATAGATGAAGCCCAGGGCCTGCAGATTTCTCGCTCCGTGGTCTGTGCTGGTGGGCAGAGGGCAAAGGGCTGTAGCTACACTTGCTGCGGACTCCGGGTGAGCAGTCTGGCACGTTGGTAACGAATGTGCAGGTTCAGACCTCGGTCTGGGGCTGCAGGACCACGGGAGCCTGCTCATGGAGTCCTTCCCACTGTTCTGGTCCTCTAGGTCTTCCGATTCGACACCATCTCGGAGAAGACATCTGATCAGATCCACTTCTTCTTTGCCAAGCTGAACTGCCGGCTTTACAAGAAAGCCAACAAATCCTCAGAGCTGGTATCAGCCAACCGCCTCTTTGGGGAGAAATCTTTGGTCTTTAACGACACTTACCAGAACATTAGTGAAATAGTTTATGGAGCCAAACTCTGGCCCTTGAACTTCAAAGTGAGTCTGAACTGCTCGGGCTTTCTCCCTCTTCTCCGCCTCCTTCTGCTTTTGCTGCCTCCCCACCGCTTGCCCGCAGGGCGTGCTGTAGGCTGGGCCGTGGGGCAGGAGCGGGAGCGTGGGACGCGGCTCCTTCTGCCCCAGCTCGCCTTAAGCACGGTCACCTTCGGGCTTCTCATTTCTAAAGGCTGCAACTGGAAGCAGTGTCCTCCCTGGGAACCCGTTTGGTTATTCTGTCCCCTATGGGGGGGGGACACACAGAGGTGTTTAAAACCCTTGACTTAGGTATTTTGGTCTCTTTCTTCAGGAAAAGCCAGAGCTCTCCAGGAGGATAATTAACGAGTGGGTGGCTAACAAGACAGAGGGGCGCATTACAGAAGTGATCCCGGAAGGAGGTATTGGAGATCTCACCATCCTGGTCCTGGTCAACGCCATTTATTTCAAGGTACGGCTAACAAAACCCGGAGAGCAGCCTGTTTCCTTGGGGTGAGTGATGATGCTGATGTCTGTCTGTCTGTCTGTCCGTCCTCCCTCTCTCCCTCTAGGGACACTGGAAATCGCAGTTCCCAGCTTCAAACACAAAACTGGATTTGTTTCATAAAGCCAACGATGAGACCTGCAGGGTCCCGGTTATGTACCAAGAGTCCAGGTTCCGCCATGCCTTCGCCCGCCAGGACAAAGTGCAGGTGCTGGAGCTGCCTTACAAAGGGGATGATATCACGATGGTGCTGGTCCTGCCTGATGCCGGGATCCCGCTGCTGGCCGTGGAGCAAGACTTGACGTCGGAGAAGCTGCAGGGCTGGATACGCTCCTTGTCGGAGATCTCGCTCTCCGTCTTCCTCCCTCGCTTCCGCATCGAGGACAGTTTCAGCGTCAAGGAGCAGCTGAGAAAAATGGGGCTGGAAGATCTCTTCAGCCCAGAAAACGCCAGGCTCCCAGGTCAAACGTGGAGAGGGGGCGGTGCGGGGGCAGGCGGGGGGCGATCGTTCCTCCATAGGCGCCCGGACAGTGAGTGCCACAGCGTGCGGGGGGAAAGCGAAGGCAGTCAAGTGCCGCTACGGTCGCAGACGGCCTGGGGGCTCGGTCCCCGTCACAGCAACGCGGCCTGCTCAGCGCTATGGCTGTGGGCGTCGGGAATCTACTGCAACTGGAGGTAGATAGCCGTGTTTTAGGGCAGGCGCGCCTTCTGCTTTGATGTCAGGCTATGAGGGATGGGGATGTTTTGCCTCTCGAGCTGTCGTCTCAAAACATATCTAAAAGTTTCTCCATTTTGTTATTCTGGGTTTTAGGTATTATTGCAGAGGGCCGTACAGACCTCTACGTGTCTGATGCTTTCCACAAAGCCTTCCTTGAGGTAAGCTTTGTTTTGTCCCAGGACATGTTTTCCTCCTAACTTTCATTTTAAAAACATGAAGGGTAACAAGAAAAAAATAGCCCCAAACCTGCAGTATTCACCGCTTCTACGACTTGGGGCTCTGCGGGGAGGTGGAAGCCTGGTGCCACAACCACGTCAAGCCTCTAGGCCTGTCCTGGCTGCTGGCACGTCGATGATAGCAGTAAGCAACGCAGCCCTGACTTTCCCGCGGGTACAGCCGCTTTGGGGTGGTACAGGACGCACATACAATTGCAAATCATGCTTGTGCATCCAGGGCAGTTAAGGATATCCCCTAAAATCTGGAATAAGACAGCACAGAAGACTGCTATGACTGGTGCTGGAGCCATGATGTTGCTGCTCTTGTCGTGCTTCAGCTTGGTGGGGAAGGAAGGAGAGTCCTCTAAAACAGCGCACCTCAAACCTGCCCGGGCTGCAGGAACAGGCAATGCACAATGCCGGTGTTTCAGTCTACTCTTCTTCTTTGGTTGGCAGGTGAACGAAGAAGGCAGTGAGGCAGCAGCTGCTACCGCTGTCACCATCTCCGGCAGGTCCTTCCCCATGAACAGAGTGATCTTCAACGCCAACAGGCCCTTCCTGCTCTTCATCCGGGAAGCCGCCCTCAACACCATCATCTTCATGGGCCGAATAACCGATCCTTGCTCCTAAGCCATCGGGGCCCTGCTCCTCCTTTCGCTGCCTCTGGAAAGTGGTGGTAGGGTGCTGTCACACCGCCCAGCCGGTGCCTGGGGCGGCTGGGCTCGCCGTTTGGTGCAAGCTGCCGGGGTGACTGTGCCCAGGCGGCCTGTTGCTGCCGTCCTCGCCGGGGCAGGGAGGCGTCGCAGGCAGCTCCCCTGCCCCGGCCTTTGCTCAAAGGAAGCTGGGTGCTCCCCGGCACCGGTATTTTTGCGGCACCCAAACCTGAGCCCAGCATTGCCATCGTTCTTGTATCCAACCTCTCCTCCCCTTCAGGCCTCAAACTGTAACACTGCTCACCTGGTACATTAAAGCCTATAGATCTGTATGTAACGAACCAATCTCTGCATGGACAGTTTTCTCCTCGCTAAGCCATTTCCCGGGCCTCGTAACACGTCCCTTTTTGGGTGAAGGGGCCCTTCTCTGCGCTCCCCAGCCCCAGCACAACGATTACGTTGCTCAGCCCTGCGCTGCAGGGGTCGGTGGAATAGCGACCGTCAGGTGGCACCTGCCAGCTCTGCTGAAAAACACCTTCACGCGGTTCTGCACTGAGCAGCTGGGAGGTGGAAGAGCTGCCAAACGTCCTAGTCCTCCTTGCCAACAGCGCTGACGTGTCTGACGTGTCCAAGTGCTGAGCAGTCACTAGCAAAAGCACCTCTTGGCCAAGGCTGTGCATCTCTCTGAGTGGCGATCTTCAGGCTAGGTTCAGGGTAAAATTACTGCAAGTGGGGGTATCTCTGGGCCATGGCAATGCACAACTAAGGTAATGCAACCAACAGCTGTAACGCTGTCCCAACTGCTCCACAAAGTCACTCTGCTGTCCTGTAGGTGAATGAAGACTATACTTAAAAATTTGTTATTTCACCTGCACACTTACTCCTAGAGCTGGAGCCCCCTGGCCTGCTGCCCCTCCATGCGTGTGCTCTGACCTCTGTTCCAGCGGGGCAGCTACCCTGCTGTAGGAAGGACCTCCGACAGGGCTGCCTTCAGGATGCAGAAGTAAAAAGTGGTGAGCTTTCCTCTGAGACTTCTGCATTTAGGGCAGCTGCTAAAAAAAAGAAAAAAAAGAAAAAACAACCCTGAAGGCACAGTCCTGTCCCGTTGTTAGTGGCACACGTTACAGACGTGCTGTGCGCAGACAGGTGCTACAATGCTGGTTGATGGCACTCACCAAGGTGCGATTTACTCTCCAGCTTTCACAGGACCAGTAAAACATGTCCTTATTTAAAAAACACACACGCATCCACAAACCACCCTTCTTCTAGGCAGCAACTACACAGCAAGCCGAGTGCTGAGGCGGCCCAATGAGAAGTGCCAGTCGCTGGAAGAACTAGCATGAAATCTTTGGTCAGGCCCGGGCCCATCACTGCTGTCGGGGGTTTCGGGGCAGGCCGAGGTTGTGCGGCGCTGTCTGTCCTTCCTCTGCTCTCCAGCAGGAAGGGCTGAGCAGCTGGCGGTGCTGCAAGCGGGCCACGCTTTGGACACGGCGAGTTACCGCCTCTGTTGTACTCGCTCCCCTCAACACGAGAGACCTGTGACGTTCTTACGGTTATGAAGGCAAGGCTCTTAAGTGCCGCTTCTGCTGCCACGCTGGCCTGGAGTAACACCTCTGAAGGAAGCTGTGCGTGTAGCTACTTCACTATAGAAGATGAGGCCCTGGAAGAAGGTGGTGGGGAGACGTTTTGGAAATGATTAAGGCTTGAGAAAGCAGCTCTTCCTCTCCCCGTCCTACTCTGTCACTCACCTCTGCTGCTGCTGCTGCTTGTCTTGCAGGATAATATTTTCTGCCTGCTTACCTCATTTTGCAGCTCCAGAAATGCATCAGCTCCTCCTGTAACACCTATCTATCTTCTCAGCTCTACTCCACACTCCATGGTGTGTGGAGACAGGCTGAGGATGGTAAAAGAGGAAGGTTGAGGAAGTGCCAGGATCTCCCTAGGCAGGAGCACAGTGAACCACAATGCTTCATCTGCCATCAGCAGCTGGGACAACCCTGCTGCTGCAGCAGGAATTGGGAGCTTGGCCTGCAGCAAGGGGATGGAGGTTTCTCCACCCGACGAGGCTGGAGGGGGCTGCTCCTGCAGGAATGGTGGGGCAAAGCTCATAGAAGAAGAAGGAAAGTCATCTAAGATGACAGAGAAAGCAGCCCGAGGCAGCCGAGCCTCTCCCATGTTTTCAGCTCAGGGCAGTGAAGCGTTGCGCAGAGGAGGGACCAGGCTTCCCCACGGCGGCTGCCCTCGCCTGCGCAGGACCCCGGCCTGGCTGCACCGCCAGAGCCGTTCAAAGCCGCTGCACCGTCAGAAAGGACCCGTCGGCGACAAGAGGCGGACAAGGAGCTGAGTATTAAACCATTTAATTCTCAAACCACTCACATGCATAATGCTCTTTTACACAGTGTTAAAAGAAAGAAGAAAATGCGATTTGTTTTTAATACAAACAGAATTTCAAGTATACATTTATAGAATTTTCAAAGATTCCTAACCAAGTTGCTAAGTTTTCATTCACATTGTTCTTAAAGCTGTCCAACGAGAGCGCTTTTTGCTAAACTGCTTTAAATGCAATTGTACAGTCCCCTCTACCTTTGTTTTCTTCCCCCTTCCCCAGTGCTGCTTCTCTTACCACCGTTCCCTGCTCCTCCTCCAGCACCGCTGGCCGTCACTGTATGCAACCAGCCCCAAAACCGTGGCCTTCCTACGAGCCTGTGCCTGCCAGCTCACTGGAAGAGGAAAAGGGAAGAAATGCTAGAGGAACAGCTTGGGAACAGCTTGTAAAAAACCATTTAAGAACAGTCTGAGATCCACAAGTTACACCCAGCAGGATCACACTTCAGCCTACTGCAGACTAAGTGTGAACACTGACTTTGTCTTCTTTTTTGTTTTTTTTCTTTTTGGAAATGAGGATCGCAACCAAAAATAAAATTAAAAAAAAAAAGAGAGAGAAAAGAAATTAGTACAGCAGGAAATTTCTCAACTGTGAAAATAAGTCTTGAGTGTTAGGACATGCGTCCTAAAGAGCTTGATTTGTAAGTCAACAGTAGAAGGTGACAGCACAACTTTCGTTACATATGGTTACTCTGTAAACCAGCCCAGAGCAGAATCAGTATGGGACAGAGAAAACCTTGGATTTTTTTAATTAAAAAAAAAAATTTTTTTTAAATACTGAACTGACTAGGGCTCCATAGCCACCGCTGGGAAAACCCACGACGCAGCAACGAGGGCGCAGCGGCTCTGCTCAGCGCGGGGCGGGCGAACGGCAGCGCCTGCCGCGCTGCAGCCGGGTGCAACCGCTGGCCCGTCGCTCGCGCGCGGGGCGACACAGCTCTTCCAGCGGGTCCGTACACGCCGGCGCCGGTAGCGCTGCGCCACGCGCGGGCCCGCAGCCATGGCGGCCACTGCCGGGCGTAGTGTAGGGGGGCCGCCCCAGGCGCAGGTAGAGCTGCCCTCGTTCTCCGGGCTGCGGAAGGCGGTGCCGGCAGCCGAGGGCCTGGCACCGTCGCTCCCTCCTCGGCGCCGTCTCCCGACAAGCCACCCGGGGGTACGGCCGTCTCGAAAGCCAGCGACAGCCATACTCATCTTGTGATTTAAAGTGCATTTCTTCAGTAAAGGGGTTTTTTTTTGTGTTTTTTTTTGTTTTTTTTTTTAGAGGAACCTATTTAAAGTGCTGTTCTAGCTTGGAAAGGGACTCCGTTTACAAAAAAAAAAAAATGGCACCGTTTCACAAGACAGATCTGTTCCCTGTATGTATGTGTGCGTGTATATATATATATATTTATACATTTATATAAATATATACATATATATGTGTGTATTCAGAGTCAGATCTGCTGACTAATGACATACAAATTTTTTTGTTTTGTTATTGCTTTCCACCGCTGCCTGCTCCCTTGGAGGCAGGAGGGAGCTGGCGTCTCCTCCTGCCCTCCCAAACCGCTTCCTAAATTCCCACGGCGGGAGGGTCAGCCCTCCGCAGCCCCGATCGCGGCCCGCAGGACGGTTCGCCGCGAAGCGGAACGCGTGGAAGAACCGACCCCCGTCAAGCCGCCAGGTTGCCCGCGCGGGCCGCGGCGAGAAACGGCGAAGGAAGCGGGGCGCTGGCTCAGCCAGGATCGCCCCGCTCCCACCGGACGCCTTTTCCATAGAGCCGCCTGGCAAAGCAGACCTGCGCTTCTCAGACACGGAGGTAAGGAAAACAGACCTGCTTTACGCGGAAGCGTTGCCGCTGGAGCGCGCAGCACGGCAACCCCAGCACTCCGGGAGAGGGAGGTAGTTACTGTCCTGCGACGCCGCTGCTGCTTCCTGCGGCTCGCTGTCTGGAGCGAGCGCTCAAAAAAGAACGGAAAAATCCTGTGCTCTATTAAAAAAAGTTATCCCAGTTAAATCTGTCCGTCGAAGCCGTACTCAACTATTCCCTCTAAGAGGCTTTTATATTTTAGAAATTGATTGTCAGTTTAGTTTCTTACGAAATCAGATTTGATTAGCAACTTGCCATACGAAGCCAGTGGGTTGTTAACGCCGGTTACAACACTCGTCTCTCCCCGCGCTCCGCGAGGGAGCGCGCGCGGGCGGCACGGGCTCATCCGCCGGCCCAGCCGCGCTCCCGGCGCCGCTGCGCTTCGTGGCATCGCCACGCGGCCGTCCTGGACAGCATTGCACGCTCCGAGCGATTTCAATGGAAATGTTAAGAAAGAAAGAAAGGAAAGGAAAAAAAAAGCGCTACTGGTGTCGTATTCACAGTGTCGTACAGGAAAACCGGGGGTGAAGCTGGGGAAGGGGCCGAGCTCGCGAGAGCTTCGGTTAGTATTTAAGGGAGTGGAGGCTTGGGAGGAAGCGGCACGTGTTCGCTGCCCGCTGCCGGGAGCCGCCCTGTGCCGCGCTCTGCTCCTGCAAGCGCAGGGCGCGCAGCGAGAGGCACGGCACGGCCGCCGAGCCCCGCTCTCCGGAGCGCTTATCCCGCGAGCCCCGCTCCGCCACCGTGGCCCGGCCCATGTGCTCAGCCCGCGCTGCCCGCCGGCTATTTCGCGGGCGCGAGCGCAGAAGAAACGGGCGCCCTCCTCGCCGGCGCTTGGCCCCGGGGCCTCCGCCAGCCGCCGCGCTGCCCCGGCAAGAAACGAGAAGCCCGAGGGGACGCGCCGGGGCGAGCGGCACTGCCATTTCGTCGGCGGGCAGCACGGCCCCCAGCCGCCTTCCTCTCTGCCCCCGCGAGGCGAGGCCCACGGGCGGCTCCGGTTACCGATTCACGCGCAGCGAGAACAAAAGCTTCACAGTAATCTGTAGAGTTTCTTCAGACACGTAAACTCCGAGAAAAGAAGGAGCATCCCGGGAGCGCCGGCTCCCGTGCCGCACCGGCGCCCGGGACGCGTCGATAAACGGGGGACGCCACGCGAACCTCTCGGGCTCCGGCCCCGTCTTCCCAGCGTGGGCGGGCGGGCACCGGCGAAGCAACGCCGTCGGGTTAAAACTCCTTCCCCAGCAGTTCCTCATCCATCGGTTCACGATTCCTCCCCGCCCCTCCGCTGCCTGCCTTCAGTAATTTCAACTGTGTTTTTCTCCTTTTACGCCGCTACTTTCGGTATTTCACAACCAGTAGTAAAACTAACCAATGTAGCTTCATTTTTAGTTTCTAATTAGTTTCACAGTTTCTTGGGCCATAGCCAATGGTATCGGGTCTGACTGCAAACATAACGGGAAGGTTTAAATAAATAAGCTTCACTGCAACATAAAAATAACGACGACATTTACCCATAGGTCGGAGGGGGAGAGGGTTAAGTACATTTACAAAAACTAAGTAAAGCTGGAGGCTTAACATAACTGACACTCTGCAAAAAAATTAATGCACTGACTTTTTTTTTTTTTAAAGTACTGCCTTAGACATGCAGAAAAATAATATATCAAGTCAGACTATGTCAGATTAAACACGGAAGTTACACAGCAGTATTAAAAAGATACCTGAATATGTTTCAAAAGCTTAACTGATATGAACTAGGAAGCCCATTAAAGCTGCCCGGTTTTACATGATAATTCTAAGAAACTCTAACAAAAATACAGCTTGGTTTAGTCTAATCGAAACGGGGAGATGGCAGCCGCGCTCCCGGCTGGGGAGCAGTTCGGCTTCTCCGCAGACCTTTGCAGACAAGATGCTATTCCATGGATCAACCACCAAGAAATTAAAATAAACAACCGTAACTGAAACCCCCCCGGTAGGATAAGACTCTCTAGCCCGCGTCCACCTAGTGCAGGACAGCAACGCGCCCGGGCAGTATTTCATTTCGCCCCGGCGTGCCAGAGGCGCGCAGAGCGACGGCGGCCGCAAGCACGGGGAGGCCCTCGGGCCCGAGCCCGCGCTGCAGATCGATGCACGGCCTGCAGCACCTGCGCGCTGCCCGCCTGGCAGCGGGGATAACGTTATTCCTGGTGGGAATAGCGTCAGCACGGCCCTCGGGAGGGGCCCGGCCCCTTCCCGCCGCCTGCGGCGCAGCACTGAGCTCCCCCGAGGGACCTGCCGAACCCGCCGGACCGAAAGCGGACGAGCCCCTTCTTGTTCCAGGCGGCGCGCGCCCCCCTCGCCTCCTCGCCGCCGCCACCCGGCTGCTCAAGGCGGCCGGCCCGCTTCCCTCGCCAGTCCTGGCCGCACTCTGCAGATCCCCCGGCAGCGCGGACGGCCCGAGCCGGGAAGCAGCAGACGGCGTGTCCCGGGCTCTCGAAAGGAACTCCCGCTAGCGCCGGTGCAACGCCTGCACGCCTCAGCTGCGGCCGCTCTCCGGCACTCCGCGGGCTCAGTCCTTCACGGAGCTCCACACCGGAAACGGGGCAAACAGGCAGCGCGGAGGGGCCAGGAGAGGCTGTAACACAGCCCCCTCTCCACTGGACTCCGGGCCGTCCTGGTTTGCCAGACGGTCACACCGCCTCCCTCCAGCCTGTAAAAGCAGGACCCCAGGCCCGTCGCTTCATTTTGGCACAGCCTCGGGACCTGGGTTAACACCCGCTGCCTTTCCCTTCCCAGCAGACACGACAGCTTCCCTCCGACAAGGAAGAAACCACCACCTAAGCTCCTTCACATCCACCGCCAAGCGACAGGTCTTCTACCCTCCATCCCCAAGGTTAAAAGATCTGGGCTCTAGCTGGGGGGCAAATCCCACAGCTCGCTCTCCCTCCCGTCTCAGGCTGTTTTCTGCACCCTTGACTTGTGGCCAGAAGGTTTCAGCTTGGCCACCTCCACTGACGTCACCCGCAGCAGCAGGGAAGGGGCAGGGAGGGGGCTCAGGCAGGGCGGCACACCCTACACCTGCAGCTTAGCGGAAACACGGTCTTAAGGAGCTTACGGTGAGACGTGTCCCCTTCCTCTCGCCACGCTACTCACCAACGCGCCAGAAAGCTCTGAGCTTGCCAGACAGCAGCCAGACACCAGCTCTTTCTTCACGGAGAAGACCCCTGGAGCAGGACTACGTCTCCCCCACCCCGCGCTACCTGCTGCAACACACGCGCGCTCCTAGCCACCAACACAACGCGGCACAGCTCCCCTGCCATCCCGTCCATACCATGGCCATACCTGCTGCTGCTCTTGGTGGAAACCTGAAATGAGAACAGAGGGGTCGGCACGATGCTCAAACGCTAGCGTTATTCCTTGCCCGGATTTCTGAAACGACCCATCTCACCCTGCAAAAACAAGCATCCAAATATGTGTTAACAGCCAACATCTCCAGGCCTACTCCACCATCCTGCCAAAAGCAGACTGTGTTCCTCCTTTGCAAAAGCCTTTGACAAGTACAAATACTTTTTGGTTCTGAAGATGCACGACTCCCCTAGCAAGGGTCCCCTATAGGCCCCCTATACGCAGCCTCATCGCTGACGGCATGCAGGCATCTGCATCCTGACGCAGCTCCACCGCACCTGCAACTACAGCAGCATTAGACCTCTTTCCCCAACCACCCCGGCAGCCTTTGAAATCCTCACACCAAAACGACTCCAGAAAGAGCTAAGCAGATGCCTGAAGAGCAAATGCAAGTCTTGACAACAAGCTGAGCTACCTTCCACAGGTGCCTTAAAATTGCTCTTGGATCACAGACTGCCAACTGTTCTGCTGGATGAAAAGTTAACTAAACAGCCCTTTAAAATAACTGTGTTTGTGTGTGTGGCGGGGGGGAAATTAAGATTTTTTCAGCATTTTTATGAAAAGAATTAAAGCTTTAAAACAAAAAGAAACATTTTTGGTCAGCGCTCCAAAGTCATCAAAATGGTTATAAGGAAAGAGCCATAACCATGCATTACAAACCCGTCACCCAAAGCTTCTTGCTTGGGTGTCTTCACCAACCCACTAAACACCGAAGAGTCACTGTATATAGGGTATATAGGAATCTAGGGTTACTTAAAAAAATCAATTTGGCCCATTTTACATGATATCGGCTACCTTTTTGTTTAAAAAAAAAAAAAGCATATTATTAAAAGATATTTGAACAGAAATGAAAGAAATTGCACATACACGCTACTTTTTCAGCCAGCTAACTCTTTTCTGCCCAATTAGTTAGCAGGCAAGGTCTCCATCAAGAGGAGTTCCTTTCCTCACCGAACCCAAGTTTCACCAAGGCTATGATGGATGATCCTTTGGGAAGGGATGACTTTCCTATAGATCTGTACAGCACACAGCACTGCTGCTGGCGAGCAGTAAATGAACCTATTTAATCAGCAAAGGCAGGTGGATGCTCACTCTGCTGAATATCAGGGACACAGGGGGGCTTTCTATAAAAAGAGCCTCTAGAGTGTGGGCTGAGCAGCAGAGCAAGAAGCACAGCTGCTGCCAAGCCTGCAGGAGGTGGATTGAGGTGAATTTGTTCACAGCATTTGTTAAGTCCTTGGAAAGGCAGCTTACTCCCCTGGAGAGAAAAAATCAGCAAGATTTTATCTTGGAGCCCATTTCCTCTTTCCAGCTGTGACAGCAGAACATGCACCTCTACACAGGTTGCTAAAATAAAAAATACACCTCTAGGCATCAATAAATAGCAAAGGGCTGTCTTCCGAAAGCGTAAATCAGACACTAAATATATTAGCAACACTTCTTGTGGCCTCCTCTCTCTAGGTCCCAGGTCTGCCAGACTACAGTCTGATTGCTGTGTTCTCCCTTTTTATTTTTAGAAGGTTTGTCAGAACAGACTTGGTTTCTTACAGTTAAGTACCCTGAAGTATGTTGCAATTTTCAAGCCTTTATTCCACATAACAAAGGTCATTTTTATATACCTCAAGGACATTTAAAAGCCTAGAGAAGGCCCTGAAAACTCCCTTAGGGATTGCTTTAATCACTCCGACAGCACGGACCAACCAAAGCCCAGCAGTACCCGGTCCAGCGGCAGCTCTACTCAACAAGGACCTCTCAGCTCCAACCCCGATGAGATACCACAGGCAAAAACAGAGCAGGCCAAGAGGGACGCGGCAGAGAATCCGAAGCGATTCTCTGGGAAAAGTCGAGCAGCAAAGACGCTGCTAAGACGCGCTTTTAAAGTACTTATTCAAGCCATCAACGAGCCAGGTCCCTGCAGGGTCGCTCGGCAGCCACTACTGATACGCCCGGAGCTGAATTTAGCACACCACAGCGCAGCACCAGAGCGAAGAGCGGCGAATAAAGGCAGTACAGATGACCACAGGAGCAAACGGCGCTACCTAGCATCACCCGGTTAGCTTTAACCATCTCTCAAGCAGTCCCAGGTGAGGCACCTCATCTCCGTCAGATGCCCAGCTGTACTGCCCTTTTAGCAATTTCTGCAATACCAAGTTATATTGGATGAGAAAAATGAAAAACAGTGTTTTAAAATGGTAACCCACACTGTTCCCCCACAATCAAACTTTACCTACCGAGTCTTAAATCCTTCCAAGGTTGCAAATCTCTAAGATTCACCGCACAAGTGCTTAGGTCTTATTTGTATCTATATTTTTGTCAACTAAGATCTTTCAGAACTCCTGTCTAAAAAGGTTCCTTCTATTTCCAAGACACAACATTTCTCAAGCTGTAATACTTTGGTTTACAACTGGATTAAAATATAAATTAAATAAGAATAATGCTAAATGAGTTTATATTGAAAGATTTTATATATGTATACATATATATGTATATACAGGTATGTGTGTGTGCACTCCCTAATGACAGCTAGAGGAAGCAAAAGTCATTCCCCGAAAGGCTTCTACTCTTCCAACTAGCAGGTTAAACATATCCATTGCAACAATTCCCTGTGCATAAAAGCTAATGAAGCACTGGAAGGTGGCACTGGTAAACAGCTGGATCACACAGACTTCTAGGAACAGAAAGACAATAAATTATAAGAAGCAGTAGTAACTTGTTCACAGTTGGCATGAGGATAACGTTATAGGAAACCTGAATTTTCTACAGTCCCCAGGAATAAAAAGTCAAACGGGTAACTGAAGATTACAGTTGGATATATTTTAGTTAAACCTAAAAGAAAAGATCAGATCTGACACAAAGAAATGGTAGAAACCACACCAAACTTCTCCCAGCGCGCTAAGCTCTAGTACCATCAGATTCAGCGGGAAGATTCCCAGTAACTCCACTGGGACCAGTATTCAGCCCAGTGACGCTTCCATCTCAGCCTCCGTCACAGTGACAGGGACTTTCACAAGCAGGAAGATTCCTTGAAGCCAACTCAATCCTAGGTCCAAAACCACCATGCTCCCAGTCAACTTCTTCTTCAAACACCTAAATTCTTGATTCTACTTCTCTTTTAACTAGCATCCCAAACATCGCAGTCCAACCTCCCCTAGTCCCAGCCTCTGTATTTTCCTATGTTTCTCAAAAGAAAACTTTCAGCAATAATACCAAGGCAGCTGGAAATATTTTAGAGATAGTAGGACTCTTCAGGTAATTTTATAACCTACTTACTATGAGTGAGTTCCAGATTAGGAATAATCTGGGTTTCTAGTTAGACTAACTGCAGTAAAACTCTGGCCTGCTGCACTTTTATTTTCCTAAAAAGCTGCAAATCTACTCCAAAGTATTCCAAAATGCTCTAGCAGGCATTACTGTCAAAGAGCAGCCAGTAGTATTTGCATAGTTCTAGCTTTTATTTGGTTATGAATATATATATATATGTGTGTGTATATATATATATATCTTTCTCTCTCTCAGTGTACATACATACATATATATATATATGTATGTGTGTTTCGTGTATTAAAATATCTTTTGAATGCCAATGATTAAAATAAAGGTTCTTAGCTCATCTGCAGGACCTTCCCCTGAAGATGGCAATCCCCGCGCACGGATCCGATCCCACGCTACGAGGAATACACATCTCAGTACTGTTATCGCCGTTTTACCGAACAGCAGACCAGCTCGCTGGCAAGCAGCGGCAGCTCCGCTGAAAGCATCTGGGTCTCCCGACTTCAAATCCCGGTTCCGGGCTCCTGGGTCACCCTTCCATGGGAAACTCGGAGCCCAAACCTTGACACAGTCAGAAGTGCCATGAATCACAGCTCCCTGACTTCTCCCACCCCCAAAATATTTCCGGCAGAGCAGGAAAAGCATTTGGCGTCACTAATCTGAAGAATCACTGGATGCTTAAACTGTACAGTTAAATTAGCAGGCATGTCATGCGTCAAACAGCAGGTTTTAAAAAAGTTTAAATAATAGGTTTAAGGGGTGCTAATTTTTGTTGGTGTTAAACGCATGACTCAGTCTATCTTGCAAGCTACATTCCACTCAAATAATCTGCATCTTTTCAGTTGTCTTTTTCTTTTTTTTATACATTAGCTTCTGCAGGAAAGACGAAGTCAGCAGCAAGTAAAAGCTACAACTCTGCTCTTCCAAGAGGATGGTTAGGGTTGAATTACCCAAAGAAGGCAGAAGGACTCTGCTCGAGGATCAGACTGCTTAGAATTATTCACAGAACTGGGCATCAAATTTTTAAGTGAAATTAGTACTGCGTAGAGGCATGGGACTGACTGCCCTGGAAAACAAAGTCACCTGGCTGTCACAAAACAAGAGCAGGACAAGCAGCGAGATCTGTCTCGTCATGTATTCCCCCTCGAGACGCAGAAGAGGGCTGAAACCCTGGCTCCGTGCCTTCCCAATCAGGCCCGTCTCTGCTACGCTTTTCAGCGAGACTGCGCCTTGCTCCAAATGTGACCCCAGCTCTGAACAGCCGTCAGCTGGCAACAGAGTCCACCACTACCAACCTCGGCCAGATTTAAAACAGCAACAGAGACACAAAACGCTTTTTCTTTTTCCTGCCGTTCAGCCACCCAAGCTTCTGAAAGTTAAATTGTACAGATCACAGCTTGAAAACATGTCAGCAAAGATCCGGGTTAAGTCAAAGGACCGAACCTGATGCTAGGAGGGACAAGCAAGGGGTGCTCAGCAAAGAACTTCCAGGGCAACGACCTGGTAAGAAGCTCCGCAAGGGAATCCAGCCATGACAAGTGGCAGGGGGATGGTACAAAAGCGAGACAGCGCTGCTCACCCGTGTTGGCTGCTCTGCTTCTCACCAGGCTGATAACCCTGGGTCTTATTAGGAGCCTCTAAGCATGGTCTTGGGCTCCTGTTACAGGCGCACGCTTCATAAACCCGCCTCATTCATCCTTTCCTACCTAGCTGCTGGAAATAAGCAGCACTTTTTGCTTTCGCATACGCCCACTGCAAGAGAGCAGAAGGACTTTCTGCTTTCTCCCTCCCCCAGCTTCACACCAGCCGTCCTCCCGCGAGGAGGAGAGCCGGCTTTGCCCCCCAGCAGCAGCACAGTATTAACATGGTTCTTGGTATTTTCACAGCTATTCACGGGGAGCCGGGCAGCAGCGGGGAAACGCTGCCTTCCCTCCGCCACGCCCCAGCACCGGGGCTTTCCGCAGGCTCGAGGAGATAACCGCAGCGCTTCACATTTGGAAGGTTTCTTTGCGACAGCAAAGGACGAAGAAACGCGTTCCCCCTCCACTAAAGGAAACTGCCGAAACGGATTACGTTTCCCCTCTTGCCTGAGGCAAGCAAACAAATTGGTTAGGAAGCCCTAACTCTGAATCTGGCAGAAATGTTACGTAGAGAGGTATTAAAAAACGATAGAGTTCTCCTCCCACCCTCCTTTAATCACAGTTGAAATTGCAGCTTTGGCAAAGGGGGAAAAGCTGCGGTGAGACGGGGAGCAGCAAAGCCATGCCTCAACCCACCGCAGAAGCGTTCCTGTTAGGGAAGTTGGCGTCTGTTTCTCCACAGCTTCGGTGCTACTGTAAAGACCGATACGGTTTGCCAACGCAGACGCAACTAAAGATGTTCTCATTCTGTTACGAGAAGCAGCTCCGAGTAGCTACACCAATGCTGGAAAATCACTATGGATTTTTCCCATACTGTAGACAACCCCCAACCCCGTTTTCCCCCTTGGCCTTATCTGCACTAAGAAAGTCCATCACTGAAAGAAAAGTTTGATCAACGATTCCTTCTGCACTGGTTCCACCTTCTAGTGTAGATGAGCCTAAACTGTTTTCAGCGCTGTTCAAGAAAATGGTAGAGACACCATGATTTCCACACATACATACATACACATACGCATCCGTTAAATGTACAGAAATAATATTAAAATGATTCCCACTACCATACCTTATACTGACTCTAGCTACAAGCTATAAACTTCACCTCAGTGAGGCCTGGGCAAGAATATTGGCTCTTCTGCATGCAATCAGAAATGATCATTTATACAGTGGCAACCTCTGCACCAAAAAAAATAGAAAAAATAAAAACCTTTCACAAGCTTTTTTGTTTTCAGACTAGCCTAGAACAATATGAAGGAACAATTTCATGGTTTTCACCAGGCCAATTAGAAGTAGTGAGTCAGCAGGGAAGAACGTGCTGATCTCATCCTGGACTGCTAGGATGCTCCTCCGTTCACAGTATCAATACAGTAAAACAAAAACAAGAACCTGTTCAAGAAACTCACAGCCACGCCATACAAATAAGGCATTCACCATTTTATGTCAGCCCTTCATCACTAAGCCTTGATGGATCGGTTGCCATCTGTTTCAGAAATATTTTGCTTGTATAGCAGTTACTGCACCTTCACCCTTCTCTTCACAGCAAGCTTAGCAGGGAAACTTTCCCACTATATTTATATATAATATATGTATATAAATAATTTTATGTTTTTATAGTTTGGTAGTATTCTTTTAAAAGTTCTATTTTAAAACACTTAAAAATCTTTTAAGTAACTAAAGTAACTTTTGACGCTCTCTAGTGTGAACAGGATAGGATTCCAAAGTTTTTAACTTTTTTCCTTTTGGATTTTTGGTAACTTCAAAAGCTATGACTAAAGCAGCATACTCTGCAGCCCTCCTCTCCTCCCCACGCCTCGATTGCAACGAAACCCACCGTAGCCACCCTCTCACCTCACCTTCCGCGACCGCTCTCGGGCAACCTTACTGCTTCAGCACAACTCTGTTTGCCCTTCGATAGGGAACTGAACGTGGCTGGTCCCTCGGGCGGCCGCTCACAATACCGGTCACCGCGCGACAATGCACTTGACAGGAGAGGAGAAAGGACACAAGGAAAACGAAGGTGAGAGATCAGCTTTCCCGTTTGAAACGGTCAACAAAACTGTACTTTGCGGGGATCCTGCTCGGACGCCTGCAAAGGTTCCTCTCGGAAGAGCGCGTCCCCGTCGCGCCCGGTCCCGGCGCCGAGCCCTCCCTCCCTGCCCCGCGCGAGCGGCCGCCAGAGCCACGTCTGCGAGAGGTGGGAGGAGCAGCGAGACCCCTCGCTCGCACGAAGCGGGAGCGAGGTAAGAGCACTTCGCCCTTCTCTGACTTCTCCCATCCAAGGGGCAGGAAAACGATCATTTTTCCCAATTTGCAGGTGGGGGAAAGCGAGGCCTGGAGAATTTCCCCATGCCCCAAATTGTGCAGCCAGGCAGCAGGACAAGCTTCGTTTTCACGTAGCACGTCTGCTGCCTGCCAAGCCCCCGCTCCAACCGCTTGCCCAGCTTTCTTTGCCGAAGCAAGATGAAATGCACTTCTCTAACGTCTCATTGCTCCTCCCATCAACTTAAGGATCAGAACTTCATCCCTCCTGATCAGACGCGTTACACAGCCTCGAGAGAACTCCTTCAACCAAACATCCTCTCCCAGTTCCAATCTGCACAACCTGGGGTCCGCTTCCCCCCTCCATTACAAACAACCCAGCATCAGAAACAAAGAAAACTCTTAAAATATTGCATATTTTTTAAAAGACTTCTTCAAAAGATGTCAAGATATTTGCACTTCTCTACCTGTCCCATGCGTTTCCGGTTATGAAACACGTAAGCACGTGCAAACACCCACGATACACAATGCAGGCATGTCTCTCCTGTGTTTGCTAAACTTGCTCTAAACATCAGAGCGGCTTAGAATATAAAAGTTTAAGTCCATGCAAGGGAAGAGTTGTGATTGCTCTAGGAACCATTAACTTTAAGTTTCCTGAACCATTATGAGGAAATAAAGTTGGGTTTTCTTTTCTTTTTGCATTTCATTGATAAAAAAGTTATCAAACTAGTTTGTAGAAACACGGTTAAAAGCAACCACCCATGATTGCTTCGCTGGGATTATAGTATTTCAGTATACCATATTGCTGTTATAAAAGATAAGTGCGCGTAGAGGCGGGAGCAGGGGTGAGGGACGACTTTGGTAGCCAGCCTCTAACTCCTCAATTCAGCCAGTCCAGAGACCTCTTCCTAACGCTTGGCAACGTTTGAAGCGTGGCAGCGCGCCGGTCAGGAAGCCAGAATGCTCTGTGCTATCCAGATCAGCAACGACAAAGCACATCCCCCCTCCAAAAAACCTGTCCCCCAACACGTTAGAGTCTAACACAAACCTCACAGCTGCTAAATTTCACTTTCAGTAGCCTAAGCGCTTCAAATTTTGCTGAACTCTAGAATACTGCTTTATAGCCGTGCCCACTTTTAGCAAGGGGCATGAGGCCACACGCCTGGAAAGGGCAAGCCAAAAGCCCTAAAATAATGGTTTAAGTAAAAATGTAAAAAGAGACACACCGGAAAAAAAAAAAAAAAAAGGACAGGGATAAATACGCTCAGGCGAGGCAGGTTCCACCAGGACAGTCTTTTTGTTTTTCTTTAACGTGGCAACTACCTGGGAAAAGGTGAAAGGCAACTGCATCTTGCCCCTGCTCTCCCCTCGAGGCGGGCCAGCAGATACGGCGAGGACAGCCCTGCGCACGAGGCTCCCTGGATCGGCACGGCTACGAGCCAGCACCACCAGCGGGGCCCAGCTGCCGGGCCAAAACGCTGCTGAGAAATAAAAACGACTGCTTGTCCTGGATCACTACCGAATATTAAAAAAATTTAAAATCCTGTCGATCCCTGAATCAGAAGTTGATTGACACAGTTGCTTTGTTTTTCCCCAAGAGGATGAGGAATAAGGGAGAAAAACTTTTAACACTCTATGTGTGTGTGCGGGTGTGTGTGAGAGAGAGAGAGAAAGAGAGAGAAAAGATTTTTCTATTTTGGCAACATCTTGGGAGCTTCTTTCTGTCCGGTGGTGGCATTGCACTAATTACAGTACCAGCCTGCCAGGTTGGTGCTGACACTCTTTAGAGCCAAACGGGAAGATGGTCCTTTCTCCCCAGACTCTCCAGCCGTACTTCAGTCTGGCCCAGTAGTGGACACAGACCCCTGCGCCGTCTCCCCCACAGCAACGGCTTCCTCCTGCGGAGGAGATTCCTCCTCCGCCTGCCCCCGCGACGTGACGGTGGTCTCGGGGGAGATGCTGTGAGGCCCCTCCAGAGGCATACAGCCAGGGTGGTTCTTGCGAAAGTGCTGGTTGAGGATGGCCTGGAAGGGGAAGCTTTTGCCGCAGACGTGGCAGTGGAAGGGCTTGTTGCCCGTGTGCTTGCGGATGTGGTACTCCAGCTGATCCTTGCGGGTGTACTTCTTCCCGCACATGCGGCACACAAAAGGCGTGATGCCCATGTGGAGACGCATGTGCCGGTCCAGGCTGCCTTTCTGGTTGAAGGATTTGGCGCAGTAAATACAAGTGAGCCGTGGGTTGTACCGGAACCAACGCTCCGAAACTTCCTGTTCCCGGAGATATTCCACGTAGCCACTCACTCCAATCATGGCCGATTCCTCCCCCTGTGAAGGAAACGGCAGAGACTTAAAGATCAGGCAGCTTAAAAAATATTCCAGGAAAGAAGATCTGTTTCTTCCTCCGCTAGGCCCCAACCCAGTCAAGCACTGAAGCCTGTGCCAAACCTAGAAATCAGCAACGCTAATGTCCTCAACCTCAAGCACACATTTAAGTGCTTAATTGGAGCCTTGGGGCTGGAGACAAACGAGCAATCAACTAGAAACCTCTGCTACGGCTGCCCCTTCTGCCAAGCCACTCACTACATCTGGGAAAGAAAACATAACCCTTGGCAAAAGGGCACTTAGCCACTGATTGAGTTGTGCATCAAACGCATCAATGCACATTTCTATTTTTTAAAAAAAAATCTTGGGCAAATTTGATTAAAATACGGTTCTGTTCTGTTTTACATACTAAAGATTTTTTTCAATGCCGATTGACAAGCTCCCAATAAAATGAAAGCAGAATAAACTACAATTTACATCTGAAACCCTTCAGGTGTTTCACAGTGAATCATGTTTGACTAAATGGTTATGAAATCAATACCACCTCCACCGTACTGCAGGGGAGAACCTGCAGCACAGACAACAAAAATGACTCGTCCAAGTCACACAGCAAGGACTAGCAGGCTCCTCCTCATCTTCTGAAGCCAGAAGGAAAAACAACCCTCCAACCACAGGCTCAGGCTCTGCGACAGCCATATGCACCGTTCTTTGTAGCCAGATATCATATTCAGAAGTAATGCAAATAGACGGTCTCCTGAATGGCCTCGCTCCTGGATGGTCTCCTAAACGCCTCCGTGCTGGAGGATGCAGTACTCGTAGTCCAAGTCTTACACCATTCCTGATGATGCCAAATGCAGATAAGCAACCGGTGTAAGCGCAGGAGGGCTTCTCCGGCGGCAACAGGGCTGTGCACGCATGAGCAACAGCGTGACTGTGCCAGGTGCCATGAAATCTGATTGTACAAGGAATGGTAAGCTGCTTAGGGCTAAATGTGATGAGCAAAGCTATGGTACTTTCCATTGTAGCACTGCCACTAGGCAGGGATTACAGGCAGGCTCTATTTATAGCATAAACATGGCAACACCAGGAGAGTGGAAGGCGATGACACTTCCCCACCTAAGTGGAAACCTACAGTTCTAAGCTTGAGGCCATCTCACCATGGAGAAATAACAGCAGCTTTTCCATACTTAAAGCTAAAATTGCTTTGCATGTTGCATTTGCCCTGGAGGATTAGTTTGACCTGAAATTTTCTAGATGCATTTTGAGGACACAAAATAAAGCTTCAGCAATGTGTGAAGAAAAAGATATCTTTTCTTTCTTTTTAATTGAAGTGATTACAAAGAAGACAGAAATTGTGTTTTTTTTCTCCTCAATTTACTTGGTCTTATCCAAAGCCAAAGCTGCCTGGTAACTCCTCACCTGCTCCCAACAAAGCCATTTGATTAAGAACGGACACATTATTTCCTAACGTGTCAGGACACAGGGTCATTCTACAGCTGTGGTGGGCGATACATTTACACCGCAGTGGCACGACAATACTGACCGTATGCAAGAACGAGATGATGCCAAAATGACTAAGCACAGATATTGCCGCCGTGCCCCGCTTTCCATACCACCATTCAGCTGCGTTCTACACCCCACTGCCCGACCGCATTTCTGCGCCTCTCTCCCTCCTACCCCAAAACTGTGCCCTACCCCAGGAAAGCAAAGGAACAAGTCAGAGCCACTTTATGCTGAAAACGCTGCTACGCAGCACAGTCCCTTGGGGGCGAAACAGAGACCCCTGCTCAAACCCACAACCCTCTAGCACTCTGGCGACGCTTTATCCAGAGAGCTCACTGCTGCAGTACTGGGAGGGTTTGGGGAACGTTTTTGGTACTAGTATGGAGAGATTCAGATTTTGTCGCCCCTCAGTCGTCTACAGAAGGCAGCTAACAGCTCTTCCTTTAGCTCAGGCCTTTGCTGTCAAGTGTTTTTAGGGCAGATCCAACTCTGCAGGTGAATGGGGTTTCTCCTCGGGAGCTGGTGGCCTGCCCAGAATGAAGGTTGCTATTTTGTGCCCTCGGACAACAAGAGAAACTCCTCACGCTTTCCAGGTATCTGGCTGAAATCCCAAATGACAGACAAAAGCAGTTTTAAACCATAACCTGACAGCATACATTCTGAGTGTGAGCAACTAAACACTTTGCAACAATAAAAGGTCCTTATTTCGCAGATGGTTTTGCTGGCAAATACAAATTTATCTACTACATCACAAGACAGTCAGCTTAACCTTGAACGCCAACGTTTACTCGCAAACTTCTTGAGCTGCCTACCTGGGAACTGGGCTGCTTGGGCTCATCCATCCGCCCGGGAGACTCGCTTTTTGATCTGTACCGCTCAGTCACAGCAACCATGCTGCCAGAAGGGCTAAATCTGTGGGGTGGGGGAAGAGTGTAAACGGAGTTTTTAATGGGCATCAGGTCACTCTGGTGCTTAGAACAATGGGTGAGCAATAGAGGCACCTGTATAGCATCTCTTCATCCTCACCAGCTAACACACAGGAGGCGGAACGCGGAACAGTGCAAGTATAAAGGAAAAACCAAGTCATACTGGTCTGTGGTTTCAGGCTTAACATCTGAAAAATAAAACTGAGTCATTTGGCTTCTAGTTCAGTAACAGAGAGCTTTTCGGTTGCTATTGCAAGCAAGTACCCTGATATGGGCCCAGTGACTCAGGAACTGTACAACAGCAGAAGACACCGCTTCTCTAAGGGCACCTCTCCTCCACCACCCTCGCCCTCCTCCCCCTCGCAAGAGTGAAACCGAGGCATCACAGCAGTGATGTGACGGGCTCCAGGTAGGAAACAGTGGATATTGAGTGCAGTGGACAAAACCATGCCCAAAGCTAACTGATCCAAGGAAAAAAATTAAGAAATTAGGAAAGGATTGCTGTCCCAAGGGCCAGCTCAAGATCATTCCCAATAGTACAGATCACGCATGGATTTATCAAGCAACAAGTGATGGAATATCCACTGCTTCCAGGTTGCTGTTCCCCCATGGGACCAGAGGGATTGAGCTAGAAGAAAAGAGAGGCAGATGTGAAGGGAAACCCCACAAACACAAAACCCCACAAACACAGAAGATCTGGCCTTTATCAGATCCGTTCTTTGGTCTGAGCTAAGGGCAAGAAAACAAATGCTGGGGTGGAGGGGAAGCAGATGGATGGAGAATCAGTACACAGATTTCATCACCTATTATAAACAAAGGCTTTCTGCTCTTTTGTGTAAACCAAGACAACAGCAGAGGCCGATAGGCTCCCCACTTCAATCACTTCAGAAGATGTAAACCCATGAGCCACTGCTGTCCTGAACCACTGGGAAGAAAATTTCCTCTTGACCTAACAGCTGGTGGCCAGCTTGCTTCTAAAGCAGAACAATCCCCAGATTTTCAGGCCAGAAGGCATCATTACAATGACACTTTGCACAACGCGTACTGTATATGACCTAATTAATACCAATGCTGAGCACAGTATCTACAGTGGCTGAGCTGCAACATCTTTTTCAGACAAAAATCCCACCTCAGCTGAAAGACAGAGGCAGAAATTCCGAGCTATGCATTGGCAGGTACTAACAGTTCGTTTCCCAAGCTGAGCTGTGCCTGGAGATCTGGGTCTGATCACTACCTAGCCAGTACAGTAGAACCAGAAACAGGTCTACTTTCCAGCACCGCAAAGAAATTCCTTCAGCGCTTATGCTTAAGAGAGTCACATGAAATACAAAGGGAATATGATGAGAAAAGGCCAACCCAGCTAAGTAAAAATCTTTCACAATCTGCTCTTACAGCCAAGCTCAGTAAATAAGAAAACTTACCTGTCAATCTCACTGCTGGTTGGCCTGACCACTTTGGCCCCTGAGGACCCTAATGTGTAAGTCTCTTGGCCCATTGATCCGTGACCCGTGGTGTCAATCACCATAGCGGTGACCTCCTCAGCACTGCTCCCATCTTCTCCCGACGGCTGATTCTCTGCCGCCAGCCACTCCTCCAGGTTCTCCGTTTTAATGCGCACTCCTCCCAGAACCCGGACGTCGTCGTCGTTCCGTCCCCCGCGGTCTCCCACGCCTGTCTCAACATACCACTGTCCCGCTCTGTTAATCCGTAGTATGGGCTCCCTGCTTTCCACGTCTGAGCTCTGCTCAATTATCTGGGGGCTGGTGGACTCCTCCGGAGGGCTGAGCTCCCGGATGTCCAACACGGTGCTCACCTGGCCCAGGCGACTCCCTTTCGGGGTGTTGTGACGGGGGCTCAGAGAACGGTTCAGATTTGGCGTCACCCGGTGAGACTCTGGAGGTCTCTCCTGATGCTTTGTCCTGGTCTGGCTCAGTTCTGCTTCCACCTCTGCCACGTTAATTTTGAAGTGAATTCCCTCAAGAATCTGCGTGCATTTGTCTATGATGTGCTGCATCTGCAAGAAACTGGCAGCCGTTAGGTAACTAATGATGTCAGCCAGCTGCAGACAAATCCTACCGGTGTAACAAAAGGAAAGGAGCTGCTCAAAAACAGAAGGGTTCTTGATGACAGAAATGGAAACGGTGCTCATTTCGTTCAAGGACATGTGGTCGCGGAAGTAGGGCGAGCTGGCGGCCAGCACCACCTTGTGAGCGCGGAAAGCTTGCCCCTGCACGTTGACCACGATGTCACACAGGCGGCCCTGCATGCGCAGCTGATTCAGGTGGCTCAGGACAGAGTTGCTGAAGTCAGGAATCTCCAGCTGAATGTTCCCACTCTTCTCCATGGTTGTCCCAGTTGCAGGCGTACAACCCTACTGAAAGGGAAACGAAACAAACCCCATCATTCACCGAGCTAGTTCACCGTCTGCACTTAAGACAGCTTTCATCTACTTTCATTCAGTATGAAATACTGCGAGCTATTTCACTGTTTAATTTGCAAGAGGCTTGCAGCAGTTCTCTGATCTTGATGTTCTGTACATCGCCCTTTACAAAAATTAAATTAAAACACCCCTGATAGGTCCCCACTCCCTATGGCTTAAGTGCTCTAAACAGTTCAGTTTGTGAGCCTCAGTAAAAGCATATTTTCATTGTAAAGGGACCATTAAAAATGGCTCAGATTCTAAAAATAGGCAACTGATTGCATAATAGATTAAAATACTTAGCACTTGCACCTTCTAAGCGCTTTAAAAGAGGGATGTAATATTGTTATCCCTCCTTTATAGGGCAGGAATCAAGAAGGAGACATTGAGGCCTAAATATTCCTCGGAGACTTCAGAATCTGGCCGGCACACATTTGAACTTGAGATATCCTAAGCACATCATTTAAACCAAGGTATTCATCATTTGGGGCACTTCTGACACATGGCAGAAAATATGAAACAGCCCAATGAAAGAATCCAGTTCTCAACACCAGCTCCTCAGACCATCCACTGGGCACAAATGACTCCATGAAAACAGAAGCAAACATCTGTATAGTTTGAGATTCTGCATACAGCAAAATGTGACTTATGAAAAATAGGGATTCACAAAGAAACTTGCTTAGTTTCCCTTCCATAATTCTTTTTTTTTTTTTTTATAATCCTCACGTTTCATTTTGGCAAAGTCTGAAAAGGAGCCCTGACCATATATGGTAAAAATTCGGAATGATCCAAAATTAGATGTAAACTCACAAAGAAAAGAAAAGAAAAGAAAAAGAAAAAGAAAAAGAAAAAGAAAAAAGAAATATATTCATTAAAGATCACTTGTGGCATGAGCAACTTCCAAGTTGGGTGGCATCTGAAGTGTCGATTAGGCAGAGTGCTGCAGACATCAAAACAATTTCAGGCAGTCCAGGAATACACGGGCTCATATTGTGTCTGCCCTGAGAAAAGTCAGAACCAACGGGACTAGCACACGCTTAAAGTTAGCGTATGTGCCTTGGCAGGACAGAGGCCTATAGCGTCTGCATTTTTTTTTTTTTAATGACTGCTGCAGGATAGTGCATGTTTATATGCCAGAGCAGACTTGGTGCAAACTTGGCAAAATATGTTACTAAACCTGAAGCTGCAGAGCAGCCTGTCAATCTTAAGAAGTTGTGCAAAAAGATTACTAAATGGTACGCTGGCTGCACATCGATGGCGCAGGCGAGATGAGAATCTAGGCGCTGCACGAAACTTCACGAGGCACAGCTTCACCACGCCACATCTTAAGACTTCTCCCCTTCCCCTACCTTTAAAAGGGAGCGACTAGGAAAAAAAAAAACACAAAAAACACAGAAGCAACCATAGCACACAAGTCTGTGTCAACACAACATTACGAGCAGAACTTCAAACACACAAAACACAATGAAACAGAAAATCTGATGTCTCACCTGTAGTGTTAACGGTAACATGCAAAGGGGGGGAATGGGGTTGGTATCCTTTTGTCTTCCTTTTTTCTTTTGATGGAGTAAGAAGATCTTAAAACTTTTTGCCCCCTTCCCCTTTGGAAAGAAAGAAAAGAAAAAAAAGTAGCAGAGAGGAACAGGGTTCTCCCCAACACGATCGAGAATGCCAAGTTCTGTCACTCCTCATTTTGCTGCAGGATGCAGCACTATTAGCAGGATTAGCTATCTATTACACGCCGTCCCACCCCTAACCACAGAGGCAAAGAAATACCGAATCTTATCAAAGCGATCTTTCCCAACTGTCTGCTCAGTGTTTTTATTATATGGATGGTCAAAATGGAAGCACAAACAGTTTGAATAACTTATTTCCTCTGTTATGTGGCTGGTATCTCTGGCCCTAACCCTGCAGGCATTTAAACACACGCATAGTTTTACCCATGTGAGCCATTTTACGGTATCAGTAGGACCACTCACACGGCCGAAATCATGTCAAGTATGTGCTCATGTTTACAGGACGAGGGCCTATAATCTCACGATCTTCCCAACCGCCCGTTCCTAAAGCGATAAGATCCGCAGCGCTCTCTGAACAAAGGCAAACAAACAGAAAGGGCCCAGGCATTCCTTGCACGGGGAACACCCCCGCGAAGGCGGCGAGCCCCGTCTCGCTGCGCCCCGGCGGGCCGAGCCAGGAAGCGGCGGCGGCGGCGGCTCCCGGGCAGCTCGCAGGCAGACCTTCCCGCTCAGCAGGTTCTCGGGAAGTCAGCCCAGGACACACAGAAGGGGGGAAAAAAAAGAAAAAAATCCAGCGCGAGCTACTGACACCAGCGGTATGCGGCCACGGTCACAAGTCAGCTACTCTCGAGGGAGCCCAAAAACCTATTTGTGAGCTTGCCTGCTTCTGCTCTGAAGGCAGGGGAAATCAGTCTGCCTCTAACGGCGGGAGGAAAGGACCTGCGAAGCTTTGTTTACCTCCGTACCGAAGAAAGGGCATTTTATGATGTGGTTTGGGGATAGCCGAAATTAGACGCTGGCAAGCGGGTAATCTTCCTTTTCGCTTTGAACGCCTCTTGTCAGGAAATAAATTCTGTCCTCCCAGGTAGGGGGTAACAAGCTTACACGCCTCAGCTGGCACCGCAATGAGATCTCGATTGCTCTGTTTGCTGGTGCTGGACTGTATGTTCGCAGCCTCAGTCTCCACCTGAAGGATAACCGGGATCTCCTGCTGAGCAATGCTCTTTGCAGAGAGCGTATCGAGACACTTACCTATTTTTAATAAAATTTAAAGTGTCAGCAGCAAAGACTTGGACTTCCTTATCTCAGAAAATGCCTTTCACCCTATGAGGTAACTGCAAGTACTGCAACCAGCAGAAATTCTTGAACCACCAGGCCCTCATGCAAAGCTGGGACAGACGATCTGCAGCAGATGATGTTCGCTCTGAACACACCCTTCATCAGGAAGCAGTCAAGCTTGGGAGTTTTTTATAGGAAGGAGTGAACCGAACTGAAAATTCTTAGTATTTGGGGCTGGGAAGGTTCACTGCTGCTGTTCAACTTGACTACTTTCAAATTAAGGATCTTAATTAAAAAAAAAAAAATCCATTCCAAATTGAAATGAGAGATGTTGCCTTTCTAATCCATCTACTCCTTTCCCCACCTCCGCTAACAGAGCAAATTTAACAGTGCTTGTTTTTTTCCCCCTAAACTGCTAATAAGTGATGACTCAAGGTCTTCACTAGTGGAACGAGGTGACCTGAGCTAGTTTTTAGCCCTTAGAGCTGCAGAAAAAAGCCTGACAACATGAACAAGGTGCACGAACACGACGAACAGAAATCCAGCATCCACTCAAAGCGACCATCTCCGAAAAATAAACCAACCAGAAACCCTTCCATCTGCGGGACCGACAACACACGAGTGACTCTTCTCGTGTGCCAGAACTCTACGCTACTGACAGCACACGGGGGTTCGGCTTCCTTTGAACGCGTAAATGCACTTTGCTGCAGCGATTCCTACCAGGAGAAGGTGACAAAACAAGCAGCGGATAACTAGCGCTGCCTGCTAGAACCCGAGCGTGAGACGGGGCTGACGGGACCAGCGGGTGTTTCCAGCGCGTTGGCCCCCGGGGAGGCCTTCTCCCTCCTCACCCTCGCCCCGCAGCCGCCCCTCCAGCAAGCAGCAGGGCGGTTCAGCCCTACGCCTTAGGTGTCCCGGGGCTCGCAGCTTGTGCCGGGCCTCTGACAACTTACATTAAACCAGCAACGTTCTCTGTTCTCGTGCTCTCCTGCCGTAGCACTGCTCCCGAGGGTGCCGCCCGGCCCCAGTCCGAGCTGAGCCCGGCGGTCGCGGCCCCTCCGGCTCTCCCCTCGCCCCCGCCTCGCCGCGCCAGCACGGATGCTCACCCGATCTCACCGTGCGGCAGCTCAGGCAGCCCCGCTGCGGAAAAGCAACTCCGCGAACCCGGCTGCGGTTTACTGCTCTCCCGGGCCAGCTTTCCGGGGGCTCGGGCAGCTGTCAAGGGCGGCTCGGGGAGGGGGCACCGGCGGCACCTCCGACCCCCGCGGAGCGGCGCCCCGAGCGAGGGCGGCCCGCGAGCCCCGCCGCTCCCCTCCGGGCGGGCTGCGGCCCTGCCCGCCGCCCCCCGCCGCCCCCGGGAGCCGCCGCGGCCGGCGCAGACAGAGAGCAGCGGCGCGGCCACCACGTATACCGGGAGAGCAGCGCCGAGCCCGGGCACCCGCCGCGACGCGCGCAACCGGCCCCGCGCCGCCGCCGGGGGAGGAAAAGGGGGGGGGGGAAGGGGGGGAAAAAAAGAGAAAAACAAAAAAAGGAGAACCGGCCGCGGGTAACTTTCCGCGCTGCGGCGGCCCCCGCCCCGCCGCGTCGCCGGGGAAGGAGGGAGGGAGGGGGGGAGGGAGGGGACCCCGGCCCGCCGCCGCCGCCGCCGCCGCCCGCGCAGGGCCGGGAAGCGCCGCCGGGGCCGGGGCCGCGGAGGCCTCCGGCGGCCGGGCCGGGGCGGCCCGAGGGGGCGGCGGCGGCGGGCGCGGCCCCTGCCGGCGGCCCCCTGCGCCGGCGCCGCGGGCGTGACGGCGGCTCCCGGGCGGGGCGGGCCCAGGCCCAGGCCTCTCCCCTCCCTCCCCGCCCCGCCCGGCGCGGCCCGGCCCGGCGCGGCGCGGCCCTGCCCGCGGCGCCGCGGCCGCTACCTACCTCCCGGGGGTGGGAACGGCCCCGAGCGCCGTCCCGGAAGCGAAACCCCCCCGAGCGGGCCGCACCCCGGAAGAAAACGCCCGCCCGCCCGCTCGCGCGGCTCGCATCGCTCCCCCCGCCGCCCCGCCCCTCGCCGCCGCCGCCGCCGCCCCCCGGCCGCGGGCGGGAACCCAGGCGGCGGGGGCGCTGTTGCGCGGGGAGCGCCATGGCCGCTGCGCGCGCGCGGCGCCGCCTTCCGGCGCCAGCCCATATAAGGGGCTCGCGGAAGCAGCCACTTCCTTTCGGCGCGCGGCGGCGCGGAGCGAGGTGCGCTCGTTTGTAAGTGCGGCGCGGCCCGGTTCGCCTCGGCCCCGGCGCGGCCCCGCGGGGCCGCTGGGGCCTGGTGAGGCGCTGCGGGCGGCCGCCGCCGCCCCTCGGCGGGCGCGGATGGAGGAGGATGGAGGGGGATTGGGCGCTCCCGCGCGGCCTGAGGCCTGGCCCGGGGGGGGGGCGGGGACAGGCGGCAGAGCCCTGCGAGGAGGGTTGTGTGTATGGGGGAGGGCAGAGGCCCCACGAGGGAAGTGGGGGGGGGGAAGCACAGGCCCCACGAGGGAGGGGTTGTGCTTGGGGGAGCTCCCTGTGGAGGCCCCATGGAGGGGTTGTGGAAGGGCTCCCCCGTGGAGTCCTCCACGGGGAGGGGGGTACGTGGGCCCCCCCGCGAGGGGAGGTGTGCGTGCAGTGGTGGCGTGTGCAGGTCTCATCCGTGAGGGGAAGTGTGTGTGCGGGGTGGCCTGTGGAGGACCCGCGACGGGGGTGTGTGAGTTGGCACTCCGTTTAGGTCCCACACGTGTGTCCCACGGGGTGAGTGGGAGGGAGCGGTGGGGCCTGCGTGGAGATGGGGGCACCCCATGGAGTCCCTGCTTGGAGGCCCATCGTGGACACACACACGCACCCCCTGCCATGCAGTGCTGTAGGGGGGACTATGTGGCGCTGTGGGGTGGCAGAGCTTGCGGTCTGGGCTGTATGTATGTGTCTTTTTGTGGGCAAAACCCCCAGTTTATACTGGTCTGGGGGCAGCAGTGCTTCTGGGGTTCTTGCTCAAGGCTGGGCTGTGGTAACAGCTCTGGGATGTGTGGTCAGAAGCAGCGTGTTGCCTGCAGTTGTGAGGTGTGATTTGGGAGCAATTTTTTAAATGGGAAATGCTCACCCTTTTTTTGCTGTGCAAGAGGCTTTCAGGGAAATGCTTTTGACCAGTACGTGGAAAATGCTGTGCAAAGTGTAATAGTGGTTTTGTGGTAGGATTAAGGGTTGTGTTGCTATCCATAAGTTATTAATCAGAAGCTGATGCCAGGCTGGGGAGAGCCCTTTACTGATGGGGAAAGTGGAGGCAGTGTGCTGCAGCACAGTCCACTTGTAAATGCAGAGTCACTTTTTCTCATGTCACTTGCTCTGGATAACGGGCTTTTAAGTGTTACAGGCATCAAACTTCCATGTTAACAAAGTAGTATCATAGGTCACTGACTTGCCTTCCATGTGCCTGCACATGATGAAAACTGTGTTGGTAGGGACATCTGAGAAGCTGATGAATGCCAACATATCTGAGCTGGCCATGGAATACTGTGTAGTGGTGTATCTGGCATGGCCGAAACCCCACGTGGTCCTTTCTGAGCAGCCAAACCAAGTTAATGGCTGCAGGGCTGACTAGATGCTTAGACACTAGAATTAAAGCTGTGGAAAATCCAGTTTAGTCGTTTTTGTCCTGCTCCTGTTGGCTAGATTTCAGTGCTTAAAAACAGGGACCAGCAATTATTTTTGTAGCCTTATCTCAGAAGAGTTGGAATTTTACTTGTATTTTTGAAAAGAGAATATACATTTTAGTTTAGTGTTGTGAATATTTCTTTCTGTGACCATAGTATCTCCAGTCTTTGAAGAAAAAACTAATGGATACTCTTTTCTTTCCAGATAAGATGCTGCAAGTAAACTCTTTCCTCTCCTGTGGCTCAAAACAGGTAGGCAATGCTTCTGAAATGTGGGATTTAAATTGCAAAACACTGTGCCTACTGTGTAGGTACACTTTTAGCAACTAGGCTGGAGTACTCTGGTATTTCAGGAAATTGATAATTTAGTAACTGCTTGTGATGTCCTTTCAGGCAGTCTTCATTCTTCCTCTAGGAAAAGTCTCTAACTAGATGCAAGAATAAACGAGTAAATACTCATTCTTTTTTCCATTACTGCTATTTCACCATCCATAGCATGGGTGGCTTGTTATTTGGAAAAAAGTGTCAGATGTCTATCCCCAAAAGTGCCTGCAACTATATGAATTGATGTTAACTCACTAAATTGGAGAGCCTGTGATGTTTTCATTTTAAGAGTAGTGGACAGAAGTGATTTCTGAAAACTCCATCCTGAGGCTTTTTCTGTTAGTGTCACTACCAAAAATACCTTGCTTAGTTTTTCTGGTGTTTGAATCTCTTGCATCTCTTCCAGATCTGCCACCAAAGATGGAGACTTGCTGCTACTTCACAGGTAAAAATCTTTTTGAAAATTGAGCGTGAAATGGGATTGGAGGACTTCTGGTTCATGTAGATAAAATTTCTAATTTTTTACTAACATCAGTAGGCAAACTTTATCCCCTGAGTTAAGTTCTCCTTCTGGTGCCACAATGATGACATTTATTTGCTACTCTTGACCAAGAGAATGATGAGAACTTCTACCACCATCATTTCCATCTGAGGGGCACGACAGCCAAGAATCCTCCCTGATGTTTTGGCTCCTGAACATAGATTTCACAAGCTGTTTTTTCTTTTCCAGGATTTGATTCATGCACTTGGAAGACTTATGAAAGAAACGTTAACTGGTAAGAAACTTCATAAAAATCCATGGATCTTTTTCTGTGGAGCTGCTGAAAAAATGTAGCGAAAAGGTTTGGATGTGTAAAATGGAAGTGCTTTGGGATTAATTCCACTAATACACAGGAAATGATTAATATTTGCCAATATTCAAAAGACTCTTGAATATTTCTTGACATGTTTTATTCAGATGACTTCTATTTTGCTCAAAGTTATCACAAGAAATGGTAGTTTGGAACAATTATTCCAAAGCAGATACAGTGATGATAACATAGTTCAGCAGAATATCCTGTGATGAACAGAGTTTTGTCTTTCGCTCCTATCTGATGTATCTAGCTGTTGTGATATCTTCCTAGGAGATCTAGCTCATGCCAAGAAGGCTAAGGAAATCTCATTTTCCTTTTTTTTGCAGGCACTGGAAGATGAAGCCTTAAGCTGTGCAAGGTAAGTACTGTATTGCTTAAATCTATTAAAAAAAATGTATATCCCTGATCTGTGAAGGCTGCATATGATGACAACATAGTTCAACAGATGACCTGTGATGATCACGCTGTTATTGTCTTTCGCTCCTATCTGATGCAGCCTCCTGTATCTTAGGCTAAGTTTGGTGGAGAGTTAATATAGGGAGCTGAGAATGAAATACTACTTTCCTTTGCCTGTGAATATCTTAAATTTGTCTCAAAACATCAGGAAATGGGCTAATCATTAAAAAAATTAGTCAGATAAATAGAATGTAAGAATATGTTGTTCTTGTGAAATTAACCACAAACACAGTGGAATCAATTTGCTAACTATTTCGGTAACTTAAAATTTTGGTTCATCAGATATTAGTGCTCCAAGTGCTATAAGTACTGTTGCTTTGCAGGCTGCTCTGGACAGAAGGATGTAGGATGCCTGTGTCTAGCGCAAGAAATTTTCAACTGCTGTTGGTGAAGACAAGGCCTTCCTAACTGAAGGTAATTGTAGAACATATTTTAGGATGGGTACTACGTTTGACTGTGCTGCATTTGTGTAATCTGCTACAGTGCTGCTGTTAATTTGAGCTTGAGAGCTGAGATATGGAGATATGAGGGTCTACATTGTGGTTCTGGAGAATCCAAAGCAGAGATACCAATACCCTGTCTAAATGTGCTTTTGAGGACAGATTTTCTGTGCTTTGCAGTAAAAGCATTAAGTAATTGTTTTGTGGAGTTCTAAAGAATTTTAGAATATTTCTGACAAGACTAAATGCCTTGAATGGTGAATGCAACAATACTATCAATCTATCTGAAATGCTTTTCCTGGGTTATACCAGCTTCAGTGTTTGCACAAAGTTCATATCACTGAACTCTGCAATTTAGAAGTTCTCTCGTTTCTGCAATTTTAGCAGTCTCTGGAGTTGAGAACTTTTCAAAGATGTTGGAGAGTACTGGGAGATAGCTTATGAGATTTCCTTGGGGATGGGGAGTGTAACAAACTGCTGTAAATGATGTTGAATCAGGTCTCTGATCCCAATGAGGATAAAACTTGACTAAACACTGATACAGTCTTTTACTAGAACTGTTGTTCTTATGCTAGAACTTTCTACTGGAGCCTGTCTAACAGTAACTCTTCCTTTACAGGCTTTCAAAGTGTTTCTGGTCACGATGTAAGTACTTCTAACTTTGCAAGTACTAGGGTAAAAATATGCCTAGAATATGCCTGTGAAATGAACTCTTAAGCTATGTGTAAGCTAAGGGGAGCTGATGTTGGCTGCTGCTTGCATCTCGGTTAAAAATAGGATGCCTAAGGGGAGAACTGCTGGATAAGGCCCTACCTTGGCAGAGTAGTTTGTGCTAAACTACTACTTCACTGTGTGCCTGTGAGCTCATTAAGTTGCTGTGATAACGCTATTTGGGTATTTGCCCTCTTCCCCGTACCAACTTTAGCCTAAAGTAGATAGCTGTCCCGTGACTGACAGTGAAGGCTGCCTGTGTGATGAGATGTGAATAAACTGACTTCAATCATGGAGGTCTGCAATTAGCTCTATCTGACTTCAGGCATCTGACTAGATCTTGTTTTTCTGTGGTGGTTTGTGGGTTGTCCTGACTCTTCATTTTGTTGCAGGACTAATGTGGAGCTGTTAAGCCATGCAGTTGGTAGCGTTACCAGCAAATGTAAGTTGCCAGCAGACTGGTCGTACTGGGTCATAACTACTTGATGTGATTGTAATCCCATTTTGCAGCTGCAGGAAGTTCCTTGTGGACTTTCTTGCTTTTTACTTCTACCAACGGATACAGGTTGGCCTGCAGGGTTCACTTACCCAAAGTGTTGTGGGCTCAGTCTCATATTTTGGGACTCAGTGTTTTGAGTACTCTGCTAAGAATGTGGAAATTCTGTAGGCGGGTGTCTTACAGGGTTATAATGATGTTGTCAAATGTCTGACCTGAAAGCAGTAATGTGGACTATTCTTTACTGAAAGACCCTGTAAGTGGCAGTAGCTGTAAATGTGGTGGCAATATAGTAATAGACTGTTTGAAATGGGAGGGAAACCTGTGTGGCTGTGGATAAGGGGGAACAACCCTTTGAGGTTTTGTGGGGTTGGTTGACAATCTCTGGGTAAGAATGCTTTTACTCTCGGACTGATGAACATTGGTTCCTAGGTGATGGTCTGTCACTTATCTTAGAGATGCAAAATTACTGTCTTTAGGGCTTCTAATGGGAAAAAGTGTCTTGAACAGTGCCTGTGTTTAAATTCTAAACTCCTTCAGGTTAACCAGCTGTCCTCATTACTCAATTTTTTTCCTTATTACTTGGATGTGACTTTCAGTTACATAACTTCAGTATGGTGTGGAAAGAGTTCTAGATCTCAAAGTATGCCAAGTGACATTTTAATGTTACAATGAGGGATAAGAAACACTTAGAAACACTTGTCCGGCAGTACAGATCAAATGTACCGTATCCAAATAGTAGAAAACTGCTTGTATGCTGCTTACTGAAAGATCCATGTTTTGCCCTTCAAGCTAGCTTTTGGAAGTGCTTGGCATTTGGCTTTACTGGTGTGTCAAGCTATGATAAAGTTGTCAGTCTGCACAGGAAGCATAGACAACAGAAACATTATTTGATCTGTAGTGGGAATAAAGAATGATACTGATTAAGTTCTTCTGTCTGCTCTTCCTATAGAGGAGAGCATGTGAGAGGTAACCTGCTTTCCTTTTACTGGAGCAGAGCTGGTGGAACATGAGTGCCGCTTCTGGCTGCCATCAGAACATATGTTAGTCTGCTGTATACATTCATGAACACCGGTTGCTTCAATCCATGTCTAGAACCAACAAAGACTGTGATAAGAGACAGTGATGACTAACAGTAGTGGACAAAGGGGTTTCTGAGAATCTTAACATGGAGGTTCTAAAGTAACATGAACATTGTACTGAAATTTTATTTTCTTATGTGTATATCTTAGATTTGATAATGGAAGAACTGCCAGACACTTCATAGCAGTATGCTTGTACATGGTAAGCTGCTTGTTTTGCATTTGCCATAAACTTTTTTAGTACTTAGGAATGTCAGTTGCTTTCCATAACTGAAAAGACAGTGTGGACCAGCTGCAATATGCAACTGCTGTGCACTGCTTGAATTTCTAGTTGATGAGAAAGATAGTGTGTGATAACCTGACTGTGCAAAGCTAGCATCAGGACTCTACTGATGACCCAAAACACCGCTTAGTTAAATTATACAGTGGGCCTTTGTAAAGAGTAGCATTGACCTTAAATAGTTGGAGTAATCGGGTAAATTGTTTATCTGAATGGCTGGATTAAAGCTGTTGCGTGATGTGAGTGAAGATGCAGTTAGTGGTAAGGTCTGAAATGCTGAGATCAGCTCCTCCAGTAAGGAGAAACAAAAGCAACAGAACGTGAAGCTCCTCTAAGCGTGTACTGTTCATGATGATTAGTTCTAAGCAATGGGAATCTCTCTGAAAGAGGCTGAGGAGGACTCTTACACTGAAACAGTACATACGCTCAAACTAACTCCTGAAATGTTGCCAAGGAGAGCGTTAATAAAAATTCACTTGTTACAGGGTGACGCCCATGGGAAATGTGTGTGAAGCAAGACTAGCTTCTGCCTGAGGTAAGAGTAGAGCACAATTATGCAGACTGTGGGGTTTGATAACTGGTGAAATACTGCCTTTAGGGTGAATGCCTAGCTAGTAGTGCCTGAAGATAATACTATAATGGGTCTGATTTGTATGCCTTTATCATCAACCTTCCACTTGTACTTACTGTGGGGATAAACCCGATATCCACCAAGCAAGAATTAGCTGCTGTGTAGCTCTGAATTAGACTTTAATAGGAAGGGCTCTTTCAGGGCAGACTTGGTACTTTCCCAGTCCCTGAACTGTAAGCACTGGTGAACTTCATGTAGAGTTCTGTTTGTGTGAACAAAAGATGTGGCCTTGGTGACTAAAAAAAGGCTTTTATTGCTTGATGTCTTCACCCAGTGGAAGTAATAAAGAAACTGAATCAGTGATGAGGCCATTTCAGCCAATACAACATTGGTAACATAGTTCAGCAGAATGCACGGTAACAAACACATCACTCCTGTCTGATGTATCTGGCTATTCTGTGGACTGGCAGTGCAACACTGCTGCCCTTCAATTAAAAAAACAAACCCGTATCCTGTAGCTGGCAAAAATTATTACTTGAATAGTGATCATCTTGGTTATGTTGGTTGTAAACAAATTTAGGATTAAGTTCGAGTTCTAGCTGATTACTATAAAAACTTGTTTCCTTCTGTAGACTGGCTTTCACTTTTGAGGATAGGTTTTCAAGATAGGAGTTCTATGGAACTTGTATTTTAGGTATCAAAACTCATTGTAATTGAATAAAACTTTGGGGAGGGGCAGTATCACAAACTAGTAGCTATGTGCTTTATCCTGATTCTTCTAATGTTAGTCTTCTAATGTTAGTAATTCTGTATTTCAAATTCATCTAGGATTTGTAAGCTTTATAAATCCATGCTTAAATGCTATAATTGGAAGCTGTTGTCAGCTGAAATGTAACCTCCTTTAAGCTGTAATTAGTTTGGTAAATACAATTTCATAGATGTATAATTAAGCTTGCATATAGTGATGTTTGCTGTTCTAAAACAATTCCGTTCTTCCTCAGGAAAGGACTGTTCTGTCTGCAGCTTCATTAGGTAAGATCACACAACAGATTAATTTTTTCCTAAAGAACTTTGGGGAATATTTGTAGCCAGTGATGAAATTTGATTCTGCCAGATGAATTACTGTGATATCACCCATTTCCGTTCCATTCTTTCTGAGGTTACACAGCTTCTGAAAGAAGCTTTTTGCAGTTGTGCTACTGCACATGTTAAGCCTGTTTTCTTGATTTAGGTTGGGAGGCAGCTTTGAAACTGCTATATGAGGAACAAAAAAGGTGAGTATACCTGACTACAGTAATACTGAAATTTCTTTGCTGGAACACGTGATGATTACAACCTTAGCTTGAACTCTCTCTCTGAACAGAGATGAAAATCTAAGGTCTGAGTTGTTCCCAGCAAGCTTCTTGTCAGTTTGGTGCCCTATAACAGTTCTCATGTCTGTCTTAATAGGTGGAAGATTGCAGAACAAAGGGTTATGCTCCATGAACAGCAGTAAAAAAGCCAAGGCTTTGTGGTGGTAATATCTGATACTGATTGAAGCCAATAAAAAAAATCTTGTAAACTCTGCCTGTTGTTGTGAACTGCTTTCTGTCTTGAATAGCTTGCTGTTGAAGCTCCAGGCTATTTTATGAAAGCTTCAAAAGCTTGATTTAGGGCAGAGTAAATTAATGCAAGGAAGCAGGAGTTCTGCAAGTGTCTTCCAACTTGCAGGGTGTCAGACATTCTGTTATTGCTAGTGTTAAGGCAGAGCAGTTGGCTTGAATCATGCATAGATTTGGGCAAAGCTAAGTAATTGAAGTAGCGCTTAATGTTGAGCTCTTTCACCTATAAAACAGGTATATTTCAAAAACAAACTATGAAAGTACCATAAAGGCAAGGAGTCGCTTATGAACCTACAGTAGAGGTGCACAAAGAAAGCATACAGCTTGGACGCTTAGCCTTTCTCCCCTGGCTTCTCAGTCTCATCTGGTCACTGGCATTAGTCCAGGATAGGACTGCATGCAGCCTCTACTAGGAAGAAAAGTATGAGCAGAAAGATTGGGGATTTTGATAACCCTGTTTAAAAAAAAAAGTAGTACTAATACTTAGGAGGCAATAGAGCCTGCTATGACGTTGCTGCTTTCCAAAACTCATTAATGC